>NC_132793.1:56212500-56837500 GCF_048418805.1 Vulpes vulpes
TTGGTCCTTGTTCCTGAAACTTGGTAATTGTCTCGTTATCTTCTCATAAAATATCAAAAATTTGCTTGTTATCAAAGAGGTCAACAAATTTTTTATCAGTAGGCTTTATCTTAACCAAACTCTAGTATTAAAACTAGAAAAGTAAATGGATTAAGCAGTATTAATTTGCCTGAAAGAATAAAACTGTGATAAAATCTCCCTTTCATTTTGATATTTAAATCACTATTGGCATTACATTATAATGAGATAAAGGTTCATTAAGGCAGCCTTTGTTATGTAAAAACAAAACACACTGGAGGGGAAATTCTTTACTGAGTTACAATTATCCCCCAAGGATATAGCAAATAAGATAGTATTAAAATATTTAAGTTTAATTATGCAATATGTTCCAATACATAATCAAAATACGTATATACACACAAGTATTTCATTCACTCCTGAAACCTTCTGAATTTTTCTCCTAAGGAGAAAGTCCACATTAATAAAATTATAGAAAAATTCTAAGGAGAAGCAATTGTACTTTTATGCATATAAAATAGTATTTTCTAAACTGGAGAATGCATCTGACTGTGGGGAGTTCTCCGTACATACTTATTGTCAAGTTCTCTCCATCCCACATTCCTACTTCTCCACAATGATCTGAACAGTAAATTATCCTGCCTTTTGCTTTCCCAAAATGGGACCTACTAATTTAAGTTCCTGTCCCCTCATATTTGCCCCACAAATTAATTTACGTGAACCCAAGACCTAACGGTAGTCCTTGGCTACTGCCGCTCTTTTATCTACCCTTGCAATTCTTTTTTCTCAATTCTTCATATCAAAATTTCCTGAGTCTGAATTTTGTAGAAACCACACCTGCTCTAAAGGAGACACACCGCAGCAACCCACAGCTGGGTAGCTAATGGCTCTTAGTTCTTAGAGTCAGCATCAACAAACATTGGGCTGTGGTAACCAAAAACCATAGGTTAGCTAACAGATCATGATACAATTGTTTTAGTAGATCATGGTTATTAACAAATGAAACCAGACTTGTCGAACAGATTTTCATCTACAAATATTGTTATGTGCAAAAAGTACCGTCTATGTTATTTTTCACACCACCGCATTTACTAGAACTGCTGAGAGGACTGTATATATGATTTCAAACCTAAGTTGATTTCTTTTTTCTCACTCTTGAAAAGGGTTACATCTTTGTGAAAGCAGTTCTTACAGCTTTGTTTTCAACCAGCTAAAAATGTTTTATATATAACTTTAACCTGTCACCCTACACATTCTATTGTCCGAATTATACTGTTTTCTGATCCATATTTATGTCTTGAGACAGTAACTTTTTGAATAAAAATAAACCTATAGTAAAAAAAAAAAAAGCCATAAATAGGGATAAGTAGATACCAGTAGCCATAAGGGGAAATCACCCAGGACTGGTCACCAAATGGGCATGTGACTTCCTTTAACCAATGAAAGGGGAATAAGCAGTGAATTGTGTTAACCCAAACTCAACTTTTAAAAGCCATTGTAGTAATTCACCACTCTCTCTCCCTCTTTTCCTTCTGTGTTACCTACTGCAAGAAATACTCACAGCCCTTCTACTCAGTGACAGGTGGTGTCAGAGGGAGGCTTCCCCAACAGCCTGAACCAAGATCCTCCTTGAGGGAGGCTGAGGGTAATAAAAGGAACAGCTACCCTTATAGAGACTTGAATTTAGAAATTACCCAAATATTTACATATAAATAGAAAGCTGAAGAACCAGGTAATTTCAGTGGGCTAATTTAATTCCTTCCCAGCTACCCAGTAGGGTAGATGTTAAGACCTGTATCTGAGTTACAGAGAAGAAAGGGTGTGATTTTCAATCACACTCCCATGCCTACTCCTACCCAATGCACTATGTTTGCTAAGGCCTCATACTCATCTCCAGGTAGAAAAAAAGTGTGTTGGGTTTTTTTGTTTTTGTTTTTTTTCTTCCCAATCCCCTCAGACTGGAACTTCTTCCTACCTGTTCCAACATTGACAAACTCAATAAATGTTAAGCAAATGAATGGGAACAAGGGATACAAAGAAATACATCACACAGTTCTCTAGGGTCTCATAGTAAAGTTTGAGAAAAATTATCATACTTAAATTTGGTTATATATTAAGTTTCAGAAAATTGGAAATAAACTTTAAATTAATTTTTTAAATCAAAGTAGTAGACATACATAGTTAAAAGTCGAACTAGTACTGAAATCCTACAATGAAAATAGCAGTCACCTGCCCAGCTACCTCAAGTCCTATTCCTCAGATGCTACTCCTTTTCAACTCTTAGAAGGCTATTCTGGTATTTCTGGTATTTAGCCACATTTTTCCAAATGTGTTAATGTTCTGGTTTAATGATTCACAGTTCTATTATCTACTTACTTCGGAAGACGAGGATTTAAGACTCATATACCCCCTCTTCTTGTACCACCAGCTTTACAATAAACGTAACACAATTTTATTTCCTCATGGTAAGTGTACTCTTTAATCCTCATCTATTTCACTCATCTTTCCACCCACCTTCCCTCCGGCAAACATCAGTTCATTCTTTATAGTTCACGGTTTCTTGGTTTGTCTCTCTTTGTTCCTTTGCTCATTTGTTTTGTTTCTTAAATTTCACATATGAGTGAGCTCATATAGTATTTGTCTTTCTCTGACTCCAATTAGCATAATACACTCTTGCTTTATCCATATTGTTGCAAAGGGCAAGATTTCATTCTTTTTTATGGCTGGCTATGTTCCATTGTGTGTGTGTGTGTGTGTGTGTGTGTGTGTGTGTATACATCTCCTTTATTCATCTATGATGGACACCTGGACTGCTTCCATAGTTTGGTTATTATAAATAATGCTGCAATAAATGTAGGCGTGCATGTATCCCTTTGAATTAGGGATTTGGTATTTTGGGGGTAAATACCTAGTAGTGTGATGACTGATCGTAAGGTAGTCCTATTTTTAATTTTTTTGAAACTTCTATACTGAGGAACAAGAGGCTACATCAGTTTGCATTCCTATCAACAATACAACAGGGTTCCTTTCTCTCAATATCCTCTCTAGCGATTGTTCTTTCTTGTGTTGTTGATTTTAGCCAATCTGATAGGTGTAAGATGATATCTCATTATGGTTTTGATTTGCATTTCCCTGATGATGAGTGATGTTGAGCATCTTTTCATGTGTCTGTTGGCCATCTGGATGTCTTCTTGGGAGAAATGTCTGTTCTTGCCTTCTGCCATTTTTAGTTGGATTTTTTAAATCAATTTTTAGTTGGATTATTTGTTTTTAGGTATTGAGTTGTATCAGTTCTTTATATATTTTGGATATTAACCATTTATCAGATATATCATTTGCCAGTATCTTCTCCCATTCAGTAAGTTGCCTTTTAGTTTTGTTGCTTTTTTCCTTCGCTGTGCAAAACGTCTTTTGAGTAAACAAATGAGCAAAGAGGGGGAAAAAGAGAAAGACAAACCAAGAAACAGACTCTTAACCATACAGAACAAACGTAGTCACCACAGGGGAGGTGGGTGGGGCAATACCCGAAATAGAGGATGAGGATTAAAGAGCACATTCATCAGGATGAAAAAAATTAAATTCAATTTAAAAAATGCATCACAATAGTGTCTGTTTGGCTTCAAGTAGTATATACAAATATTTTTTTAAATTAAGTAAACTGTGGGTAAATTAATTTTGAGAATTGGATATCATTAAAAATTTTTTAAAGAAAAAAAAAGTTGCCACTGATTATTTCTTTGTAATTAAATTCCTTGTTCTCAATAAGATTATTTTTAAAATGTAGATTCCAGAGCACACATTTACTGATCCAGATTTAACAGTTTTTGGTAAGGGCCTGAAATGTGTATTCTGATGCAGGTGGGATGAGGATCAATTTTGAAATCACAGCCTGGGAGTTTTGATCACTCGGCAGCAGGCATGGCATTCCAGGATCTTGCAGAAAACTGACCATCATCTTAAATCTGTTGCATGACAAGCTACCATAATGGTGAGATCCCCAAACCAACAGGCTCCCCTCAGAGCCATTTAGGATCAAGATCTGACTGTTATTTCTCTCTCTCCTTGACTTTTCTTCCTTAGGGCTTCACTTTATTGGGTCAACCACATCTAGACTGACCTATAACACACAGGGTGTGGGGCGTGTATGGGAAAACCATTCCACTTGCACTAATCTAGGATTCTACATCTTGTTTCTAAATATGGGATATAGATGAAAATAAAAAGCTCAGAGGCTACCATGAGGGCACAGGTGGGCTTTTGATGTATGAGGGAAAGCAGACAACTGGATAGTCTTCTACTCACAGTCCACTATACCCACTCCCCTGCCCTTCCAATAACGATATACTGAAATCTCTTGATGTCAGTGGCTGCGATTGAAACAGAGCGAGATGACAAGAGAAGGCCTCATGTGCACTTCAGTTCCATCTGACCTCTCCTTAGTCCAGATCACAGTATCTTCAAGGATGAGTAGAGCCTTTGTAGCTCTCTCTCCGCTCTTGGGAAGAGCAGAGGCTCCACATGGACCACAAGAAACATGAGATGTCAGGGAGTACGCCAGCTTGCAGAATTACAAAAAAGCCACCATTTGTTTTTCACACTTTTTAAAAAAAACTTTCCATTCAGTATTTTTGTTCCCGGAAGGCAGGAAATTCTTCTATTAGTCCAATGACCATAAGGTAAACTTGGATATTTGTCTAACAATCTCAAATGTTAAAAACAGATCAGTATAAGTCCAAATAGGTCTTCTGACAGCTGATAAGTACAGAGGGGTGGACTACTGACAAAGGACCTTTTAATTAGAAGCTAATGTACATATGTCTACTCTGAAGGCAACACTTTTTTTTTCTAGTAAATAGTGTGTATTAGTGACTCTAATTTGATAAAAATGGGTTTAAATTTCTATCCCAAACTGAAACTATGTTAAGGTGAAGAAAATTGTTTCTCCAACTAAATGACTAAAAATAGAACTAAAAAAGAGAATTCTTATTTTTGAAAGCGGTAGATATCTTTAGTGTAGCATCTACACCATCAATAAACTGCACAAACAGCACTAATTTTCACAAAAGCTCAGTGCTAATCCTCAGCTTTGCTAATTTATGAAGACAGCACGCACTTGTGCTCAACAACAATGCCTCTAAAATATAACAATGGCATCTCTCTTCCTGCCATCTTAACGTTCCTGCCTGCTTCTCTTGACTGCTTCTGTTATCACAACACTTTTGACGAGGAGTAACTGGCTTTTGGGTACTTTGCCAAAACCCTGATGCAAGGTTTTGATGCGCTATCAATGCGTGTATACAAAGAGGGTCTCCAGCAAAATAAATAAACAATAGACTGAGACTAGGAACAAAACGGTCAGCACAATCTATTAATATGTTAATCTTGATCATAATGAACAGGTTGTTGACCAACTGTAGCTAATGAGAATGAAGTCAAGGTGGTATATACCCTTACTCCTGTTCTCTCCTTCATCTTCCTTATCAATCAATGCCTTGCCTTCAAAACATACATACGCACATCATGGGGACTTGTTAAATTTATCATATCCTAGGGTCAATGATTACAAGTCTAACTACCACCAACTGCTTCAAAATTTGAGCCTTGGCTCACAAGAAGGATTTAATAGGAGCACGTACTCAGATCACACAGTGATCAATCAATCACTACTTCTAGAAAAAATAAATGATGGTACACACTTCCAGTGCATCAACAGCTACCGAATATGTATACAATGAGCAACATCAACAACATCCCACAGGAGTTCTGGTTTTCCTTTCAGCTCCGACCTATGATTTTGATTCTGTGGCCCTGCGCCTAATAATGGCTCTCATTTCTTGAGCACTGACTATATGGCAGTGTTCTGCTTCTCCTGCCTTCTTCTGCTTTGTTCACTGCTACATCCCGAGCATACAGAACAATGCCTGACAGATAGCAGGTGCTCAAAAATGCTTGTTGAATGAATGAATGAATGAATGAGTGCTTTACTGCCTCACAACAATCCTATGAGTTAGGGTTTGTTTGTTTTTTTTAATTATTCTTACTATATAAACATGAAAACTAACAAAATGAGGTTAAGTGACATGTTCCAGGTCCCTCAGCTCTTCAATGAAAATGCAGGATTTGAAACACTGTCTTGTAGAACCAGGAGATCCCAAAGCCTACCCACGAAACCTGCTGCACACATCAGGCTTCATAGTGACAGGCCAGCAGAAGGAACTCATCTCTCCTTCTCAAGTGGAAACAAGCTCCTCTTCCCACTGCTCTCAATTGCCAGGACCCTTTCATTTGTACTTCCATTCAGGTTCTATCAATTCTTTCTTCATTTTGTGGAAAGGAAGGAGAGCTACCATTCACTAAGTACCTATCAAATCATGTTCTAAGTACCATGTGGGCACCTTCAGGAATGTCCCCTTATTCATACTCCATCACAATCTTCTGGGTAGGCATTTCTTCCCTCATTTCATGAATTTAGGAAATGAGAGTCAAATCTTGCCTCAGTAGTTCCCAAACTTATCCAATAATAAGAATCATCTGAGGCAGGAGGAGGGGGCTTACAATGGTAGCAGATCCTACTCCAAATCCTTAGACTCTTGTTTGGATGAGGAGACTAGATTTGCCTGACTCCCAAGCTAATTGCTAACCCTTGAGGTAGGGGCCACATGTCAGGCATCTTTGTTCCCCCCACTGCACATACTAAACCCTGACAGTGTCTCACCTTTCTACAACATAACGGTTTATAAGGTACATGCCCATGACCCTCCAGAATAATCATAATAAGTAAAGATGACAGGCATCAACAGCCTCTTCTTATAGGTGAGAAAAACAAGGCACGTGTAGGTTCTATGGCTCCCGGATAAAGAATAAAAGAGAGAGAGAGAGAGAGAAAGAAAGTAATGGAGAGAGAAAAAGAGAACATATTTTATAATTCAAAAAATTTTACCCAATTCTTCTTCTCCTCCTTCTGACACTCCCAGTGGGAAATCACGCTATATATTTTTCAAGTCCCAGCATGAAGTAAGAGGTTTGTCAAGAGGATCACACAGGCTATTTGGAATAGACCCCTCAAAAACAGTTATTTTTCTTGCCAATAATCAATCAAATCTTCACCATGTTCTTATCTTCCCCATTACAGAACCGGTATTCTGTAAGACAAATTCTCAAAATGGGGCATTATGGAAGAATGTGTAGGATGCGGTGTGTATTTAACGAGAAAACTCCATAATTCTCTGAGTGATTTCAGCTTTAATTGAGTTTCTTTAGGATATTTCCACTTAAATACGTTCCCAGAAAAACTTTGCCCCTTTTCATCTAAAGCACTCTCGCTGGAATAGTCAGGAAGTTTAGAGAGCTGAATGATATTAACCTAAATGTAATTTTGCTATCTTTAGCTCGCTCAAGTAGATACATTTTCATAGTGCAAGAGATCTAAAATAAAAAAAAAATCTTTCTTTTAAATTTAATTGTATTTGCTCCCCCAAATAAACACAATTGAGTCCCC
Source organism: Vulpes vulpes (assembly GCF_048418805.1). NCBI lineage: Eukaryota > Metazoa > Chordata > Mammalia > Carnivora > Canidae > Vulpes > Vulpes vulpes. Next base: position 56,220,017 of record NC_132793.1, read on the forward strand.
TGCACTGCCAGCACCACCAGATTTTAGATAATATCGTGAGAGCATGCACCCATTCCAAAAAGTCAACTTCTTCTTCATACTTGGCAAGAAAACCATGAGAGGGTAAAACCACCCTAGAATTTGAACCAGGGCTTCTTCATATGAATTGAAATGCTAGGCCCAAAAAGCTCAGAACCATATACCCTTTGAGTGAAAGGGAAGTCAAACTGTGTGTAAGAGCTCACAAAGTGGGACTTGGGTGAAAGAGGAAGGGCCATTTGCCACTGAGTGGTGGAACCAAAGCAGCAGGACCAGGACACCCCCACCCCCAGCCCTGAAATGTGGGGCCCATTCTTCAGCTGTTGCTAATTAGCCACTTGACCTAACTGGGCCAATCTAGACACCTCTTCCTGAAAATGATTTTGCAAAAAATGAGATATTAGCTGAAGGGCCAAAACGACATCAGGGGAAGCCACAGCAAAGCCCTTAGCAAGCTGAAGTGACAGGAAAGAGAAGCCGGAACATGACTTCACAAATCAAAAGAGAAGAATAGAGCAGACACAGAAGTGACGGGAACCAGGCAACACCACAGGAGCATCCTTGGGTCCTAACTGGGTTCTATCCCAAAATCCTAGCACATTTCCTTCTCTGTTCAGGAAAACGTGAAGTGGTCTGCTTTTCTCAACTTATATAAACACTTCTGTCTGTGATCACCTCAGTGGGTTTCTATTTCTTGAAACCAAACAGCCTTGACTGAGGCAGGCTCACGGAGGAAGTGACTGAGCTAGCATCAACCGTCCATCAGGCAGCCAAGAGAGAATAAACATCCCAAATAGAGAACAGAGCTTATAGGTCAACCCTGAGGCCAGTGAGCAAGCTAAGTTCTAAGAACCACAAGTAGTTTAGTATAGCCAGAACTCGAGGAACACTGGAAGGGTGGGAGGGTCAGAAAACGAGGCAGGTGAGAAAGGTAGGGACCAATCCACAAGAGGACCTGGGATAGGTCTTTATCCTGTAGGTGATGGGATCAGAGGTGTCATAGACTGTTCTGGCTGTGGGGTGGAGGCTGAAGTGGAGGAGACTGGAGACCAGAGACTACCGAGAAAGTGAGCTTCTCAAGGGCATCTTTGTGTGTCATTATTTCCACCATCAGGGACTGTTCTAGGGAGGAGGAAAAAAGAAAAAGGCATCAACTTGTTCCTCAGAAGCAAGTCAGCACAACACTCCATGAAATGAAAGAGTCCTGGCCAGCGTTGCAGCTGCACAGAGCTCTACCCTTCAGGCCCTGATGTTTTAAAGAAACAACTAGAGCCTCCAGGCCTGCTGACCAACGAGCAAACGCACAAGCAAATGTGACCTAGTATGTGATAAAATATAGATCACAAAAGCAGCTCACACTTTGAAATACCACACAATTTCACACTTCATTTCCTCAGTTCTCATACTCATTTATTAATTTCCCATCATAACGTAAAGCCACATCAAGCTTTAGTTACTTCAGGAAACATGGCACCTTTCAGAAAGCCTGATAAAAGCATCAATAATTAAAGACTGACTTTGAAAGAAGGGCATCTCAAAGCCTTTGGCACAATTTTATTTATTTGTGCTATTCAGTAACAACAACAACAACAAAATAAAGTTAAAAATGCATACCCCGGAATAAATGGAAGCTTTGGACGTTTTAATCTTAATTAGCTTAGATAACAGGACAAATTAAATCCCAAAACACTTAAGTGGATGGCACTGGAGCTGTTGGGTCTGATGACGGCCCAGGCTGTGGGCACAATAAGCTTCCTGCATTATCAATAATTTCTCTAACACACAAATGTACAAAGTAGACAACCTCAGTTTTAGCAGCACCTGGGAGCTTATCAGAAATGGTCCCAGGCCCCACTCCAGACTGCCTCCATCTTTATCAAGATCCCTAGGTGGTCCTGAAATACTTCAGAGGCACTGCCAGGGATTTTTGGGGGGAAACACAATCGAGGGGAGTTTGACTACAACCTAACACCTGACCCTAATTTTCTCTGAATTTCTTTAATTTCAATTTTTCTTTTGTCCTTTCTCCATTTCTTCCTTTGGAGAAATGGCCACCAAGGCCTGCATGTAAAAATTACTGCTGTCAACCTTGAGTGAGACCAGGAAGGGGGCACGGGCTGTAGAAACAGAGGCAAGCTTTAAAGTCCGCTCTCTCAGTTCAGGTCTAAGCTTTGCTACCCACAGGCTGTGGGATCCTGGGCAGGTGACTTAACTACAAGCTCGAGACTTTTGTCCTTTTTCCCTCGAGTTGAAGGAACCATTTAGTTTTTTGTTTGTTTGCTTTTAAGATCATCATAGATTTACCCGAAAGTGGAGGAAATAATACAGCGAGATCCCATATACCCTTCACCTAATTCCTCCCTATGGTAACATCCTGCACAATTACAGTTCACAACACAGTGAGGAAATCTGTTCTCCATCTCCTCTGTTTGTTATTTCTAGAATGTTTTATAAACAGAATCATACAGTGGGTTATCCCTGCGATTGGCTTCTCACTCAGCACAATCCCCTGGAGACCCATCCAACTTGTACATATCAATAATTCATTGCTTTTTACTGCTGAATCTTATTTCGTGGTATAGATGTACCATAGTTTAACTATTCACCTTTTGAAGGACAGTTGGAGTGTTTCCAGTTCGAGGCTTCTATAAATTATGCTGCTATGAAGAGGCATGTGCAGGTTTTTGTGTGAGCATAAATTTCTGTTTCTCTCGGATAAACGCTCAAGAATGCAATTGCTGGGTGATATGGCCATTTTGCGAGAAACAGTCATACTCTTTTCCAGAGTTGCTGTGTCATTTTTAGATTCCTACTGGCAATGTATGGGTGATCCAGTTCTCCACATGCTGGCTATCATTTGGTGTTATTACTAGTTGTACATTTTAGCAAGTATGATAGGGATTCATGTTCTAATAGGATTGCTTGGGGTTTTTCACTGTTCCATTTTGAAAGCTTATAATATATTCGAGATAGGGACACCTGGGTGGTTCAGTGGTTGAGCGTCTGCCTTCAGTTTAGGGCGGGATCCCAGAGTCCCAAGATTGAGTCCCACATCGGGCTCCCTCCATGGAGCCTGCTTCTCCCTCTGCCTGTGTCTCTCCTCTTTCTCTCTCTCTGTGTTTCATGAATAAATAAATATCTTATATATACATATATATATATATATATATACACACACACATATATATTTGAGATATAAGGCCTTTGTCAGATATGTAGTTTGCAAATATATCTTTCCATCTAAGCCTGTCTTCATATCCTCTTCACAGGGGTTTTTTTGGAGAAAAAGTTCTTAGTTTTGAGGATTCCAATGATCAATTTTTCCTTTTATGGATCACACTTTTAGTTCAAGTCTAAGGACTTGTCACCTAGCCATAGGTCCTGATGATTTTCTCCTATGTTTTTTCCTAAAAGTTTTTTTTTATGTTTTACATTTAACTGTGATCCAATTTAAGTTCACTTTTGTATAAACTGTGAGGTTTAAGGGGCAGCCCAGGTGGCTCAGCGGTTTGGCGCCTGCCTTCGGCCCAGGGTGTGATCCTGGAAACCAAGGATCGAATCCCACATCGGGCTCCCTGCGTGGAGCCTGCTTCTCCCTCTGCCTGTGTCTGTGCTTCTCTCTCTCTGTGTCTCTCTCATGAATAAATAAAGAAAATCTTTTAAAAAAATAAATAAACTGTGAGGTTTAGGGATGCCTGGGTGGCTCAGCAGTTGAATGTCTGCCTTTGGCTCAGGGTCTGATCCCAGAGTCCCAGGATCGAGTCCCACGTCAGGCTCCCTGCAGGGAGCCTGCTTCTCCCTCTGCCTGTGTCTCTGCCTCTCTTTCTGTGTCTCTCATGAATAAATAAATCTTTCTAAAAAAATAAAATAATAAAAAAATAAAATAAAAAATAAACTGTGAGGTTTAGGTTGAAGTTTTGTTTTGTTTTGTTTTGCCTTTGAATTTCTTTGAATTTCTTTGAATTTCTTTGAATTTCTTGGACCAACCATCAGTTATTAAGTATACCCTCAACTTAATAGAAACTTCACAAGGAGAAAAAAAAAAGTCATCAGACTAAATGTACATATCAAATGTAAGAAAGCACAGTTCTAGAAACATTAAAATGTTTTATCATGTGCTAGATCACATACCGTGGTACATCTGCTCATGGATCAGCAAGCCCTTATACTGATTTCTTTAAAACATCAGGCCTGAGGGTAGAACACTGTACAACAATACCATGACTAAGCTGTAAGACCTATCCCCAGGCATTGCGCTGACTTGCTTCTTAGAACCATATGAATGCACTACCCCCCGCCCCCCCCCCACCCCGCCTCTTCCTCCACCCTTAGAACAACCCTTGATGGAGGAATAAAAATGTTTCTGGATTCTGGAACTACCCAAATCCTCGTATCACTGTGCATAGCCAATGGAGAAATTATGTCATGCTCAAAGTCTGGCTCATAAAGTTATTCAAAACAGGCTGTATGTTAATTGTTTGCTTTTTCTCCAATCTTGAGAAAGAAAAACAAAGCCAGAGGGATCTTTCAGATCTCAAGACATACTACAAAGCTGTAGTAATCAAAACAGTACGGTACTGGCACAAAAAAATAGACACGTAGCTCACTGGAATAGAATACAGAACCTGGAAATAAACCCACACTTTTATAGTCAATGAATATATGGCAAAGGAGGCAAGAATATACAATGGGGAGAAGACAATCTTCAATAAAGGATACTGGGAAAACTTTTACTCTTACATGTAAAAGAACGAAACTGGATCACTTTCTTACATCATACACAAAAATAGACTCAAAATGAATTAAAGACCTAAATGTGAGACCTGAAACCACAAAAATTCTAGAAGAAAACACAGGCAGTTATTTCTCAGACATCACATAGCAGTATTTTTCTAGATAAGTCTCCTAAGAACAAAGGAAACAAAAGTGAAAATAAACTATTGGGACTACCATCAAAATAGAATACTTTTGCATAGCAAAGAAAGCTATCAATAAAACAAAAAGGCAATTCTTGAATGGGAGTTCTCCTATATATTTGCAAATGATAAGGGGTTAACACACAAAATATATAAAGAACATATACAACTCAACACCAAAAAAACAAAACAAAAAAAACCCAACCTGATTAAAAATTGGGCAAAGAACCAAAAGAGACATTTTTTTAAAAGAAGACATACAGCTAGCCAACAGACACATGGAAAGACGCTCAACATCACTAATCATCAGGAAAATAAGAATTGGGCACCTGGGTGGCTCAGGTCGTGATCCTGGGGTCCTGGATTGAGTCCCGCATCAGGCTCCCCACAGGGAGCATGCTTCTCCCTCTGCCTATGTCTCTGCCTCTCTCTCTATGTCTCTCATGAATAAATAAATGAAATCTTAAAAAAAAGAGGGAAAATGAAAATCAAAATCACAATGAACTATCACCTTACACCTGACAGAATGGTAAAATAATAAACACAATAAATAACAAGTATGGGTGAGGATGTGGGAAAAAAGAAATCCTGGTACACCATTGGTGGAAAGGTAAATTGGTATAGCCACTGTGAAAAAGAGTATGTAGGTTCTTCAAAAAATTAAAAATAGAAATACCATATAATCCATTAATTTCACTACTGAGGACTTAACCAAAGAAAACAAAAACCCTATTTTGAAAGGCTATATGCACCCCTATGTTTATTGCAGCACCATTTACAATATCCATGAAATGGAAGTAACATAAGGGTCCCTAGATTAATGGAGTGATAAGGAAGATGTGGAGCACATATAATGGAATATTACACAGCCATAAAAAGGATGAGATCATGCCCTTTGTGACAATTTGGATAGACCTGGAGGGTATTATGCTAAGTGACATAAATCAAACAGAAAGACAAATACCATATGATGTCACAATATGTGGAATCTAAAAAACAAAACAAAAGAATACACAAACAAAATCAGAACCAGATCAGAAACAGAGAACACATTCTCGCCAGAGCGGAAGAGAGCTAGAGTATGGCAAAATGAGCAAAGGGAATGCGAGATACAGGTTTCTAGTTTTGGACCAAATAAGACATGGGAATAAATAGGCACAGCATATGGAATATAGTCAAAGATACTGTAGTAGCCACATATGGTGACAGATGGTAGCTATGCTTGTGGTGAGCACAGCATAGCATATAGAATTCTCCAATTATTTTGTGGTCATGAGATCAGCCCCACAACAGGCTCTGCACTCAGCGCAGAGTCTGCTGGAGATTCTCTCCCACTTTGCCTCTCCCTCCCACACTCTCGCATGCACTTTCTCTTTCTCTCAAATCAATCAATCAATCAATCATCTAAAAAAAGAGTTAAAGCAACATAGGAGGAGCACTTGGCTGGCTCAGAGGAGCATGTGACTCTTGATCTCAGGGTCATGAGTTCAAACCTCATGCTGGGTGTAGAGATTACTTAAAAAAATAAATAAACTTAAAGAGAAACACAGCAAAGTGTACTACCTCACAGGACACCCCGTTATTAATTTCACTTCCTTAAATAATGTAACTTCGAATAACTATTTTGTGTGTATTCTAAAATCTCTCTGTTCTATGCACTTACACTGTGTGATATAAATAAATCTAGGTTATATTTTGTGAAATCAAATGATCCGTATTTTTTCCTTTGTGTTTTTCTCTCATTTTTAAGTCCTTCACCAAACCTGAGATTAGGTGAGCCTTGCTTTCATTTTTGTCAATTAACTTTTGAATCCATCTGAAATATATTTTTGTGTATGACATGTAATAGGAATCAACTTTTATTTTTCATTATTAGCCAATTTTGTGTATGGCCATATTAAATGCTACCCTAGATAGTCTAGACACATACTAGTACCTATATAAATTTAAACACATCTTCAGATGTTTATTCTGTTTTACTCTTTTAACTACTATTTTTTTTTTTTTTTTGGTCAGATTTTAACCTTATAAGTTCCTTCTGACATATGACAAAGTTCCCCTTGACTTGTCAATACTTTACTGGCTATTATCTCCAGCTAATTTTTCAAGACAAATTAATGAATCTATATTTTCAAGCTCAAAATAACAGTCCTAAGGGATCCCTGGGTGGCTCAGCGGTTTAGAGCCTGCCTTCGGTCCAGGGTGTGATCCTGGAGTCCCAGGATGGAGTCCCGCATCCAGCTCCCTGCGTGAAGCCTGCTTCTCCCTCTGTCTGTCTCTCTGCCTCTCTCTCTCTGTGTCTCTTGTGAATAAATAAATAAAATCTTAAAAATAAATAAATAAATAAAAACAACAGTCCTAGTGAGATTCTGACCAAATTCATAAATATTTTTAAGGAGTGCTCTATATTTTTGCAAATGTTCATTTTTGCCCCTCAGTAAAGTCAAGAAATGCCAAGTGAGAGAAATACTTGGGAATACTCTCTAAATTTACTTGAAGCACTAAAATTCGCACCTCCCACTCTTAACCTTTAAAGTTGTTTTAAGTCTTTATGTACACACAACAAAACTGCCACGATCTTTAAAGAGCAGAAAACACAGACTGTGCATGTTCTGATGACTACTTAGTCTTGATCTTTTTTTTAATAATGAGGAAATAATGATGCTTGCACTACAAAGTACAGAAACAACAGTCTCAGTGTGTGTGTTTATAACAGTTTGACTATCATAAATAAATAAAAATTAAAAAAATAAAAAATAAAGGGATCCCTGGGTGGCGCAGCAGTTTAGCGCCTGCCTTTGGCCCAGGGCGCGATCCTGGAGACCCGGGATCAAATCCCATGTCGGGCTCCCGGTTCATGGAGCCTGCTTCTCCCTCTGCCTATGTCTCTGCCTCTCTCTCTCTCTCTGTGTGACTATCATAAATAAATAAAAATTTTAAAAAAATATAACAGTTTGAGAGTGAGCAGGTGGAAATGGTAGAAAAAAAAAGACTTGGTTCTGTGTCCTAGAATAAACAGTGTGCTATTACTCCAAGTGCAGGGGACAACTGCCATAATAAATGTGAATCAAAAATATTTAATCTGGAAAAAGAGATAGTATTAACCCAGCAATTATGCTAAGTAGAATTTGTTAGCATGAGTTGCCTGAAAGAATTAGGCAATTTCACTCCAAATAACTGAATTTTAATGAAGCTTATTATGGTGTGTTATTTCCGATTTCTATGCAAGTTTGTTTACTATTCCCAGTGACAAAATTGTCTTAAACAGCTCAATGACACACTTATTCCTACACTGAAAGGGACAAGGTGAAATTAAATAACGGGTATGTCTCCTCTAATCTTTCAACAATTAAACCAGCTTTATTTGAAGTGAAATAGCCACCTGTAACAGGGACCACTAGGCTTACAATATCCCTTTTTACCTTCCTCCTTCATCACAAGAACCCTAATTGTTAGCTGGTTACGCTACTGCTCAATTAGAGGATGACATGTCTCAAACTCAACTGCCGATAGGTAAAGCCAAAATATTATTCGTGTGCCCTTCTTTGCCCCTTCTTCTAGCCTGCTGGGTAAGGAGGGCATGTGGCAGCTGGAGCTTTAACAGCTGTTCTGAACCGTGAGGACAAGGGTTATACCTAAAGATGTAAGAGTGGTAGCCTGGAGGGAGCCTGGGTCCCTGCTGAATATATGGAAAAGCCAGACCACCTAATCTCCAAAACAGATAAATCTCTTGCCTTTATGAAAGAAATTAACTTCCATCTTATTGAAAACATTTTCATTTCTTTTGTTACATGCAGCTGAAAGCCACTCCCAAATCATATACCATTACTGCCCAGCAAGATTAAAGTCTGTGGGACCCAACGTATTAAACTATTTTTCGTACAGAAATTTCTCTTTAAATTATCATTGTTACAAAAATATACTATATCTAAGTCAAAACATTTTAATTGAAGAATTTTTAGGTCAAAGACTCTTTAGACTTTGGCCCATGTTTTTTTTCCATTAATATCAACACTTCTCAATAGAAACAAAAAATATATTTGTAAAACCCATACATGACAAATAAAGATAATCTAATTTTCTTCAGTCTTTATGCATCATTTAAAAACATTTTGGATCAGTGTTGCTTCAAAGAAAAAACTGTATAATGGTTTTATTGTATATTCATCTAAATGTAAATTTATATATAACATAAATATATTAATTTATATATGTATACGATACTTCCATTTTCATTTCTCTTGTTTTACTGCTCTGGTTAGGACATCTAGTACAACAGTGAATAGAAGCAGTGAGAGTAGACATGTCTCGTTTCTCATGTAAAGGAAACACTTCTCATGTTTCAGCATCAAGTATGACATTTGCTGTGGCTCTTGGTAGACTCCCCTTTATCTAGTCAGAAATAGGTGCTTTGTATTTCTGGTTTGCTAAGAGTTTTTATTACAATAAGACACTGTATTTTATCGAAGTTTTTGTGTGAAATTATTAAGTAAATTTTTTTCCCTTTACTATTAATGTGGGGAATTACCTTAATAAATTTTCTGATGTCAAGCCACTCTTTAACTTGTTGGATAAAACATCTTCAGACATGATACATTATTTTAAATACGTGGCTGGATTCAGTTTTCATTATTTCACTGAGGATTTTTGCATCTAATTTTACAAGTAAGATTTACCCTTCATCTTCCCTTATCATACTCTGTTCTCTGGTTTGACATAAAGATTATCCAAGCCTTATAAAATGACTTGGGAATAAAACATTCTCCTAAGACTCTATTTTGTGCAGTTTGTATATGCTTGAAATTGTTCATAGAACTTTCATACAAAAATGTTTCAGCCTTTTTGAGATATTTTTATAAATAAGTTTTTAACAAGTGATTGAATCCCTTTAATGGTTAGAGACCTTCTCAAGATTTTTATTTCTTCTTGAGCTAGTTCTGTCAAAATATTTTCCCAAGACTGTGTCCATTTGAAAGTTTCATTGATAATTTCTATTTAGTAAAAAAGAGCAATATAAATTTTCTGTATAGTTGATATGAGTTCACTTAGAGAGTTAAGGGGGATTAAATGAAATACATTGTCAGTGCCTAGGCGGTATACTTCCCAGATAGCTCATCCCGCTTCCTTCATTTACCACTCTGACCAACATTCTTGGAAAGAGTTCCCATTTATCCAGTCCCTCTTAACACGTGGTTTCCGAAAGTGAAAAATCCTAGGAAATGTCCCTGTATGTACCCTGAGTGTTCATTAAAATAGTACATCTTCACATCAGACTTTTTTTTCTGGTAGCTACTAGAATTCTAATGATCCCTGTATACTATACTATATAACTTTACCATCCTTTGATTATGCAGTTCCCTTTTTTTTTTTTTTGGACTAAAGAGAGAAGTCCTCAACAACTGTATTAAACTGTATTTGTTTTGCTCCAACCCATCTCAAATGTTTGGGACCTTGATTCTCTAATCAAATGTACTGGCTGTCCCTTCCAGCTTTTTAGTGTATGACACTGTGATCTGTTTGTGGGGTAAACCTGAACTAAAGGATTCCTCTTTTCATTGATTAGCATTTGGTAAAATTTTTCAGCCAAAGCTTGGTAAAATTTTTAATCCACCTTTTGTTCCAGCACCCAACCGATACTTCCACTACATTTTCTGTGGATCTATATTTTTCATTAATTTATATGGGATCTTTACCCTTTCATTCAGAACCCATATTGTCTTCAAATGTTATCCTGTGAGCTCTCCCAGACTATTTTAATATACTAACCTAAATAATGATTCTTTACAACTAGGCCATGATATGTACAGTGGTTGCTTTTTTTAAAAAAAAAAATATTGCCAGAAATGAATTTTTTCATGTTTTTGTGGATTTTAATGCCAAACTTCCTCCAAAAAACTTTCCTTCTTTAATCTTCATATAGCTTTATTTCTAAATCTGGCAATAGAGAGGCACTCTAAACAGAAAGTTTGTGTCCCTCCTCAAAATTCAGATGTTTGAAATCCTAACCCTCAATGTGAGGACACTAGGAGGTGGGACCTTTGATAGATGATTAGGTGGCGGTGGTAGATGAAGAGGACATGGTGTCCTTATAAGAGACCCTGGAGAGCTCCTTTGTCCCTTCCATGTAAGGATGCAATGTGAAGATGGCCATCTATGGATCAGGAAGCAGGTTCTTATCAGACACTAAAACTGCTGGTGTCTTGATGTTAGACTTCCCAGCCCGCAGAACTGAGAGTAATAATTTTCTGTTGTTTATAAGCCACCCAGTCTATGGTATTTTGTTTTAACAGCCTAAATAGACTAAGAGAATTAGACAATGATCTCTTTTCTTATCTGATCCTATTCTGCACTTATTCCAAGATTCTCATTCCTCACTCCCATCTATAAAGATGTTTTATTTATTTATTCATGAGAGACACAGGGGGAGGGAGAGAGAGAGAGAGAGAGAGAGAGAGAGAGAGAGAGAGGCAGAGACACAGGCCCTGAGCCAAAGGCGGCACTAAACCGCTAAGCCACCTGGGCTGCCCTGACTCTTGTTTTTTTTTTTTTTTTTTAAAGATGTTTTATTTAAGACACACACACAGAGAGAGAGAGAGAGAGAGAGAAAGAGAAAGAGGCAGAGACACAGGCAGAGGGCCATCTAGAAATTAATGGAGAACTGCCGTACTTAGAGTCACATAGCTATAAAGAAGGATTTAAATCTATATTGAAAATTTCTCCTTTTCCTTCATAATTTTTTAGAACCAGAAGAGAAAATGAAGGTTTGTAGATTTGAGAGAGACAAAAATAAGGATTTTAGGTCACTTAAAAATAATCACGTTACTTGCCTTTTACAATTTTGGTTCTAATATTTGGTTTGGGATGTTGCATCTAAGAGAGCTCACTACGATGCCACCCATTTGTCCAATTACAGATAAGCGTAGCTGTGAGATTCTGGAAGGAAGAAACATGATAAGAACCAGCAGGGGTTATACCAATCATTTATCTTATAGATACTTACTCATTTATTCAATACATAATTTCTAAGTACTTAAAATATACCACTGACAAGATGAAGATCTCAGCCCTCATGCAGCTCACCTTCTAGCAGAAAAATGGATAATAAACATATAGTAAGTTAATAATTTTACATTTTAGGAAATGATGTTCATAACAGAAAAAGAAAAGTAAAGCAGAGTAATAGAGAGTGAGAATGCTTGAGTAAGGTGTGCAATAAGTTGTGAGACTATAAAGATGACACTTGACCAGACTCATAGGTGGACAAGAGTGAGCACAGTAGCTGTCTGTAGATGTGTCCACGCAGATGAAAGAGCTGGAGGTAAGCACCCACGAGGAGGCAAAAGTGCTTGAATCAAGTCAGGGGAGGAGCTCAGATGAGTGGATGAGTAGAGCTCTATGGGTCTCTATAAGGACTATGGCTTGTAGTCAAACAGAGTCACTGCAGTCTGAGGAGAATGACAAGATTGGACTTAAGATTTCGAACTAATCATTTTGGCTCTTTTATTGAGATTGGACTGGGGGGAGAATAAGGCAGCAAAAGTATAAAGCAAGGAAAGTATATTCTTCTTATATATTATATTATTAAAAATGCAATTATTATAAATTCACTTTATTAATTTATGAAATCATTATAAATTTATATTATTATAGGGATCCCTGGGTGGCGCAGCGGTTTGGCGCCTGCCTTTGGCCCAGGGCGCGATCCTGGAGACCCGGGATCGAATCCCACGTCGGGCTCTCGGTGCATGGAGCCTGCTTCTCCCTCTGCCTGTGTCTCTGCCTCTCTCTCTCTCTCTCTGTGACTATCATAAATAAATAAAAATTTAAAAAAAATTTATATTATTATAAATTATTATGTTATTATTTATATAGTATTTTTATATAATTTTATCTTTTTCTGTCTAATCCCAGTATTCAGTTCAAGGTGGTAGCAGCTGAGGTAACAAGTGGTTAGTAGATTCTGAGTATATTTTAAAGGTAGAGAAAGTGGAAAACCCTAATGGATTGTGTGTGAGATGTGAGAGACTTTAACTAGAAAAGCTCTCAAGCAGAAGTAAAGGAAAAACAGGAAACATATAGGGTGGTAAGAAACCCAGATACAGATCTACGGAAGAATATTGATTAGTTCTTGCTCTTTGCCCCAGCTAGTGATAATAAAACCTCTGATCCTTAAACATGTTACAGAATATACTCTAACAACAACAAAAAAATGGAACGCTCCATTCAGAGACGCCTCTGAAACCAGACAAGTTGCTTCAAAATTGATATATAGTATAGTGAATCCCTTTGGTTTTCCTTTCAAAATATAAAGAGGAGGAGGCAAAAAAATACAGTAATAAAACACAGGGCAAACCATGAAGATTGATATCATCCAGAACTATTGGCTGAAGATATTTTGTGTAGTGATATTTTTTACAATAGCATCTATGTTTTATAGGTCAAAATAAAGAAGATCTGTTCTGTCTCACACCAAATTTAATGTCCTCTGTGTCCTAGAATGCCAAACATCTCTCTTTGTGAACTGTCACATCTCTGGCTGATGGCAGGTCTGTGCTGGCAGCAATGATTATTAAGTGGAACTGCTACAGGGCATAGAAATAAACAGGAGGGTAAGGGAAAATTAAAATAAAGAAACAAAGTTGGAGAGATGTAATATTAAATCTGACAAGTATTTTTACACCCTTTAATTATAATAAATATATTTAAAAGTGTTGGGTGCTTTTCTCTTTTTAGAAAAAAAATATATGTAGACTTCTGTATGGTTAATTTACTTTTCCTTCCTTTTTTTCTTTCTGTTCCAGTAATCTAATGGCAGGTTGTTACACTTTGCCAACAGCTATCCCAGGGGAAAATATTCAAAAACAAAAACAAAAAACTGCAGAAATCAGCACCCATCTGCTCAACACCAACACCATTTCAATGGTATTTATAACTTCTTTTAACAGTAATAAAGTGTCTGCTCACTGATCAATAATCCAAAATATGGTAAGACAAAACCAAACAAATGGCCCAACGTAAGAAAGTGCCATAAGAAATAAGTTTGGACATAATGTTGCACCTATCAAAATGAAGAAAAGCAACATTTTTATGGGCAGAGCATTGAGGTGTGTATTTAAAGATCTAGTGTCTAGTCAAGAATGGCAGTACAATTTTTTTTTCTTATGAAAAACTTGATTACTGTGAAATCATTTGTCTGACGTCTTAACTGAAAATTGCCTTCTGGTAGCCACTTTCTACCCTGCTATTTCAACTGGTTATAGTACCCCTGGATTTGTTACAGCATCAGGAAAGATGGAATTAATTGGTGTCAATCCAAGAGTCTCTTCCCAACCCCATCCACCCAAACCTCTAATAACGTTTCTTCATCTTAAGCCTCTGCATTTCAAAGACAGAGAAAAGGATGCTCTCCACAGCTAATTTGACAAACATCACCCGGCACAATTACCTACATGATACACTTTTGTTTTCAGCCACTAGATGCATTTTTAAAGTACCGGAAATAGAAATACTTCTGGTCTAGACAGGGTCTCTGTGGAGTTTAACTCTTTCCAGTAATGAATTCCTGACACTTGGGGAGGGGGGAAAACCAAACCCAGTGATTCTACATGTAATCTCTGAACACAACTTTGAAAATTGGAGCCAGTTTTGATAGAAAAGTAGATGCAACTTCACATAGAGAGGACTTCTGGGGCAAGGGTAATGTTCTATTTCTTGACATGGGTGGTGGTCCTATAGGAATTTATGGCTGTTCTTTACATTGTTTAAGCTCTACGTATGCATCTGTATGTATGATCTATATCACAATAAAAAAAAGTAATGAAATTTTCTTCAAAGACCTTTAGGAGGTCAAATCCTTTGGCGTACTACTTCTGAGATTCAGGGAGTAGGAGGTGATATTTCAAAGATTATTCCAGACCTCTGATTCTGTATTTATTACATATTAGTCCATCCATCACTGCCGGCTCTCTATATTAGGGAATGTTTAAAGGTTAAAAAAAAAAAAAAAAAAACAGAAACCCTTCCATCTTAATCAATATTTTCAACCAAGAATTAAGAATATTCACGACATATATGTTATCGTAACAGGTTATCAAATGAAGCAGAAGCTGCAACTCTGGCCTCTGCTCACTATTTTCTTGTTATTTTTTATGTGCTGATCATAGAAACTCGTGATGAAACAACTCTTCCTTCTGAACTCACAATAAATTAAAACAAAAGCAAACATCCACTTTGACAGTATAATTACAATGATGCTACGCTTCTCTTATAAATAATAAGAATTATCATTCAACTAAAACTTAATGAGTTTACCTAAGTTTCTCTGCCACATAGGAAGAA
Organism: Vulpes vulpes; assembly: GCF_048418805.1. Taxonomy (NCBI): domain Eukaryota; kingdom Metazoa; phylum Chordata; class Mammalia; order Carnivora; family Canidae; genus Vulpes; species Vulpes vulpes. The sequence goes on from NC_132793.1 coordinate 56,235,289, forward strand.
AACAGAAGTTAAGAAATTATTTTAAAAAAAAGAAATTATTAACTCGGAGTTGCATTTCTTCTTCCCTTCTCTCCTTTATATTCAGCTGAATTTATCATTTTACCATCTACTAATAGACATTTCAGAAGAACAACATAAAAGGATCTTGAAATGTACCTATTTTAACAAAAAAAAAAAAAAAAAAATAGACTTCGGTATTTGTGTTGTTTATATTCTTTCCCTTTTGGGGGCAATAATTTATGTCCAAGGAACCTAATGACCATTCTTTAAAACTGCTATGACTAAAGAGGGTAAAAACATACGTAGACTTAAGAAGGCTGTACTAAAATACAAAAATGCCATGACGTTTAAAGTCGATGACCACTAAACTGGATGGTACTCATTTATTTATTTTTTTAAACTATTGGAAAAGATGGCAAACAGTTTTAAAACCTTAAGAATGAACTTGATAAAATCATTTTCTTTTCATCTTAGAAGTGGGCAAATAAAAACGTGTCACTATTGAAAATGTAAACTTCTAAAAATGTTTAAAAATCTTCCCATGAAAACTTCTAAATATCTATACTTATTCCTTCAAATGTATGATGACACCACCCATATAAAATATTTTAGAGCCACGGCATGTTTTTTCAGTGATACTGTATAATTTAAGGTGAGCCACATAATGGATTGCATTATCATGAATCATACAGCTCTTCAAATGACTTATCTATTTCACTTTCCAGTGCATATATAAAACCATATATATAATTATGTTGTTTTTCTGTATGCCTGTTAGGTTTCTTCTGATTAATCCTAAATGTGGTTCAGAATCCTGCTCTCTTCGGTTGTGAAAAATATAAATAGTAAAACAGAGGAAACCAGTTATTAATGTACCTTTCACATGTTATTTAACTGACAAGAATGCATTTAGTTTCTTAAATGAATCCCCTACTATGTTACCTTTTATGCTTTCATTTAATCAGTCATGTCTTAGAAGAGAAGTACATTAGAGGCTTGAAATTACTGTAAGAGCAAGTACTGTAAGATTAAACAATTCATTAATTTGGCTAAAAAAAAAAAAATCCAAAGTCATTGAAACTTATTTTCTCCAGACACTGTGTTAGCCTCTGGAAAAACAAAGATAAACAGAATCATGCTGACCTGGCTTTCACTGGAGCAGTCGGGGGTGGCATAGTAAGGGATGGAAGACAAACCTTACAAGGCAATGTGAGAAGGTCTATAATCATAGCAAATCCAGCATGTGCGGTCTGCAGAGGATGAAGCAAGGGCGTGATGGAAGGATCAGGAAAGCCTTCTGATATACGTAATCCTGAGTGAATTCTTAATAGGAAATAAGAAAGTGAAAGCATGTTAGGGAACGACAGCCCATCTGTATCTGGAAGATCTCTGAGTGGGTGGAAGAAAAATAATGTGGCATTGGTTTCACCTCTGGGTACATGAAAGTTGTGAGTGCAGCCAGGCTCCAAAGGATCAGGGAGAGGGTCAAGGGGAAAAGGCACAAGAAGGAAGGCTCAGCTCTTTCCTCATGAAGTGAGTGGCCTTCACCCCCTACCTCAGTGGTGCACCCACTGCTCTCTCACTACTTGCTAGTTGGGCTTATTCAGACTGAATGCTTTCATTTGTTCCAGTTGTTTCTTGTTCACCTTTTTCACAAGAAGGTAAGTTTCAAGAGCACAAGGAGCTGTATTTCCAGGCCCTGGTATAATGAATGCCTGGCATAGCATATCGTAGGCACTTGATAACATAGTTGAACAGAGGCATTAAATCAGTGAGAAAAGAGAAGTAAAGAGGAGGGAGGAAGAAGGAATGTGAAGAGTGGTCCACACAGAAAAGAACAGGATCAGGGAACAATGAGCCACTGTCTCAGATGGTACCCAGGGCACCGATCCCTAGGCGAACTGGGAAACCATTACCCAGCAGAATGTTCAAAAAGAACATTTTGAAAAGGCTATACCTATCATGTACTGCAAAAGCTTGTCAGAGCAGAAGCCAGAACGTCAACTGCATTCTACACATACTGCTATTTCAAGTGTAAAGTAAAAAAAAAAAAAAAAAAAAAAAAACTTTAATGGGGAGTATTATAATTGAGAGCTTATTCAAATAAGTACCTTTTCCAACATAAAATATTAATCTTTTCAATAATCATATTTGTAAGAAAGAAATAGAGCACTATTGTGTGAACCGTAAGTTCAAATTCCTTCCCTGAGCACTTAAGTTTTTTCAGTCATCACTATATTAATCTGCCTTCTTTGCATTTTACTGCTGTTATATTCAAAAATTCAATTTCCCAGACAAATGGCAATTCAGGAACACAATTCAAGTGATATATTATTCCCTTTGACTACAAAGGCATATTTTCCCATTCAGAGGTTTTTTTCATTCAAATCTGGCAAAAGCTGTTACATCACACAACATACATACTCTGCTTTCTCAACTACTGTAACGTAGAGCAATTTCTACAATTCCCTCGTCCTTTGTCTGAAATGCTGAAAATGTCCTTGAAATTCAAATTAAATCACAGAGAGAAGTTACTTGTTATTTTCTTTGACATTAACTTGAATATTTTAATTGTATTCGATGTATCTTGCAGGTTAAAAGTAAAATGTCACGAGCCTTGTTATTTAAATTCCATATATGAAAACCATCTCTGCCTTAAGTATTTTGACATACACAAGGCAACACTGTACCTAGTAACACTGCTTAGCAAAAATTAAGTATCTTTGGGTATTATAATTCTTCCTGGGTTTTTTTTTTTGAGGGGGGGATTGGGGGTTTCCCCCAGTTTTAGTACACTTTTTTCTACTTCATCGTTAGATATGTGAATCCTGCCAAAAGAAATGCTGGATTTAAAAGGAGAAAATGGTGTGTGTTCTTGTTAGATGAAGAATCTCGTCTGAACAATTTACAGACCCGATTCCAATAACAAGGAAGGTTTTTCAGCCTGACAACCCAGCCACCACCAATGATAGATATACTCTTTAATGAGCCGGCAGCTGAGTAAATTTCTTTAAGTGTACCCAAACCCCATCTTCCATGAATAGATGGTTATTGGTTATTGCTTAGCTTATACATATTCACAGAAGCCAATATGCACCCTCCTGAAAAGAGAAGGAACCAGCTGGATGCCTCTAGCCATGGCCTATAAACCTGGGGACTGCTACCCTTTCAAAATAGGCTATAGTGAGGGCTACGTGTGGCAAAATAGACATAGAAGAATGCTTTGGAAACTATAAAAATGCTGCACACACATACACAGGATTCATATGATCACAGTCATGACTCAAACAGTATGACGGATGTCACTGATTCCTCCTTCCCTTTCACGTAAGATCTGAGCTACAAGGGGAAAAATGCAGAGGCTGAAAAATATACAGAAGTGGTCCCTTTGCACGGGGGTGGGGGGGGGCTCTGTATACACCACAGGCAGCACTGAGCGCACAGTAAGTAGTTAGCTACCATCTTCTCATGCCTGGGGCACTGCAACTGCCTCCTAACTCAGCACCCTGCTTTTGCCCTCGCCACCTTATAATCTGTTCTCAATGCACAGCAATCATAGGGAGCCTTTAGGAAAGCAGCTCATATCTTGCTGCTTAACACCCCTTCATTTGGGTCGGAATAAAAGTGAGAGTCACCATCCTGGCATTCCAGGCCTTAAAAATCCAGCCTCTCTAACCCTCACCCCTCCTCATGGGTCCCTCCCCACTTCACCCTTTCCCCTGCTCCATGTCACCCAGGCACACTGGCCTTGCTATTCTTTACACAGGCGTCCTCCCACTTGCTCTTTCCCCTGCCTAGAATACTCTCACACCACATGTGTATCCATGGGGTTTCCTCCCTTGCTCAGTCCAGGTCTTTGCTCAATTGCCACCTTCTCCGTGAGCTCTTCGTTGACCTTGATATTTAGAATTGCAACCTTCCCATGCTCCTGGGATGACCCACCATCCTTTACTACTCCAAAGTATTCCATCTCATTACAATATGACCTATTTTTCTTATCACTTTAATTTCTGACTGTAAGCTCTATAAGAGCGGAGATTTTTGTACGCTTTCACTACTGTACCCCCAATATCTAGCATAGTGCCTGGCACAAAGCAAGACATCAGCAAATATTTGTAACAGATACACGACTTTCACAGATAGACATGCTTCAGCTACCTGTAAACCATTACAGTATTATAACAAACTCTTAGGAACTAAGGTTCAAGGGAAATGTTCCAAAAAGAAGGGCTGCTCATTTTGGCAGCACATATACCAAAATTGGAATGATACAGAGAAGATTAGCATGACCCTTGTGAAAGGATGACACCCAAAAAGCAGGGGGAAAACCTATACAAAAATGAGGGACAAAAGTGAGATTTTTAAAAATCATCCAAAACAAATTAATTGGCCTTAAACTCATGAGAGTTCCAACATACGCATAAAACATTTTACCTAATTAAACGGTCAATACAGAATTAAAAAACGAACACATAACAAAGCTTCTATTTCAGCCATTACTCTATAATGGCTTCTTGGATAATCATAAATTTAATGTAGGGTGTGTTCTCAGAAAATGTGAGCCCCTGGGGACAGGTGTGGGAACCCAGTAACCTTCACCCCATTAACTCTTGCCTCCACTCACTGGAATGTGAAGAAGCCAAGCTGCAAATTAGATACTCTTACAAGAAATGCTCATTTCTTTTATGAAACCAAATCCTGCAAACAAGATTTGACAAGAACTATGATTTTTACAGGACTAACCTTCCTGTGTCCTGGCATCAGACATACTTTTATGCCATTTACCTAAATGGCCACACCACCAGAAAAGTGGAGCTGTTGTTCCTATGGTGTTGGATTCCCCACAGTGTGTTCTTACCCTTCCCAACATCTGTAGCACGGGTGACCTTTTATAACAAGCTTGGTACTTTAACAATTTCTTGCCTGTCCATCTTGTTTCTACATGAGAGAGGCGTGAGGGCAGAAATCCTTGATTAATGAATACTCAGGGTAATGAGGATGGATCCAGTTATGACATCATCAAAGAAAAACAAGCAAAAAAAAAAAATGCATCTACATAACAAGTAGCACAGCAGTAAGCAAGCAACAGGGCCCCTACATTTCCTCAACTCCTAGAAGTCAACACAAAGGACTCCTGGCAAAGATACAATCCCCGCAACATGGGCCTGTAGGGACCTCAGCCTCCCATTTATTCATCTACAGTCGATGGAACATTATCATCTTTAGTTTACACTGTGAAGAAACAGTGGTCTGAGTGAGGTGACAAATGTTAAGTTGTGCAAGGCGACAAAATGTCTCAAAAGAAAGAAAAGACTTAATTCCAGGGCTCTCTGACTCAAAGCTTGTGCTCCTTTTGACTTAGCTCTGCCTCCCAATGGTCTGGAGGTGGTTATGTAGGCAGTTCTGTGGTTTGTGCACTTTCCTGTGAATGAGTTCCCCACAACTTATCCCTCCAAACTGTTCTTGCAAAGAAGCTGTATGTCTAATTATAGAATAAAGAGCAGGATGTAAGAATAAAAGAAAAGGAGGATAATATTTGGGAGGGAGAGGACATGCAAGCCCCTGAAACTATACTAGACTAGTTTGGTCCTGCCCTAGCTATGGGCATGGGTCAGTGTCAGGCCTGCCTTAAAACGATGTTAGCTCTGATAATATTTCAGTATTCTTGTTTTTTTTTTTTTAAGATTTTATTTGTTCATGAAAGCCAGAGAGAGAGAGAGAGAGAGGCAGAGAAACAGGCAGAGGGAGAAGCAAGCTCCATGCAGGGAGCCCGATGTGGGACTCGATCCCGGGTCTCCAGGATCATGACCTGAGCTGAAGGCAGGTGCTAAACTGCTGAGCCACCCAGGGATCCCTCAATATTCTTGTTAAAAGAAATTACTGTATATCCCCAAATAATCAGTACATTGCTAGGTAGGTAAAGGAGGACTCAATTATCAAGACAGAGAGAAGTTTGGCAAGTTGTAATCATGGTTCAATTCAGACATTTATCAACCTTTCAGGTTATAAAGAACTACTGGACAAAAGAAGTAAAGGGAACAGCCCTGAGACCATCTTTAAAGTCTGGGTTTCAAGGTAATGTAGAACTTTAAGCCCACTGGCTACTAAGGCAGAAAGAGGAAAACACAGCGCACGCCACAGGAAAGGTGGATGACTGGAAGGAAGGGTAGTGTGTGTATAAGAAGAAGAAAGAGAGAGAGAAAGAGAGACAGATTAGTTCCTACAAAAAATGATAGTTATATCAAAATGCCCAAATTTCACTTAGCATCTTAACATAACTTACAAACTGTACCATATTAGCATAGCAATTGATTTTTTCCAGTTAGAGTGAAGACTACATGGGGGAAGGGTTACCATATTGTTAGATATTTACTGTGTGCTAACATTGCTACCCAGGGAAAAACACACACTACATCCACTGGTCTCAAAAACTGTATGAAATAGGGACGCCTGGGTGGTTCAGTGGTTGAGTGTCTGCTTTCAGCTCAGGTCATGATCCCAGGGTCCTGGGACCGAGTCCCACATCAGGCTCCCCACATGGAAACTGCTTCTCCCTCTGCCTGTGTCTCTGCCTCTCTCTCTCTCTGTGTCTCTCATGAATAAATAAATACAAGCTTTAAAAAAAGAGAGAGAAAAAAACTGTATGAAATATAATCACATTATTCATAATATCACAATCACTTTTAGCTATTGATAATTTATTTTCTACTTCACACATACAGATACATACATGTTTTGGCCATTAGCTAAAAATAATTCAAGCTAATTCTCTAAAAATGTAATCCATGTTGAAATGTGTCCTTAAAAAAGGCTGATGGCATACTTTGTAAAACGGAGCAGTAACAAAGGGTCACACTTAAAAAATATGCATATGAAGCTACATTTCTCTTTCACACATCTTGTCTGCAGTTTCAAAATTGAATAATAAGCATGATATTTTTAACAAGGTAATGTTCACTTCCTTTGCATATAATAAAAATGTCAGAATCTTAACTTTTCATGCCTACATAATGGATTAGAAGGTTATAAAGACGTATTCAATATAAAGGTTTCCATGAGTTTTACAATAAAATGACCAGGAGAAATGAAAATGAGATTAGAAACCGAAAGAACTAGGTTCTAGTCCCAGCTCTGCCACAAACTGTGTGATCTTGATCTAACTGAAGAATGTCAAATCTATGGCCTCCAAACAGTCACAACCCCAAATGACCAGAGTTGACACAGAAGTTAAAACTGACCCATCCCTAGGCCAGTACCTTAACTACCCTGAGCTTCATATTCTAAACTATAAATTGAGATAGTTGGCTTCTGAGTTCCCTTGCGAACCTGACACTCAGATTATATATATAAAAAAAAAAAGCAGAGTCAGAAGTCTCACAGCTGATGAGCATCATTCCTCTAAAATCTGTGAGACTGCTTTAGGCCCTCCATTTTTTTCAAAGCAAAAATGCTTAATTTGCTATGTACAGTATTTTTAATTAGTAGAAGATGAGTGTATGCCAACTGGACATAAGCCTGGGTTACATGCAAATATTTACCACCAGACTGAAAGAACTCTATATATGTTGCTAGACCAGTGGACTACTGACATGATATAAGGCCAGGACCCAGAAAGAGGGACCAAGTACATTCTTTCTAGATTCTGAGATTTCTAAAGGGAATATACACACACAATCCGCATACATTTGGATAAGATATAAGATATATTTAGAATTATTTCTCCCAGGTATGATTTTCTAAAAACAACAACAGCAACAAAAAAAAAACCTGTCTGCTAATTTTTGATTCTTTTAAAGACTATATATAAAAAACCCAAAAGGGATTGTTTGTTTGAATAAATATATACTCAAATATATTCCCAAAATTTAGCAACTTTAATTGTTAATTATAACCATTAATAGCTTAGCCTTAAAAAAAATGAAATAAAGATTAGCTTATATTGAGATACACAGAAAATGCTTTACACATATGATTTTCAGCCAAAATTCAGAGTTCCTAAACTCCATCACAGGAGTCACATCTTTATATTAGTAATAGCTTACTTCTACTGAGCACTTAGCATGTGCTAAAGCTCTTTGAATTGCTATATATCTTTGAGTCTTTAAAATAACCCTATGAGGTAGGAATTTCTTATCTGCAAATGTAGTTGATTTAAGTCATACATATTTTCAGCCGATGCTGACAGCCATATTATACTACCTTGGAGATTACATAGTTTCATTCTTCTTTGTCTTCTTCTTTTTAATAAAAAGCAAACAAAGAAATAACCAATGATGAATATCAAGGCTGCGGCTGCAGTCAGCATATACGCATGAAGCTGACCAAACCCAAACCCCAACTCAAACCCAAACCCAATCATCTGCATTTCCATCTCTGGCTACTATGACCTAGGAACTAAACTTACTAAACTAGGAAATGCCTTCTCGATGCCACACACTGTTAGATGCAATTCCATCTCATGAAACCCTTACCACTACCCTAGATCTGTATTACCAGCCCCACCTTACAGATGAGAAGATTGAGGCTCAGAATGGTCAAGGAACTTACACCAGGCAGTCAGAGAGCGAGTAGTAAATCAGGACTCTGATGCCAAAGTCCTTATTCCCTACGGTGTACCCCAGGGTTTCTCCAGCACAGTCACAACTCATATACAAGGTTATGATCAGAAGCCATCAGGACAAGGTAAAGCTATAGTCAACACCATATATTGAAGATGAAAGGGAAATGAATAGAACATTTTTGAAAAAAAATGAGCACAATTTCAAAAGAAAAATATTACAACAACTATCAGGTCAAAGTTTGCTATACAATAATACTTGCTGTCTAATCTAAATTTCTCAATGTAGTACAAGGCTAGTATTTATATTAAACTCAAGTGATCTTCAAAAGATATTGTAATTCCAATTTTATAGTTCACTGGAATCCTAGCTATTAAAAAATATGCTTCACAAAACAGACTTGGTATATTTTGATTTTTAGGCATTTTCTCAAAGTAATAATATTTGTTTATAATGTTCAGTCATTATTCATGTTAGGATATAATTAACAGTAAAAGGGAATAAAAGCATTAGAATTTGATCAGGAATATGTTATACAGCAAGTTTACTAAGATTTTATCTTGTTTTCTTTTCCAAGGATCATAATGTCTCAAGATACCTGTATTATCCTTCTGGGGAAGTAAAAGATGGCTTGCTGAAAGAGGATAGGGAAGAGAAGAACCCAACACTTCTTGACTTTTATTCCTTTTTTTTTTTTTTTTAAGATTTTATTTATTTATTCATGAGAGACACAGAAGGAGATAGAGAGGAAGAAACACAGGCAGAGGGAGAAGCAGGCTCCATGCAGGGAGCCAGGTGTGGCACTCGATCCGGGTCTCCAGGATCACACCCTGGGCTGAAGGCAATGCTAAACCTCTGAGCCACGGGGCACCCGGACTTTTATTCCTTTTATATTAAAACTAACTGACTCAGAAGGTTTTTAAAGTATCAAGCGCTATGCTTAAACTGAAAATATTTCTTAATATATTTTTATCTTGAAATAATAAAAATTAAGGACATTAAAAGGAAATTTCTTCATGTATGGTTGAACAGCTTATAAAAGCATCTATGGATCACTGTATTCTAAATTCAGCTTACTCATCACATTCCTTCAATGACACTATCATTGAAGAACAAAGACCAGGAGCAACTAATTTTAACTTCCTCCAAACAGAGTACTTTCTGTTAAAGCCTCTGAATTTCCTGATCCAGTAGAAAGAAGTCTGCCATCTATGTTTTCCATTCCAAGAGTGTCAATTACATTATAAAACCTGTTAAAGAGCATAGGATTACTAGCTAGGACATTTAGAAACAAATTTGTATCTGTAAGGATTGTAGTCCCAACAGAGTGTTAATCCCATTACCTAAGGAAAGGTTTGAGGTTGACTCTCTAAATGGATTGTAAGAGGCAGGCAATCACTGGTGCCTCTCAAACATGTTCTCTGCAAAGGGCACCAAGAGCTCACAGGGGCTTCAAATGTTTTCTCATTGCAGAATTTCTTTTTAAAAATTGACCCGATATCTATAGAGTCAAAAAAGCTTCCCTTATTTTATGCCAGATACACCAACAAAACGATTTAAATTGTAATTAATTATGGCACACTGTAAATGATGAAAAAAATCCTGGACATCCATTCCTCTTTTAAAGTCTCCTGCATCAGAGAGCTAAAAAATTACATACAGAGGGGACATTATGTCTTCAGGAAGAAAGCTGCTCATTCTACATAAATTCTTAGTTTAAAAATTACTCTAATTTACAAGGAAGTGTGAACAGTAACAAATCTTGAAAATAAGTGAAAATAAGTGAACAAATCTTGAAAATAAGTGAAAATAAGGACCTACTAGAATAGACTTCAAATATCTTAAAATAAAATTATATGACATTATTTTTAAATCTCCAGATGACAATAGATTTGTAGACACTTAGCAAAAATAGTAAGTTATAACAGCAAGTAACATTTCTGAAGCTTCCTACTTTGTAACAGTTTGCAAATATTGGATTTTTTTCTTTATTTTAAATCATGAAAAACATGGTTTTATTGGGTTAAGTAATTTATCCAAAACTACAATTCTAGAAAGCACTAAAGTGAGAATTCAAATCCAGGCTTTGCTATTCATAAATCATTTTCACAATCTCATCTCTCATAAGACTCTAACCCTAGAAAGTAGTTTATTTCCATATTTACCCTTATTACCTGTGGTGTGAAATTGAGACTCAAAGAAGTTCCATGACTTGGTCAAGTTCACACAGCCTATACTCTTGGAACTTGAATTCTGGGCTACATTAAATGGGTCTCCTGGCACCACATTAGATGGTCTTTCCAGCATATCATGCTGCTGTTAAAATCTGGCATTAGATATTTGATCTCCTACAAAAGCAAACAGTAAATGGCCAGGTTCCTATTAAACATGCCATTGATTCTCTTCTGATTCTGTTCTCTTAAACTATTAAGGATATACTTGATTTAGGTAATATTTAATTCCTTACCCAAGACTTAGATCTAAATTTTGCAATGTTGAACAAAAGATAACAGCATTATAGAATCTAAAAACCACTTGTATCTAGGGAGATCCATTATCTGAGGTTTCTTCTCAGAAGTCCTATACAGGAAGGTTTGATGTTTAAAATAAAATTATTAGCCATTTAATTCACATATTTGAGGATGGCTTAAATTAGATCCTTACATTTTCTGATAACTTGCACAAGAGGCTGACATGTTACCAGTCGGGAGCCTGAGAGCTCCCAAAGAGCATCATTGCTCAAGAAGAAAAAGCATTTGCTCTCCAGCTGTTGAGCTTCTTGAGCCTTAGAAAGCCCACAGAGGCCTTCTATCAAATAGGTACCCATATCGGTAGTGAGTAATTTCTTATTCCTGACCATTTCAGCATCTGACACAGTCTGAAGAAGTCTAACTTGCCACCCAGACATAGGTTTTTAGATCAGCAACAATATGCTAACTACATGGACTAGAACACAAAAGTGTTTGTTTATAAAAAGCCCTATTCCATAAAGTTTATATTTCTTAATAAAAGAATAAAGGTCAAAAGGGCTCATAAAATTTTAAGCATTTATTTCTACTCCCATAAAACTGTATTTAACAATTCTAAAGCTTCCTTTTCCTTGTGGAAGAGAAACAAAACATTTAACAGGTATTAAGCAGGAAGCATTCCGACTTCACCAATACAGTGGTTACAGCAAAACAGTAAACTTAATAACAGGAAAAGTATCCAGATGCCAGCTATCACAGTTATATATGGCACCAATTAATTACACTCAGCTTTTTAATATCGTAAGTGTTGGGAAAATATTTAAAGACTAAAACTTGGAGGATTCTATATTTGGTGTGAGGGAGTTTAAATACACAGCGACTATTCATCCTAGTGACTATAACAAATGACAACTTCCATTTGGGCAGAAAATGAATAAGATAAAGCACTGTAGCTAGAAAGTTTTGCCTGGATTCATTATAAAGTTCTATTCTCCATAGGTCTATTAAAATGGTGTAAGAATAAATACTACATATTTGGAAATGTTTGCAGAACCCTTCTCCAATGGAATATCTATTTGGTTTCACAAGCTATGCTCATGAACACTTGTCTCTTATTTTCCTAAATATTTATGAATAACATAGTCTTTAACTCAATAGCATTTTTCTTGGCATCGCGCTTCTTCCAGATGCAGCATCAAGTATGGTCTTGAATTAAGGATCAAGTAGCATTTTTAATGCTGCTTTTCTAAACCATCTGCTAGTTTTGTAAGGTTTTAATAAACCAAATGTCATCTTAAATGTTCCCATTTCCAATGCTCCTAACCACAATAAGATAAAGTGTTAAGTTAAATTAATGCCTAATAGACTAGGAAAACACAAAGAAAAAACTAAGTAATGAAAGTTTAAGTATTTTTCTTCTAAACAGAGAAGGAGGCATAACTGCTATCTTGTTCATGGTCAGGGTCTATTGGATATATAGCTAGTTCCCTTTCAGTAACTGGATTACTCCGAATTTAGACTCTGCTCTATAAAGTATATGTGAGAATAGGTCTATTAAAAACTAACCTACAAGCATGGAATATAAAGATTTATGGTAAATTTAAACTCAGGATCATTGGAGTTTAAAGCTTGATTCTGGATCATTCAGTTTCTTTCTTCATGGCCACTGTTAGAAAAAAAAAAAATGCCCATAGAAAAAGAAAGGATCCATATGCTCTAAGACTACTTGGTTTTAATTGTTCTCTAAGATTGTAGTTTGACATCTGCTCCAATGCTCCTTCCAGGAAGCAAGTCACAGATGTAAGAAAGAATCAATCAACCAGTTGTTCAGTCTTTCCTGTCTAATTATTTCCCACATGAAAGTTCTAAGTGATGGTCATATACTTAAAATGAAATGTTCTAAAGAGAAAACAAATATTTTAGGCCTTGATTTTAAAATTAGGGGATTGATATACCATTAATTTCTACATATATAATATATATATATATATATATATATATATATATATATATATATATACACATACATATATATGCATATTTTAGAGACAGAGAGAGAGAGAGAATCTTAAGCAGGCTCCACATCCAGCTTGAAGTCCAAAAGCAGGGCTCAATCTTATAATCCTAAGAGCATGACCTGAACCAAAATCAAGAGTCAGATGCCCAAATGACTGAGCCACCCAGGAGCCCCACTACTTACATTTTTAAAAATATATTTTTTAATTTTCCTGTAACTCTCGTCCCTAAAGTCAGGTAAGATTTTGTAGCAACTTGTGACTGTTTCAATCCAATGCTGCTAAATATACATCATGATTTTATTCTGATCTGTAACAACCTCCCATATTCCTAAAACTCTCTGATTTGACAACATAAGTTTGAGAGATCTAATTCTAAAGTAGCTAATGCTTTTTCCTTATATCCTCTCTATCTCCTCTGTAATTCTACACTTGTCATTCTCTTCTCCACCAAAGTTTTCTATTTCAAAGAGATAACTTTTGAGAAATCTTTTATTCTCCATATCGTACAATTCTGTGGAAATATTCTCTATAACATCCATTTGGAAAAGTTTAAGTATTCATTAGTCAGAAAGTACACAAGGATAGCAATGGGAAAACAGCAATTTGGCTAACCAAACAATAAATTCAGTAAATTCAAAAACAGAAAAACAGTAAATTCAAACTACTAATGGTGTCCTTAAATTATATTATACATACAATCCACTGTATTTTGTGACCGTGTTAAGAGAAGCTTAACAAATTAAATGTAAATATTGACGATACATTACAGCTTTTGTAACCTGGTTTTGGCATTCAGATTTTAATCAATGAACCTAAAAAAATTGGAAGTGATTCTGGGCTTCTGTTCACTGCAGAGAGACCCTGGTGTTAATGCCCACTTGGGGATTCATTCACCTTGGGGCTTAGAATCTAATCTGGCCTCCCGCTGAACTACAAAGAATGGAGCTTTTGAAATTTTTACAGGGTCCCTTAGACACATGTTTATTTTCTTCATAAAGTTTTCTAATCCTACTTCTTTCATCCCCATGACTTTAGACACTACTGTGGTCAACTACCTATTCTTGCTCTATCAAAACTCTTAGACTGGACATCTTTAGATAGTGAAATGAGTTCAAAGGAAGCCTGCTGGACAGTTTGAGTTAGACTCTCCTGGGAGCCAGGGCACCTTCTAGGGTCAGTTTTGTCTTTTGGAGTTTGGAAACAATTAACATTGGCATGGACTTTAAGCACTTAGGGGACTGAGGAAGAAAAACAAAAGACCAAAAATAACCAGGAGTAAATCAGAATGAATTCCAACAAGCAAAAATCTAGGTTGGCTAACTCAGATAATGGCACTGGGATAGTATAGAGACTACGGGGCATCAGCAGCGGGGCAGGAGCTGTGGCCTTCCCTTATCTTATGCTTTTTCCATGCTTAATACTTTTATCTTTTAAGCTAAGCATTAATCTAACTTCTTTCATGTACTCCTCCTTCAAGCTCCTCATCTTGCTTAAATACAAGACATTTTAGTAGAATGTAGTTTTAATTATATTATCTTTTAATCCCTGTGTTATCTCACAGCAGACTGTACATCACCAACCCTTTTTTTAACTTTCAGACTGGACATAACAACAACAAAAAATTTCAATCAGTGTTGCTCCATTTGCTGTTTGCACATATGGGTAAGTTAGGTGAAAGAAGATGGTGGAATAATAGTTTAGGATTGTGACCAAAGATTAAAAGACATTTTCTGCTAAAAATTTTAAATAAGAACAAAGGAAAAATTTTAAAGGTACAGTCCAACAGAGATCACATCATCTCTATAGAAAAAGGGTGAAAATGTAGGGAAATATTTAATTGGTTAAATGCAAAATCACATAGCATCCTAAGACACAAATATATAAGGATATAGACTCAACAGTTCTGTGTAGCTAATATTTATGGGGTGTTAACTATGTGCAAGGAACTGCCCAGACAGGTAAGCCTCACACGTAATAGATTAAAAAAAAAACAACAACAACCTAAGGAGGCAAATTTGAAGAAATAGTAGAGCTAATTTTTTAAAGAAAGAATAAAGGAAAATGTGATGCAACTTAAAAAAGACAAGGAAAAAGAAAATATCCCAAAGTCTCAAAACTATCTTAAGAAATTAAATGGCTGGGATGCTTGGCGGGCTCAGTCCACAAAGCATGCAACTCTTGATCTGAGGGTTGTCAGTTCAAGGCCCACACTGGATAGAGAGGCTACTTAAAAATAATACAAAGTAAAGAAAAAAGTCTTAAAAAATGAAATGAAAATAGTTATGGGAAGCAAAATAGTATTTTATCATATGCAAAAATGCAGGGTTTATTATGAGGCTACCTTCAATCTGTCACATTTATCCTTTATACATTTATCCTGTACCTTTATCACATTTTCATCCTCCACCTTCCTGATACATAGCACCTCTCTAAAAATGTTTAGACCACACTTACAGAGTTTGTTATATGGAAACTCTACACTGATTTGAGGTACCTTAAAAAAATTATATCACTTAATTCTTTTATCTTTGCTGTGTGCTTGAATGATATGTGCATCCTAAATATACAAATTTAATGAATTTTAAGGATTTGTACACCATGTCAGTAGGCAACTTCCACTCCAACCAATCTCCACACCACCATAGGCAACCAATGGTTTCTATTTCTTTCCCTATATTTAAGTTTTCCCTGTATTTAACTTTTTACAGACACTCCTCATGCCTCCTCACACTGGAAGCTCCTTATCATCACAAACTTTTCTTAGAGCTGGTAGGGATTCTAGAACTACTGGCCCAAGTTCCTTAAATTGCCCACAAGGAAACAAAGAACAAGGGAAAGTTAGTGTGAATCCTGGAACTAAGACGAGGGAACTCACGTTCTCTCAGACCAGTATAGTTTCTATCATATTTGAAGCAAGAGATTCCTTTTCCACATCCCATTCAACACCTTGTCCAGGTGCTCGGAGATCCCTTTCAACTGGAAAAAAAAAAAATTAATAAAATGTTACTTCTCTTCCACTAAGAAGAACTTTTCCTCACCTTGTCTCTCACTTGTCTATAAGCCTCTGGACTGGCCCTGGGTGGAGGGGCATGTGCTGGGATGAGGAGGAAGCTAGGTGGACAAGTGTGACAGGAAGTCTATTCCCAGACAAGGTGGCTATGTGCCAGTGTGGATGCATGTCCAGAGAAGTCTGCTCTCCGCCCAGCCTCTCCTGATGAAATCCCCTTCTCAGGAGTACCTGGGTGGCTCAGTGGTTGAGCATCTGCCTTTGGATCCTGGAGTCCTGGGATCAAGTCCTGCGTTGGGCCTGCTTCTCCCTCTGCCTGTGTCTCTGCCTCTTTCTGTGTCTCTCATGAATAAATAAATAAAATCTTAAAAAAAAAAAAAAATCCCCTTTTCAGCTCCTCTTCCCTCTTTTTAGTTTAACTTCTCATTGTGACACGATCTTCTCAGTCTCCCTCTGCTGCCCCTTCCTTGGGTTTCATCTGGAGAGGATGAGGTTGGCAGGGACATAGACTCTCCACACTCAAGACAGTTCCAGGAGCTAGGTGGGTTTAGACGGCACAAGGGAACAGCAATCTGGCACCTGTCTGCCCAGAGTAATCCCCATCCTTCTACTAGATTAGCTGGATTATTGGTTTCTTCATTTGCAAAATAAAGTAATAAAGACAGAACTTTCCTCACAAGGCTGCTGTGAGAATGAACTATGAATGTACTCAGGAAACTGGCACACAGGAAGTCCTCAATAAGTGTTAGGTTGTTATTAGCCAACTGACATCTGCCAAAGTTCCCTGGGGATCCACACTAGGTATATAATCATAAGATGGGTATTTGCAAATGCAAATAATATAGACAATACTGACACAGAATAAAACTGACACAGAAAGGAGAAATAGGTTGGAAAAGAAGACAACTTAAGGAAGAGAAGGAGAGCTTCAGCAAAGGAGTGTATGTATGTCCAGGTGCCCTATCAATTTGGGAACTCCCTTCTCTGCATTTCCACGGCACTTTGCTTATGGTACTTATCCTAATCTGCTCTGTTGTATGCAAATTATTCCCATCGAGAATGTAGGCTCCTGGGGATAAACATTTGCGACAGAAACTAAAATGCATCTTAAGTAACTAAAATTAACACTCGTCTCGTCCTTCCCACCCCTACTCCTTGGCTTGAACAACACCAAGCTTGAATAGAGGTGATTATATATTTAAACAAAATGAGAAACTAATTCAACGACTTATCTTCAAAAATGTCTGGTAATAGATGATGATAAATTTCTAAACATTCATAATTATTTTCCTTCTTTTCTGTTGGTTCTCTTCCAGAACTCATCAGAATTTTTCACTCCAACTGGGAAGTGATTAGCTTTACGAATTTAATCTTCAAAGTCTTGCCAAAGTGCCAAAAGCCACTCTTGCCCTGTACCATAAGTGGGTTTCTACAGGAATCATAAGCAAGGAGTGTATTTCGGGTTCTTCAGAATGTCTTTCAACCCAATTTCTTCATTCTTTGTTCTAACATTCTGTGAGCAATAGTCTCATTCATTGCTTTCCCCCCAAATACTGTAAAGCATGTTTTTCATTTGGCAATCATAACTATTTGTCCATTTAGACTGGGAAGGGGAAACTCCAATCAGTTCTCCTTATTTAACTATATATAGAATTCATGTCATTATGCATAATACATGTGTATTCTTTACAAATCTAGACTATATGTTTGCACAAGTATCACTGATTTCAAAATACATTTCCAGGAATATGAAATAACTATCTTATTCTTCTTTTTAAATATGTCCTTGTTTCAGGGCTTCCAGTATCTAAAATGTGTGTTTTTCTACATAATAATCAACCCCATTCATTTATCTGCATCAAAATCAGATGAGCATAAATTTCTATCCATTTCTTACCCTGCTATGTAAATAAGTACCATTCATCATAACCTATTTCTAACAGTTATAAATATACAATTTTTTTTAAAATTAGCATATTCTTCTAAACTATTTTAGTGTTGGGTTTAGGAGACAGCATACTGGAGGTTTTTCTTTATTCGTAACTAGTGCTGGTGCTAAGGGTTCAAAACACAAGACCCTGATTTAAAACCATCTCTAATAACCTTGTTAAAAACAAAATGCCCCATCAGCTCAATTTGTTTAGGAACTTTAACTTTTAAAGATGTGGGGACTACTTTATGCTATGCTCTAAATATTGTAATAGGAGGAAAAGGAAGTGGTGGAATTAAAAAATATACATATCAATTAATGAATATTCCAACAAGCTGCAGACCCACTGTCATGAAAACCCTTATATGTTACATGTAATTTTATATAAATCATTTGATGGCTTCAGCAAGAGGAATACATTCCATTTGAGCAGGCTCATGTGATGATCAGGAAATTTTGCTGCGACCACCCTCTCCACGCTGACTGAAGGCAGATGGTGCCGACATGTTCAGCTGAGGGAAGCGTTGATCACAGAGTAGCTGCCAATCAAACACTTGGGAAAGAAATGAGCTCCATCTGTGTTTTAATTACTACAGCAAAACCATCCAGTGTAACTGCCAGAGCTGCACATTTTCATGGAGTACAAGAGACATAACACGTACTTTCTTTCAAAAACCAAAGTAGAAATTGCCATATACAGTAGTAGCCCCCCCCCCCCCAAAAAAAGAGCACTGTCAATTAAGAACAGAATCTAGTGACAGTAGGAATATCCTCTCAAAAATATTTCTATTTCACGGCAGCTCTATTTCACTCTTCCTCTAAGGCAATTCTAATGTGGATGAGAGAATCCTATACAAAAACAAAAAGAGCTCCTTGAAAAGTGAAATACTATCCAACTATCTAGACACCAAAGAGTAAAATCCAATCAAATGGGAAAATGTATACATATACAAATTTCTATTACTGTATTTTTGTAATTACATAGCATATATCTATTATATTTGTTAATATACCCTTATATTATTATAAAAACTCATGTCATTAAAAGAAATACCTAAGCTTTCAAAACTTTTCTGGCAAGTGGCAAGTGTTCAGTTCCTCCCTGATGATATTAGGTTGGTTGGTTGGTTGTTCTATTATTCTCAGAGGTGAATTTATCCTGGGACCCGCCTCATTTCATCACGGTGTGGACAGGGAGTGTGGGAATACCGACGTTATCTGGTCTATACTCCCACCCTGGAGGCTTTCAGGGGATCTCTAGGACTGGGGTGTGCAAGGAAGCAGGAGGAGTTCAGGGAGGGAGTAAAAGGAAAGAGCTCTCCTTTGTCTTTTCGTTTTATACTCTCCCAACTCAGTCTTCCCTGACACCCTTTCACGAGCACTGAATATTCAACATCAAGGATTACAGAGGAAGTTCAGAGATTCACAGTGATCTCAGGGTTTTGGTTACAGTTTGAAGTTTGAGAAGAAATACTGAGCGGATGCAAATACTGACAGTAAAAGGCTTTCTAAACTCTAAACGTGCATAATAACAAAATAATTTCATTCATCCAATAAGCATTTATCAAGTGCCTATTATTATGTTGAGTTGGAGTAAAGATGAATAAAAGATGGTCCCTGCCCTAAAGGATCTCAGCGTCTAGCTAAGTGGCCAACCCCATAAGTAACTGAATGCAAGACAAGAAACACATGTAATAAGACATGTGACTAAAGTGCAGGCCTGGTGGAGGAGGGAAGGATTAATTTTGCTGGGATTCAAGGAGACTTTCGGAGGGATAAGTGGGCTTTCACTGAGACAAAGCAAAGGTTGGCGAAGCACATACCAGATGGGGGACAGCATGCAGAAAGGCAGGGACCCTTGACAGTGCATAGGGTCTCCTCATGCCTGCTTATCTCTTGGGAAGTCATCTACAGGATCAAATACTACCAAGAGGTTATTTGGAATAAGATCTAAAAGGGGCATATTACATTTAGCCATTTGAAAGTTATTGGTGACTTTTTATAGCATAGTTTTAGGTTTGAAGCAGGTTTCAAAATAAATGGGAAGTGAAGAAGTGGGTAGCAGTTCAGCAGCGAGGGGGGAAGGGAAGAGGAAAAGGAGATGGAGGGAGAGGGGTATTTTGCAGAGGAGACAGGGTGGAAAGAAGGGTGAAGACCTAATCATGCTGAAATAGGACAGAAATGGCTGCTCTTAGTGAGACTGTGTAGAGTTTGCTTTATTTTTATAATTAATCGAAGAATTCAGTTCCTTCAAAATTATTTACTGAATTAGTCTCAACTAAAGAATGATTTCTTTTTACATTAAATAATCAAAAAAGTTGGGGATCCCTGGGTGGCTCAGGGGTTTGGCGCCTGCTTTTGGCCCAGGGCGCGATCCTGGAGTCCCGAGATCAAGTCCCGCATCGGGCTCCCTGCATGGACCCTGCTTCTCCCTCTGCCTGTGTCTCTGCCTCTTTTTCTCTCTCTGTGTGTGTCTATCATAAGTAAGTAAATAAATAAATCTTTAAAAAAAATTAAAAAGGTTTATACAATCATAAACAAAATGCCCACCTTTTGCCAACCAAGTTTATTTTTTTCTTGTCCAAATTGTCCTTATGATACCTACCTTCTCATAAGTTTATTTCTCAATTTTATCCTCAGAACATGCAGTGACAAGATAGTTACTGTGAGCCACCTTTTCATAGCATGGGTAAAAAAATTAGTCCTGTCTTGAGTCAATGTTCCTATTTGTTATGGAATTCAGATTATCAATTCATTATCAGACTCTCATAACTTGGAAGATTTAAGAACTGAGCATATAAGAGAGACACTTTCAAAATGTTTTTAAAAGAAAAAACTTTTAGAAATAGGTCACACATTACCATTATAACCTTAAAATCACCCCATTTTGTAATTACCAGAACCTTGATCCTCAATAAAATGCTACCTCATCCACCTATAAAAGTTAAGTTACCAATCTAATATAAAACAATGAGACCTTTTAACAACTAGATGCTTTTTTTTTCCTTTTTTTTTTTTTAACTTTAAACTCTTACAAAACTAGAAGCCACATCACCCAACTCCATTTCCCTGCTCAAAAAATCATGGCTATTTTTGAAAGAAAATGTGTTCTCCATATAAGAAGTTATTTATTAGACCAAATTACTAAATTTGGAGTAGAACAAAATACATTATAATCTTTGCTATACTACTATGTTGAAGGTTTTTTCCCCCCACACACAAAGAAATGTACATGGCTTGATAGATTTATAATTGCAGCCAGTCATCCAAGTAAATTAAATGGTGAGGAGGCAGCTATAGTCCACTACAGCAATGGGTAAAAGGTTCAGGAAAGAGAAGATTCTTTACATGGGGAAAGGTGAAAATTTTGAATTTAGAATAAAAAAGAAAACTCTTAAGGAGTGACAGGTGACTGAAAGGAAATTCTTTGATATTCATAACCCTTGGAAACTAAGAAATGACTGCAGAGGTTACCAAAAAACCAACCAAGTAAACTAATTTATGTGTCATTGCAAACAATCAGGAAACATCACAGAATGTTTTATAACTGGCTATATACATTCTCTATCTTGTCGGTTATTCAGGCCAAAAAACTCTGGAGTTCTCCTCCAACTCCCTCTTTCATACCCAATCCTTCCTCTCTACTCCACCTTCAACGTATATCCGAAATATCTCTCTACTACTACCTGGCCCCTGTCACCTTTCACCAAGGTCACCACAGTTCCTCCCAACTGATCACCCCATTTCTGTTCCTGGCCCAAACCTCCCAGTGGTTTCTGCTCTTGCAAAGACAGAGAGGGCCTGTGCCATCTGGACCCCACTACCTGTCTGATCTCATCTCCAACTCATCCTCATTCACTCCATTCCAGACACAGTGACTTCCTAGTTGTTACTCAAATACATCTGCACACACCTGCCCCAAGGCTTGGGCCCTTGCTCTTCTTCCCTGTGGCTGAAACACTCTTTACACAGCCCTCTCCATGGCTTGCTTTTTCATCTGTCACCTCCAAAGTCTTTGTTCAAATGTGACTCTCAGTGAGTCATTCTTTGACCACCCAAACTAAAATTGCAAACCCAACCACAAACCTCACTTCTTACCTCTACATCCTGCTTTATATTTCTACTTGGTGCTAACCGTCCTTTATCAGTCAGAATATTTTAGCTATTTACATATTGTCAGTTTTACACAACTAGAATATACAAACTCCATAAAGGGAGGAATTTTCATTTATGAATTAACAGTACTTGACACATAGCTGATTCACAAAAAATATCTGCTGAATGGCTGAATCAAATCAGATAGTTCCAGGAATAGATAGTTGCTAATGATACATAAATCTCTTCATTTCTTGGACAGTGGTTAAAAGTTTAGCCTGGTTTAAGTTTTCTTCTTCTTCTTCTTCTTCTTCTTCTTCTTCTTCTTCTTCTTCCTCTTCCTCTTCTTCTTCTTCCTCTTCTTTCTTCCTTCCTCTTCTTTTTAAAGATTTTATTTATCTATTTGACAGAGAGCACAAGCAGGGGGAGTGGGAGACGGAGAAGCAGGCTCAACGTGGGGGTCAATCCCAGGACCCTGGGATCATCACCTGAGCCAAAGGCACCCCTGGTGTAAGTTTTCTTAACTTAAAACATAAATTTTAGGTGAAAAATCACATAACAAGCTACCTCTGAGGTAGAGTCATCATCTTAAATAAAGACTTGGCACCAATAATCAAAAATAAGAGATAAAGTCAATGGTGAGGTCAATAATTTGAATCTATCCTTAAATAACCAAAAGATACTGATGGGATTATCTTTGATGATAAAAGTTTCACAGAGAAGCAAATACCCGAAAGAGGTGAAGGACCGGGCCCTACAGATAAATGGCCATAAACACTGGCCAACCATTTAAGACACCTTTATTTAAGGCTTCTTGACGTCATTACAGAAAGCTTCTAAATGAGCAAGGACATTCAAACTTCAGTTCTTAGAGACTATATGAAATCAGAAAATGTAATTTCATAACCGAAGTAATTTGTAATGCATTCTGTGATTTTCTTTGCAAACACGACTAAAATAATAGTTTGAGTCCTAATGACTGCTCCATATATGCCAATCCCAACATAGCTAATTAGCAGCAAGCAAACACTCTACACTTGACATTATCTCTTTCACCAATGCTCCAGGTTGTTGTTAGGCCCAGACTGATCTGGGAGCAATTAATGTTTTTGCAGTATGCAAATCTAGAGTGGAGTTCACTAGATTTCTACTGGCAAATACTAGCTAAAGCAGGGTCCTCTGTCTTTTTTTTTTTAAGATTTTATTTATTTATTCATGAGAGACACAGGATAGAGAAAGAGAGAGAGAGAGAGAGAGGCAGAGACACAGGCAGAGGGAGAAGCAGGCTCCATGCAGGGAGCCCAATGTGGGACTCGATCCCAGGTCTCCAGGATCATGCCCTGGGCTGAAGGCAGCACTAAACCGCTGAGCCACCTGGGCTGCCCAGGGTCCTCTGTCTATTATCTTTCCCAGAACACCTTCATAGCATGAATTTAAGAAACAGCAAGCTCCCAAGTTGGGTTAAATGTGCACTTATTATTGAAGAGACTTGAAATGCCTTGGAAACACTACATGAATTCATCTCTCTTCAAGCTACAGACTTCCCAAGACTGAAATCCTCAACTTCCCTCCAAACTTGCCTCCTTCAGTCTTCCCTAGTTCTTCTCATCTCCCTTTGGGGATTGGAGAACAGTCATCTTTATCTATTTATCCCTCCCTTCTCACGTATAATTGATCATCAACACCTGTAGATTGCTAAAGTAAATCCTTAGTTCTCAACTGCAAGAATGCATTACCCATTCAACTGGCCTTCTTGCCTCTGGTCTTCCCATGATTGGATCAATTATTCTTTTATGCACTGTTATCAACTGTCTCTCCCGTCCTTTAGCTCTATCCTTTTAGCTATAAGATTAAAGAAAACCCCAATCCGTTGTGCTTCTGTTTAAAGAATTTCAATGGCTCTTTATTTTCCACTGAATTAAATGCAAATCCCTCAGGCTAAGATTTAAGGTCCTCTCTAACCATGCCCCCACCCTTATTACCCAGTCTTACCTTCTCCTAGTTCACTTCAGTATAGAAAGCAGCAGGTGTCGTATCTACTAAACATCTGTAATCTTCCTCTTTAAGTCCACAGAGCACTTGTGGTATTAATAAACTCATTTACTCATTTATTTGACAAATAGTCACTTATTGCATAATATGTGCTAAATATTGTTTTCAGAGCTGGAGGTACAACAGTGAAAAAAACAAAGGCTCCTGCCTCGTGGAACTTATGTTCTTGTGGGGACAGAAAATAAATTCAATCAACAAGACAAATATGTTAGCTACTGATAAGCACTAAGAAGATGAGAAAAGTGAGAAAGAGAATTATGGATTATTGGGGTACAGTTGGCTGGGGTGAGCTCATAATTTCAAATAGGATGTTCAGAAAAGTTTCACAGAGAAGCAAATGCCCAAAAGAGTTGAAGGACTGGGCCCTAGAGATAAATGGATGACGAGCACTCGAGGTGGGGGGAGAGCAAATGCCAAGACTTCAAGTGAGACACTGTTTGGCTTACCACAGTGAGACTGTAGAAATATAGTGAAAGGGGTAGATGGAGACCCCTTGTTTTAGGACTAAACTTTTACTCTGAACATAAGGAGAAGCCACTGGAGTGTTTTCAGGAGAGGAGAGGCATGATCTGACATGTTTTAAGACAATCACTTGGATCAATATATTAAAATTAGACTGCAAGAATCAAAGCAAGAATTGATAATGATGGCTTGGACCTGCATGGGTCCAAGTGGGGGTAGTGCTGGTGGGAAAAGTAGTCAGCCTCTTGGTACCACTAACAGGATATGGAACGTAAGAGAGAAGGAAAGGGTGACTTCAAGGTTTTTGACCTGAGCAACTGGAACACTGCTGTCCATTAGAAGAAATACAGTGTGAGCCACACAAGTAACTTCTAATTTTCTTACAGTCACATTTACAAATGTAAAAGGACAAAGATGAACCCAACTCTTAAAATATAGCTTATTTAGCCCAATAAAACAAACTATTATTCCATAATTAAGCAACATAAAAATTATTAGTAAGAGATTTTACATTTTTTCTCAAACTCTCTGAAATCTGGTGCGTATTTTACATTTACGGCACATTTAGTTTAGTCTAGTCACATTTAAGTGCTCAACAACCACATATGGTTAGTGGCTACCATACCGCAATTGTGCAAAACTAGAATGATGAAGTGTTTCTTTCTTTCTTTTTTGTAACAGGAATACTAAATGTAATGGGGATATTACTTATAGCTTAAATTATAATAGCAAGTCATGGGTGGCAATCCAATATTCACTCATAAGGAGAGTTAACAAATTATGGTACAACCAAGTAGCTCCTAAAAGCTAGTTTCCCAAAGAGTATTTAAGAGTATGCGAAACATATCCATAGTAAATACGGGGTAGAGAGGGGTTTGGGGGAGGGCCAGAAGAAGAAACAGTGTTCACAATACGATCTCATGATTAGAGAAGAGAAATAAGTGTGCACACATAAACGTGGAAACACATATGTCAAAGTGTTAATATTGATCATTTCTGGAATAACTGACGGAGGAAAAACTGTAGGAAGAGTAGCTTTGACAGAGGAAGACAATGAGAAGTTTTGAACGTACTACATTCAGGATGCCTATTACATACCCCAAGTAGATATGTTGCCTAGAGTCAAGAGAGAGATTCTGATCAGTAATAGGAATCTGGGAACTGTCAATGCACAGATGGAATTTAAAGGCAAGAGATCACATGAGATCACAAAGAAAGTAGCTTTCAACCCACAAAAAAAAAAAAAAAAAAAAAAAAAAAAAACCCGGGACCAAAGACCGCGTGCTACAATATCCAACTTTCAGACTACAGAAGATGATGACGAACCAGCAAACAAGACAGGGAAGAAAGAAAAGCAAGTTGGGTTGAAAGACAACCAGAAGAATGTGCTACTTGTAGAAGCAGAGAATGACCACCTCTTTCCAAGAATGCTGCAAGTCACGTCCAGGGAGAACGAGAACTGACCAAGATACTGGCACTTCTGAAAGCCAGTCGTGGTTCTAGTATGAGCAGTTTGGGTGAAGAAGTGGGTTCTGGAAGAAGTGGGTTCAAGACAGAGCGAGAGAAAATGAACCGCAGAAAAAAAAATCATGGATCACACTTGAGCACTCTGCTATGAAAGGGGGTGAAGAAATGCAGTGTTTTTATCAGTGTGGAATTGTATTTCTGCATTCTCATCTTATCTCTCCCACTCTAATGTGAGTTTCTTAAAACAAGGGAATGCCTTGATTCTCCCAGACCAGTACTACTTTTGCGGCAAAGAATTAAAAATAGGTGCCTAGGAGTAATTATCATCATTTAACACAGGCTGGCATACTGAACGCTGAGGCAAACCAATGGATTACATCAGAGTTAATTCACGATTCAGATCATCAAATGGCGAAAACCTTGACTCAGGGTAAACACCTCTGAAAAGTAACTGCAATCTGATAATTACTGGCTGTCACAAAGCCTAAGTATGAATTTCTTGGTGAAAGCTTTTATCCAAAAAAAAAAAAAAAAGCTTTCATGAAGAATGCTCTTTTTCTTTTTGCCAAATCCCAAGTTTAAAACTGACCACTCATTTCTTTGACATTACTGCAAAGATGAAAAAATCCCAAATACCAAAACCTCAGGCAGATAACCAATGAGTTATCTGCTATGACACAAAAAGACCGTGGACTGTAAACCAAATCAATATGGGAGGCTGTTACAATGAAGAATACGGTGACTACAGAAATCCATTATCCTTCAAACTTCCAACATTTTACTAAGTCTGGGCAAATTTCAAGCTATTGTTTCTAAACAATCAGCCTTTCAACAATAGTTCAGTCTTCCTGGAAAATCCTCATAGAGCCAACATATTAGGAGGTAATTCTAGACAACTATTAATCAAGTTTAACATATGCTGCTTATTAGCATAAAAATATCTGCCTCCTTAAGTTCCATTTAGAAAACACAAGTCCTTTCTAAATAGGAAGTAGAGAATTCATTCTATGACGTTAGCACCTGGGATTGAGAGGAATGATGGGCAGAGAATGAACAGGACAAAGGAATAGTTGCGGTGATCTCGAAGACATGTCAGGTCCAGAGGTTTTTAAACTCGGGTTTCAGCCATTTCAGAGGCTACACCGGGAACTCTGCAGAAATTTCAATGCGTGAATACGGCAGTCTGTTTTGCTCACCACAAAATGCCTTAGGAAACCCTTGAAGTAATTCTGTTGGTGCTGCTTCTTTACCTCATCCTATTGATGTCACAAGACTCCAATTTCTCAACACAATCACAGTGCTCTATTTCAGTGCCCCTTTTCCTGGTTTACAAATTCTAGCTTCAATTTCTTCCCACTGTTACCACCCATGTCCCTTCCTTCCTTACCACTCTGTCCTTTAATTTCACCCGCCTTCCACCCCCCGAAGGAGATTCTGATAAGCAGACAACCAAGGCTCCACCGTAGGAGCCAAGGAGGGGCACAGGCGTAGGTGTGCAGCACCACGCTTTACATTCCAAGGGCTTCAAGAAACAGGAGTGGGGCTGCTTACACTAAGAGTTAGAGGGAAACTAAAGGAAGATGCAAACCGCAGTAAAGAGAAGAACTAACCTCTGGAGCATCCAGTGTCAAGTGACTCCCTAGGGGTGTGTCTGTGTGTGCATGTTGCACGTGTAGGTGTATGAAAAGACAGCCTACGACAGGAGAAATACAGAGAAAGTAGAGTTTTGAAAGTCAGGCAAGTAGGACTAAGAAAGGGAGGGGCAGATAAAAATCTTAACAGCTTAACAATAGGTCTGCCACCAAGTAAATGCATCAATTCATTTCGTATTTTAGGAAAAATGTGCTCTTCGGTAGAACGTAAATAAGATGACTTTATCAAATTCCAACTGGACTTTGCCACTTGGCAAAAATTACCATGAAAATAAAACCACGAGAGTCATTAAAAGATAAGAAAGTTCCTTTCCGTAAGTAATTCCTCTCTGAGCTGAAAACTCCTTGAAATCCAAGGTCACGTCGTCCTTCATTAATCCGGCATTGTGTTTAGTGCACCGTCATGCACGTGAAGGCATTCAATAGTAATTACTGAGATTGCATTTTGATTGAAGAGGACACGAGTGACCTTTGCCAATAAAGGGAAGCAAGGCCGCCTGACTTCTAGCATACTCCAATATTCCAACTGGTAAGTTGTATTCATCTGTCACTTTTCTCTAAGACTCTTGGAAAAACGTTGAGCTTAAATTGCGGCATGTGCTTGTTATCAGAAGGTTTCAATTTCACAAAATCATTGGTGAGCTCATTCCCTTACTTATGACTACTGAGGCTGCAGGCCGGTCTGCAGTGGCCTCCCCTCCCCTGCATCTTTGGTGGGGCAAAGAAGCACCTGAGAGCAGCTCTACTTCCCATCACTAATGGAAGATGGAAGGCAGGGGCAAGGGGGCCCCATCCTATGAGCATACTACTGTGAAAAGGAAGTCCCCATCCTGTCATTCTAGGCTTTATCCAGCACCCCAGCTTGAAGTCCTCCTACTGGGAGGACCTACAACTTGTTTGTGACAGAAAGGAAAGGTTGGGCCTTGAGTGTCCTAACCCAGGCCCAGGGTAGGGGGTGGGGGGGACAGCTCAACAGCCAGTAGGATGTATAAACAAAGACTGATTTTGATTTGGTGGCCTGGGCAGGCCAGACAGGCCTCAGGGCAGTGGTGGCTGCAAGCCTCTTGATCAGGGAGGCTATGAAATACAGCCTTTCCCACGTGAACAACAACCAGATAGGAAAATGAGCACGTAGGGGGCGTAGGGGCAGCCGCATGGCTCAGCGGTTTAGTGCCGCCTTCAGCCTGGGGTGTGGTCCTGGAGACCTGGGATTGAGTCCCACGTGGGGCTCCCTGCATGGAGCCTGCTTCTCCCTCTGCCTCTCTCTCTCTCTCTCTCTCTCTCTGTGTCTCTCATAAATAAATAAATAAAATCTTAAAAAAAAAAAGGAAAGAAATAAAATGAGCACGTGGACAAAAACCTGATTGGGTTACAGGCACAAGGAGAGTCAATCAGATTAATACAGCCCACACCAAAGAGCCCATAACTGCCACCCACCCTAGATTTTAAGGCCCAAATGGCGACCCTCTTGGGCCCCCTCCCCCTTCAGGATCTTTGTACTATGGTGAATAAACTATGCTTTGCTGCCCACCACTCTGCATCTGTCTGGCCTACCTCTTCCTTCTTGGAAGCGAAGTGACCAAGAACCGTGGGCACTAAAGGAAGAGAGAGCCTGTCACATCATGACTGTGGCTGAAACCCAGGGAACCAACCCCCTGCCCCCAACATAGGCTTACTCTTTGTGAAGTCATCTAGGACACAGTAAGCACCAAGTATGGGGAATGGTTCCCTCCGTGCCTTCCCACCTCCTGGCTGGTCCTGCACTGCAGTGCTCACAACAGCCCCCGACAGAAGATGCCAAGCCTCTGTCCCTGTACCTCGGTGCCCTTGAACTACTGCGGCTCCACCTTGGTTCTCCCTATCTGCCCCAGGCCACAGACTGGGTGCCCTCTGCTCCCATCAATACTCACTCCAAAGCAGGAGTTGATGAAAAAGATTGGTGGGCCAGTTACATAAAATCTTGCTTCCATAGCAGAAGTTCAGAGAAACGGGGGCATCCCACACATTAAAATTAAAATAACAGAACTTTCTTCATAGATACTTCAATAATTTCTTTTCTTTTTGCAAGTCTCGCCCATTTTAAGTCAGATTAGCACAGCAATAAATTAAAGGAAAACAAGGGAATGCAAGGTCAGTGAGGAAAGTGAGTAGAGCTTGCGGTGGTTCTCTGATCTACAAAGCCTTCAGAGAAACAAAGGTTTGCGATAACTTTCTAGTTCCATCATTTCTTTGCTGATTGCCTTTACTCCCTTTCCCTGCAAACATCCCCCTAGAAATAAAAATGAGCTAGTTTTCAAAACAGCCCATGAGAAATCATAACAATCTTTGAAGTTTTCATTTTGAAGTCTCCTTCCACCTTATCCACCACACACTGACCACATATGATTCAGAACCTCAGAACTCTCATCTCCATTAATTAGCTCCTTTATCTCTGATTTCTCTCAAAGATAAGCTTTTAAGATAATTTTTGACAAAGTTAAAGGATCAGTAAAGCAACTGAGCCAGTTCAAAATGATTTAAAGATTAAATAGTCTTCTATCAGAGAAGACAGCTGCTCTGTGAATTTTTTTTTCAAGGAAACAGAGAGATTTAATCTCTAATTTACTGTAGCTGGGGAAATTCAGTATTAAATCGAATACTGTGTGTGTGTGTGTGTGTATATATACATACATACATACTTTTTTAATATTTAAAAGTTTAGATTTCCTTCATCTATATTAGCACTTAAAAAACACATACTCTTGATAAAAGAAACTAAACATTGAAGTGAGTTTAATATGTACATAAAGGAAGAAACTACCAACTAAATCTATATTTTTGTTTATAGAGGCATTTCCTACAAATCACAGTTATTTTGTTGTTTATCAAATTGTCTAGCTGATTTTGATTTGCAACTTCATTGTCAACCAACATCTTTCTTTTGGTAATGATATTTTTATTGACAAATAAATTCCATGATGGCATAAAATGAGATTATGCTTTTAAATAGAATCTTAAGGTTCTTGTACCTCTCTAGTGCCAAAAGGACCAAGAGTTACTTTAAAAAAAAAAAAAGATTTTGTTTATTTATTGGAGAGCCCACAAGCAGGGGGAGTGGCAGAGACTGAGCAGGGAGCCAGACCCTGGGATCATGACCTGAGCTGAAGGCAGGTGCCCCCTCTGCGCCCCCCCATAGTTACTTCTTGCAAAGAAATGTGCCTTCCACAAGCTCTTGTCTTCTAAGCAAGGGTCCTAAAGTACTGTTCAATTTTCCTTAGAAAATGATTCCAAAAATAAAAGGAATATGAGCAAGAAAACACTTGGTTTTCCTTCCGTTTTTCCCCCCCCTTGGTTCCTTCCTTTTTTTCTTTTTTTCCTTCAGAGAACCACAGCAAAAATAATTTCTGGTTTTCTGTCCAAAAGTAATAGGCTGAAAAAAAAAAAAACTAAAGTAATAGGCTGGAGTTGTTTCTCCTTTACATCTTTTATCATTAGTGTTTAGCAAAGAAGTCTTTAAGACTATTGCTAGGTATCTGGAGGATCCATGTGCCATGAACTGGCTCAAATCTGTGATAAAGACAAGAGGTGAACAAGAAAAGAAAGTATCTTTGCAGCTGTTGACCTCAAGCCTAGTGTTATTGATGATGCTAACATTGTGCCTTTCCTAGGAAACCACGCAGGCCCCAGATTCACGGCTGGGTCTTTTGACGGAGATGGCTTCAGGCCAGATCGATGAATGATAGTGTTATTCAAACCTCAGGGTTACTAGTGCTCACCTCTGGGTCTCTTCAGTTTCTAAGGAAACCCAGGCTGATTCACAAACGAGTTAACTAATGGAATTTTCACATTCCCAAATCAGCTTTGTTTAATTAACTTCATTTGACGTGAGCCTCTCACTAAAAATATTAAACTGAGAATACTGTCACTTTATAAGGCTCACATCTGTACCTTGGAATTTTTTAAATGTTTGAGTTGGTGAAACATTTCTTTCTCATCTCTTTTTCCCTGATTAATTATGCAAGGGGCTGGCTGCACCCACCAAATTAGGTCAAAATTTCATAGGGTCTGTTGGCAATCACCAGTTTAACTTCCAGGTCTCGGTAAAAATATCTGATTTGTGGGGGGACCTGGGTGGTTCAGTGGTTGGCTGAGCGTCTGCCTTGGGCTCAGGTCGTGATCCCAGGGTCCTGGGATCGAGTCCCACATCGGGCTTCCTGCAGGGAGCCTGCTTCTTCCTCTGCCTCTCTCTGTGTGTCTCTCATGAATAAATAAATAAAATCTAAAAAAAAAAATATATATATATATATATATATATATATATATATATATATATATAGTCTGACTTGTGAATGTAATGTTGATAAAACCAGCCTGGCATTTTGTCATCTTTCTTTGGTGGGTAGAATAATGGTCTCTAAGATGCCTCTTTCCTAATCCCCAGAACCTGTGGATATGTTGCTCTACATGACAGAAAGGACTTTGCAGGTGCGATTAAGATTAAGGACCTTAAAATGGGTTATAGGACTGTCCTGGGTTATAAAAACTGAGTTCTTGAAAAGTGGAGAATCTTTCTCGGTAGCAGAGAGCCAGAGAGGGCTGCACGAGGCCTCCTCAGTCAGCACCTGCTAGCTGTAAAGAGGAAGGAAAGAGGCCATGGGCCGAGGAGTATAGGGCAGCCTGGAAGATGGAAAAGACAGGGAAATGGGCTCTACGCTGTTCCTCCAGAAAGGAGGAACGTAGCCCTCCTGACACTTTGACCCCGTGGTCCACGGAGACCTGTGCCAAGAGGTCAAGAGACTTCTAACCAACAGAGCTACAAAACACTGACTCCCTATTCATTAAGCCACTGAGTTTGCAGTCATGTATTACAGCAACAAATGAAAACTAATACACTTTCTAGCTGTTGGATTGTTTTAATCCTTCCTGTTGTAGGAGGAAAGTAAACTGAAAGGTTGATTAGGAAAAAGCACTCATTATGCTTTATGTTGGCAAATCGAACTCCAATAAAAAAAAAAAGATACCAAAAAAAAAAAAAAAAAAAAGGGAAAAGCACTCCGCTCCAACTAGGGAGTAGGCTGCCGTGAAAATGCAAAGGGGCCTGTGAAGGTGTGAGGGTCCAGGCTCCATGCCCAGCTTGGCCAGGACCCAAAGAGAGCTGGGCAAAGCCCTTAGCCAATCCCTCGCAAGCGGAGCCTCTTTCCTCTCACCAGAAAAAATGTTCACTTCCAGGTCTATGTTCTCCATACGGCTTCCTCTAATTCTTGTGGACGCTGTCTTGATCTAGCTTGTAGTCTTTCTAGTGAGAACCAAAGTGATGCTTTCTCTGCCATGTTTCATCGGTTCCTACTGGTCAACTCTACAGAATTGCAATTTCCATATTTCAAGCAGGCACAAGTTTAAGTATCTGTAAGACTTAAAACATTCTTATTACGACATGAGAGCAAAATGAAAGCTCCCCTAAGCCAATTTTTAAAATCTCTGTGCTTAAAACTGCTTAGAAGTCCTTCTTGACTCCGGCATGAAAGAAACTGTAATCTTTACAGTCCCCCCCTACATAAACTGCCACCTGCATCAGTTAAGTCAGCAGGAGAATATTTTCATGGATATCTTGAGGGTTAAAATATACAGAAGTATTTTTTTAATTATGCAGAGTTAGCTACTCAATAGATTAAATTATATCATCCAAAACGTTAATATAACGAGGTGCAAGAATGTGATGGAACATAGCCTCGAATACAGCAGTTTTCTTTCCAACACAAGCATTTTAAAAGTGTTTCAATAAAAGGATTTTCAAAAGTATGGAAACTGTTTACACTGACTTAATTCTTTTTAATATTTAACCTACCATAATCTAAGTCACATTATATAGTAATGTGATTAGGTAATATGTAATATACATATTAATATGTAAGTATATCATAGTATCTCTACTTTCCAGGAACTTTTTTTGATAGCAATTAACTAGCAAATTTTCAAACACGTAAATAGGATTAAGTATTCTAAACATAGGGTGATTAAAAGTCAAAGTATCTTAGCATATTTTCAGAGTAGAAAGAAACTCACAAATAAGCACTTATGATATTTAAGACAGATGTTCTTCGGCAGCCCGGGTGGCTCAGTGGTTTAGCGCCTGCCTTCAGCCCAGGGTGTGATCCTGGGGTCCCGGGATCGAGTCCCACGTCGGGCTCCCTGCATGGAGCCTGCTTCTCCCTCTGCCTGTGTCTCTGCCTCTCTCTCTCTCTCTCTGTGTCTCTCATGAACAAATAAATAAAATATTTTAAAAAAAGACATATTCTTCACATACAAGTAACTAAATTTAAATTTTTTAATCTTTTTTTTTACACTCTCTCACAACTGTATTTCTTACTGATTCTCTGTAGAAAGGTGAGTGAAGAGTATCACCATTCCATTAAGTTTCCCACTAAAACAAAGGAGGGTATATTCTAGAAGACTCCAAAAATACAAGAAACAAAAATGCCACTTTTAATGGTCTCTCTAGAAATGGACAGACTAAACCATCTACCCACATCTCAAAAGAGCCAGATATTTACCTCCACACACAATAAAGGTTCAGCTACTTAAAAACTGGGTGGGGGGGGGAGGGATGGGATTCCCTACTCCATCCACTCTACCCTTAATCTTTTCTTCTCTTGCAAACCTATCCATTAATGAATTAATTAGAAACTGCCCTCACCTACCAACTTCATTTATACACAGCAGCATGTTCTGCATAGACACACTCAAGCAGTCGGGTGGGAATCCAGAAGAGGAAATAAATGCAAGATTAATATGGTCATATGGGCAGCACTCTCCTATTGCAGCGAGACTGAGAAGCAGGCTGCTAGGGAGAAACCTGGCTTGTGGGCCTCATCATTACTGTCTACTGATGAGGCATACTGTAGTAGAAGAATTGAGATAGAAAACTAACTTTAAAAAGGAAATATCTGTTCATGGATCTTCTATGTGTATGTTTGTAAGTGGTTCTAAAGTATTCTTGTCATAAAGCTGAACTCAGCTTGCTCATCTTTAAGAAGCATGAATATGTATTAAAAGAAAACTTTTTTAAAAAGATTTTTAAATTTTATTTATTCATGAGAGACACAGAGAGGCAGAGACACAGGCAGAGGGAGAAGCAGGCTCCGTGCAGGAAGCACGATGTGGGATTTGATCCCGGGACCCCAGGATCACGCCCTGGGCCAAAGGCAGGCACTAAACTGCTGAGCCATCCAGGGATCCCAAAAGAAAACTTTTATAAAGTACTAATTTCATTTATCACAATAATGGGAGCAAATTGTGAGATATTTTGAAAAGCATTAAAAGTACAAAATAAGTATGAAATGACAGTTATTTATATACTTTAAACTTCATACATCTCCCTGTAACTGAATCCTTGTCCTATTATAATCTAAGTTTTAATTTCTCTAACATGCAAATTCTCCACGTAGCTTGGAGCTCTTTTCTAACATCTGCCCATGTCATCTTGACCTTTAAAATGTTAATATTTACACTGGATGAAACATATAAAGTATCAATAAAAAATATCTAATTTGCACATTAAAAAAAAAGCCCCATTTGTCCTGTGACACTTGTCAAAATATTTTAAGGATTTTATATATTTCAAATAATTTGAAATAAAAAGCTCTACTGTGTTTGCTAATGCTGCTTACCAAGGAAAGTAGCAGGCATTACATTGTGCATTCACAGTTATTTTTATAAGCCTGTCTCACAAGCATACAGACAGACACACACACACACACACACACACACACACTTTAGGTACAAACTGTAAGTCTATTTTCTAGGTAATGGGATGCAGTGCTCCCATGCACTAGGATTTCAGTTATTAGTGTATCTTAGAAAGAAGAAACCATTCATACACCTAAAACAAAATAACAGAGGCATTTGGTAATTCTCTGATATGCGAAACAAGGCACTTACCTCCCCTTTCTAGGGACGTCTGAAACTGAGCTGGAAACCGAGCAACGGGGAAGAGGGGCTTTATTGCGGGGTGAATCATCCCCACGTAGATGCTCTGAACAACCCCTGTATGCATACTGACATCATCAGGAGAGACTTGGAAGAAGAGGATACTATGGTAACCAAGCAATGTGCTGGGAGACAGAAGCCTTTAATTGCTTTGACAACTTCCTGGGGCTCCAGCTACCAGGCTTGGATTTGCTAAGTAGGAAGTGAAGGTTGTCACCAAAGTCACCAGAGTGTGACACACAGCAAGGGGACTGAATGAATTCTGAATCTTTCCATTGCGATGTGACTTTTTAATGACAAGCGTCATTACATGATTCCATCAGCAATATTCCTCTCACAGCCGAAGCTCTGACAAAGTCACAGGTCAGTACAGGATGCTCCCAGGTAGCAACAGTGTCAGTGTTCAGAGAGGGCTCTTCTCCTTTAACAAGCAGTAATATTATGGCATTACGAACCTCCTCCTTGAGGAGGAATACTTGATTCCCTTTGAAAAGAAAGCAAGAAAGCTCACATCTGTGCCTTCGGAGGTCAGGGGACTGATGACAATGAAAACGGATTCCATCTACTTCTCCAGGAGGCAGCAGCTGCCCGCTGCATCTATCTCCAAGCTCCAGTAAAGCCCAGCCAATACAGCACTTACCCAGCAAACACCTCCAGCGAAATGCCTAATTATGACAGCCAGATAAAAATCAGAAGAAATCTGCTGTCTTGCTGCCACACGGTCTTTTTGATGATGAAGTCTCTTCTATCACAAGTGGAATTACTTCTACTTCTAACAACCCCTAAAACTACACACAATTGAAATCCCCCCTCTGAACTATATGTCCTCCCCTGCGTCTGTCACCCACGTTCATAGGAATACCACCCCTTTCAAAAATACCAGGTTTCCAGTCATTGCTTCCAAGAACAATGCTTCAGCATCAGACTGAGTCTGTGATGATATACCACGCTTATCCGATCAGCTGTGATGCTCTAATAAGTATATAATTTTTCATCTGTGCTGTAAAAACCATTGTTTTCTTCTCCATGAATATTGGATTGACATGTTTTTTAAACCACACCGTGGTCTAATTTTTCTAGTGCAAATACTGTAATTGTAAAGATAAGCAAGGAATTTGGCGGATCCTCTTTAAGATATTCTTAACACAATAAAAAATGAAGGTTGTCATTCTGTACAGTATACTTAGATCTAAGCTATTTCAAAGAAACTATTATTATCTCTGTTTCAATTTAGATGAAGCTATAGGCCTGCCTTTTAATGTTTCCCTTGTGAGTAAACAGTGTACAAACGTGTAACGATAGTACTGCTTACAAAAATTGCAAAATAGGATACAGCAACACCAGCTTGCAGTCTGGAAAAAAAAAAAACTGTGGAGAATTTTAACATAACTGACAAGTTGGACTCTCCACTACTGCAAAGGTGAGGGACATTCGTGAGGGAAAAACAGTCAGCCCTCACAAAAACACAAAATTCAGGGTACCTTCACTTTGGTAAAAGGTAAAAGCTTTCCAACGAAATGGAATTATGCCTTCCCTCTCATGTGTTCTTCCCAAGACCCTCAGTTGGGAGAGGAAAAATATGCACATTTTATAAACACGAGAATATAAGTATATATGCAACGTGTATACACGTTATACGTGATAATATAGAGTGTATACGTATTATATAGGATTCAAATTTTAAAATAAATTTGTTTATGTGCCTTAATATGCACTGAAAAATGTCTGGAAGATACACACCCAACTGCAGACTGAGAGAGTACTCCAATTTTTATTTTATATTATAATTTTAATACTTCTAAAAGATTTCTTCTTTTTTTTTAAGATTTTTTTCTTAACCATGGATATGAACTACTATTTTAAGTCAAAAAATGGGAATTCAGGGATCCCTGGGTGGCGCAGCGGTTTGGCGCCTGCCTTTGGCCCAAGGCATGATCCTGGAGACCGGGGATCGAGTCCCACATCGGGCTCCTGGTGCATGGAGCCTGCTTCTCCCTCTGCCTGTGTCTCTGCCTCTTTCTCTCTCTCTCTGTGACTATCATAAATAAATAAAAATTTAAAAAAAATGGGAATTCATCTCAATGTGCCTGAACTTGCCATTCTGGTTTCCTTGTTCTCAGAGAAGACCAGTGACCACTTCAGTGAACTACATCCCAACAGTCTAGCCAGATTACTTTAAGGTTGTTTTAAACAATGCTCAGAAGGGAGATGATCCACCTGTCTAAACAGAATTAGGATGGGAAAAGCAAATAAAGGTTATCTGGACAACACACACAAAAGCGAAAAGGCGTAGGACTCTTGCAGAGATGTGACAGTCATAAAGGAATAGTTCCACAGTAAAGCTAATTTGTTACTTTTTTTTTCTTTTTTTGTAAAGGTACAGTTGAACAAAGAGCCTATTAAAAAAATAAGGCCAAACCAAGAGATCTCTGACCAAAGGGCTAAGCGGAATATGGAAGACCACCAACAGGAACAGGAGCCAAGTGTGATGAGACAAATGGCCCCAGGTGGCCAGATTATGAGTCCTGTTAAAGATCCCTGCTTTAGAGAAAAGAAGCCTGAGCTCCCCAGCCTCCACTCCCTAATGCTGAGCTACATGGAGTTTTGCTCTCCCCTGAATCTATAAATCACATGCTCATCAGTGTTCTATTTCCTCTTGCCACTCCAATACATTTTGTGATCAGTGCAGTCGCACCACCTCTTAGAGAAGACCATAAACTCCCTCCTAAATTGATGACTTTGTACAAAAATTGCCACCTCTTCCTTTGATCCCTAAGGATGGCACAGAGAGGGCCTGCGAGGTAAGCAGCACAGCACCTTGAGGAGGGGGAAGAAACCAACCAATAACACCACTCCACCAAGCTCTGATGTAGTCTTGCTAGATAACTGTACACTCTCAAACTTCAGAAGATCCACTTATTCCCCAGTAGATCCCAAGGCTTCAGATATCCAAACAATAGTCTAATTTCTCAAACTGAAAGACAACTGAAGTTAGAAGAAAAATACTCTTTCATAAGAAAAACAGCATCTTTCCCAGAGAAGTCACCCCTTGACTACAAAGGATTATCAATCTCATCTAATCCCCACACAACCACCTGAATCCTTGAAGTTTTTAGGGTTCAACAAGGCCCTGGGCTTACCTTGTTTCTTAAACTAAAGTAAATTCGGGTTGGCAAGTACAGATTCGGAAGCAAACAGGAGTCAAAGTGCCACTTCTGAGGGGCTATTTGGCCAGGATTTCTAGAGCCTTGATAGTCGGCTATTGTGCCAGTCTACCTCCTCCCCCTAAGTCACTTTTCTGATGATAAGGAGAAAGGTTCTTAATCCTAAATCAGCTTTGCCTCATAATTTACATTAAATTTCTCCCTAGCCCAGATGAGCAACACTCTTGCCTCCTCTGGTCTTAACCCAACACTTTTCCTAATTCCAGTTAAGCATAATGTAAGTACAAAAAACAATGAAAAATGGCAGTGGCATATGGGATTTTATTAGCATTTGGGTTTAAATTTGTCCATTAAAACAAATTCACACTGATTTAATTAAAAAAAAAAAAAAGTATCACAAGAACTTCCAAATCCAATAAGTGGCCAAATTTCAGTGATCTACCCCCTTTTTGTTCCAGAGATGCTCCCCTAGCTCAGTCTTCTGCATCGGTCATCCCAAAATGCTGTGGTCTCTGGTCTCCCTGACTGCACCGTCTTGCTCACTCTTTTAATCATTCTACGCATCACTTTGTCCTTCATGAGTCATCACAAAACATTTTCTTACTATGATACCACAAAAAAATCCAAAATCCTAAAAGGCTCCCCTGTGAGCCACTGAATCAAGTGCAGATTTCACAGCTCCGAAATAAACCCCTTTTTGCCAAAAAAAAAAACCCCAAAACAAAACAAAAAATTTTTTTTGCTTACCTCCTTGAGCTACATGGAGCCAATAAGACAATCTGATACACTAATATGCCCTCGTCTTTTCCCTCCTGCAGGCCTCTGCTCTTACCCTCTCCTCTCCCTCCTCCTCCTTAAATCCCATGACCTACCTCCCTAATCCTCCCCCCCCAACACCACTCCTCCCGTCTCTCCTATCAACCTAAACCCTACCAGTCCTCCACAAACCCCTTCCACCTGGCATGGGTTCTTCCTCAGAAATACCAGTGTCCTCTACCTTACTAACTACATTTAAAACATTCGGTGGCCCAAATTATTAGCATGTATCTTATTTTCCTGCCCCATGGAATCTTCCGAAAGGTAGAGACAACGTCTACATTTGCTTCTTATTCTCTTTACAGCACTGTACCTTGCATTTGGCATTCAGTCAATAAATACTTCCGGGATAAATGAACAAAAAAATTATTATGTCCTAATTTTATTCATTTTCCTGAGTGTTTATGATTAAATTATATCACTGAATTTTTGAAACAAGCTAGTAAAGGAGAAATTGGAATTTCACTTTTAGAAATGAAAATAAAAAGCAGAAGCTCAAAAAGGACAGCATGAGTTCTCCTGTGTCACACAGTCTCCAGGTTCCCTGATTCCCCAGCATGTCCCTCACCTGGACACCCACAGCTTCTCATGGCAGCCAGAAAGGAGGTGCCATCATCTTCCCTTTCTGTGAATCCACTGTTTCTGAGGAATTCAGGTCAAAATGGCCTTAATTTTTCTCTTCTACCAATGACCCATGGCACAGTCATTCATATGACCATAATATTCTCAAGTCAACCTATGAGGCTTGGGAGAAACACGTCTTGTTCTCTTCTTGGTATCTGGCTGCCACCAGAGAGGCTTCTGCTCCTGCTTCACCCCACCTCCTCAGAGTAGCTCATACTCTGGGCAAGACCCGGACTGTGCTAAACATCAGTTCCTCATTTTCAAAAGGGGAAGAACAATAGTACCACTTCACACTGTAGTTATGAAGACAGAGATAGGGCATAGACATCACAAATACTCGATAAAAAGTGGTTATTAAAATTAATGACAATGAACAAAACCACAGAGAATCAGATGATACCACCAACTCTGAAAGGCTTCCTTTGTATTCCAGAAAAGCGCTGTAATTCGGTCATGAGGAAGCAGAAAGGAACCAACACCAGTTTAAGAGCTTGAATAACCAAGTGGGGGATGGGGGGAGGGTGCATAGTTTTTTTGGTGTCTAAAATGAGGGTGCTGGTCTTTCCCAGGCTAACATCCTATGTGCTATGAAGCATTCCGTAGCAGGTTTTTCATTTTTCTCCCCCACACAAATATTGGCCCTCTTTGGCAACCAAGCCCAGCGGAGTGCCCAATATGGGGATACTTTTCTCAGTTCATGTAACAGGCTGAAATTATTCAAAGTTTTGCCCAGAAATAATTTTAATTTTGCTTCCATTTAAAGATCCCGGACTAGATCTTTATACTACCTCTGAACTCACTCAAGAGTCAATTACTGTTTTCCCAAAGCCAAACACAGATTATAAAGCCTTCAATGTTTTGAATCTAAAAGTCAAAGGAATTATGGATGATGGCTTACTTTAATACCAAAAAGTTATTTCAACATTTCATGATTCTAATTTTGATTATAATTCCCGGAGGAAGCACTGGATTAAGTTCTAATAGACTTCTTCTAAAGAAGCCAGTTTAAAATAAATTCCCATTTTAGGCTCTCAATTAGTGGAACTTTAAATTACCTTTTCCCTAGGATACAAATAAAGAACTTTGAAGGAAATGTAGAGCATTTGTATGAATCACAGCACAGATATTGTTTTCATGAAATAAAAGGGAGCCTAAGAGGGGTTAAAGACGCTGCCTGCAGCCTAAGAAGACCAACAGAGCTGAAAGGGTCTGATGGCAGGATGTGGGTTATAACGCTCCTGAATGAAATCCTTTTGTGCAAGGGTCTTGCAAAGGGCAACCAGGCAGGACTGTGTGTTTGGATTTAAATTAATCAACTGGTCAGTTCCACAATGCTAAGATTCCTTCTGTTTAACTGATTTAGGCAGGTTTACAGGCAGTTCCCAAATGATATCAATAGCTTCTAAAAGGTCAAATGCAGCCGCACACCAGATGCCCTAGAATGAAAAGCACCAGTAACTTCGTCCTCTATAATTTGCTGGGTGTGACTTATTATACCGTGGGCTATCCTCTTTAAATCAACTACCATGGTTTTCTTTTTCCTTCTTTTTTACCCCTAAAGCTGAAACAGATTTATACATTTTAATGATATACCTATCTATCTACATTATAAGACTGCCTGCCTGATTCTACAGCATTTCTGGCTAAAAACAAACTAAATAGTCCAGCTTTGGCACCACATTTTTGCACAGGGCGGGGTAGAGGATGGGGCAGGAGAAAGGACAGCAGCGGAACTATTCCCGTCTGGTCAGTAGGAGGCAAGAACAACCAAAGCATTAGCGGTGCTATTAACACAAACTCACACACAAAAAACTATAGCTGTAACAATGCCACTGTCAGGTAATAAATGTTTAGAAAATAGCATTTATGAAAAAAGGAAGACCCACATCAAGTGGAAAATTCTATCTACCCACACCAGATGGAAAATTCAAAACAATCAATGGGAGCCCTTTGGGAGCTTCTTTAAAATCCAGTGTTTCATTGTTCTTCCCAAGCAGGAAGGGGTTGAATGCATTCTTGTGAAATATTAATCATGCATGTCTTGGGTACTGAGTTGAGAAGGAAAAGGGAAGAGGTCAGCCAGGGATACTAGAGTATAGCGATCAGGACCAGGTCTTGCCTAAAAATGCCATAGGAACAAGGACTGTGACCTAGAGACTTGAAGGACAGTCCAAGAACTCAGAAGAACCCCCTCCCTCCCATTAATGCCCCTGACCTTCAGGGGTGAAAAGGGAGGCATTCATTGTTGGACAGCTTCTTAGAGCACACCATTTGTCTGAATCCCAGCTCTGTCACTCCCATTCCCTGTGATCTTGGGCAAACTTTTCACCCTATCCTCCCTGGGCCTCACTTTTGTTATCTACCAATTAAGGAAAGAACATTCCTACCTCTGAAAGTTGCTGAGAGCACTTCCATGAACCAGTCTCAGTTTTAGGTAGTGAGAATACAGTGCTAAACAACGCCTACAAGGCCACTGCTCTCAGGAAGCGTGCATCTGGGTTGGGAGATAAAACAATAAAAAATTATATAAGTAATATAATTTTATACACATGAAAAGGGGCTCTGAAGAAACTTACAGGACGATGAGACAAGAAACTGACTGGATGGGAGGATGACTTAAGGACACACTTCTCAGAGAAACCTCAACCTCCAAAGAAACAATGTTCAAATCAGGAGAAGAAGCAAGA
This sequence comes from Vulpes vulpes, assembly GCF_048418805.1. Taxonomy (NCBI): domain Eukaryota; kingdom Metazoa; phylum Chordata; class Mammalia; order Carnivora; family Canidae; genus Vulpes; species Vulpes vulpes. The sequence goes on from NC_132793.1 coordinate 56,278,254, forward strand.
TGCATCAAATAAATGGAGAGAGGCTTCCAGGCCTTGAGAACAGGAGGAACAAAGGTCCTGAGACAGAAACGAGCTTATAATGTTCGAAGAAGACAAAGTAGCCCCAACGTGGCTGGAGGACAGTGAGCAGTGAGCAGTCAGTTTAGATACGCGTCAGACAATTAAGTGAAGGAGCCAAGTAATAAATGAACTCATGAGTGGAGCTTGGGGCAAAGGACAGAGCTGGAAACGTAAATTTGGGAATCACCTACTTAACACAAATGGGAAACACCTACTTAACACCCAGCATGGTGCCTGAACATTAGATTATGGATAACTAATCTCTCTCTTCCCACTTTTTAAGCAATTGAATTGACATTTGCATTAGGGAGACTGTCAGCAAAACAGAAAGAGAGGGGACTGGTAGGATGGGATTAATTTAGGAAGAATGAATATACTTTACATTGACTGCCAGCTTCTACAAAATAGTAGGAGCTTCCTGGCATTCCGTGTTGAGCAGGCTTCTGAGGCCAAGTATGAGCCTGTACAACAATGTGTTCCAATATATGCAAAATACATAAATGGTAGCATATTTCCAAGGCTCTGAAAAATTGGCACTTTCTGTTCACTGTAAGTTTTATTTAAATTTTTAAATTTGGGTACTTTTTTCTTATAATGATATAAATTAGACACCATGACTATTTCCATTTTATAGTTAAGAAACCTGAGGCTCAGAGAGAATAATTTGTTTGCCCAAAGTGACCAGCCTTCAAAGTCAAAACCGAGAAAATCTGGGCATCTCTAACTCTTGAGACCATGCTCCTACCCACGGTAACATATACATGTAAATTTGCTAAATAAGCTCCTTATTTGTATTCCCCTAACTGCACTTTAAGGGTCTTTCCAGCTGAGCTTAGTACATCTGGCTCCAGGATGGAAAGTCTTGTTCAATCATCTCTGTGGTTCGGGCATGTTCGCTGGTTTCTAAATTCACGTGTCACGTTCTGAAGGAATCATCTAGGCACAATTCTTTTCCACATCCATGTTCGTGGAAAACATCCTAGTTGTAAAGATAGCAAATCCCATTTGATTCAGTTATTAGGTAATTTTATAAGCAAAATGACTTGATTTTAGCACCTGTCAGGATTCCAAGTTCTTTTAGGAATCACCTACCTATTCATCACTTACCCTATTCTTCAGGTGATGGCTTCTCATCTGATTACATGTAAAAGCTCCTCCACACACATTATCAAATTAAGTCACTGCTACTGATACTGTCCAAATCCTCACACACAAAAGCAGATCCGTGCACTTTGACTGAAGAATAGAAATTTTTAGGAATTTTACTGCTAAGTTATGGGAATTTTAATTTTAAGGATTCTAGGGCACCAGGCAGTAAAAACTCTGATATGGGTTACAGACTAACCACAACATAGGCAGAAAAGTGAGAATAAGTATATTTAACCCTGAATTGCCTTTTCTCTTCACTACCATGCTTCCCCCACACACACACCTATTTTCTGTGAGAGGGTTTCCTAAGAGGAAAAAAGTATGCCGCATATACCACATTGATTTGATTCCAGCAAACTAACCAGAATTTGAATTTTTATTAGCAAGAGCCACAGGCAAAAGCAATAATGCACTATACCTAACAGAGTGGTTGGTTTTATTCATGATCCCATGCTGGGTTAAGGGGGGGGGGAAAAAGGAGAAGAAGAAAAGCCAACTTCAAAGCACTACTGAAAGATGATTAACTCTCTAGCCACAGATGAGAATCAGGAGCTACTTTGATGTGTGAGAATTTTTAATGCCTAAATGTAAAGAACCGACATCTACAATACAAGTTTAACCCTTTGGAAAAAAAAAATCCAATGATATACTTCTTTTGCATCCTGAAAAACCAGTAATTACCTGAGGGAATAAATAAGATTAGAACTCAGCCTCCGAAATTAAGGCTTAAATGCAAAGCACACAAACAATATTCCTCCCTCAACACACCGTTCAGGGGCAAAATGCCAACCCCAATACGCTCATACAGGAAAGAGAACTCTTTATGTTGTCATTTCCCGGGTCACCACTCCACAAGCCAGTCTGGGCATTAATCAAGCTGCATGTACAACTTCATATCAAAAATTCAACAAAGTTTAAATCAGAGTGTCACTCAACATACAAACTACGTGGCAAATGACTGCAAAGACTATGGTTGTATCAAAACTTATGCTCCCACTTAAACTGAGACTAACATTGACCATGATCTAAAATTGCTAATCCTAGGGTCCTGAGCAATCTGTATCATTTATATAGTATATGTCGTGGTCTATTTTCACATGAAAATTGAGAATTGTTATTTAATATGTATAATTCTCAAAGGCTGTGTGAAAATAGGCCATGGAATATCCTGCACAAATTTCAAGAGAAAATGTAAATTACTAAAAAAGGGAAGCGAGTGGACTAAAATATGTGATTTTTCTTCACAATGGTTCAAAGATATGGGAAAAGTGGAAGGCCGATACCATGAACTTTAAATGGCTTTTAACACGTAAATATGTTAGACCTGGTATTATTTATTAAGATACTTCTGTTTACCAATGTGAACAGATGTAAATAATGTTAAACCTAAATGTTGTAACATTACAATTTTCTCCTTCCTATCAAACTGACACATCTCTATCAATAACTACCTGGAAAAATATATATGCAAGATTATCTTAAGAAGAATTCCTGTGCTCATTATGCAAGATGAAAATGCAGCCTTTAAAAAATATTCTATCTGACATTCAGTTCTGTATGCTGCTAGAGCAGGTCAAAAGCCATTAGCCACCTGCTGAAAATACATACTAGGAAATAAAATGTCCTTCAAGATTATTTTGCATACAATATTCTCAGTGTAAAATGAGTAAAGTTAGATTCTAAGTGTTCAAAAAATGTGATGCCTCAAAAAGAAATATACTCACCATGCCAGAAGTTAATTTCAAAATAAGATTTAATAAGGGTCATATAATTTAGAATATTCACATTAGGTAATGAAAGCATCATGTCTACTATGAGGGAAATGAGTACATAAATGAAAACATAAAATAACCAACTAGCTCGACACAGTGGCCACTGCTGTCTCCTCTTCCAATAAAAGTGACAGACTCAATACGATGCCTGGGATTCCTAGGACATTATCTCTCGCCATTCAGTAGTCTTCTGGGGACTAACCCAACCAACCGTTTGTATCAAGAAGACATTCTACAAATCTATTGAAATAAAAGAAGCAAAACACCAGCCTCTGTGCCACTGCACATAAAGAATTCACAACCCTGCCTCGTGTAACATTTTGAAACTTGGCAATGAAGTATATGGCTTGCTATCATTAATCTATTCATAGATTCTATCAGCAATTATTAGATGACTGTTTACATGGCACTTTGTACATCCAGGTACGAAGCTAAATGCGTGACACAATCTTAATGCACTTAATCCCCACAACGGCTTTATGGATGTAGGTGATATCCTATCAGTATTTCACAAGTAAGGAAATCAAGGCACAAAGAGGTGACGCAATTGGCTCGTAGTTATGCAGGCAGCAGATGGCTACATTTCAATGAGGGAAACTGACCCTCATTTTATAAAATGTGAAGTCCTGATGCAATGGGCAAGCACAGGAAAGAAAACGAAGGACGCCCAAGTCAAGGCCAGTCAAAAGAAAGGATGGAATAGAAACAAAGGCGTCTTCTTTTTCTTGATTTTGTTTCTTTCTGTTTGCTATCCTCTCTAATCTTACTGACTGCGGCGTGCTTAATAAACAATATAAAGAGGCAACAGAATTGTAATCCAGTTTGCAAGGGCAAGATGACTTCTCCTTAAACCCTAGGAAACTGGGATCCCTGGGTGGCGCAGCGGTTTAGCGCCTGCCTTTGGCCCAGGGCGCGATCCTGGTGACCCGGGATCGAATCCCACGTCGGGCTCCCGGTGCATGGAGCCTGCTTCTCCCTCTGCCTGTGTCTCTGCCTCTCTCTCTCTCTCTCTCTCTCTGTGACTATCATAAATAAATAAAAATTCAAAAAAAACAAAACCCTAGGAAGCTCACCTTTTCTCATCTTGCTTAAAGATGGATTTCTACTGTGTGGGCTGCAAACACCCAAACTCACCACTCAAGCTCGGAGATGACATCTGATGGGCAAATACACATTTTGGTATCATGTCAGATTCACAAGCTATAGAGGCAGAGATGAGTTTCCATGAGTCCTATACGTTCACCGATAAACCTGGTGCCGAAGATGGATCAAGGGCAACCTTGGAGGGTCAGTGGGGTCCCCAGGCTGTCAGCTATCGAGATCTCAGCTCCAGTGGTCTTACCCTCATTGACAAGAGCCATGCTAAATTTGTTTGTAAGAAAACTTAAACTGGTTCCCAAATATATATATGCCCAGTGTCCCTTCCAGGGGCCCTAATCCAAAAGCTATCATCAGATCATGAGAGATTTTGTTGGTGCCACTACGTATTTGGATTTTCTTTTATTATTTCATAATAAAAAAAATAAAAAAAAATTCTCCTTCAAACACAACATTGGAGGGCTCTAAATCTTCAAATATAAACAAGATACCTCCTTGATATAAACAAGATAACTCATTGAGTTCATGTAAAACATGAACTCAAACAAAAATGCTTCTGTCAAAATGAAGATTCTAAAAATATTTCAGGAAAAAATTCCTTAAACCGTCTGAAAATAAGGTCGGAAAAGATTCTGTTTTCCACGCCCAAAACAAAGGAAGCTGACTTCCTGCTTTAACTGGAGACTGTTGCTATTTGGTTTATGGATAAAGGCCAAATTATGCATATTTTTCTGACTTCAGTCAAGAATCAAGGTCAATCACCAGATTTTCCCCCATACCAACAACACAGCAGCAGCGTGAATACAGATGTTCCTTATCCCTGTCACCAGGAGTTTTTAAATTCAGTTTTTCTTTTCTGTTTCTTTTTTTTAATTCAGTTTTTCTTGGCAGAGCAGCTAAGATTTCTTTTTGTCAAAAGGGTAGCCATTAAGAAAATCACTTAGCTAATAAACAAGGAAATTAGCTAGCAAGCCTTGATAAGAAGCAGAGTCGCAGCACTAACAGCAATCTGTACAGGCAAATTAAGGCAGTAAAGAGTTGCTCTGATAAGCACTTTTAAACTCTCAGTGGTAGTCAAAAAACTGAGTGTCGCTAGTACTTGGGGGTCAAGCAGCAGTTGGACAATTTTTTTCTTGTCTCACTTGGCTGCCACAACAATTTCAATAGTGAAGTATTGAGTTCGATGGAAGGATGTGCAGAGAAAGAGGGCGGTAGAGAGAGGAAAGGGAAAACCTATCAGGCGATGTAACTCCTCTTCCTTTCTAACCACTTTTTTATTCTTTTATTTTTCCCTGTTTGAGGAACTGGCTGACGTCTGTTTAATTTTGTGAAGAGTCACAGGACCTACAAGAATTAACACAGTGGAAATGTGAACCTGGGCCTCTCGTGAAAAATGGTGTCAGATTTGGAAGCACATGGTTATTAAGCAAAAACTCAACATCAGTATTTTCATGGTTACACTTTACACGTTCAATTGATATGTATTTTTTAAGCTGATTATCTTTATCTTTAATAATTTATTAATTTATATAATAATTCTTTGGTGGGGAATAACTGGACTAAATAATTGTAAATTTCACTAAATTTCGCATTTAATCAAAAATGTCTTCAGTTTTCTACAAAAGTCAAATTTTTAGGTCAAGTTTCCATTGGAAGTACTACAAATTAAGAAGAATCTGCTAATGTAATAATACTAATATCTTCTCTCTGACGTTAAGTAGGACAGAAAAATCCCCCTAATCTAATCACTTTTTATAAAATGCTTGTAATGCTTTGCTCAATCCTGGATTTAAGAATTCCTCCGTTTAGTTGGTTGAAAATATATCCAAATTAGTTAAGAACCTACCTCTGTCAACTCATTCCAGGAAAATAGTCATTTCCACCTGCCAAATCGCACCTCTGCTTCAGGTGGGGGTCATTCCTGGCCTTTATTAAGGTGAGTATCCTGTCTCCACTCCCATCTTCATGGGATCTGTTGATCATAGGCAGTCCTCATGACCCTCAATATATCAGAAATAGAATATAACCAGTAACAGTAAAACATGTTTAAACGGTCTTTTAAACCAGCCTTATAAAAAAGAAAGTTAAGAGTCTGAAGGACTAACTGGCCAAGGATAAATTAAACCATTTTGAGGATGTTATAAATTCAAAAGTGTTAGATAAGTAATAAATTTTATTTAAAATTCCTCAATAAAGAAATCAGTGAATGAGGATATTTAATAAATTTTTTAAAAAGAAAGAAATTTGCATTTAATTTGGTAAACTAGGAAGTCTCAGGTAAATACAACGACATATAGTCAATATGTTTCACATACTGCTGAATTTGTTTTTAATTCTTTTTTTTAAGTTTTTAATTCTTAATGTAAAAATAATCTACTCTGTGATCAATTTACAAAATTCATGAATTTATTTTGTATATAAGTCTAGGATAAAAGTGTTGCTATAATTAACACATTTAATATTTCCAAAATGTTTAAAAATCTTTTATTAGTTCAAATGAGAAAAGATATTACTCTATCACTGAATCTGACCTTTAAAATAAAATCAGTATTTACTATACTTATTCTACTTAAATATATTATATATATATATAATATGTTTAAAATACTGCATTGAACCAGCAACAACTGTTTTGAAGATTTTGCAGTAATTTCAGATTTTTAAAAATTTCCACGTACAAAAAGATTTTTACTTAAATATTAAAAATGAAAAAGTAGGGGCAGCCCCAGTGGCTCAATGGTTTAGCACCGCCGTCAGCCCAGGGCGTGATCCTAGAGACCCGGGATCAAGTCCCGTATCGGGCTCCCTGCATGGAGCCTGCTTCTCCCTCTGCCTGTGCCTCTGCCTCTCTCTCTCTCTCTCTCTCTCTCTCTCCTTCTCTCCCTCTGAGTCTCTCATGAATAAATAAATAAAATCTTTAAAAAAAAATGAAAAAGCCTAGATACTTCAGACATAATTTAGGTGTTTCCTCTAAGAATTTTAAAAGCAAAGAATCGGGGTGCCTGGGTGGCTCAGTGGTTGAGCATATATGCCTTTGGCTCAGGTCGTGATCCCAGGGTCCTGGGATCAAGTCCTACATCGGGCTCCCCAGAGGGAGGCTGCTTCTCCTCTGCCTGTGTCTCTGCCTCTCTTTCTGCATCTCTCATGAATAAATAAATAAAATCTTAAAAAAAATAAAAGAATCAGGTGTTCTACAAAAATTCACAAACTCATAGAAGTTATCTTACATAATCTATAAAGGAAAAAGTCAAATTAAAACATTATTTGAGTGTAGAATGAAAAGAATTGTATTCTGCTCTTATGAGGACCAAGATGACCTAACCAACCATGATGGCAAAGGGCAGATTTTTTTAAGAGAAATTAAATTATTTCTGTATTACTTGATTAACATTAAACTCCACTTGGCAGCACTACTAACTTACTTACTACCTGCGACTTCCATTTTACTTTCTTTCTCTAAGATGGCTATAGAAAATACTTTTTCCTGTTCATGATCAAATTAAGACTACCATAAACCTCATAAACTGTGAAGCTACACTCTGATTCGCAAGAAGGTTAAACCAATGGTAATTAGATATTACAAATTCTTCACTTGACAAAATTATGGTTTGCAGGGCTCCTTTAAATAGAGAGTACCTCTAATGTACTTATATTTTTTAGATTTATTTATTAATTTTCAGAGAAAGAGCAAGAATAGGGTGGAGGTGGCAGAAGGAGAGAGAATCTCAAGCAGACTCCTTCCTGAGTGCAGAGCCTGACATGAAGCTCTATTTCATGATCCTGAAATCATGACCTGAGCCAAAATCAAGAGTTGGACACTTAACCAACCAAGCCATGCAGGTGCCCCTACCTCTGATGTATTTAGAAGAGATTTCAGCAAATGGTATACCTGATAAAGTATCCAAAATCTATAAAGAACTTACCAAACTCAATAGTCAACCCCCCAAAATAATCCAGTTAAGAAATGGGCAGAAGACATGAATAATACACATTTTCCCAAAAATATCCAAATGGCCAAAAGACACATGAAAAGATGCTCAACATCATTCATCATCAGGGAAATATAAATGAAAACCCTGATGAGGTATCACCTCTCACCTGTCAAATGGCTAAAATTAACAACACAGGAAACAATAGATGTTGGCAAGGATGTGGAGAAAGGGGAACCCCCTTTCACTACTGGTTGGAATGCAAACAGGTTCAACAGTATGGAGGCTTCCCAAAAGTTAAAAATAGAACTATTCTATAATCCATCAATTGCACTACTGGGTATTTACCCAAAGGATACAAAAATACTGATTTGAAGGGGCACATGCACCCTGATGTTTATAAGCAGCTTTATCAGCAATGGTCAAATTACGGAAAGAGCCCAAATGTCCATCAACTGATGAATGAAGAAAGAAGACATGGTGTGTGTGTATATATATATATATATATATATACACACACACACTACTCAGCCATCAAAAAGAATGAAATCTTGCCATTTGCAACGACATGAATGGAGCTAGAGTGTACTTTGCTAAGCAAAATAAGTCAGAGAAAGACAAATACCATATGATTTCACTCATATGTCGAATTTAAGAAACAAAACAGATGAATATAGAAGGGGAAAAAAAAGAGGGAAGTAAACGGACTCTTAACTAACTAAACAAAGCGAGGCTGCTAGAGGGAAGGTGGGTGGGGATGGGCTCAGTGGGTGATGAGTATTAAGGAAGGCACTTGTTATGTTGAGCACTGAGTGATGGATCATGTAATTCTACTTCTAAAATCAGTATTACACTATATGCTCACTAACTAGAATATCTGAGAAATATCTGAGAAAAAATACAATTGATTTCTAATTACAAAAATGTAATTTGCCATCAAAGTAGATTATTACACTGCCCCTAGTCTAACTCTTCATAATGCCAGTCAGCAGGAAGTAGGTGCTCATGTATCATGTTTTTGAAAGCTTAAGAGCCTGCACATCAAGTGCCCCAACACAACCAAAGAGACCTTAACAGTCAACTGTTTGATAAGCAGATAAAGAAAAAAACTTACGTAATTGCCAAGTGCGTTTTATGCAAACACATTCATTTCCTGAAAGCTGGTAAATATTTTTTTCAAAGTAACCTTATAGTCTTTTCACATGCACTTTATCATTACTGGATTGGAGAGCAATTTATGACAATAAAGATTTGATTTACCTTTCATATTTTTCTCAACATTATGATTCTGGCATTACTTTTGTCACCCTGGATCCTCTCCGACATACACACAAACCCATGTGTGCGTGTGTGCACGTGTGTATACACATACCAATGTTAACTTTCATATATCTGAAATGAATTTCTTAAATTCCATACATATCATGTTTAAATATAAATTATACCCCCCAAATAATAAGTAGCTTTAATCTCCTTCATGGAAAAAAGAGAGCATTGTTTAAACGCTCTGTTGGAAGAAACATGATTCTGTGCAAGTCAAATTATTATCTTTCTTATTAGCATGACTACACCTTCCCTCAATGTTTGCATATTACCCAGCAAAAATGCCAACTGCTGTTGTGTTTCAGCAATACTTGGTGTAATGGAGCATACCCAAATGGAAATGTTCATTGTAGCTGCACTTTCCTTCAAGAAATTCCTAGCACCTAGATAAAACCCTTTCCCAGAGACAAAGCCCTTCAGAGACAAACTATCTGAAGCTATCTGGTTATTTTAAGACTGAAGGCTTTACAACTAATTGACAGGGGAAGTTTTTCTCATCTGGGGTTGAAGGAAAGGAATTCACCACTTCTATCTTGCATCCAGAAACAAAACTCAAAGTTAAGTAGTCTATCTAAAGGGATTTTTTTTTAATTTATTTTTTTCCTTGTTAACACTTGGCAAAGTGTTGAAAACAGAAAAATCCACTAGAGAAAAATTGGGTTAATGTCTTATATACATAAATAAGTCTTATTAATAGAAAAGAAGAACACATAGGATTAACCACAACATGGAGAAAAATATATGCTCAAATCATATAAAAAATGCTCAAGTCACCAATGAAAATCAAAATAAATGATTATGATTCTTTACTTCTCTAATTGGCAGTTAAAAACAAAACAAAACAAAACACAAAACCAATTCCAGGATGGGCAATGGCTGTTCTCATATAGAGTGTTAGGGAAATATAAACCAGTAATCTTTCTGAAGAACGATTTGGCGTATCAGATCAAACGCCTTTTAAAATGTTCATACGTCTTTACTTAATTTACTTCTAGGAATTTATTTTTTGAAAAGAAATTGAAATAGGCAAAAGATTAATCCAAGTATTTCCATCATAGTGCCATTTATAATAACATCAACAACAAAAAAAGTAATATTCTAAAAGCCAGTTAACAGAGAATTGGTATAAGCATAATATAAAAGGCAATGTGGTTACTTGGAAAGAAGCTGTACAAGAAAAGTTAGTGACATGAGAAAGTGCTCACTATCCAATGCTCAATGGAAAAAAATTGCAGGTTACATAAAACAGAGTGATCATTACAATCCTAATTTTATGTCTCCCAGTGTTGAATCTCTGTTCGTGCGTGCGCATATGCACAGTACAGAATTGTTGACATGCAAACAAACAGCATCCCTGTTTATCTTTGAATGGTAAAATATGGGTAATTTAAAAAATATTGTCACCTTTGTGCTTTTTTCTTTCTTTTCTTTTTTTTTTTTGGATTTGCCAATGCTCCCTAATGAATTAATGTAATTCAAGAAACAATGGAGGGGGGAACATAATTACTCAGAAAAATAAAACTCTTAAGTTCCTATGTATGTGATAGTTTCTGTTAACTAGAATAATACTGTTCAGAATGATGAAAAAAATGTTCCTGTAAAAGACTAAAATCGACTCTTTGCCCACAGAAATGAAAAGGGTGGTATCACTCTCTACCTGGCAAAAGCAGCCATACGATGCAGTGTCCTATAACCCAATACCGCACTATTTAGATAGGTTTCCTGTACTACCACTTAGCTTCCTTCCCAGGAAAATAATCAAATCACCCTCATAAGAACCACAAGCTTAAATGAAGCTATTGTCTTAGTAAAAGAAGCACCAAAATGGCTTCAGGACCCACAGTGATCTTTGCACATCTATAAAATGAAGATAATAGCACTATCGATCCTAGAGGCAGTCTTTCAGGCAGAGAACTCTCCATTCAGCAAGATAATAATACTGTTTTTAATATCAACAACAAAAATTCATGGCATATTTTATAATAACTAACATACATTAGTCCCCAGAACCTAGTATTTTGTACACTCCATTTTTTATTGTCTAGATTTTAAAGGCTATATTTTCTATCTGTTCACTGAGCTTATAAGTAGGCTTTACAAGTAACAGTTATGCTGATTATTTTGCACATGAAGATACGACTATAATTTCCTGAATAAACAAATATCCATCAACAAATATTTACTGAAAATCTTCCATGTCCCATGAATCTTGCCAAGTACTGAAAGAAAATATTTTTAAGTATGAGCAAATCATTCCCTAGATCATATAAAAGACAGAGTTTACTTCCCCAAATTCAGTCTAATAATGACTACTGAATATTTATGAATATGAATAATTAGCTAACCCTTATACATTTATTGTTAGTTTATTCTCTAACTGGAACTGTGTTATTACTTTATGATAACCATTTTAGTAAGTTTTGCTTTTGTTATTATAGTAAAATATGTGTAACAAAATTTACCTTTTCGCCAATTTCAGATGTATGGTTCAGTCGCACTGAATACATTCACATTATTGTGCAACCATCACTAGTATCCATCTCCAGAACTTTTTCTTCTTCCCAAACCAAAATTCTTTATCATTAAACAATTATTCTCCATTCTCTGCCCCCATTCCACCCAGCCCTTGGCAACTACTATTCTATTTTCTGTTTCTATGAATTTGACTACCTAAGTACCTCATCTAAGTGAAATCATACAGTTATTTGTCCTTTTATGTCTGGCTTCTTTCGGTTAGCTGTCTTCAATGTTAATCCATGTTAGCATGTCTCAGAATTTCATTTCTTTCTTAACACTGAGTAATATGCATTGCATATCTCACTTTATCCATTCATCCATCAATGGATATTCGGTTTACTTCCACCTTTTGGCTATTGTGAATAATGCTGCTAAGCACACCAGTGTACAAATATGTATTCAAGTCCCTGATTTCTAATCTTTTGAGAATATACACAGAAGTGGAATTGCTAGATAAATTTTGCTTTCAGAAATTCCAACTTGCAATAAACATATCTTTTGATTTTTTAAAAAAGATTTTTATTTGAGAGAGAGAGAGAGAGAACATGCATGGGGAGGAGCAAAAGGGGAAGGAGAGGCAGGGGAAAGAATTTCAAACAGACTCCACCCTGAGGAGGGAGCGGCAGGAAGGGCTGTAAGATCCTGAGATCATGACCTGAGCTGAAACAAGGGTCAGAGGCTTAACCAACTGAGCCACCCAAATGTCCCTATTTCTCAATTAAAAAAAAAAAATCAGTATCATCAAATTTGGTTTCTAGACAGAATTTTTTTTTTTTTAAAGTAGGCTCCACACTGGGCCTGATCTCTCTAAGATTGTGAGATCAAGACCTGAGCTGAGACGAAGTCAGACACTTAGCGGACTGAGCCACCCCTCTATACTGAATTTTTAACGGCAAAAATAGCTATTTTGTTGTCTTACATCGTATACTTTAAAAACACAAACTAAAAATAAAAGTGCTTTTCACACTTAGGACTTAAAGGTAAATCTCCTGGTAATACCAGTGTTAGCCAACTTTTCTGTAGCAAAATGCATCACTTTGGTGATGTCGCCCATAAATACCTTCTTATTTCCCCACACCTTGGATCCTCTGCCTTTCAGGGTCAACTATCAGCACACTTAGCCACCAAGCCATTCTGTTCTTGTAGCTGACACATTCCCCTTCAACTATTAACAGTCTCATCTCCCACTTCCAAATAACACATACATATTTTAATAATACCACCAAAATGCTCACAATTTTAAGCTAATAGTTAATTAACAGGAAGAATTCCAGTATCCAAATGGAGCAAGAACAAAGTAGTGTATGTTTCAGATCAAACTATGACTCTCCCTCAACACAATATTTCATTTCATACCACCAAAAAAAAAAAAAAAACAGATGTAACACAGTTGGCCAATAATACAAATATTACTATCCAGTCTTCAGTGGTGTTACAAAAGGATTCCACTATATATAAAAAAATATTTAAAAAATTAATATGCAAGAATTATACTCACATTAATATGTGAGTGGTTTTTAGATTTATGAAAATATAAGTAAGGCACTTCATCACTATTGTGAATGGAAATATAATCTAGAGATACAAAGCCATTTTTGAATTCCTGTGAATTACTGACCACTTGAGAAGAGAAATGTAGTTTCTATCAAAAAGAAAGAGAGTTATTATGCCTTGCATACAATCCATAATTTTAAGACACCAGTGGCATGATGAAGTTATTAAAGTCCTTCTGACAAGGTAAAGACCATCATAACTCACTGCCACCTTCATCAAAGCTGGTGAATTATGGAGTATATGAAGGGTAATTACCCTTCAAGTAAAGTATGTGGGCAGTTTCTTATTATAAATTTTTATCTTTAATACATAAATTGTCACACTTTGTTAACAAACAATATGAAGCAAGCTGAATTATGTGATTAAGTTATAAAAGAAAATTACTTCATATCTGTTCATTTCTCCTTCAAGACATTAAATATATGATTTTTGTTACTAGGGTCCAGATTGGCACTAAAGTCAGTCAGAGCTGTGGAAATACAAAGTAACTGAAATAGGATAAGACTTTCCTCAAATATTTTTACAGCAAGGAAGGACAAAAAATTTTCAAAGATGTGATACAATTTTAGTTCTTAAATCAACAAAGAACCCATTTTGCCAAACTGGTCATCAATGATAGTAATAACCTTGAAATATCTGTAACACATCCATCATTTAATAAATCCTAACTATGCACTCATTATCTGCACCAAATCAGGACTTAGAGAACTCCAATTCCTTAGATGGGAGGCTATAAATAAATATTGGAAATAACCAATATTTCCTGAGAATATCCAACATTAGTTTTAATTGCAAAGCTCTATATGTTTCCATTTATTCACCAAAGAAGCCATACTCTACTGGCCCCCCAAGAGCACCATGAGTTTGGATTTCCTTGATTAGAGTTGCACAATAGTTCACTTCTAGAAGTAAAGGTGAGTGGGATCTGGTCCAGTCTGACTTTAGGCGCTTAGACCATAATGTGGCATTTCTCCCATAGTTTTTACTGAGCCTAGGAAGTCTGTCCAACCATGGGCAATTCCAAGAACACAAGAACTCCAAGTATCACAGGTTAGTGAGAGCTATATTTAGGATCTACTTGGGCATATGGCCAAGTCACAAGAGCTCTGTGGGTCTGGTAGGGCCCGGACAAACAAATACCCAGCACTATATCTATTCTTCTCCTGCCAGCTCCCTACCTCAAATGGGATGAAAAATGTAAATCATAAAACTATTTTTGAGAAGGATAAGTAAAATGTTGAAGATGAAGCATTTCTCTCTGGCCTTCCCATCAGCAGAATGATTTTAAAACTAAGGGCAGATTTTTAAGGGAAATTCAGATTATAATTCAAGAGTGGTGATGAGCAGCCTTAATTTACAAATCTCAGATGGAAGAGTAAGATGATCTTCTGTTTCCAGAGGTGCTGCCTTCTTCTCACTGTGCTGTAAGGGTCAAATGTTGCAGCAGGGAATTATCATTATTATGCCTAATTATAATCACACTTTGCTTGGTAGCTTTCTCTCACATAACTTTCGATGTAGAAATTATTACAATATATTCTTGACCTTTATACCATGCACTGAAAGACTAGTAATTTACTTATTCCTGTTCAGAGTGAATTATTGATTTGCTACTGACTATTCAGAATGAAGATTAATGAAATAGATTTAAAATTGTAAAGAATGTGGAGCCTAGGTATTCCTGACCCTCAACTTGTAGCTAACAAACTTAAATGTGTCTAACCTGAAAGGCAAGTTCTAGTGTCCAACGTTATCAGGATACTTCTACATTTTCCCCATGAGTGATTCAGAATTTAATTGCTAGCAATTTGCTCATTTGTAACCATTTCCTTCAATGTTCCGAAGTCCATAAAATTGACAGAAGACTCAGAAACTGTCCATAGCAACAATCTAGAAAGTAGAAAGTAGGACTAAATAGAGAGTGAGGAAATTTGTTTTCAAGATTAGTAAGAGCTTACATTTGATGATTGCTAGCTAAATGCTTGCCACTTTCCAAAATATTTTTACAAGTATGAATTCATTAAATGCTTATTACAAAAACCCTACAAAAAGGGTACTATCAACCACCTAAGCCATTCTGCAGATGAGGAAACTGAAGCTCAGGGAGTTTAAGTATCCAAGGTCATACCTCCTGTCAGTGGGTGGAATGCAGTCTGGCTCCAGAACCTCTGGGCTTCCTCATGACACCAACCACCTCCTTGCATTAAGAGCTGCAAAAAGAATTCTGTTTTTCCTATCTTAGTTCTTTCTCTGAAAATGAATGTTTCATGTATGCCTGACCCATCAATTTGGAATAATGTAAACCTATAAAAAGTAACTTTTGCTTATTATAATTTTGCTAATATAAGTCTACAGATTCCATTTTTTAAGATGAATTATTTATTTATAGAAAAGTGTGTATGAGCAGGGCAAGGCCGGAGGGAGAGAGAGAGAGAATCTTAAGCAGACGCCCCCCTGAGAGTGGAGCCCAACACAGGACTGGATCCCACCATCCTGAGATCATAACCTGAGCAGAAATCAAGAGCCAGACTCAACTCACTGAGCCATCCAGGTGCCCTGTAATGTATTAATGATTAAAAATAACTTCATGTAAATGATCCAAATATAAGAGTTTATAGATGTGTTTAAAATTCATCATCTTTGGTTCAATCTGAAATGAAATGGACATGTTTAAAAATAATTTAGTACATATGTAACTTTCTAAATGAATGAGTTTAAAAATGTAACTACCATGGTAAAAACTCCCAACATCACCCTAATCTCCATTGGTGTTCAAAGTTCTGGAGCCAAATTTTCGACTAGGTAAGGCATCTCTTGAATGGTTAAGGTTGCCTCATATTCAATAATTTTATCTTTTCCCTCAAGCTTACACTTTCTAAACACATTTCTATTTGCCTCATATTCAATAGTTTTATCTTTTCTCTCAAGCTTACGCTTTCTAAACACATTTCTACCTTATTTAATTACATACCATCTCATCAACCCAAAAAGAAACTTTATATTTTTCACTCCACTCTTCCCTTCAATCACTTCAGTGCAATAATTCATCACAAAATTCCACTAATTCTGCCTCTGACATGTGTCCTGCATCTGTCACCTGCCTTCATCCCTATATTCATTGCTCCATTTCTTAGTCCCATTTTCTTACCCCCTGAACCTGTACCTCAGAGGCTAAAGGACCCATCCCCCTTTCCGATTCAACAGGACTCAGAAAGCATACAAGAATCTGCATTTCCTACAAGTTCCCAGGTGGTGCTAATGCTGCGGGGCCAGAGACCACATTTTAGTGTTTCAACCTTACTGTGCAAAACCACATGGGGATGTTTTATAAAACGCCCTGCCTCACCCTAAACCAAATAAATGCAGGGCTTGATTGCTTTGGTTTTTGATTTTTTTTTTTTAATCCTGTAGGTGATTCCTGATTTGCAAAGTACTGTGACTGGTATTCTTGAAATTTGCTTATAGGATAGATATTAAGTGTTCTCACCATGTGCGCACACACACACACACACACACACACACACACAAAGTATATGACCTGATGGAAACTTTAGTTGGCTTGACTGTGTGATCATTTCTCAATGTACCCATAGAGTAAAACTTCAGGTTGTACATTTTAAACATATACAGTTTTCATTTGTCAGTTATACCTCATAACACTGGAAAAAGAAAAATGTAGCCAAATGTCCTCTATTTTTATTTGCTAAATCTGGCAACCCAACCCATATTCTCATTTCAAACTGGGCTCTACATATTGTGGGACCCCTCTTGATCATGACAACAAATTTAAACATTAACTTCATAAGGCAAATGAAGAAGCTGAGTAATATACACCACCAGCTGAGACCTTACTGAATGAAAATCTTTCTTATTTTTTATTTGAGCATCTTCCTTTCCTGCCCTCGAATCCCCCAAAGAAACCCACTCTGATGTGCAACTTTCCTGCCTCGTTTTTATCTGCACGAAGGTATAAAAGGGCTGCTGCCAACTAGGAAATAAAAACCTAAGATTCAGATGCAATGAAACGTCGGGACACCTGCACCCCGATGTTTCTATCAGCAATGGCCACAATAGCCAAACTGTGGAAGGAGCCTCGGTGTCCATCGAAAGATGAATGGATAAAGAAGATGTGGTTTATGTATACAATGGAATATTACTCAGCAATTAGAAACGACAAATACCCACCATTTGCTTCAACATGGATGGAACTGGAGAGTATTATGCTGAGTGAAATAAGTCAATCGGAGAAGGACAAGCAGTGTATGTTCTCATTCATTTGGGGAATATGAATAATAGTGAAAGGGAATATAAAGGAAGGGAAAAGAAATGTTGGGAAATATCAGGAAGGGAGACAGAACATAAAGACTCCTAACTCAGGGAAACGAACTAGGGGTGGTGGAAGGGGAGGAGGGCGGGTGTTGGAGGGGAATGGGTGACGGGCACTGAGGTGGACACTTGACGGGATGAGCACTGGGTGTTTTTCTGTATGTTGGTAAATTGAATACCAATAAAAATTAATTTAAAAAAAAAAGGAAATAAAAACCTAGAAATGAAAGCCCTTTGGGGATTTAGACACACAGACAATATGAAGAGTGTAACAAAGAATGAAAATTTTGGAAATATTTTTCACAAATTTCTTAAAGAAAAAAAAAGGTAAGTGGAAAAAAAGAAGCCAATGTGTTGCCCATACCGGAATCACCACTAATAAATAAAATCGAGGAGAAAGAGAGAGAGCATTGGGAATATAAGACTTAATTGATTGTGCCTTTTTCCTACCTGGCACTTACAAACCTAATATTGACTTTGGAAGTAGTTCTAAACCCTGTGATGCTATTTTGATTTTTAAATATTATGTTTGAAAGGTTTGCATTCACTTCTCAATAAACATAGATGTTTTTCCTTCAGGTGTCTTACCGAAGCAAAGGGCAGATTTTTCTCTTTTTTTATTTTTTATAGCTGTCAATCACATATATTATTTGCGTCTACTTCAACTCATTTTGCAATAAAGGTTTTCAAAATCCTCTCTCCTTCCTCTGGGGGAATAACAAGGGGCGAAACCAACAAGGAAGATGACTTTATATAATCCTTTCATTTCAGATCCTCATTCCTTCCTGCTCTGAACTTCAGGCCAGAGTTCTGCTTTACTGTGCTCCAGATATGGACATGATGAAAGAAGCCCTTAGAGTCTATAAGGAGGAAGTTCATCTTTGGTGTACATGTTGGAGAAGCGTGAAGAATGATTTAATCTTGGAAGAAAACATAATGTGTCCTGAACGTGCTCAGGTTTGAAATTCTCCAAACGTTTAACTCCTAAGAATACCGATTTCACAAGCAGGATGGGACACTTTTCTCTCCTTCCTTGGGTCAGGGCTTAAGGCTTGAAGCCAGTGGTAGCTGGAGAGGGGAGCAGACAAGAGCATGGTCGTGGGGGCAGCAGGTGCCTGGCTTCAGATCCCCACGTGGCCACTTACGAACCCTAGGACCCTGCACAGGCTTCTTGGGCTCTTGGCACCTCACCTACACCAGGGGGATGCTACTGGCAGTGTCTAGTTCATAGGGCTGCTGTAAGCATCAAAAGGTACAGTTCTTGGAAGAAGGCCTTGTCCAAAAAAAAAAAAAAAAACATGGAAGTGTTATTAACATTGATATTAAAAATACTGATGGTCATGGGGATCCCTGGGTGGCTCAGTGGTTTGGCGTCTGCCTTTGGCCCAGGGCGCGATCCTGGAGTCCCGGGATCGAGTCCCGCATTGGGCTCCCTGCATGGAGCCTGCTTCTCCCTCTTCCTGTGTCTCTGCCCCTCTCTCTCTCTCTATGTCTATCATGAATAAATAAATAAATAAATATTTAAATAAATAAAATAAAATAAAATAATAAAATAAAATAAAATAAAATAAAATAAAATAAAATAAAATAAAATAAAATACTGATGGTTAATCTAGGAAAACCAGCCCCTATATGTAACAGCTAACCTTCTCACTTATTTTTCCTGGCATTCATGATGGATATCGAGGCTGTAAAGAAAAGTATTATTTTTGTCTTTTATTCCCCATCAAGAGACAGACCTTGCAAAAAAAGCCAGAACTATTTTACAAACAGAGCCTGGTTGAGAGACATGGCAATGTACAAAGAATGGCGGGGAGACACCCAAGAGATTTATTAAAGTCCTGGTTCAACCTCAACTGTAACTACACTTTAGCTTTTAGTCCTTTTCTCATGTGCAAGATGAGTAGGTACCCAGAGAATATCTAATATTTCTTGCAGAACGAAAATTCTAGTTTTGTAACCTTTCACATCAATGTCAAACTTGTCAGAAAGGAATTCTACGAACTTCTACTTATCAAAGGGCTTTCTTAAGGTAGTTTTTCTTAAAATTCTCCTTCTCTCATACTATGAAATCTATCATCCTCTACTGTACATACTTCCCACCCCTCTAAAGACAGGCAATAAAATCATCCCTCTGTTAAGTGACCAGAAAAATAAGAATGAGAAATTGGCAAAAGCCTCCATTTCTAAGTCTGACAGAAAAACTAATGATACCTCTTAGTGTGGTATGCAACAAATAGTAACGAATATTGTATTAATAGATTTTTAAAAAGATTTTATTGATTTATTCATGAGAGACACACAGAGAGAGGCAGAAACACAGGCAGAGGAAAAAGCAGGCTCCCTACAGGGATGTGGGACTTGACATGGGACTAGATCCCAGGACCCCGGGGTCATGACCTGAGCTGAAGGCAGACGCTCAACCACTGACCCACCCAGACATACCAATATATTATTTTAATGACAGATATTTGGATCAGGTAAAAACCTCAGAGTAGGACTTCTCAACCTGGGGTAATCTTACCCCCCAACAGATACTGGTAATGTCAGAAGTCATTTTTGGTGATCACAACTAGGGGAAGGCACTGGTGTCAAGTAGGTAGGAGCCAGGGATGCTGCTAAATACCCTCCAATACAAGGACAGCCCCACACAACGAGGAATTACCTGACCCAAAATGTTAAAAGTACAGAGGTTAAGAATCCCTGTCCTTGAGCATGGGGACAATAAAGTCCCTTAGAGGGCAATGCAGATATCTGGTCATCAGGGCTGGTGTGAGAAGTGGGCTACCAGCATTACTAGCAGGCCAGGTCCAGAAATACATCATGCAATGCAATGCGTAAGACATTACCTCTTAATGAAGGACTGCACCATATCCTACTCAACCTTCAAATGTCCCATGAACCACAATGGTGACAAACTTGTTTATGATTGTCTAAGCCTAGAACCTCATTCCAGTTTCTATACAGACACACAACATTTTTTGTATGGGTTAAAAACTTCTGTGTTTAGAACTGAAACTACATAAATCAAGAGAAGACAGTATTTTGTTTGATCTGGAACTCTGCCAAGAGTTGCTCATCATTCCGGAAAAATAACATCACCAACGATGCCATTCATAGTATCTGAGTGCCCAAGACAACAAAAACATCAATCTTTGTGTACAGCCACCACGTACCCTGTTATTTTACAGACAGGCACAGGCTTCTGGATACTTCCTATGTCTTCCTGCACAACTGAAACTAAGCATTTACATATTAAAATGTATAGTATTTCAATACAAATTATTTAATTTGCATTGTTTTTTTTATAGGACAGGGATTTTATCTATATATTTTTTAATTATACATGCAGGCAGGTTATGATATATGAATTTCATTTCATGGTACTACAAAATGTTATTTAAAAAAAAAAGAGGCCCTGGATATTATAGGGTTGAGCATCTTGGCTTTACAGATTACCTCATTTGACTCCTTCATTTTATGGAAGTCAAGCTGGAGGCCCAGAAAGGAGCAAGGTTCTTCTCATGACAAGCCCACAACACATAAATCTGATCTTGGATCCATGCTATCAAAAGATCTCTGGGTAGAAGGGACTGCCTGATTCAAATTCCCACAAACGATTCCCTCCACACATACACTATAAACCTGCCCTGTACCGCTCACAAAATATTACTACGGGAACCAGGACAAGGACAAACTGAAAACTGTCAGTGCCAACCCATCAGAAAGCAAAGCTTCATTCATTCAGGTCAGCTGCCTGTGTGATCTTTCATATGAAAACAAAGTGAATGAAAATGAGAATGACTCATTTCAGAGGTTTCTCATTTGGCAAGATTAAATCACCACAGGACTAGAATTTCCTCTGGAACAAAAATGCCACAGACCAGGCTTTGGAAGGAAGTAATCTACTTGAGCAGTCCCCAAACTCATTTTACCCATTCATATGGAGCCCGGTTTTCATCTCCCTCTAAATGCCAGAGAGACCAAATGCCTGTTTTGATTATTGTAACTCCTTAATATAATTTTTGGTCATACTACAATCTCCTTCCTGAAACCTTAATTTTCCCTCTTGTTTACTTGTGAGGCAAACATTAATTGAGTGCTTCTTGTTTAAAACACTGCACAGAATGCTCTGGGGCATGATGAAGTAGAAGACAAGCTGTCTGCCACAGAAAACATTATCATCTAACATAAACATGAACACAAGTATAGGGCAAAATCAAGGAGCCTGCTGAGGAATGATAAGCAAGAATTAAAGGGGAAGACAAATCAAATCTTTTTTTTTTTAAAGATTTTATTTATTTATTCATGAGAGAGAAAGAGAGAGAGAGGGAGAAGCAGGCTCCATGCAGGGAGCCTGATGGGGGACTCGATCCCAGGACTCCAGGATCATGCCCTGGACTGAAGGCAGGGGCTAAACGCTGAGCCACCCAGGAATCCCCAACAAATCAAATCTTAAAAAACAAACAAACAAACCAAAAAAACCTGTGGTAGCTGAGAAGCTAAAAGGCAATCCTCTCAAGTCTCCTTTTTAATTTTCTGTGATGTGGGCTTTCTTCCTTGAACTTTTCCCATCTGGTGGTGGTGGTGGTGGGGTGTCCAAGAGGTGCTTCTGAACACTTCATTCCATCTTCTCCTTAAGTGTAACTAAGCTTTTACGTACTGAAATGTTATTTTTTATTATAAGCTACTTGATTTGTATTGCTGTTTTATATTTACTACCAGGAGAGAAACGGTAATATACACATACACACGTATATAAAGCAGATATCCAGTCTGCTCATCGCAAGATGGCACGATGCCCTTCAAGTGGCTGAGTCACAATTAACACAGTTCCTCCTGCAGATGAGAGGACTGCAGGTCTCCCAAGGGCAGACAGAAATGTGGCAGATGACCTTTCACTGATAGGCCCACAGAAGAAATAAACAGAACTGTCCCACATTCATCTCTAATCTGGCAAAACAACTTTTCTTGCCCACTTATTTTCATCTTTAAAAATGGAGAAAGATAACTTCAATGACCTCTCTCTTGTAGGGGAAATGAAAGAGGAGCTAAGCCTCTTGGCCATTTCTGAAAGAAAACAGAAGGCCTCTACATGCTAAACAGGGCCCTGGACATGAAAAACAGCATCCCCAGTTCCTCACATATTCAAATATAAATCACTCACCTCTCAGCTGAAGGGCTGCTTTCTTACTGCACATTATACCTACAGAATCCTTCTGCAAAGAAAAAGCCTCATTTGGCTAAGTTTTAAACTCTCCAGCAGAACAGATTTCTCACCGTTACTCAGACAACTAGGTCACTATTTTCAGAAACCCTCACTTAAATACTTGACTTTACTCCAACTAAAGTTTTATTCATTCAACGAAAATTTATAGAACACTTGCCACGTTCCAGGCACTGTTCTAAAAATCCCAGCCCAGTGAAGAAGCTTCAATTCTGGTGGGCTTCAGACAATGAGGGGGAACTATTTAAGTAAGATATATGATATGTGAGACAATAAGAAGTTCTATGGGAAAAAAAAGGAGCAGGGCAAAGGATCAGGAATTATAGGGAAAGGTCTGCAAATTTAGATCACATAGTTAAGGTAGGTTTCAATGAGAAAGTAACTTGAACAGTCTCCAATTCACAGAAAATCCCCTGTTTAAGTCAATTCATGTGTTGCCTCACTTTTTCCATTTTTTGTATTACTATTTTTATTACTACAAGGTGATTTTGAAAAAGGCCCATTTCAACTAAGATAAAGTTCCAGAAACTTTGTCAAGAACGCTGCCCTACAATTAAAACATTCCTTCCCTCTCCCCCACAAAAACTTTTCTGCATACCCACAAAAACAAAAAAATATGAGGGAGCAAACAGGAAGCCATGCCCATTCACAAAGCAAAAGAAAACAAACCTAAATATGTAGGAATAACTCTAATAAAAAATGTGCGGGAGGGATGCTTGAGTGGCTCAGTTGTTTAAGCATCTGCCTCGGCCTCAGGTCATGATCCCAGACTCTTGGGATGGAGCCTCGGGTGGGGCTCCTTGCTCAGTGGGAAGCCTGCTTCTCCCTTGGCCTGCCTCTACCCCTGCTTGTGCTCTCTCTCTGTCAAATAAATAAATAAGATATTTTTTAAATATATGGGATAGACAAAGAAAAACAACAAAAGTATTCTGAGAGCAGTAAATACAATTATGCAACAATGGGAAATAAATGTTGTTACCTAGTACAAGACTAAATACCATAAAAATGTTATTTCTTCTAAAATTAATTGGTTGACTTAATGCAATTCTACTAAAAATCTCAAGGTAGAGCAGAATTGAGTGGAACCATGCTAATGCCACTGAACAGTGGTTCTTAAACGTGGACATATATCAGAATCCATCAGTTTTCTCAGGGCACATGAGTGCATCTCACCTTACACTTACTAAAATAGCTTACAAAGGCTGCATATGTGTAGCCAGAGCTTCCCAGATAATTCTGAGGCACGACACTGGTTAAGAATCATCGGCTGGGAATAATAAATCATAGGAAAGCTAACTGAAAGCAAAAGAAAGACTAGAAAGTATGACTTATCAGTTCTTATAACCTATCTTCAAGCTTTCAAGCTAAAAAAATAAGATCAATGTGGTACTTGAAGAATAGATACATCTTCTCAAGGAGAAGAATAAACTTATCAACTTCCCAGGAAGTAATGTTCTGTATACATATATGATAAAACAAAAATCACAAATCAATGGAGAAGAAATAGACTGTTTTCTAAATTATCTTAAGAAAACTGGGGAAGGGGCCAACTTACAATTATACCTCACACACATACACACACACACACACACACACACACAAATTCACACAACCAGGCAGATTAAAAAACTGAAGGGAATTTTGTGGTTTCAGGTCCTACCTTCAAATATTTAATCTATTTCAAGTTAATTTTTGTGTGGGATGTAAGTTAGCGGTCTAGTTTCATTCTTTTGCCGGGAGTTGTCCGGCTTCCCAACACCATTTACGAAAGAATATCCTTTCTCCATTGCATGTTCTTAGCTCCTTTGTCATAAATTGTTCATACATGTGTGAGTTTATTTCTGGGATTTCAATTCTGTTCCAGTAATTCATGTGTCTGTTTTTATGCCAATACCATGCTGCTTGGACTACTCTAACTCTGTAGCATAGTTGGAAATCAGAGAGCAGGGTACCTCCAGTTCTGTTCTTTCTCAAGACTGCTTTGGCTATTTGGGATCATTTGTGGATCAATACAAATTTTAGAATTATTTGTTCTAGTTCTGTGAAAAATGCCTTTGGAATTTTTGATAAGGGTTGCATTTAATCTGTAGATTGCTTTGGGTAGTATAGATATTTCAGTAATATTGATTCTTCCAACCTATGAGCACAAAATATCTTTCCCTTTATTTGTGTCTTCTTCAATGTCTTTCATCAGCATCTTATAGTTTTCAGTGTACTGGTCTTTTAACTCCCTGGTTAAATTTATTCCTAGGTATTTTATTCTTTTTGATGTAATTGTAAATGCATCAATTTTAAGTGTTAATTTCTCTTTCTGATAATTTGTTATTATTATTTAGAAATACCAGATTACTATATGTTGACTTTTGTATCCTGCTTTACTGAATTCATTTATTAGTTCTAACAGCTTTATGGTGGAGTCTCTAGGTTTTCTACATATAGAAAATGTGGTGGTAAGCTCCTCAATGTCAGTCTTAGTGATATTCTTGTAGATCTGACTCCAAAGGCAAAAGAAACAAAAGCAAAAATAAACAAATGGGCTTACATCAAACTATCAAGTTTCTGCACACCAAAAGAAACCATCATCAAAATGAAAAGGTAACCAACTGAAAGGGAGATTTTTGCCAGTCATGTATTCAAGTATATGACGAATTCACACAACAACAAAAAACCAAACAACCTAATTAAAAAATGCACAGAGGATCTGAATAGACATTTTTTCAAAGAGGACAAAGATGGCCAACAGACACATGAAAAGATACTCAACATCACTAATTATTATGGAAATCCAAACCAAAACCACAATGAACATCACCTCACGCCAGTTAGAATGGCTCTTATAAAAAAGACAAGAAATAACAAGTGTTGGCAAGGATGTGGAGAAAAGGGAGCCCCTGTGCATGGCTGATGGGAGTATAAATAGGTGCAGCCACTGTGGAAAACAGTATGGTGATTCCTCAAAAACTTAATACTAGAACTACCATATGATCCAGCAATTCCACTTCCAGATATTTACCCAAAGAACACAAAAATGCTGATTCAAAAAGATATATGTACTCCTATGTTCACTGCAGCATTATTTACAATAGCCAAGAAATGGAAACAACCTAAAAGTCCACAGGTGGACAAATCGATGAAGAACATGTAGTATATACACACAAAGGAATAGTATTCAGTCATAGAAAAGACTGAAATCTTGCCGTTTGCAAACACATGAATGGACCTTGCAGGTATCATGCAAAGTGAAATAAATCAGACAAAGACAAATATCATGTGATTTCACTAATATGTAGAATCTTTAAAAATGAAGCAAATGAACAAAGAAAACATAAATAAAGTCAGACACAGAGAACGAATGTGTACCAGAGAGGAAGGAGATGGTAAGAGGCAGGTGAAGCGGATTAGGGGGTCACCTATATGGAAAGGATGGTAACTAGACTTGTAGTGGTGATCACTTTGTAGTACCCACTGATGCCGAATTATAATGTTGTACACCTGGACAAAAAAATTTAAATTATCTTAACCATACCAAACCCAACCGAAACTCTCAAGGTGGGGGATGGAGAGACAGTAAAATGAATTATTGAAAAAGAGAAAAAGAAGAAGAAAATTTAGTTGATTTTTACCAAATCACTAGAAAGGAAGAAAAAGGGGCAAGAGACGTGGATCCACAAGTTAGATGAGAATACAAAGAATGATAAACAGGTAAGAGGTTACAGAGCAGTAAGTACAGTATGATTCTATTTTATATTTACCAACACACATATTTGTAAAGCTATCTACTCGTATATTAACAATAGTTGACTCTGGCTGATTTTTTTTCCCTTTTAGTTCGTGTTCAGTTTCCTGATGTTATACAATGAATTTGTATGTTTTAATTTTTTAAAACTGGTATCTATTTTTCAAAGCTATGTAGTTAATGTGTTCTTTGATTCCTTTCACATAATGGGAAATTGGGCACATGAGAGGATAGGTTTAAAACTCTTTATATGTGTTTTTAAGTGTTTTGTTCATCTTAAAAAGTGTTTTATCCTAATTATGGCTTTGCTTTTTCTTATTAATTTCGGTTTGCTGAAAATTCCTGCTCAAGCAGATCACATCTTTTTTTCAAAAGTTGGAATAATTAAATGTCCAATCACAGCAATATGTTGCAACAATTAAAAGTACTTGATAAAAGTGGTTGTTAGATTAAACCAAATTTTGATAACAGGATGATCAGATTTGGTACTCTGCTGGGTTACCCAGAGAAGACCTGGTAAGCAATGGTTGTATCAGTGAGCCAGAAAAGGGTTGTCGACCAGCTAGCTGCAGGTCCAACCACAAGACATCAGCAGAAACAGCCTGAATGACCAACAGAATTCTTGCAAGCATCTTTTTCCTACAAAATGTATGTATGCTTTTTAAGTTAAATATGAAAGCTACAAGGCATAAAGCACATCCATAATCCCATCAGATCAAGAGACTAGATTTTAAAACATAAAACATTTCACCCAGAATTAGCAAGATACCAAAAAAAAAAAAAAAAAAAAGGAGGGGGGAGGAAGAATGTTTTTAAGAAGTTCCAAAGATGGGATATTATCCTAGGTTAAACAAAGCCAGTCAGAAAAAGACTAATGCTGTGTGATTCCATTTATGAGTTATCTAACGTGTCAAGTTCATAGAAATATAAAGTAGAATGGTCGGTTACCAGAGCAAGGGGAGGAGGAAGTGGAGAGTTGTTGTCTAATGGGTACAGACCTTCTGATTTGTAGGATGAAAAAAGGTTCTGGAGATCCGTTACTCAACAAATGAATGTACTTAGCTCTACTGAAAAATGGTTAAGGTGATAAACTTCATGCTGTGTTTTTTTTTTTATCACAATTAAAAGATAGATAAAAATCCTTAAAGTAATATAAAATGAATGCTTCATATTGTGACAAAGTACTAATACTGAAGGCCAGAGATTAGTGTCATATTGACAGCCTTGTTGAAAACAAAATTATTTTAAAGATTTTATTTTTAAGTAATCTCTACACCCAACATGGGGCTCAGAGGCACAACCCTGATATCAAGAGTTACAGGCTCTACAAACTGAGCCAACCAAGTGCCCCTAAAAGATGTTTTTCTGACCCAATTCCATTCAACCAAATTACTCAGAGTATGATAAAAGTGGCACTTGAAAGCAGTGGGGAGGAAAGAACTATTCAATTAACATGGAACTGATTTGGAAAAATCTATATAAAAAATACATTTAGAAGTTTATATCATGTCATATATAAAATATAATTCCAAAATTAAATAGTTCAGATGTGAAATGACAAAACAACCAGATTGAAAATATAGGAAAATATCATCTGACCTTAGTATGAGAACATTTTTATAAAAATAAAAACAATGGAGAAGATAAATACATTGAATTTAACCTCAATAACTGAAATAATTGAAATAGTTTCTTCAATAACTGAAATACATAAAACTGAGGATCATTTTGTTTTTTAAAAAACCCACCGCTACAAAACCAGAAGGCAAACAGATGAACAAACTAAATCACTAAACATCTGGCAATGGGTTGATAACCTTAATACATAAAGTACTGCATCAAAATATAAGTAATAATAAATATGACTGTAGAAGTCCTAAAAGAACAAGTAAAATATTAAAATGGCCAATGAGCACATGAAAAAGCTGTGTGACCTCATCAGTAATTAAAGAAATAACAAGAGCTAAAAGCTACAGACTACATGTTACACGTTCTCATCCAGTTTCTTAGTTCATCTCCTGCAGCTGAGGTACAAAGAAAAAAAATTCCCTCATTTTTCAGATGAGGAAACTAAATCAACAAAAAGGTCATTCATGTCCCAAGGGCAAGTGGTCCCACTGGACAGCCCCTCTGTTAATCACCACATTCCACTAAAGGAAAAATGGGATACGTTTTGACTCCATCGAATGTCATCTGGGGCAGGCTGGGACAAACTAGGTTCTCAAGTCAAATGCGCTGCTGCCCATTTTGGCATGGTCTGCAAAGCCAAAGAATGAATGGGTTTTGTATTTTTCAGTTGTTGGGGGGTGGGAGGGATTATATAACGTGACAATTTTGTGATGTGAACATTATATGAGGTTGAATTTCAACGTCCACAAAACAACAGGAGAGTTAAGCAGCTGCAACCGGGGCCGCAAGTGGCCTGCAGGGCCTAAAACAGGCCCCTCGTCTGGCCCTTTGCAGAAAGGGTCTATTGTCTCCCAACATGGGATGCGGTAAACTGGGCTCTCTTCTATGCTGTCACTGTAAATTTAGGCAATCAAGTACAAAGCAAAGGAAAATATATGTATCTTCATACTAGCTGACTCAGTAATTTTAGGGTATCATGAAAAATGTAAAATTTACCTTCAGTTTTATGTAAAAAACACTGTTGTGGCAATGTCAACCCAGGAAGGCTGACTCCAGGCCCCAATCTCAGGGCCAGGACTAGGGTCAAGGCTATACTTAAATACTGACTCCGAAAGGAAGAAAACAGCTTTTCAGGTCTGTCAAGTAACACCCAAGAAAGCTGGTCCTCCTGAAGTCCCATTAATCCAAACTGTCAAACACCACCTTGAAATTACTACCAAATCATAAAACATTCATTTAAAAAGACATTGTTTCTTGAGCTGGAACACATGAAACTGCATATATTCAAGGGTTTATGATACATTAATAGTATTAAATCAAAAGGTAGACAGGGATTAAACATAAAATCCATCTTGAGTATGGATAAACCCCAAATCCCCAGTTTACTTTCAGCGGAATAACACATCTGTCACATAAATTAATGTCATCATTTGGATTTTATTGGCTTTGGAGTTTGTTGGCATTTAATTTGTAAATCTGCTTTATTTTTTTCTAGCTGTATAAATGCTATAAGCTAAGACATTTATTCCATGCTGGGATATATTTACATAACATTATGACAAACATAATTAAGTCAAACTGGAAGAGAGGATGTTTTCCTTTGAAAAAGGGCTCTTTATATGTCGCAAGTTTAAGAATGCTGTACCTTGTAGGTTCCGTACCCAACCTAGCACATAATTTTGAGAAAAAAAACAATCTCAATCCCCTTCTGCTCGGTCTCACAAGCTTGGTACTGAAGGGCAACAGCAGAGCAAACCAAGAGATGAAAAGGAGCGCAAAGGAAAGCCCATTTTCACATGACTCCATGTTCAAAACAGAACACTTGACCTTTGTGAACTTGGATTTCCTCCTCTGTAAAATGGGGATAATAGTTTGCACTGCAAGACTACAGAAAGAAAGCGTGAGAGGTACTCGAGGTAAGGTATAGAAAATAATAATAATACTAATAATAGCTAATATTTCCTAAGCAGTTAACCATGTGCCAGGCATTCTGTATGCATTTTACACGCACATAACATTTTATATGCATCACCTCAAAGAATGATTATAACCCCACACTGTATGGAACAGGTACCAGCATATCTCTGTTTTAAGAAGATAAAACCGAGGCACCGAGAGGTTCGGTGATTTGCTCAAGGTCACGTAGCTAGTAAAAAGCTGAGCCAAGACTTGACCATAATGTTTCATGCCACGAAGCTGGTTTTCTTCTCCTTTACACAAAACTACCTCAATAAATGGGAGCAATTATTATGATCCTTATGTCCACAGAAACATTTCTTCTTTGAAACCCAGCCACAGACCCTCGAGTGAGCTCGGCCTCTGAAGGGGCCTCCAGCCACTCCCCTAGTAACCCTTTCCAGAATGCTCTTTTCCCACTGGCCTAAGTCTTTCTACAGAATCTGGGACATACGATGCAACTTTATTTTTGAAAAGCTTCAAAATTCTAGCCAAAAGCACTGTAAACAACAATTTCCTCTTCTTAGGATTCTCCAGGGTCCCTCCCCCAGTCTTTCCTCCCTTTGTATTCCTGTAGTAGAAAACTGTAGACTAAGCCACTAGGCCTAAGTACACAGTGCTCGTGGGAAGGGAAGGACGTCACCACCAAGGCTTTTGTACTGAAAAAAACAAAACAAAACAAAACAGAAAGGCTTGGTTAACATCACAAAGTTGGTGAGCTTAAACCCTAGAAAGGGTCATACTTTAAAAAATACAACTACTTTCTTGACATTTTCTGTTTCCCCAGCTTAGAATGTAGCACTAATGACAAAAATCTTCAATTACATTCCCAACTGGCAAATGGGTTTTATTTTCACTGTTATAAGGCATCCTAAGAGCGCCTGGCTGGTTCAGCCGGGGTACCAGACAACTCTTGATCTCGGAGTCAGTGGGTTTGAGCCCCACACTGGAAGTAGAGGTTACTTAAGAAAATAAAAGCATCCTACATGATTACAACAGAATTCTAATTTTTACAAATGGGAGAAAAAAAAGGTTATTAGAAGATTTAGCTCCCAACTAGCCTCAGATCTTAAGCCCCACACCCCATCCCCGAATCAAGTATACATTACACTGAAATATAAAGGTTTTAAATTGCTACAGGGCCTCACTTCTTCGAAGAGAATCTAAAATGGGTATCAAGAGTTTATAACAGCCAAGAGCTTAACCAAAACCCTGTGGCTTCTTTTTTTTTTTTTCCCTTCATAGCCCTTAATCTTCAAATGGTTCCACTGTAAAAAAAAAAAAAAAATGCTTTTATTATATGGACATGTTAAAATATTAGGTCTAAGCACAAATATAAACTCCTTTGAGAATGAAAGCCTTGAAAATAACCCAAAAAGGAAAAAATAAAAATAACAGAGACACCACTAAAGCCATTTTTCAGTCTGTAGAGTGTTTGGGAAAATGATCATTGCTGAAATGTAGCCAGGCATGAATGAGAGCAGGCAATGCGGGCAGGAGGGGTAGTGGCTGTAAGAGGCGATGAGCAGTAGGACAGGGTTCGAGGTGTGCCAGACTCCAGGCTACATGAGCGCAGGAGCATCTCGTTTGTTCCACGGTGACACAGGTCCCCAAGCCGAGAATCCCTGGATTCAAATACTGGCCCCACCACTTAACTCATAGCTGTGTGACCTTGGGCAAATCACTTTGACCGCTGTGTACTTACTTCATTTTCCTTATTTATGACTGGAGATAATACCTACACTATCTCATTAGGTTGCTGTGAGAATTAAATGTGTTAAAAATATGTGGCAGGTTTAGAACAATGTGTGGCACATAATCAATATCACAAGGGCTTGTGAGTTACTGTTATTATTATTTCATTTCAGAGATGAGGAAACTGAGGCATAGAGAAGTCATTTGTCTGAACTCACCCGCTTAGGAAATGTCAGAGCTGGGGTCTGAACTTAAGGCCTTGTGACTCTCAAGTCCATCCTCTTAACCATCTTAAAAAAAAAGAGCAAAAAACGGCAGTTTTCAAGTGTAGAGAATTCATTAAATAATAAAACTGGTATCGGTGAAGCTGCAGATGCCCTGGGATGATGGCCCTAGAACATAGCGACTAAGTACCCCTTGGGTCAAATATCTCTACGGGATGCTAAGATTACATGAAACACGAGATGGTCCCAGGTATGGCTTAAAGCTCATGTCTTACAGAGAAAGAATATACATATAAATATTTTTAAACTGGAATGACACTGGAAAATTGCAAAAACATAAGTAGTAAAAGAAAAAAAATTTAATAAAATAAAATGACCAGAACAAGGTCTTTTCTAACTCCAGGAACAAATACACTTCCTTAAAATGTCCTGCCCTCAGGGATTATAAGGGACAAAAGGGAAATTGAGTGGAGAAAATTCGAGACAGAGACAAACCATGAGAGACCCCTAACTCTGGGAAACGAACAAAGGGTTGCAGAAGACAGGAGGCAAGGGGATGGGGTGACTGGGTGACAGGCACTGGGGAGGGCACTCGATGGGGTGAGGACTGGCTGTTATACTATATGCTGGCAAATTGAATTTAAATTTAAAAATTTTTAAAGAAAATAAAAGAAAATGCCCTGCCCTGCCTGCCCCACTCCTCAATCCATGAAATTTTCTATTCAACATGTTCTTCATTCCCATTTTTGTCTGATGTTATCATTTCAGTCATTGTTTTGACCTGCTGGTATCCATGTTTAGGAAGGAAAATATAAGACAAAAACTTGACTTATGAACAAAGAAAAATCAAAATTTCCAAATGATGAAGATTATAGTAGCAATAAATTTAAACTCTTGCAATTATCTTATCCTTCTCCTATGATTTTGCAATCTTTCCTAGCTTCAGAAAGAAGGTATTCTATTAGATTTTTGAAGATTAAGATCAAACTTTTTTTTTTCTCCTGGTAACATCTACTTGATTGGGTACCAGGAGGATATTTATTTCTACAGTTAACAGTGAAATCTGAAATTCATTGTTTCCCTTTAAAATTTGTTTTTTTTTTTTTACAAAAGACTATAACCAGAAATAACTGATGGCGTTTTTTTTTCTTTGGTGAAAATCTCAATGCAGCAATAATAGTGAACCAAAGTAATTAAAGTGCAACAATTAAAACCGTTCTCTACCACATAATTATTTGGAATGTAAGAGTTGCACTAAGAAAGCTCCTCTGGTTGACTGAAAAACAGCCACTTTGGTAGGTAAAGGTCAAGTATTCAATTTCTATTCACTAAACGTGATTGGCTTCCTACAATAGTCTTCGTGGATGTGACCTCCATGCTAGACTGTTAGGAAATAGAAGATGGTTAGACTTTTAAACTGGTTAGCCAGGGACACAGGAAAATACCACCACACCAGCTTCAGGGACTTTCCCTCAGTGTCCCTAAAACAAACACCAGCAGAGGCCACTGGAAGATTAACGCATAAAATGGAACACGTTAATGCCAAATCTGATAAAACTCTGCAAGAGTAGCACTTAGGTATACTCCAACATCAACAGGTAGAAACGTATTAAACTCCTCTCTATGCTATCAAAATAAATAAATGAACAAAAGCAAACAAAAAGGACACTGGTGAGAAAACAAATAACATGAGACTTTTTCAGGCTAAGAGATAAGTGAGTTTTTAATCAACCGAGGCTGAGGCATCTCATAAGATAAAAAGCACAGACTTCTCTGGGCATTTAGCAGAGAGTGGTTAGTCGGTGTCAGGGGACCACAGGTGGTCGTTCAGAAAGTCAAAGGAAGCGTGCTGGGCCAAAAAAAAAAAAAACAAAAATACCAATTGAAGTGATAAAACTCTTCACACATAAAAAAAGTCTACATAAAGATTATATGAATAAGTATAAGGATTACATATTTTTCTCATTCACATCAGTACAATATCTGAATGTACTGTTGAAAGAAAAAGAATGTACTATTAAAAAGAAAAGTGACAGGCACCTGGGTGGCTCAGTGCCTTTAGCTCAGGTCGTGCCCCCGGGGTCCTGGGATCGAATCCCTGCATCAGGCTCCCCGCATGAAGCCTGCTTCTCCCTCTGCCTGTGTCTCTGCCTCCCTCTGTGTCTCTCTCTCATGAATGAATGAATGAATGAATGAATGAATGAAAAGAAAAGAAAAGGAAAGGAAAGAAGAAAAAAAGAAAAAGAAAAAGAAAAAGAAAAAAGAAAAGAAAAGAAAAGAAAAGAAAAGAAAAGAAAAGAAAAGAAAAGAAAAGAAAGAAAAGAAAAAAAAAGGAAAGAAAAGAAAAGGAGAAAGAAAGGTGACTGGGTTCTTTTGTTCCCTCTTTTGTCTGGCCCTCTCTGTTCTTATATATACAAATTAGAAATTAATAGGACTTGCAGAATTCTAAAGTAAGCATATATGTAGGTCCAGAATTTCACCTGTGACTTTAATCGGGTATTTCACTTATTTTGCCCTCTGTCGTACAGAAGATTAGCTCTCACAGACCTAATCCACGTCCTCTATGAGTCATTCTAGTGATACACACCTAATTCCTGATGTTTGTGATTGCCATTTCTTAACGTGTGCTGAATCATAGTGATATAGGTGGAGCCGCATCCCCTAAAAAGATGTTAAAGTCTTAACCTTTAATACCTGTGAATGTCCTTTGATTTGGGAAATAG
This sequence comes from Vulpes vulpes, assembly GCF_048418805.1. NCBI lineage: Eukaryota > Metazoa > Chordata > Mammalia > Carnivora > Canidae > Vulpes > Vulpes vulpes. The sequence goes on from NC_132793.1 coordinate 56,313,172, forward strand.
GATCTTTCCAAGTGATCAAGCTAAGATCAGGACATGAGCAGAGGCTGTAACCCAATGACTGTGTCCTTATAAAAAGAGGAAACGGACACAGTGACACAGAGGAACGGCGATGCGAAGACCCAAGGAGAATTCCACCTGCAAGCAGAGGAAAGCCAAGGACCACCAGACGCTGAGAGAGAGGAAGGGAAGAGACGCTCCCTCACAGCCCAGAGGGAACGAGCCCTGCCAATATACTGATCTAAGGGCCTCCAGAACCATGGGACAATGTATTTCTGTGGTTCTAAGCCACTCAGTTTACGGTGTTTTGTTACAGCAGGCCCAGGACACTATTCCACAGGCCATGGCCTGAGTTGTCCCAAGCTTAGGGAGTGTGGCCAGAAGCTCAAGAAGCCTCACAGAACTCCTGTAAACACAGGAGGTTCCCACCGTGGAAACCGGTGTGAAAAACCTACAATTTAGACAGAATGAACTACTCCCGTCTAAAATATTTAAAATAATGACACATTTGTTTAAAACACATTTCCTGCGTCTTACTTCATTTTACTACTCACAACCACACCAGGAATGAAATAGGGAGGCTTCTTATCTTCATCTCCCTGACGAAGAACCTGAACCTCACAGGGTTGAGTGTTTTGGCCAAATCATAGACGCAGACGGTAGAGCTAGTATTGGTGCCCAGTCTTTTCTAGGAAGAAAAAATGTGATCATCAGTATTTTAACTTGGAACAACAGGAGCGCTTTAAGGCAGTGCCTCTTCCGATGACTCAAGGAAGAAAGGAAAAAACAGGATCACACAGACTGAGTTGGGTGAGGGGCTCAGAGACCCAGGACAGATGGACTAAATCTGAAAAAAAAACTGGTATGAAAGGTAACTGCTAACTTGTGAACCTGGCCTTGAAGGGAGAAATGGAAACAGACTTAGAAAAGGAAAGAAAGGCCCAGGTGAATAAAAGGCAAGCACCATAAATTATGTGAAAGCCCTTCAACTGACTAATTGGAGAAGTCCAGGGAGGATCGTAATGGAAAATGGGGTTAAAATGAGAAAGGGGCCCTTCCACTGGGCCAAAAGGTTATCATCGACATGATGGACAAGCAGTTACCACCGTGAGGCTCTTAGCCAGGGTGCGATGCGCTGAAGGAGCCGTCCCCATAGCATTCTTTTTTTTTTTTTTTAAGATTTATTTATTATTTATGATAGACATAGAGAGAGAGAGGCAGAGACAAAGGAGGAGGGAAAAGCAGGCTCCATGCTAGGAGCCTGACACAGGACTCGATCCTGGGACTCCAGGATCGCGCCCTGGGCCAAAGTCAGGCGCCAAACCGCTGAGCCACCCAGAGATCCCTCCCCGTAGCATTCTTAACAGTTCAGTGCCAAAGCAATCTGGGATTGTGACTGCTACCGTGTACGGCCTGGAAAAAGTGGTCACGACTGAAGACATGATAATGAATCTATCTGGATGCTTCTAGCAAGACACCTTGGACAGCTGCCTCTCTTCCCACCCTCCCACACTCTTAGACAAACTGGCCTTCTTGGTATTCTTTGGGGGTGGGGGGTTGTCCTTGCTTCAGCCTCGGGACCAAGTACTTGTGATTCCCTCTGCCTGGCTAGGGGATTTTTTTTTTTTTTTTTTTTGGCTAGGGGATTTTTGCATAGTTAGCTCCTCTACTTCATTTGGGTCTTGGTTTGAATGCTCTCTCTTCAGAAAGGTCTTCCTCAATCACTCTTATATGAGAAGACAATCCCCCGTCGTTCTCCATTCCCTTACGTGACTTCATTTCTCTTCGTTAAGGCTTACTGTTACCGAAAACTATATTTATTTTACTTATTGATTAGCCATTACTCCCATTAATACATAAACCCCGCAAGTACAGGGATATTGCACGTCTCACCAGGACACGGCTGTGTTCTCAGAGCCTGCACAAATCTTGGCATAAGGCAGGGGCCCACGAAGTATGTGTTCCGTGAATAAAAGAATCTTATTCCCAAACAAGGCTGAGGTTATCCTCCAAAACACTCTTTAATCCCTCTTCCCTGCCGCTTCACTCCCAGTAGACACAACAGGCCTGGTACACACTGCCATTTCTACCTGGATTAAGGCAGCCGCCACCCAACTTCTCCCCATCGCCACCCTGTGTCCTCCTCCAAAGAATCCCCCTGGCAGGTGATTTTATCAAAACACGGATCTCATGGAGCCACCAGCTCCTACAGCGGTTTAGTGCCTGCCTTTGGCCCAGGGCGCGATCCTGGAGACCCAGGATCGAATCCCACGTCGGGCTCCCAGTGCATGGAGCCTGCTTCTCCCTCTGCCTATGTTTCTGCCTCTCTCTCTCTCTCTCTCTGTGTGACTATCATAAATAAATAAAAATAAAAATAAAAAAAAGTTTAAAAAAAAATAAAGCCTTCTCCATGGTTCTTAAGATAAAGACCAAATTCTTACTGAGGCCAGTAAGACACGGTATGGACTGGCTTCAGCCTTGGCGCGCGGCCTCATCTCACTCCACCGGCCTCTTGATGTTCCCCCACCGCTTGGTTTCACTGTTCCCTTCTGTCGCGGGGCCTCTGCACAAACGTCCTCTGCTGTCCGGCCTGCTCGCCTCCTCACCATCCCTCAGACTCTCCACCTCCTGCTTCAGATACCAAGCAGGTGTCACTTCCTGGGGTTCCCGTCACCCACGCCCATAACACTGGGTGGCTCCACTCGGAGCATTTACCTCTAAGTGTAATTCTGTAATCAGCAGTCCTGGTGGGTTTTTGGAAATGAATGATCATCCTCATTTGGGGGACTCTTCAAGACAGCACAGATCATGCACTGGCAAATCTCTGGGGGCAAGACTAGTGCTTGGGCCCGGCTGGCACTGAGGAAATACTTGCTGAGTGAGTGAAAAAGGCGGCACCTTGTTAGGAAGCAAAGAGCTAGAAGTTGGCATCAAATCCACGTAGCAAGACTGCCCACACGTACTTGAAGAAGAGCTGAAGACAAAGATACGGGTGAAAATCTGCAAGATACGAGTGATAAACCGCTATTTGAACAGAAGGAAACCGAGGGAAGCTCAGGGCAATGCAAACCCTGGAAGGGGACTGCCTGCAGACTGGAAAAGAATGGGACGAAGACAGTCTGTGTCATTAAGGAACTAGACCAGAACCAGTCAAACAATTGGCTAAAACTACAGAGTTATGACTTAGGGAATGATGGTAACTAGGTGAAAGGTTACACCTCCATATCCTATTAAGGACTCCTTGACTCATCGGTCTTTCTGGAAACATTTGCCTCTGCGAAGAAACTCTTCAGGCTTGCCTTCTTCTTGGTGTTTTCATTTATAAAAATTCTCCCAAAGAGTCCTCAGTGCCCCCCCCCCCGGGAAAATGTTTTAAAGACATTTTACTGTGGTCCGATAGGTATACAACAATAGCTCAGCAAGGCAAGGGCCAGGGAGGGGATGCCATATAACAGAAAGAACCCACTTTTGCTCCTGATTAAAGTCACTCATGTATGACTTCAGGAGCCATACACACTAAAAATTCTGGAACAGCAGAGGAAATTAGGGGTTACAGGACGAGGCCTGATTTGCAAGCCTCCACTGTTGTCCTTTTAATCACCTGAAGCCAGGATCTGTATCACCCTAAGTTCTCTGAGGTTCAGGAAGAGGGCATTTGTCTATTTTGCTTTATCCCAGGGTTCTTTCAAAAGGTGATGTAACACTGGCGTGCATGAAAAGCAAGCTGGGGGATCCCTAGGTGGCTCAGTGGATTAGCACCTGCCTTTGGCCCAGGGCGTGATCCTGGAGACCTGGGATCAAGTCTCACGTCGGGCTCCCTGCATGGAGCCTGCTTCTCCCTCTGCCTGTGTCTCTGCCTCTCTCTCTTCCTCTCTTTCATGAATAAATAAAATCTTTAAAAAATCAAAAAAAAAAAAAAAAAAAGAAAAAGAAAAGCAAGCTGCTATCACCTCCTTTCATTTGAACCCATCAATGACTCATGCTATAAACAGCAGGTCTCCTGGGTTTGTTTCTGAGAAGGACACCACCACAGTTTCAACTGTGTCCACCAGGTTTACTGGAGCCAGTTTTCCAAAGATGATTCACCACACCCTGCCTGAGAAAGGGCAGCATGAAACAGGGGAGAATTCTGATCTTCAGAAATACAACAGACGATGATTATTTCCAATTTCATGCCACTTATATGAGGAGAATGGGGGCACAAGGAAACACAAGCCTGCAGCGTGTATAAGAACTGTGGCAAACAAAACAGAAAGGGGAAAATGAAAGCAGGCTAAAAAAACAGACAGTAACAGACTGATGGGAGGGGGTAAGGAGACTATAGGGAGGATAACTAACCTTCTTCATCCCTACAGAATTAAGATGTCAAAATTCACAATTAAAAAAAAGGGGGGGGGGTGCGGCTGGGTGGCTCAGTGGTTGAGTGTGTCTGCCTTTGGCTCAGGTTGTAATCCCAAGGTCCCGGGATCGAGTCCCACATCAGGATCCCTGCATGGAGCCTGCTTCTCCCTCTGCCTGTGTCTCTGCCTCTCTTTGTGTGTCTCTCATGAATAAATAACTAAAATCTTAAAAAAAAAAAAAAAAAAAAAAAGGGACATTTAGCAAAGGAACACCGAAACCCCAAAATGAGTAAAATCTCACTAGGTGGGCCACATATGCAAGGCCCCTGACAGCCCCTGACCTGGCTCTCCCGAGGCTCACCAGAACTTGGGGAGCACCCGGGAAAATGAGGGTCAGCCAACAAATTGAGCTGTGTAAGCAAGAGGTATATGTGCAGCCGTCACAAATTTCCTTTCAACGGTGCAGAAGCCCTCTAGTTGTATGCAAACCATCACCCCGTCGTCAGGCTACTTCAGCATGAACACGTCTCTCGAGGCACGTTGTGTTCGGAAAGGGTTCCAAGAGGTAGGACTATCCACGGCTCGGGCCAGGCTGTGTACGTAAGCGCTTGCGAAGGATACGTTCACTTTTGAAAACATGCTAAAACTCAAAATTTTAAACATCTGCATTAGTCCTCATCTACGTACAGCCTAGAAACATGCAGCATTTTAAAGTGAGTTTCTTCTGACACGGGTGGATGAAATTCCCAGTCTCTGAAATTGTTCGTAGGGCATCTCATCCAGGGAAAGAGCAGGTGGTAATACGGTTCTTCCACAAGGGCCTTGACTTCCACTCTTTTTTTGTTTTTAAGATTTTATTTATTTATTCATGAGAGAGAGAGAGGCAGAGACACAGACAGAGGGAGAAGCAGGCTCCATGCAGGGAGCCTGACGTGGGACTCAATCCTGGGACCCCAGGAACACTTCCCTGGGCTGTAGGCTGGGCCACCCAGGCCACCCTTGACTTTCACTTAAGATTCCTCCCACCATCCTTTGTTTTGCTCACCCTGTACCGACATGGTCAAGGCACCCGCACACTCAGTGTGGGTTAAAAACAAAACAACACCCTGTCCTTTGTGGCTGCAGCGGCTGTTAGCTGGGCTTGTGGAATGGCAGAAAGAATGACATAAATAATGTTGCGCTTTCACTTCCCAGCCCTTGTGGTCCAGGAGCTCCACAGGATGAACTTCCCTCATCTGAGAACCAAGGGCACCTGCTGTTTTTATTGTTTCCTGGCATTTTCCCCCCAACCCCTGTCGTGTCACTTAATGTTATGCTGTCAAGTAACTAAGCCACCCCTCCCCCCCACTTTTTGGAGGCCAGCTCCCTCTTTTCTCCAGGCTGTCCTCTTAATTTCCCCCAAACAAGAGCAGTTGGGAAATCTTCCTGCTGCCCTCCATCCTCCACCCTCCACGGGAGTCCAGGAGGCACAGCTGGGTTGCAGCAGGTCCTGCCCGGGTGTCGATGGGCTGGCTGTGCTCAGGACCTCCATGCAAACATGCAGCTCTTGTCCCTTCCATGGCCAGCATGGCTGGTAGATGAAGCTGAAGCCAGCTCCTTCGGGCACAGATCCTATTCTCCATGTGATACTGAGCAATGCCCCATGGACGCAAAATTTCTACTGCCACGTGGTCCTGGTCTGTCCGGTCTCCAAAGCGACACTGCAGATCGTTTTCTACTTTTATTGTCCCAAGAAGCCTAAACACTGTATTGATGATCCAAAACTGGAATATTCCCTTTGTATAAAGGACAGAATCTAGCAGGTATCATTTCTATGCTGTCCAGATCAACAACTTCTTGCCTCTACCCACCCAAGAACACAAAAAAACTCTGAAGCTTGAAACCAGCCCCACCTGACAGGACTTTCTGTACGGATGGAAATGCTCTGTGTCTGCTCTCCCCACAACAGTAGCCACTACCCACAGACGGCTATCCAACACTTAAAACGGGGCTAGTGTGACTGGGGTATTAACATTTTTTATTTTAATGAACTAAAATGTAAATGTAAACGCACCTAGTGGCTTTAAAGAATTGTAAAGTATCTCAGATCTTGCCCTACTTGCAAGCTAACAAATAAGCGTGCCACAGTTCCAGGGATGCTGGGAGAACACCTGAGACTTCTAAGTATGGACAAGGGGCTACACTTCTCACAAAACGAGCAGGAGCAGGAGTATTAACCTAGTTGTACCAGCTCTTTGAAGCCCAGCTCCCACAGTATGATGCACACAGGGTAAAGGGATACCTATAGACTTAATGATTTGCATTACAGAAGGGGAACCTTGAGTTCAGAGTACCCCAATCTCTTACACTAGACAGTTAGCTTTTCTTAAAAAAACAAACAAACAAAAAAAAACACAAAAAAAAACAGGGCATCTGGCGATACATGGTCTGCATCCCAACCTGATACCACTTGGCTGGAGCTGAGTATCACTGTTTTCTTTAAACAAAGCCTGGGCTCTCCAGGTTCCATACCTCTCCTTCCTGCTCTCATGTGTTTATTCTTTTACATTACCTGCCTGACTTCCATTTTAGCGCATCAGGCTCTGTTCCCCTTGGTCTGGAACATGCTTCAATCCCCAACTTCTGCAGTTGCCAACTATCGCTCATTCTTCAGGTCTTATTGCAGTCATGGGAAGTCTTCCCTGACCACCACCAACCCATTAAGATGGGGTGATGCACTGTAGGGCCCCCACCAGCCTAGGCCCCCAGCATCCCATCTTCTGTGGTTCTCTGCATCACTTCTATTATGGCGTGAATGACACAAGATTCTAATTTTCTGTGTAACAGTCTGGATGCCTCCCCAGGCCTTTAAGGTCACGAGAGAGTGACTGTGACTATTTTGTACGCCAGTGCCTAGGAAAAGATCCAACACATACAAGTTCAATAAACAGAGGTGCCTGGGTGCCTCAGTTGGTTAAGTGCCTTCAGCTCAGGTCATGATCCCAGGGTCCCAGGATCAAGCCCCGCATCGGGCTCCCTGCTCCCTGGGAAACCTGCCTCTCCCTCTCCATCTCCCTCTCCCCCTACTTCTCCCTCTCCATCTCCCTCTCCCCCCTACTTGTGCGTGCTCTCTCTCTTCTCTGTCAAATAAATGAATAAAGTCTTTAAAAAAGAGAGAAGTTCAATAAACACTGTTGACTAAATACACTTTCAACTGAGGGCCTTTTTAAAAGAAGCTATTTGGTGTAGTTTTAACAATTAGCTTTTACTGGTTAAAGGAGTTAAAAGGTTGAAGAAAGTTCTTACATAAGAAGCTTTCTGGCTTGAGACTCATGGCTACTTACCAAACCACACAGCTTCCAGGGCAGTGACAGATCTTTAATCTCAATTCACATATACAAAAACAAAGGTACTGAGCAAAAAAAGCCAAGTGTTTTAAAGTTAACTTCACCTCTCTCAGGATCTCCCTCAACCTGGCTTGCCTCACTGACTGAGCTGACTCAAAGCTCTCAGAGCTCAGGACCGGTATTACGAAACTACCCATGGCCAGCAGACGGATGCATTCCTCCTAGGAGCAGGAAAAGAGTCAGAGATGTCATTGATGTTGCACCAAATGCACCTAGTCAGTCTTTTCCGGATGGAAATCTTGCCCGTCCTTCGTGCCAAGCCAAAAACTTTTAAATCTTAAAAAACAAACAAAATACAAACAAAACAAAACAAAAAAAAAAAAAAAAAACACCTCTCACTAAGAATCTTGTAGCTGTTGCAGTCAAATTTCCAGAGTCAATCCAAGGCCCATGAGGCTTCAAGTGTTCAAGCGTCAAGTTATTTAAAAATATTACATTCAGGGGTGCCCGAGTGATTCAGTCGTCTTAAGTACCTGCCTTGGCTCAGGTCGTGACCTCAAGGGTCCTGGGATCCAGTCTGCATAGGCCTCCCTGCTCCCTGCGGACTTTGTTTCTCCTTTTGCCCCTCCTCGTCTTGTGTTCTTTGTTAGAAAGAAGTCTTTAAAAAATATTACATTCAATCTCTGTACTTTTTTCTAGGCATTACAATATATTTTCCTTTCTCAAAGAGTCGAGAAAAACATGCCATAAATGGACTTCTTCACTGAAGAAAAGTGAATTAGAATGGGAAATTTGTATAGCTTCTTTTTTTTAAAATTTCCATAGCTTTTAACATTTGATGATCAAATCACACATGTACAGATGCTCTTCTGAATTTTCACCCAAAAAACGCAGAATTTACTTAACTACCAAGAACGACTCCCATTTGAAGGAGCCTTTCAAGATTTCATTTCAGAAAACACTTGTTTAGCCAAACTTTTTCTTCCAATCTGTTAGGCAGATTCACCAAATAATGATCTTTTTTTTTTTTTTTTCCAAATAATGATCTTAAAGGGCCTCCCGTAACATATTCCTGCTATCATTCCACCTGTCGTATGTCATCATTAGACTCTATGCAATGTTCATATGAGTATGAAATAAAAACATTATTCTCTAATTTAGATTGGAAGCCTCTTTACCACAAGGAATATAGTTTACATTTGTCTTTGAAAGCACCTGGCACAATATATTGTACAATACAGGAACTTATGAAATGTCTATTAAATGAGGAATTCAGGAATGACAGGACTCAGCCATTTACAACCAAGTCTATGGGATCGCTGGGTGGCTCAGGGGTTGAGCACCTGCCTTGAGCCCAGGGTCCCACCCTGGAGACCCGAGATGAGTCCCGCATAAGGCTCCCTGCATGGAGCCTGCTTCTCCCTCTGCCTCTGTCTCTCATGAATAAATAAATAAAATCTTTAAAAAAATAATAAAATAAAAGCAAGTCTAAAACTGACTTTCTTAGCCCGTTTAGTCGCTTTCTTCACACGGTATTAGAACGGTGCTAACACAGCTTCTGGTGCCTGTGATTTTATTTTTTTATTTTTTTACCCCCTCCCTCTCCCCTAGGATTTTAAACTGAAAATTTGCAAACGATGGGGCACAGCTCGTTTGTCCCAGCTCAACGTCTCAACTTACTTACGAGCATGAGGGTCTGCTTCCTGAACCCTTAAAATCAGGAGAAAACATTTAAATTTCAGGAGAAGAGGCTGTGAAGGCTGGCGACCACGGGAAGCACCCACGACTGTGCCTGGCGGGGCGCGGCCGGGCTCCTGCCGGGCGAACCCCAGGGCCACCCGAGACGCGAGGCGCGGCGCTTGGCCCTTTGGGTCCCGCGGGGAGGAAACGGCTTCACCTCCGGGACGCCAGCGGCCGGGTGCGCACCCGGGAGCCCCGACGCCAACCGACTCCGACTCCGCGCCGAATCGCCCCGGGGCCCGACGCCAGCTCAGCCCCACACCCGAGCTCGGGCCGCGCACGGGACCCCCGGAGCCGCCCTCGGGGTCCTCCCAAGGGCCAGGTGCAGGCGCGGCGAGCGGCGAGCGCCCGAGGCCGGTCCGGGGACGCGCCAGCAGCGGGGGGGGCGGGGGGGGGGCAGACTCGCGTCCCCGGCCCCGGCCCCGGCCCCGGCCCCGTCTCCGTCTCCGCGCAACTCCAGCCGCGGGCCGGGCGGGGGACCCCCGGGGGCGCCGGGGCGGGAAGGGGCGCGCGGAGGGTATCTCCCCGCCGACCTCCGGGGCACCGGGCCGCTCCCCGGCTCCAGCGCCCCTCCCCGCGCGGCGGGCCCGGGGCTCCCCCTTTCCTCTCCGAGACTAGTCCTCGGGGGCCCGCGGGGCCGCGACTTCCCCAACTTGGCACAGACGTAGCCGGGGGGCGAGGGTCCCCTCCGAGGCGGCCGCGGGGGCGGGGGCGGGGGAGCGCGCTGGGACCCGGGTGGGACCCGCCACCCTCCCGGGCCGAGGCGCGCGGCTGCCGGCTCCAGCCGGGGGGTCCACAGCCGCCTCGGGCGCCGGGACGCGGGGGGACGCGGGGGGACGCGAGCCGGGAAGAGGAGGGAAGCGCCGGGGCGAGCCGGGACGCGGGGGGAACGCAGGGACGCGGCGGGGAAAGAGCCGGGGAGCGCCGCGACCAGCCGGGGCGCGGGGGGCGCGGGGGGCGCGGGGGGGCGGGGGAAGCGGGGGGGGCGGGGGAAGCGGGGGAAGCGGGGGAAGCGCGCGCCCGGCCGGGCCAGCAGCCGCCCAACTTCGCGAGCCCCTCGCGCTCCCGCCCCACCCGCCCGGCCCCGCGCGGCGGCCAGGGCGCCGGCACCCACCTGGCGGCCGCGGGCGCAGTCCGGGACGGAAGCCGGAGCCTGCGGGCGGCGGAGCGGCGGGCGGCGGAGCGGCGGGCGGCGGAGCGGCGGGCGGCGGAGCGGCGGGCGGAGCTAGGGGGCGCGGGCTCCCGGGGCGGGGACGGGCTGAGCACGCGGAGCGGCGGCGGCGGCGGCGGCGGCGGGGCGCCTTCCTCCCGGCGCGCGGGCCCGGCCCGGTCCGCCGCTCGCCCTCTGCTCCCGGGCGCGGCTCGCAGGCCCTCCCGCGGGGCGGCTCCGCGCTCCCGGCCGCCCGCGCCCCGCCCCGCCCCGCCCCGCCCGCGCCCCGCCCCCGCCCCGCCCCCGCCCCGCCCCCTCGGGCTCGCGGGGGAGGGAGCGGGTCCCCCCGCACGGCGACCTCCCGGGCGCGCGCGGCTCCGGGGCGCCCCTGCGGGCGGACTGGCTGGGCAGCCGGGGCCGGGGGAGTGTCCTCTGGCTCCGCCCGAGTCCCGGGCCCCTCACGCAGCCCTGCCCGGCGGCCACCCCGGCTGCCGCGAGCGAGGCCGAGGAAAATGTCCGACTGGCGTCCTCCGGCGCGAGCAGGGAGGACCCTCCCGGGGGACCGGGGACCCCCCGCGCTCGGGGCCCCCGCTGCGACCGCGCGCACCGTGCGGACGGGCCGGGGTTGACCTGCCGAAGGGGCAGCCCTGGCCCCTGCACCCAGGCGGCCTCGCCCAGGGCTTCGCGGGGCTTTCCTGCCCGCACCCGCAGCCCGGGGGCCGCGGCTCCCCGCCGAGCTCCTCGCGTCCGCCGGCGCATCCCCCCGCACCCCCAAAGCTTCCTCCGACCCCCGCAGCGCCCAGCGCGCGCCCTCCGACGTCCTCGCCCCGAACATGCGGGTGCGGAACCCCGGGGCCACCTCCCCGCGAGCCTCACCCGAAAGCAGGAGAAGACAGGGTGCCGGGGGTCTGGGAAGTTCCAGCCGGAAGGTTCTCGACCCGGGGCGGCTGCTGCGTGTGGCTGACCCCGCGCGCGAACGGGGCGCGCCGCACCCGAGGGCAGCGCCTGGCGCCGTGCGCCCCCGGCAGGTCGCTCCCCGGCGGCCCCGGGGTTCTCTCCCCAGCGCCAGCGCCTCCCTCCCCCTGACCTCTCCCGTCCCTGCTCACTGCGCGGATGCCCAGGCCCGGTTCTGGTTTCCCCGGAGAGCCGAGCGCCCCGGGGGCCTCGGGTTGGGGGGCTGGCGAGCTGGGGAGCGAAGGGCGAGCTGCGAGGACAAACCATAAGGAAGGTGAAGGAGAAGCCAGAGCACAGAGGGCAGCGCAGGGAAGCGCAGACCCAGTGAACGTGCCCGGAAAATGCTGGAAGGACTGGAGGCCAAGGCTTCTGGCCAGAGGGGAGCTCCCAGAGAGGAAAACCCAGCTCTCCATGGGGACCCCAGCACTGCCTGCAGTGGGTAGACCGGAAAGTTTGGGCCACCTGCCACCAGACTCCCCCCAGGAAGCGGTGGACAGTCACTGAGAAAGGTCAGGACCTAGCGCATGCCTTCCCCAGTCCCACTTCCCAACCTAAATTCCAGGGAAGGCCGATGACCCCAAGCTCTCAGCTATCCTGGAAAGTGACTGGTCATTGAGGAGTCGCAGCAAAGTAGAGCTGAGTCAGTTTACAGCTGGCCTGGCTGTCGTTTCCCTCGAGGCACCGTCTGGCTCCCTTACCCCTCCCTCCTGGCCTGGCCTATTAACTAAAGCCAGCCCTTGGAACCCTCCCTTAAATTAATAAGTCACTCTGGATGAGACAAGAAGAAAGTGGGGAGGGACAGAAGTCCTAAGACTGTGGTTGTTGTTATTTTTAAGTTCAATTTGATGGGTCTTTTTAAAGATTTTATTTGTTCATGAGAGACACAGAGGGGGCGGGGAGGCAGAAACATAGGCAGAGGGAGAAGCAGGCTCCATGCAGGACTCCATCTGGGGACTCCAGGATCATGCCCTGGGACGAAGGTGGCGCTAAACCTCTGAGCCACCCGGCCTGCCCAATTTGATGTATTTTTAGGTCAAGATAAAATTTTCTGTTCAGTGAGTGGCCACGTTTTTGGCCTAAAATGTGAGAGAACGGCTGGGACAACACTTTCAATATTATCTGCTGGCAACCTTCTCTCACACTCTGGAGGTTCTGGTGGGCAGGGCCACAGCTTCAGCAGCGCTGACGTAGAACCAGTCTGCATGAGGAAGCCCCCACAAGGCCAGAAGTCAGACATTACAGCCTTAGGGTGTCCTAGTCTGTGTGCAGTCAGGCCACCCGGCACACACGAGCTTAGCATGTCTTTATGGAGGGGAGCCAACCACCCACCCACACTTGGTAGGTGAAAAGACTCCTTTCTCCTGACCTCAGGGCTCCACCTCGCTGAGGTTGGCTCCACGCTCCAGAAATGTCCTTACAGAAGCAGTCCCCAGTGTCCCACTTTGGCTTTTGGAGAGGCTGCGTCAAGTTTAATGATAAAAATCTCCTTTCCTTCCCTTAATTCTTCTAAGACACAAAAGACTAAGCTACTGGAAGGTCAAGCAGCTAGTAGAGACCTGCCCCAATGAGAAGTTTCTCCTTGTCTGCTCATTAAAAGAAAAATGACCTGTGAAATGGAACCTTGTTAAACTTAACATCCTTTCTGAAAATGGTAATCCCTCTGTAGGTGTTAGTAATTTTGATTTTAACTAAATGGTACAATCTCATGGCAAAAAAAGTGTCCACTCACCCGGTGGGGATAAAAAAGTACAGTTTTTCCCCCTGAAAAGTTCTTGTAGCTAAAAAAAATGGGAGAGTGTATTTAAAGGAAGCAGAGTTAGTCTCAGGCAGGATTACAGAGCGGATGGAGTGAACATTCTCTATAAATCTTTCCTGTTCTCGATTTGCCTTCCCAGCAGCCTCATCCACCTAATATGGCCAGTTTCCAAGCCAGTCCACCTCAACCAAATCAGATACCGTTGCCTACCAGAGTTGGCCTTGGAAAAGAGTGGCATTTTGATCGAAAGTGGCAGCGTAAAGGGAGACCCATGGAGAATCTTTCCTGCACTCCTTTAGTTTACACCTTTCTGATAGCCGTCTCGTTGTGAAGGTGAGTCTGCACAGAGCTTATCCTGAATGGATGGGGAATGTGCAGGCCTACGGGCTTCACTGAAAAGAAAGAAAACTATATCCTTCCACATTCTGTAGCGCTTCAAGCAAGATCTAAGGGCACCCAGCCTTGATTGAGAACAGAAGGTTACATTCCCTAATGGAATAAGCTTCAAATTGGCCATATCAAATAGTCAAATTTGCTTCTGCATATACAGAATGGCAAGAGAAAATATTAATTTCAATTTTCAAGTCATCAAAAAGCACCTTGTGGACCACGTAATGGATAGAGCCATGTTAAAGTAATATATGTGTGTGCTTTCACAAATAAATTTTCCCCGGAAATACAGACATCTGTCACGGAGTCAATTATCTTGCACAGCGTGTGCTATAAAAGCACATAAAAGAAATAATATACTACATTGCTTATTTGAAAGTGATCAGGAATATGCAGCTTCATGCTGGCATGTCTTTAATTTCATGGTGTTAAGAAAAAACTATAGGAGTATGAAATAGCAAACCCTTTCCTACTGGAGTACTAATTCAATTACCTATCATGATATATGGAGGAGGGAAAATGTTCCCCGTTAACTGGCAGAAACACTATGGAACTATTTTCTTGTCTTCCTCTACTAACCCCTGTAGAGAGAATGTGAACATGAAGTTTCCTTTGAAAACAAAGGGATCACCACACTCTGATCAGCTCCAGGGGTGTGCAGAAGAACAAGGCTGGAAACGGCATTCTAAGGAGGTAAATTATCATTTAAATGAGGCTAGACTTTTAATGAAATTTATGCATCGAATAGACCTCAAGATTTGAAAAGTGCAATAAGAGATAGTTAGGCCAAATCAAACTTTCTTGATGTAATGCAAATGTGGAACGGAACCTCTTTTTCGTTTCTCCGGAAAACTCCCATTCTCCCCTCTTTCGCTGCATGATGCACACATAAATAAAAAAGCCAAATATTTTGCAGAAAGCGCTGCCAGGTTAAGTACACAGAGCTTTCTTGAATACCTCATATTACTTGAGACCCTTTAAAATAGATTTTTTTTTAAAAAAATTCTGAAGAGGAATATCTTAATAGCTTCTCAGAGAGTAGAATGTATTATCATTGCAGTACAAAGGGCATCATTCATTTCTAATCCTCGGCTCCACAGGTGTTCCCTGCCCAGACTGTGGTTGACACTTAGAGGGCCTAATTATGATTCATATATCCCACATTCCCCAGGAACTGGTCCCTCTAATTTCACGCAATCCCTTTATTCGGAGGAGAAAAACACATTTCAGTCTTACTGCCTTGACATAGTGATTCTCAGCCCTGACTGCACATTAAAATTACCTGGGGAGCTTTAAAAATCCTGTTGCCTCAAACCTGCCTGGGGCCACATAATCAAGACTCTCTGGGGGTGGAGCCTGAGGACAGGCGTTCAAGTAAATCCCTAAGTGGTTTTTATTTGCAGCCCGGCAGCCCTTGGTAGAGTGTAAACACCTAGCAAATAAAAAGAAAGCTATTGTTTTTAAATAAACTATTTAATATGAACTGATCTCCCAGATAGGTGCAGTTGTTCACTTTTCTTTTCTTTTCTTTTTTTTTTTTTCAACTCAAAGTTGTTAACTTGGCTCGACAAGGTAAGTTTTTCTTACCAAGTTATGTTGTCTCTACCTAATTTTCTTGCTAAGATGGCAAGGCCAGCTCAAGGTGAAAAGTCCCTGACCTACCCTGGTTTTGGTGAGTTTGTTCCTGGCATCAAAGCCATAGGTCACTGTGAGAAAATAGACTTGGGGGAAATTGAATCCTACAAGTCTGAAATTCCCACAAGTAATCCCCTTGAGCTATTAAACCATTATCCAATTTAGCCATTAAAAAACAGATACATGGTATAATTAATTCTTTCTGTAAAATCCAGGGTTTGGAAACAAGGACAGCCAGGATCATCAATTTTAGGTAGATTCAGCACTTAATGAAGAACAAAATATTTGATTCTGAAAAAGGAGTGTTAAAATGCCGCCAGCAATCTCCTGTAAGTAGTTTAGTATCTTAAATATGCTTATGGAATTAAAATAATTTAACCTGGAAGAAAATACACAATGGGTTTTATATACAGCATCATATTTAAGCCATAAAAACTTTCCCCTCACAATTCAGCCTGTTGGCATAAGAGAGAGCAAGGCACAATAAGCGGATGTTGGGAGGAAATCAGTTGATAGGAAATTGATATACTGGGGCAGTTCAATAAACTCAGAGTATTTGACTGGACACTAGAGATTATAGCGTCAAGTAAAATCTAAGCCAATACAGCTTTTCTTCAAAGCCTTGTTTGGAATGGTTACTAGCTGTATAGAAAGGTGGTATGATAGAGATGAAAGCTGGAATAACCACTGAGTCACTAGTAATTTCTGGAAAATAATAATTCCAACATGACTCCACCAGCTTAGAGGTTTCTAAATAAGAAATTCAGTTAATTTCTCACCTGATGGACTAATTCAATTTCCTAATTTAAAAAAGTGGGAATCCCACATATTTTTCAGGTAGAAGGTATACCAAGGGTTATTAGTACATGTAAATGAAATTAAAAGACTGAGAGATTCTTTGAAAATATATGAGTATACAATCTCACTTTTATCGAATTAAAAAAAGATGCATTATACTTTTCTCAACTTTTCAAAAGAAGCATGTAATATTGTTGGGAAAAGATCAATATTATTTTCAAAAGGCATAATCTGCATCCTTTTTTAAGCATTTTGGTTCTTTTCAGTGACTTCAAAACTGAACATGAAATATATTTACTACACGAATAGTTTTCTTTCCCAAATTTGTATTTTCTTTTCATTTTACACCTGTAGATTTGCATCTCTATTTTAGGTTCTTAGTGAGATGGCATTGGAGATCTGGTTCCCA
The DNA here is from genome assembly GCF_048418805.1 of Vulpes vulpes. Lineage (NCBI taxonomy): Eukaryota > Metazoa > Chordata > Mammalia > Carnivora > Canidae > Vulpes > Vulpes vulpes. Next base: position 56,329,667 of record NC_132793.1, read on the forward strand.
TAAGAAAAATCCCCACGTATGTAAAGAATGCCATAGATTTTCCAGTCTGATTTAACAGCAAGAAAACCACAGAGGGTGTTAATTTTTTTTGTTTTTATCCTGAACAGAAGAAAACAAAAAACAAAAAACCCAACTTTTCAAAGTAGCATTCAGGAAGTCAGAATACCTGATTCTCATTTTGTGCATTATTGCTCCTGAGTTGTGTGACATGCACATCAGTTCCCCTCTCTGGGTCTTTTTCTGGTACACAGTGAGGGTTCAGCCAAGACTGCAAGTTTTCTTTGAAAATACCACGAGGTTATTAAAAAATAAAAAAGCGCACAAATTCATTCAAGGAAGTACTTTGGGATCAGCCCCCTATGTTTCTAAAATATTGATGGCTACCGAAACCAAGTATTTTTAAATGCCAGCATTTTCTTGAGGCCTGGGCAGCCAGACACTCTGCCTTTGCCCTTTGTGGAAGGATTTGCTGTTGGGAAGAGGCATCAATGGGTAATTTACACTCCTGAGATCAAGGCCTGAGCCTCTTCAGGAAAGGACAGTTGAAACACTGAATGCCTGGACACCTGAAGCAGGGAGGGAAGGATTGGTCGAAGTGTCCTCTGCTCTGCTCAGTGGCAGTCACTTTGGGCCCAGAAGCAAAGCAACCAAAGGGAGATGTTCAGGGGGTGGATGATCGTGTAGTTGTACAGGTAATGGATCCAGTTATGAGTTTCCCTGTCTGCAGTGTATCCATTTCCTCATCTCCATGTCCTAACTTTGCTGAGTTTTGGAGAATGAAGGGGTTAATGCTTAGGAAACAGCTATGAGAGACCTCTATAAGAGCTACAGAAGCAGGGAAATGATGGTGGTGTGACCTGCAGAGCAACCCGGGGTGGCAGTGCAGAGAGAGAGGCAACAAGGAATCTGAGGAATGAGTGTGGAATACTGAATAACCATTAAATTGTCTGGGAAGGGAAACATAGTAAAAGGCAGCCCTTCCTACCATTCCAGCGAGGTGGGGGATTGGCCAACTATTTGAGTACTAAAAAGAGGGCATCCGAGAATGGGATTATTGACAGCATTGGGTCACAAGAGATCACCTATTTGTTGAAGGCTTACTATGTGTCAGGCACTGTGCTCTGCCCCTCACTTATTGCATCGTTCTGTCTTCCTGCCAAAAAAAAAAAAAAGAAAAGAAAAATGTACTGAATCAAATGATAGTTCTTATCCTTTCTTACCATGGTTGCACCATTAATCACTAGTTCATGGCTGCACATTGGGAAGTATGTGGCTTTTGGTTTTCATTTTATAATTTTTTAAAAATCCATTGTTGTAGGCACAATAATGGCTTCCAAAAATGTCCACACCATAAACCCTGGAGGCTGTTACCTTACATGGCAAGAAACTTGCACATATGATTAAGACAGGGAGATTTTCCTGGGATACCTGAGTTGGCCCAGTCTAATCACATGAGTCCTTCAAAGTGGAAGAGGAAGGCAAGAGAGCTGGAGAGATTCCAGGATGGAAGAGGAGGCCAGCGAGATGAGCCATGACAAAGACTTAACTGCCATTTCGGACTTCAAAGATGAAGAGAGCAATAAGCCAAAGAGTGCACATGGATTTAGAAGCTGAGAATGAGCCCTGGACAATAGCCAGCAAGGAAATATGACCCCCAGTCCTACAACCTCAAGAAACTGAAGTCTGTCAATAACCTAGAGGAGCAAGAAGATGGATACACCGCTAAGCCTTCAAAAAGGATCTCAGCCTTGCCACATTTTGATTTGGGCTGAGACCTGCTTTGGACTTCTGACCTATAAAACTATAAGATAAAAATAATTGTGTATTGCAGGGTACTAAGCTTTGTGGTAATTCGTTATAACCAATGATTGAAAAGCAATACATCCACTGGATCTTGAATGAAAGCTAAGACCCATGTCCCTTTACCTTTGGCTCCCAGTACCTTGTATGGAATTGATATTTAGTTTGAATAAATATTGGATGAAGAAAATAAGATTAAGAGGGAGAGAGAGAAGGAAAGAGCATGTTAGTTTCCTGGACCCCCAAATTCAACCTGTGTATGTGGAGTCCTCCCCATACCAACAAACAATTCTCAACAAGTGTCTGAAAATTCAGCCCCGTTCAACTCCATTCTGACTCTGTCTACCTGGAGTTAGCATCTGATTCCAAAAATAAAGGGCTCATTCTCACAAGACCACCTTCTAGTTCAGATGCCAATCACAAGTTCATATTGTTACCTGTGCTTCTGATCAACTGGTTATAAATCAGAGAGGTTCTAGTGACCCCCAGCTTGGATTCACTTAATTTGCAAGAACTCAGGAAATCTAATTACTCGCTATAGTGCTGACTTATTACAAAGTATATTAACAAATACAAATCAACAGTCTGATGAAGAGGTATATAGGGTGAATCCCAAACAAAGGAGCTTCTGTCCTTGAGACGTGGCAACGTGGCACAAGGAAACATTCTGGCTCCCCAACCAGGAAGCTCTCTGAAGCCCTTCCTTTTAGGGTTTTATGGAAGCTTCATTACATAGGCATGGTTGATTTAACTGATTGGTCACTGGTGACTGATTGAACCTCCATCCCCTCTCCCATCCCAGAAGTTAAGCAGTGGGACTCAAAGTTCCAACCCTCTAATCATGGTTGGTCCTCCTGGCAACCAGCCCCCATCCTGAAGTACTTTCCAAACATCACTGAATTAACATAAACTCAGTTGTGGTGAAAGGGGCTTGTTGTGAGTGACAAGACACCTATTTCACCTTTATGGCTCTGCAGCATCTTCAGGAACTGAGGACAAGAGATCAAATATTACAAGATGTTCTCATTGCTGTTATTGCTCAGAAAATTCTTGAGGGTTTGGGGAGCTGTGAGCCAGGAATTGTGGATGAAGACTACACATACACATATGAGAATATGAGAAATATATTTTGGTCACCTGAGAGACAGTATATATGTTTATTATATATACACACGCACATATATAATATGTATATATAATGTGTACTTATTATACAATATGTACATATATACATATATTGTATGTATATACATACATTATATGTATACATACAATACGTAAATTGTATATTGTACAATATGTACAATATATATAATATGTACATATATGTATTTCTTGTTGTAAACCACAATATCACAGGGAAACATAAATCTTCCTTTTTCAGAAATATTTCTGTCATGTTTTCAATAATTTGGAAAAGTGAAAGAGAATGTTTGTAACTAGTCGACAATAGGTATCAGCAATGGTGAAACAGAAGAGGAGTAGAATGGAAAGCCAACATGTTGCAGCTCATGTTTGGAGAACCTTCTTGCATCATACTTCAGAGTGGATGACAATGTTTGAGCCTGCCTCAACAGTTCATGACTTCTATCCCATCTGCCAAGCCACTCTTTGTCAGAAAACCCCAAACAGACTTTGAGAATTATTATTCATTCACTCCAAATCCAGGTAATAGTGTTACAGCATCGTTTGCATGATTTATCCTCTGCACTAGTGTTAGTAGTACAAAATTAACTCTTGTTGTAATCCTACAAATGAATAGTGAATCTCATCATGCACGTATTTCTTTACATACTCACTATCATCACCTTAGACCAAATCCCTATTATTTGTGTTCAAGTTTTCCACTTGTGAAATATAGCACAACCACTAAAGGATGCATAAAATATACCTATACTGTTAAATAATAACAAATTAACTCAGATATACATACCCAGGTTAAGAAACAATATTGCCAGAACCTCGGGAAGGCCCTCCTTAGCCATATTCTCCTGTCCCCAGAGGTAAATAATATCCTGAACTTTATTATCATTCTTCTACCATCCCTTATAGGTATTCCATGCTTTTATGCATTCCTAAACAAAATATAGCTGCTTTATATGTCTTTTTAAATTTATAAAAACTCACAAACAGTTCAGAAAAGAATTTATGCATGTATACACACATAACCACATATTTAAATATGTGTATATGTAATAAACAAGGTAATATATAAAATTCTCACAAGAGAATTTATGTACACGCATGTGGATATATAAATAAATACATATGTATATATAATCAGCAAGATAATCTATAAAATTCTCTTGTGAATTATTTTTTCCAGTCTATATTGTATTTTGGTACCACCAAAATTGTATTGAAGCTATCGTTCACTCCTTTTCATTGCTCTGATGAATAAGCTAAGATGCATTTATTCTACTCTTAATGAATATTTGAGAGGTTTCTGGGATTTTACTGATACAAATGATACTGCAGCAAACACTCATTTACATATTATCTGGTGCATATGTGAAGTTTCTCTAGGGACTATACCAAGGAGCAGAAACACTAGGCCGGGATCCCTGGGTGGCGCAGCGGTTTGGCGCCTGCCTTTGGCCCAGGGCATGATCCTGGAGACCCGGGATCAAATCCCACGTCGGGCTCCCTGTGCATGGAGCCCGCTTCTCCCTCTGCCTATGTCTCTGCCTCTCTCTCTCTCTGTATGACTATCCTAAATAAATTAAAAAAAAAAAAAAAAAAAAAGAAACACTGGGCCATGCAGCTTCACCAAATAATGCCAAATTGTTTTCCAAAGTGCTCATGCTAATTTCATCCATATTGCTTTTCTAGTTAGAAAGACTCTTAAATGGTGTTTTCTGCCTCCAGTTTTTCTCTAAATCCGTCTATCGTGTCCCCTACCATTAACTTGGTCTTCCTAAAAATGCTACTTTCAGCCTGTTTCCCTCACATTCTAAGTGCTAATTTTACTCAAGAACTTACCATAGTGACTTATTGTCTACATCAACAAATCCAAACTCTTCTGACATCTTTTTTAGAGTCAAAAATTTTACCACTTCTCACTGAAAAATCTATGCTAAAAGGGATAATCTTTGCAGTTTTTTCTCCCTAATATATGTTCTTTGTTGCCCTGGAACTTTTGCTCCTAATAGCTTCCTGCCTAGAATCCATCCCCTTCCTCTCTGCTTCCTAAGTACTACCCATTTTTCAAAGCCCACTGATGTCCTCCTTTCCTGGCTATCTCCATTTCCATTCCCTGAAGTCTTCTAGCACCAAGAGTATGTTTTCAGTCATTCATTAGAACACAATTTGGGAGTTCACAGTGTATGAATTCATAATATGTGCAAGGGGTAATGACCAGAGACTTAAGAAAGTTAAGGAGTCGGGACCCCTGGGTGGCTCAGAGATTGTGTGTCTGCCTTCAGCTCAGGGCGTGATCCCGGGTCTGAGGATCAAGTCCCACATCAGGCTCCCTGTGAGGTTTCTGCTTCTTTCTCTATGTCTCTGCCTCTCTCTGTGTGTCTCTCATGAATAAATAAATAAAATCTTAAAAAAAAAAAAGTTAAGGAGTTCAATTTCAGAACAATACGGCCATCAATTTTTCATCATTCCTCAAGCAGAGGCTGGATGACAATTTGCCATGGGTGCTTGAAGAGGCAATCAAGAGTTACGTGGTAAGTTTAGACCTGATGAACACCGCTGTGCCCTTCCAATTATAATTCTTTAGGTCTATAGCTTGGCGTGAGAGATCTGGCCAGAGAGACTGCTTCATTCTAACCCCAACCTTCCTTTCCTCCTTGATCTGATAGGATCCTTTTTTGTAGTCCCTTTGGTCTTCTACCTGTCTTCAAACTCACTCTTCTTTCCTGTTTCCAAGTCTTTGCTCAGGTATTTCCCACTATACACAGGACCTCAACATTCTACTCTGCTGAGGTAAATGCTCTTCATCCTTCAAGAACTGTTTAGGAAGGCTTTCCTTCTTAGTTTACTATGATCCTCCTCTTTCAAAGAATTTTTGATGTTCAACATATATTGCCTTATATAGTTAGCTATCTTTTTATATATAAACATCAAAATCAGGAAACTCAGCTGAACACACCGAGAACACTGGTGTTATTCAAATACTAGTTTGATTGACAGATGATGGATACTGCTGAAATAACTGATTTGAGTTTCTATTTTGGTTTTATAGATGGCAGATACATTTTGCATTCAAAAAAGATGATATTGCCTATGCTGTATTTACTCACATCAGCAAGATTTATGCTTGAATTCTTAACTGGAATAGTGTTTTGTGGTGGTTATTTTTGTTGTGCTTTGTTTTATTCTTTGCCAGTCTACTAGTATTATATACAGATTGAAAAATCAGGATTTAGGACACATACAATCCATGGATGTTGCCAGACTTTTATGTTTATCCATAGTAGGAATACTCGGCATCTGGGATATTTCAATATGATATAGATCCCCTCTATCTGACCTAAGCTTTAAGCTTTTTGAACATTTTCTATTGTTATTTTCTTTGTGTTAGACTGAAGAAAGACCTACTTCTAATGTAAGGTGGTTTGACCTAGGATTACTGAAAAAGTGTATCTTAGTTTTCAGATTTTAGTAGTTTTTGATGCATAAATTTTCTTTTAAGCCTAGCCTTATTTAAATGCTAATGTCAGTTTTCATTCAGCCAGCTTCTTGTTCTCCTCTATATATCCTCAGAGCTGATCTGAGGGGGGATATTCCATTCACTTCAAAGGAAACATCACGCTTGGATCCTCTCCACAGGGGTGCTCAGACTAAGACAAGAAATGATCCCTATAGCCTTTTTCTCCTGCATTTGTGAGGCAAATAAAATAAAAGCAAAGATTTCCAATGCATTTGACATCCTAAGTAATTGCAACAGCACTGTATTTGGAGCATTCATAGACTATTGCTAATTCACGATATTCTAGACCTTTTTTTTTTTTTTAAACACTGGACATTAAAGGTATGTCGGTATGATAGACTCCTCTAGTGTACCTATTACTTTCAAATAAACAGTATACTATGTTATTACTCTCATGTGCATATGTTAAGAATTATCTCATGCTGTGGAAGATAATTAAGTGGAAGAGAGATATACTTTACATGCAAAGGATATTTTAAAGGGAGAATAAAATGTATTACCTTAATGTGGTCATATTTAGTAGGTAGTTATTAAATGTCCAATAGGTGTTTTTTCCCAGTGGCTTGTAAATTGCAATTAATCCTTTCTTCATCTGCTATCATGATTTTTATTATTCTCTTTTCCTCTTTCGATTAGAAGCCTTAGAACATGCATGATTTAGAGCTCATCAGTTTGGAGATAGGAAATGATTACTTAAATTGTCAGTAGACTTTATTATCAAAGATAAGAGGCATTTCCCTCTAGGTTAAAAATATTCATAATTAAAACCTTTTCTCTTTTCTGATATTGCTATGACTTAAGAGGATTGGTAAAGTACAACCACACTTAATTTGAGTTGGAAAAATAGTTATAAACAGTACTATCAATTGATTTTTCCTTACAATTTGTAGGCCACTTTCACATCCATGACTTCGTTGGAAATTCACAAAAATTCTTTGAAATGAAATTAATTTTGTGATCTCCCTTCTATATATGAGGGAACTCAGGATTAGATTAAAAAAACAAAAACAAAAACAAAAACAAAACCTCACCCAAGGACTTAGAGAGCTGGAAAAGAATGGTGCTGGGATTCAATTCTGATTTCATTCCTTCTAACCCCAAACTCTTGACTATATCCTGCTGCCTCTGAATGATAGATGACTATTCAAAGGAGAAGATTTTGAATCCTGCTTTTTATTCTTTTTTCCCCTGCTTTTTATTCTTATAGCTACTTTATGTAACTGACTTACCCTATGTTTTAGGTGAAGAAGTGCATGTTTTATAATAAAAATCTGAGCAAAATTTATTAAAGAATAAAATATCATGCAGTGCTGTTTATTGGCATTTAATCTATAACAAAAATAAAGATATTCATAATAATTGTATTCAAAGTTTAAGTAATCATCCCAAAGGAATACTGTTATTAATATTCTCTTTCTCTCTCCCCTGAGATGATCTGGTTTAACAGATTCTTGTAAAGTAACCATAAAGCCCATGTTTTTAATAATGAACTTATCATCTGGTTCACCTTAATATAAAAGTGTTATTACCATCTCCCTTTGGGTTTGCATTGAAGTTTGAGATAAGAAAAAAACCCCACCATTTCTATGATGCCTTGTGGATATATCTGTTTTGTATTCGTATTATATATACTTCTTTATCTGCATCCAACTTTATAGACTAGAGCTCAAACTAGAACTATTTCCTCTTCTTTCTCCTTTCAGGGATTAGTCACTATTTAAAAAGATAAATTAGTTAATTTATGGATGAATTATTAGTCTTTGTATGTTTCTAGAGCGGCAAAGAAATTTCAGCCAAATGTCTACAGGATAATTCATTCATCCATTCATCCTTTCTCCAGCAAATATTTATTGACTACCTACTATGTGCTGGTTACTGTTCTAACAGCTTGGAAACACTAATTAAACTAAAGAAGCAAAATATATCTGTTCTAACAGAGCAGGGGCTGTCAAGAATGTGGTCCCTAGAATCCTGACCATCTCTTACCTTTTCACAGGGTCCATGAAGTCAAAACTAATAAATAATACTAAGAGATTATTTGCCCTTTTCACTGTGTTGCCATTTGTACTGATGGCACAAAAGAAATCATAAATGAAACTGCTGGTTTTAACTTCATTGATATGAATAAAGGAACCAAATTGTATTAATAATCATTGTCTTTTTTATAGCCATACACTCAAAGTATAAAAATTTAAATGCCATTTTTACTTAAGAATGTCACAGATTATCAATAAAAATAACTTTATTACATTTGATATTTGAAAACCCATTTTTTCACGTTCTGTGTGACCAAATGCAAAGCACTCATGAAGCACTTCTGCAAACTCAAATATTATTGTCATGAGGAAAAGCACTTGTGCAATTGTTCAAGTTGTGAGCTGAAATTGCTGTTTTCCATGCAACTCCCTTTTTACTTGAAAAAAAAATTACTGGCAGAGAAAATGTGGTTATTTAGACTTAGGTATTTGGCAGATATTTTCTAGAAAATGAACAATGTGGGGCTGTGATTTCAAGGAGAATAAATAACAGTATTTGTTGCCAGTAATAAATAACAACATTTGAAGCAAAATTACAATTTTGGAAAATGTACCTTTGCCAGTGCTTAAAGACTTTTCTTAAAGGTCGGGGTTGATAATAACAAATGTAATTTTTTCTGTTACACAATGAAATGTATCAACATTTGGAAAATTTGGATGACTCAATGAATCAACATTTTTCAAATGTTTTCCATGATGTTATGGAATCACTCTTCAGTGAAAGATTAATTAATATAAAATGCAAAATAGACCAGTTGATTTTAATATGAAGAATTATTATTGTATTTTATACAATAATTTATACAAGAGGGTTTTACACCTGTTAATTAGATCCTTTTAACTGGTTATGCTGTTGAATTCTTCCTTATTTGTGCTGATTTTTTTGTCTACTTATTCTATTAATTGTTGAAAAGGTGTTGAAGTCTGCAGCTATTGTTGCAGATTTGACTGTTTCTCCTGAAATATTTCTTTTTTTAAATCTGACTACTCCACATCCTGCCAAGTCTGTGAGCCAACAAATTACCTTATTGATATGCCACTTCCCATTGCATTTCTACCACTTACAATTAATTTAAGTCCTAGATTATAGTGATGGTCCAACCAGTCATTTTTTGATAACATTTTTCTCAAACTGGAGTCTACAGACATATTTTCAGAATGTCCAGAAAACTATATACAAATTTTAAAATGTTCACTTTCATTTCAATTCTGACTTAAAATAATTATCATAAAAATAGTCTGGTTTATCTGGATGACCCCTTTATTAATTGAGGACTGCCTTGCAATTTCATTTCTTTTTTTTGCCTCAAGTTATTTTTGTGAGTTAAAAAGAATTAATGGTGGTTGTAATTAAAGAACATGCTCTGGAACCCAACTGCCTTGATTTGAATCCTGGCGATATCTCATAGAACTCATTCTAACTTTTAATTGCTAGTGTCCTTGTTTAAAAAATAGAGAAAATGATACTACCAAACTCATAAGGTTGGTGTGACTATTGAAAGAGTTGATATGTGTTGAGATATTAGAAAATTGTCTGCCTTTTAATAAATGCTCAATAAATCTCTACTCTTTATTATATAAATGTTTTTGAGCCAAATGAAGAGGATGTAACATCAGACATGCTATAATTCTGCTCTTATTTGAATAGTGAAAAATGGTAGTAGGAGATGTGAATAAGAATGTTCAAAGCAGTACTGTTCTTGATAGTGAGGATACTGGAAATAAGCCAATACCCGTCAATATAAAAGTGGGTGGATGAACTGCTGTGAAATTCATACAATAGAATATTATACAGTAGTTAAAATGAATAATGTGCAGCACCATGCAGCTAAAATCCATCCACATAATATGGATGGATATTAGCAATATAACATTAAAAGAGAAAATAAGTCTCCAAATATTATATGTATATCGTATTTCCCCTTCTATGAAATTAAAAACAATAAGAAATAAAATATGCAGTTTTTAGAAATACATAAACCTCTTTAGAAATATATAAAACTATGCATATGAAATAAAGCCATCTTTTAAAAGGCAAAAATGATCATAAGTACAGAAATTTGGATGATGGTTGCCACAGGTAGGAGGAACCTAAGAAATAGCACAGGAGGTTGTATTGTCAGAATAAACTGTTAGAATCCTAGGTTTTCTTTTGAGTGAGGGGTTTACTCTCGTTTGTAACACTGTGGAAATGAAATGCCTAACTAAATAAAAGAGGGCTAGGAATGGATCAATGATGAGAATGTGCACTGAACTAATGATGTGATTTATCCAATTTTGTGCGCCTGAGTTCCCATGAGAGAGAGGGGGGGGGAGGGTGTTACACACGGCACATGATAGGACATACATGCGGACAAACATTGCTGCTGGAACAGTGAGTATTATAGTTGTGTGAGAAGGGATGATTTTGTCTCAGCAAACATCACCTGTCACATTAAGTCAGTGTTAAGAATTTTAATTTTATTTTTTGTTTATATTTCCTTTGTAATCTTAAATTTCAATTTAATAGTTGTCCATGTGCTTATGCAATGAAGTTTCCACTGACTTTTTGGTTTTTATTTACACTATATTGGAGATAATTTAAGTAATCCTTGCAGAGTCCCTGAAATTATTTTTACTTCGGAAGAATTCTGTTTTTCACCTTTAGGAGGCGTTGCACTGTATACTTATTGGTTCCTTTCTCAGGGTCTTTATTCTAGAAACTCCTACAATGAAATCCAGGGATGGCTGAGGGATGCTGAGATGTTTTCACAGTTACGCCACACAAAGTATAAAAGAACCCACAATCAGTGAGGTTAAATTGCGAGACAATATTCTCCTTTATCACTTTCACTCATAAGCACATAGTGTTTTCCAGAATCTGTATGACAAGTGATATCACAAGAGATTAACTGCAGAAGCAGGGAAGAGAATCAAGAATTTACATTTAATTTTGGCTTTTGAATCAGACATTAAACCTTTTTGCCAAATTGCAAACAATGGCATTCTTCTCACTAAATTTCTTTCACGGTGGAAAAATGTAATATATCTTCTTCACAAATATATTATTAATGTTACCAGGTAATGGGTTTACAATGGTTATCTTTGAAATGAATCAATAAATATTTTAAAAATTTCTCAGTTTTACTTTCCAATCCAAAAAAAAAAAAATCAGTAGATATTATTCACATAAATAAAAAGCTCTTTGGGATCCTCAGCAGGTTTTTAAGAGTGGGGAGGGGTACAGAGACCCAAACCTTTGAGAACTGCTGCTTTAACCTGTATCCTCTTTTTTTTTTTTTTTTAAATATTCTCACTAGGACCACGCTGAAATTCGTACAACATGAAATACTGTCATCCCTCACATTGTATTGAGCAGCTGGGAATTTATACGAAGCTGGGAAGGAACAGGGGAGGCACAGAAGGTTGTCAAGGTGACAGGCTCATGAGAGACAGAAGGCAGCATCTTCGTTGTAAGGAAGTAGGTGAGCAGGTGTACGCTATTGGAGAGGGAGATGATTAAAAACCTGTGGAATTTCTGGAAGAATAAGCCCAAAATTTTTACATGAATGGCATCAAAGGACGCCTAAGACAGCAGGAGAGGGGGAAACAAGAGTATGTGGTCATGGGTGTCTGCTTTCTGATTGTCAAGTCACCATGCTTTACATGGCCTCACGTGGCCTGCTGAGTGATGTCTAGACAGTGGAGGAGCTCTGGTCAGTTTGCCTGAGGCTCAGGACGTTGAAAGTAGGACAGCATTGTGGTTAAAATAGGTGCAAATATATACATAAACACACACAAATGGAAGGATGCGCAGATAGCTGTCACATATATACAGATCACTTCCCATAAGCTCCTAGAAAAAAATTGCATTTACTAGATAATCTCTATTTCAATATTTGATGAAAAATGCAATATCTGGCTCTCTTTTTTTTGGCATTCATGTCACTGTAGTAAGATGAACCATATTTTAGGCATTAATAAAATTTCTCAGCCTTTGCTCAAATCCCATGGGGATATAAATCTGAATAATAAACTCAACAAAAACCCATTTCCCAAGAGATTTTATTTATTTATTTGACAGAGAGTGTGAGCATGAGCAGGGGGAGGGGAAGCGGGGGCAGAGGGAGAGGGAGAGGGAGAAGCAGACTTCCCTCCCACCAGCAGGGAGCCTGATGCAGGATCCTGGGATTGTGAGCTGAAGGCAGATGCTTAACCGATTGAGCCACCCAGGTGCCCCTCAACAAAAACACATTTTTAAAGAAAATTATACCATATGAAGAAGTTTGAATAATGAAATCTGTGAAATATATATTTATATGCATAAATATATAAAATCTAAGTATATAGATAGATTTTATATATATATATATATTTAAAATCTTATATAAGGTTAAAGCTTTTTATTTCATGAAACTAGTTAGCAACATCATCATTTCATGCCCTGCCCTGCTTTTTTTGGTCTTTCAACTCTGTTTCCTCAGACGACAGTAGACATTATTATTCATTTTATGAAAACTTGGAAAATTTTTGTACCCATGTACTGTTCTTCATATAATTGGAAAATTACTTCTAATCAGAAATTCTTAAAAGAAATTCTACTCCCTTAGGTATTTCGTCAGTAAACTCTGGTTACCTTTATTGTGTTTTATGTAATTGTTGCACACAGATATTTGTTTAAAGCATATAGACTGCATCCATATAACTGAATATATGCCAGGATATCTGAGGCCATGGCATGTGCAAAGCTTGCTACGTTTCTCTGTCCTTAACTCAGGCTGTCATTCTGTTTAATTTGGTATGTTAGAAAAAATGTGCTAATGTCTGTATTTTTTCTCCTCTTGCTTTTCTGAAGTACACAATTACAGAAATTATCTCATTTCAACAGAAGAACACTGCTGGCAACAAGAAAGCATGGAAATCTTCAAAGATCTCTTTTAAGTTTGGAAATTATCCCATAAATTCCTGCAGGCTTAGGAGCCCTTCATGATATTTTTTCTGGAAATCCCTTACCCTTGCCCTCCATGCTCCCCTGGACCACCCCCAACCCCCAATCGTAATAGCTCATCCCACATTTCAATGCTTCTAGCAAAAAGAAAAACCTGCTGAGATCCAGACTCTCTATCCATCAGGGCACAGTTCTCTTAAATTGATGTGCTGAGCTACTAATATTAAGGAAAGGAACAAATTGATTTTAAAAAGTCAATAAAATACAAACCATATGAATTCAAAAGCAGTGTTTAGGATTTCTATATTGTATTGCATTTTTGTATCTGCATAAGTAAGGCCCAGTAGAAAAAGTTCAGTGGTATTGGAATGAGCTAAAGAAAAGGATGTAATACCTCACATCTTTTACATCTACTATAAATCAGAACAAAATTTTTTACTGTGCAGCAGCTAGTAGCGTAGTATTCACAATTTCAGTCTTGCTTTAAAATGCACTCAAAGGAAAACAAAAACAATTACGTGGAAACAATTGGGATATGAGAAGTTATTTAAAAAATATTTGATATTGAATTATAATAGCCCATCCAATAAAATACTTTACTGCCTCTCGTTTATATATATTTTATATTCTAGTCTCATAAGTTTAATTTAGGTGGATGGACTTGACAGCTATTGTCTTGATATTATGTACATTCCTAGTTAGCTGAGGAAGAAAAATTCAGTTGGTCCTGGAATCTTTGTGTTCAAAGACATGGCGAATTTCACCAACAATTTGGTCCTGCCTGGATACAACTTGTTTTTCATATTGTCCATCAAAAATCGGTATTATATTTTATTTTTGTTAGAAAAAATAATTTATTTCGTATTAGCCAACAGGAGGGCATTCACCAAGAATGCCACATTACGCATAATTCATTTCAAAGATATAACTCTAAGTTAACTTAAGAGCTTGAAAAGCAAGTAGTATGGAGAGCACTGGTATTTACTGTTAGGGTTAAATAAAATGGTGACATGTTTATGGTAACAGTCTGTTCAATCAGACTTGGTTACATAACTTAGTTGTGCAAGAATATGTGTGTAAAGAAAATGTAAGTGGCTTCACATGGTCTCTTGGTTTTTATTTACTATTTTCCCTTAAAAAGTTTTAAAACAAAGGCCAATAACTCTCATGTTGATATCCCAAATGAACCCAAACCAAACCTTTTCCTGTAAATTGTATGAGTTGAGGTCTTTGATTTTCAGTGAACTTTTTGATATACTTTATTTTTAAAGTCCAATTCTTTCTTTCTCATGTAATACAGTTGAGAGCCAAAGCTTATTTTGCTTTAAATGGAAGAACCAATTCAATACTAAAATCAACCTGCATTTATGGAGTGCTTATAAGTGAAAGGGATTGTCGTGGGGGTCATGTAAGAGGCAAGACCAAGATCACTGGAGTTAAGTGCTTACCCATAAAGCCTGGCTCAATCCTTACTATCTGTGGGAATTTGGGCAAGTTATCAAATCTCTTTTTGCCTATTCCTCACTTATAAAATGGAGCTAATAAGAGAATCTATTTCTTGAGGTTATGGTGAAGATTAAATGAGATAACACCTTGAAAGTGCTTAGCACCCCAGCTGATACATAGGTGACCAGAATGCCATAGACTGTCTAACCGTGTCCTCCAAAAACTCACATGTTGAAACCTAATCTCCAATGTGATGGTATTTGGAGGTGGGACCTTTGGATGGTGATTAGATCATGAGGGCACTAATGGGATTATAAAAGAAACCTTATAAAAGCCCTTATAAAAAGAAACCTCAGAGAGCTCCCTTGCTCCTTCCTCCAGGTGAGGATACAGTGAGAAAACACCTATAAATCTTGAATCAAGTCCTCACAGACACAGACTCTGACGGCCCTTTGATCTTGGACTTTCCAACCTCCAGATCTGTAGAAATAAATTCCTGTTGTTTATAAGCTACCCAATCTATAGTATTTTTGTTAGACCAGCCTAAAGGGACTAAGACAAGTAATTATAAATTATTATTATTTTTAAATCTTTTTTAAAAGATTTTATTTATTTATTCATGAAAGACACATACACACAGAGAGAGAGAGAGAGAGAGAGGCAGAGACACAGGCAGAGGGAGAAGCAGGCTCCATGCAAGGAACCCGACGTGGGACTCCATCCTGGGTCTCCAGGATCACACCCTGGGCTGCAGGTGGCGCTAAACCGCTGCACCACTGGGGCTGCCCAGCAATTATAAATTATAAGAATAAATTAAATGGAATTCTTGATATTATTATGAAAAAGATTTCTTACTATCCAAGAGTTCAGTCCAGTGAAAGGGGCAGCCAAATACATGACTAACAAACATCCTATGAGCCAAGAATCATCTATATTAGAGGAAAAACAAATAGGTGCAATTAGGGAAAAGGAGGATCATGGAGGAAATGAAAGTTGGAATTGTGTTAAGGAATGGATAGATAATTCACAGAAGGGGCAACAGAAGAAATATACTCCAGGAACAAAGAGAGTATAAATCAGGTTAGGGAAGGTATTTATGGAACTTGAGCAAAAAT
The DNA here is from genome assembly GCF_048418805.1 of Vulpes vulpes. Classification (NCBI taxonomy): domain Eukaryota; kingdom Metazoa; phylum Chordata; class Mammalia; order Carnivora; family Canidae; genus Vulpes; species Vulpes vulpes. The sequence continues at coordinate 56,345,651 of NC_132793.1, forward strand.
TTCATGTAGCTAGAACACATTGTAATTGTCATGGTAGAGTGGACATTCCTAGTGTCCATCCTAAGAAGAAAAGAAAAGAAAACTCTGACGGTGGCCCCTAGGAAGCCAAGAAAAGAAATACTTATCACTCTTTGCATCCCACTGTTTTGGCCTCTTGCTGAGGAGGACATCTATCCAGATGTGTGCTCCTGCATGTGGTTAGTTTCTGTGTAGGCAGTTGAGGAAGCCAAGAAGATAGGATCCTCTAGTGAGCCATAAACTGAAGATGAGATAATTGTATTGCAAATCAGATCTTCCAGTTACACATACTTCTTTGGAATTTTTTCTCTTGCATTACCCTCTAGTCTTCAGAAAAGTCAGGTTTAAATATTTCAGCCTTGGGATGCCTGGGTGGCTTAGTTGGTTAAGCATCTGACCCTTGATTTCAGTTCAGGTTATGATCTCAATAGTGTGAGATCCAGCCCCCCTCCCCCCTCAGGCTCCACACTGGGCTCTGCACTGGGCATGGAGCCTGCTGAAGAGTCTCTCTCTCCCTGTCCCTCTGCCCCCTTCTTGGCTTACTCTCTTTCTCCCTCTTTCTCTGTCAAAAAAAAAAAAAATTCAACCTTGTTTCTGGTGTGCTATGGGATGAAATGAAATTGGGGGGATCTACTTGGTAGTGCAGGGTAAATATTATAAGTGAAACAGTGTTTTTTCCTATGTAGTGGAAGATTTAATCTTGGAAGAGAATGACATTCCTGCCTTCAGACCACAGAGGAATCAGAAAGAATACATTTCCAAGAAAATTTCAAATGATGGATATGTGCCAGACTAGGAATTTCCTTCTGAGGGCTTTGGTCGTCTTCATGATTTAGGTAGATGGCAAAATTATTTACTGAAAGTAAGGATGACAGGTGTGGGTTAGGAGCCTTGAGATGCATTTTCAAACAGTTGCTGTGGCAAGTGCAATAGGGAATCAATTAGAGTTAAATAAAAGAATTGCTGAGTAGCACTTGGGGCCCAGCTGAGGAATGCAATCCAATGCAATTAAGAAAGAAAGGAAAGAAAGAAAGAAAGAAGAAGAAAGAAGAAAGAAAGCTCTATTCTTTACATTACTAATAAAAAAGGTGAATATACAAGAGAGGCTTTCCTGGAGGAGCTCAGTTTAAAACCTAAAAGAGAAAAATGTTATCAACAGTAATCAAGGTTGATGTTGAAGAGGTATAATAACAGTATGGTTTCCACTTGAAATCAAGCAGAGCACTTTAGGTGTTGGCAGTACATCTAAGTGAATTTTTAAAATAGAATAATCTAAAGTAAACTGGCAAAGTCCATTGAACAAACAATTAAGTAACTTAATGGTCTGTGCCTTTGTTTAATTGGCTAATTTCTGAAGATACTGTAGGTTATAGGCAATTTCAAGAGGATAATAGATATAATGAAACAAGTAGCAGGAATATGAAAAAAAAATTTAAATACAATTAACCAATTGAGCTATAAGTGTGATAATGAAAATCAGTCATGGAATTTAAAGGTGGGATAAAAGTTTATACGCTATTGTTCCTATTCATTATGTTTTACTTTTCCTAAAATTTCAGAAGCAGTGCTGGGGACTGTGAACATACCTGTGAATCCAAAGATATGGGAATAATTGGAAAACAATAGTCTCCTTTATAGTTCCTACTTGATTTCTCTTATTAACCAGGTAGCAGGAGCTATTCACCATGTATAGGTTGCCGTGCTAACCTCACGAACTGATTCTGGAAGCAAGCCCAGCTTTATCTTTTGGAGATTCACAGATACTCTGTGGCATGTCACAGGGCTTGGAAATCTGCCATTATTTATTCATTCACTGTAGGCACTAAAAGCACTAAAAATTTTGAGAGAAGCCTGCTAAAACAAAACCATCTTGGTACAGAACAACCTAGGTGTTGATTTTCCAACTCTGATATGGAGCACATCCCTTGGTAGAGAGGCAGTAAGAGGGAGACGTGAGGAGAGCGGGTAATGGTGAAGAGGTGGAAGAGAATTACAGGCAGATTTCTGCTTCACATGTTTCCCCAGGACTGGAAAATATTAAGGTCATTTTAGAACTCTTTTGCTGACATCAGAATGGCAACAAGCGTATCCTTCAGTACATGTTGTTAAATTACGCTTGTGATTCTTTTACCATCTTAAAAGTCATTCTCTAATAAAAAAATATTCTTAATGAAGAAAGAGAACTAGTTTTCCATTCAAGTTTTCTTCTTTATATCTGTATAAAACCTCATAAATGAAAATGAGGGCTAATATGAAAATTGTCATTTAACCCAATTACACAGTACAAGCCATGCAGGGGCTTCTGTTTTTGGAGGGCCATTTGACTAAAGGCTTATTTTTTCTTTTAAAGAATGGCATTGTCTCTATCTTAATGGTGTCAAAATTGCATCATTACCCCCTTCCTAATATTGTATTACGAAATGTTAAAGAATGTATAGGAATGTTGAAAGGAAATGTATGCAGCCAATACCCATATACCTACCTCATCGATTCTATAACTAGCATGTTGCTATTTTTGCTTTGTTATATACCTACTAATCGACCCATCCTTCTATCCGGCTATTGTTCCATCTCTTTTTTTCTTAGCTCTGCATCTTTTTATAAAATAAGAATGAAATTACTAGTATGTGTATATATCTGGAGACTAACCAGAAGGAGTGTAAAAAATATTTTGTATTTTTCGGACTGTGTTTCTTAGAAGGATTATATTAGTTTCTTATTTGCTGCTGTAAAAAAAAAGCCACATAAACTTGCAGGCTTAAAATAACATAAATTTATTTATCTTATGGTTCTGGAGGTCAAAAATCTGAAATCTTGCAGGCTAACATCGAGGTGTCAGCACAGTTAAATTTTTTCTGAAGGCTTTAGAGAAAAATCTGGTTTGCTTATTTTTTTCTAGCTTCTAAAGGATCCTTTCATTCCTGGGTTTATGGCCCCTTCCTCCTCCTTCAACATGCATCACTCCAAACTCCTCTTCTGTCCTTAAATCTTTCCCTATGATCCTCCTGCCTTCCCGTTATAAGAACCCTTATGATTACGTTAGGCCTGCCCAGATAATGCAAGATAATAAGGGGCTTAAAATGTAATCACATCTGAAAATCCCTTTTGTCATGTTAGGCAACATGGTTACAGATTCTGGGGTTCTGGATGTGGACATCCTTGGAAGACATTCTTCAGGTTACCAGAGGATGATGTTATGGTCTTTACCGTGTGCTTTGCTTTTAGCTTCCCTTAGTGTCTGCAGAAAACACATGCGGATTTAATGCCTTACTTATTTGGCCCGTTCCAAGAAATAAGTAATGCTCTCTTATGAATGGCTCTTATCATATGAGACAACAAAAGTATCATTAATTTACCATTCTTCATGATCATGGAGTTGCATTGTTATTTTATGTACCAATGAAAAGGAAAACACTGCCAGTTAAATTGATTCACTACTTAATGTAAGGTGCATTAAAAAAAAAAAAAGATTTATATATTTATTTGTGAGTGAGAGAGGGGGAGGGAGGTGCAGAGGGAGAGGAGACAGGGAATACACAAGCAGACTCCCCAGCTGAGCCAGAGCCTGATTCTGGGTTCAATCCCAGGATGCTGAGACCATGACCTGAGCCCAAATCAAGAGCTGGCTGCTTAACCAACTGAGCCACCCAGGTGCCCTGTAAGATGGGTTTTGATTTGATAAATGATTAATAACAATATGACTATGATAAGGTTCTTATTTCAGGTAAATTTGGTTGTATTAAAATGCAGCATTGAGAGAAATACCTAAATGGACTTAGTGCTTGCAGTGACTAAAATATATACACGTTTCTGCTTTCTGTTATAGTTAATAATTTTCTTTATTCTAGTAACTGGATCCTAAAAGTAAAACAAAAACAAACAAACAAAAAAACTAGTCCTGTTAAGGCCACATCTTTTGAAGGTGGACCTATTATTTTGTACTTCCCAGTGATAAAATGACAGAGCAATCATCTATAGCATGCATTAGATACCTAAAGGGCACAAAAGTAATTAAGTGTACATTATTTAACTGGAGCTTCTAGATCTCTTGGTTGGCAATTACTTCATAGCTGGGATGGATAGGAATGGAATGGAAACACAATTTTCTTTAAAAAAAAAAAAAAAAAAAGCAAATACATTGCATCTTGACGGTCCTTATCTGCATTTCACCTTTATCGTCTCAGGAGCAATTCTTCCAGCAAACAGCACAAGCCCTTGTGTTTTCATTATTTCCTGCCAACCATCTCTCTTTCCTGGGAGAAACATCTAAAGTTAATAAAGAGATAAAGCCTATTTTCTTTGAGCTGTGTGGTTTTTTTTTTTTTTTTTCAGATTTTTCAATATTCGGTTAAGGAAGGGCAAAAGTTGCAGACCACCTTAGAGGAACACTGTTAGACTACTTCGATTTTTTTTTTCCATGTGGTATTTCTCAACTTAGATTTAGAAAGAAGCCTTATATTGTTGAGCTGAGCTATGAAACAATAAGGATGCTTCTGAATTTCAGGAAGTTCTGGAACAAAGGATTCTCATCTCTCAGAGCTCTGCATGGTAGAGGGCTCCCATACATTCACGAACATGTTTCTGACAATTTTTCTTGGCAGAAAGTATCCTTAGATTTTCTTGTCTATTGTGGAAAGTAGCATGATTTGAAATGTTGGTCTCAGACTAAGGACCACCTGAAAATGCAGCTTTGTTTCCTGGCCCAACCAAGAAGAGGGGGAATCAGAATGCTTAAGGCAGGAAGAGCTATAGGCTCAATCTAATCCCAACTCCTGAATTTTACTTATTAAAGAACCAATGCAGAACTGGTGCTATAAATCAATTTTTCTGGGCAGCCTGGGTGGCTCAATGTTTTAGCGCCACCTTCGGCCCAGGGCGTGATCCTGGAGACCCGGGATCGAGCTCCCTGCATGGAGCCTACTTCTCCCTCTGCCTGTGTGTCTCTGCCTCTCTCTCTTTATGTGCCTCTCATGAATAAATAAATAAAATCTTTAAACAAAATCAATTTTTCCATTGGGTTGGGGGCAAATTCAGTTATTTACCTCTTTATGTATTTCCACAGTTCAATTTCTTTTAGGTTTTGGATATACAGAGCTAAGCTAATTTGTAACTCTAAGACTGCCTAGAATTGAAGCCACCAAACACATTGCAACAGGTTTTGTTTATTTATTTGATGCTTTCTAGAGGAAAATGCCTGCTGCAGAAATGTCACCAGCTGAGAGCTGTATAAGCAGAGTTGAAGGTGCTTGTTCTCTGGGATTAATATACAAGCAACTTCCATGAGAAATTATTCTTTCCCTCTCCCTCAGAATGTATATGGACATGAGATTGAAAACAAAAATTATTTGGCCTGTGGAACTTTAGGGTTTCAAATGTAAATATCCTTCTTACTAAAAAGAAAAAAAAATATTTCCAAAGAGCTGGACTTCTGTGTCTTAGACTTTCAGAACCCGAGCAAAAGGGAAGGGCCAGGGCCCTTCTTGGGTTCCGGGTAATGTATTGGTAAGTGCTTATACTTCCTGTGTTGATAGTAGAAATTCCTAGGAATTGTCTCTCACGTTTTAACAGCGTGAGACAAATACATTTGATATTTCCAGTTTAAGCATTTTATTTTTTTGCATCCCAGAACAGCATTTGCTGAGTGAGTTGCTTCTCTGAGATAGAATGTGACCATAGTATTCACCTGTGAGTCCTGTGCAAATGTGCCCTGGAGCCAGTTTGCAGCAGCAAGTAATCTATCTGCAGTTTCACTTTCTGAGATTTCCTGCAGCCAACTGGTAAACCGCAGTTGGACATCAGATGATCCTTCGGACGTATAGTAGCCTAACTTTACGTTGCAATGCCTTCATCATTCGCATCGCCTCATTTCATCATCTAGGAATTTTATTCTCTTGCTTCATCGTAAGAAAGGTGAGTACAATAAGATATTTTTTAAAAGATTTTTTATTTATTTATTCATGAGAGATACAGAGAGAGAGGCAAAGACACAGGCAGAGGGAGAAGCAGGTTCCATGCAGGGAACCCAATGTGGGACTCGATCCTGGGACTCCAGGATCAGGCCCTGAGCCAAAGGCAGATGCTCAACCATTGAGCCACCCACGGGTCCCTACAATAAGATATTTTGAAAGAGAGAGACCACATGCCCATTACTTTTGTTGTAGCATCTTGTTAAAATAGTTCGATTTTATTATTTGTTATTGTTGTTAATGTCTTACTGTGCCTAACTTATAAATTAGACTTTGTCATACAGACGTATGTATAGGGAAAAAAAAACATAATGTAATCTAGGGGTTGGTACTATCCTTGGTTTCAGGCATCCACTGGGGGTCTTGGGAAGGATCCCCTGTGCATAAAAGCAGGACTACTGTACTGTGCTTCCAAATTCCCAGCAAGCAGTTATAACTTCTATTTCTCTCCTATTCAAGGATGCACATTGGATATTAAGTGCATGAGAGTATTGGGGAAAACATTGGCTCTACTATAATTTATTTTAAAAAAATCATTCCTAACCTTGATATTTTATTTTTATTTTTTTTTTTAATTTTTTTTTTAATTTTTTATTTATTTATGATAGTCACAGAGAGAGAGAGAGAGGCAGAGACACAGGCGGAGGGAGAAGCAGGCTCCATGCACCGGAAGCCTGATGTGGGATTCGATCCCGGGTCTCCAGGATCGCGCCCTGGGCCAAAGGCAGGCGCCAAACCGCTGCGCCACCCAGGGATCCCCCACCTTGATATTTTATTATACAGAATACTTCACCTCTGATAGAGACAAAATGGTTCAGAGCATTATGGCTGAGAACAGCTTTCCTGCAGCATTCAGTGATTTAATCATGAAAAAGGTTAGTACAAACAATAAATTTTATTTCATTTTTCTTTCAATACTCTTATTTTTTTAATAGCTAACATGGTTAAATTATTTAAAAATCAGAATGATATAAAAAGATATACACTGAGAAGTCTCATAGTCATATCTTTTCCCTTTCTGGCCCCTTTTGGTAAGGATTAGCTTTTAGTTTCCAACTTGCATTTCTTCATGTAAATATAAATGTGTATATATATATATATATATATATATATATATATATATATATCTATCTTATTTCCCTCCTCCCCTTTCTTTCACAAGTGAAAGCTACTATATTCATTGTCCTGCACCATGTCTCTTTTAAATTTGAAACCTATCCTAGGGTAGTATATATGTGTAGTATAATATATCACCACACAGAATATATATATGTATATATATATATTTGCATATATTTCTTTTTTACAACCACATAGTCTATACCATGAGCTACGAATCAGTCCAGCATGGATGGATACTTAAGATAGGTTCTCATCTTTTGCTGTTATAAAGAATGCTGCAACAAATAACCTTGCATATATGTTATCTTGTGAGTGATATAAATACCCTCTAATTAAAAAACAAATGTTTCAAATGACATAGAGGTTTTGAGTCCAAGAAGTTCAGAATCTGAAAAGCAAAATAAACAAAATATTAAGAAAAAAAAGAAAAGGAATCCTGAAAGACCAAACCCTTCTTAAATTCAGGATGAGATAAACTCCAGAAGTGGGATTGTTCAAAGGGTAAATAAATTTATAGTATGTACATATTGCAAATTTTCCTCCTTTAAGGTTGTGACAGTAACATAAAAGTTCAAAGTTGCCAAACTTCTGCATTTTTTGACGATCTGATGAGTGAAAACAAATATCTCTGAATATCCTCATTTGCATATCTCTTGTTATGAGTTATTATCTTCGTATGTGTTGGTCTATTTGCTTTCCAGTGAACTGGCTGCTTTTATCACAGGGCTATTTTTATTGATTGTTGGTCATATTTTACAGAGTTCGAGGAGCCCTATATGTGTATTGGGAGATTAGCTGTCTATAAGATGAAGTATAAATATTCTTCTCCAGTACATCGGTTTAATGACTTAGTTTGTGGCTTAACTCACCCACATTTATTTCAGAGGCCCTTCTTTCCCAGCTTTTCCTAATTGCACCATCTTTGCTCTGGACATCATAATCCCCAAAATCCTACATCAGTCATCTCCTTTCTCCATTTCAAATGTCCCTTGTTACAGGGAGTTACTAAGTTATCCTCAGTTCAGAAACATATTTACATAACTTCTATCTAAAGACATAAAATATCTTTATATCTTTCCTTTACCTTATGTTGCCCTTGCTTCTGTATTTTTCCCTTTATAGCCAAGCTCCTTGACAGTTTTCATGCCATGTCTCCATTGTTACTTAAAAGAAAAGATTTTATTTAAATTTCAGTTAATTGACATACAGTGTAATATTAGTTTCGGGTGACACGATTTAGTGATTCAACACTTCTATACAACAACACTCAGTGCTCATCACGACAGGTGCCTTCTATAATCCCCATCACCTATTTAACCAGACCCCTGTCCCCCTCACCCATAACCATCAGTTTGTTCTCTACAGTTAAGAATGTTTCTTAGTTTTCTTCTCTCTCTCTTCTTTTCCCCCTGTGCTTATTTGCTTCTGAAAGTCCACATATGAGTGAAATCATATAGTATTTGTCTTTTTCTAACCAATTTATTACACTTAGCATTATGTTCTCTAGTTCCATCTACGTCATTGCAAATGGCAACAGTTCATTCTTTTTCATGGCTGAGTAATATTCCATTGTATGTATGTACCACCTCTTCTGTATCCATTCATCAGTCAATGAACACTAGGGTGGTTTCCACAGTTTGGCTGCTATAAACATTGGGGTGCATGTACCTTTTGTTTCTTTTCAGACCTTGTCTGTTGCCCCATCACATGCTCAATTCTGAGCATTACGAATTCTGAGTATTATGAATACTCCCCCACCCAAGTTCTCAAATGATTGTGCACTTTCCCTTTTCATCCTACTTTATCTCTCCTGCAGAATCTAACACTTTGGTCACTCTTTCTTGACATCACTTCCTCCTTTGTTTTCATAATACTCTCCCTCTGGTATTTTTCTTTGTTGTCCTCTTTATACATGTGCAAACATTTGACTGCTACATACAAGTCAAGGACTCCTAAATCTATGTCTACAACCCAGACCCCTGTCTGCCAAAATCCATGCCTCATACATAGTGATGGGCCACAGACGGCTCTCTTTCTCTCCTTCATTTACCGCTCTGCACCTACGTATTTCTATTTCTTGGATGAATTTGATCAAGTTAATACCCTGATACTAACACTTAAAAAAATTTTTTTTTATTAATTTATTTGTCAGAGAGAGAGAGAACAAGCAGGGAGAGTGGCAGTCAGGCGAGAGGGCAAAGCAGGCTCCCCACTGAGCAGAAAGCCTGACATGGGGCTCAATTCTCAGGACAGATGTTTAACCAACTAAGCCACCCAGGTGCCCCTTGATGCTAACACTTTTGCATCTTGACTTACTAATTTATAAAATGTGATCCATGATGTTATCTCCTTTGTAGAGTTATGATAAGTGGAAAAATAAACAGAGCATACTGGTGATTAGCAATCCCTTCCTATTGCCCCTTCTCCTTTTTGTCTTTTTTCCTAATATTGTAATTATTATTAATATTATAATTACCATTAGTGGTTCTCAGAATTTTGTTCAAGTATCATCTTCTCTGGGGAGTTGTTGCTGGCAAGAATTCTACTGACAGTATTTGGCTTTCAAAGAATATAAGTCTGTTTGAAAAAAGAGATTAGAGAATGAATCATTTTTTTTTAAGATTTTTATTTATTTATTCATAAGAGACACAGAGAGAGAGAGAGAGAGGCAGAGACACAGGCAGAGGAGAAAGCAGGCTTCCTGTGGGGAGCCCAATGTGAGACTCAATACCGGGGACCTTGGGATCACACCCTGGGCCAAAGGCAGACACTCAACCACTGAGACACCCTGGCATTCTGAGAAAGAATCACTTTTGTAATGTATGAAGAGTACTGGGTCAGAGGTAAGCCATGCTCTGCTAAGACTACCAATATGTCCAACACATATTGTAGGTGTTTATCAATGTTTGTGGAAGGAGTGTTTATAAGCTGGTAACTATTACAATAGCAATACATGTGAAAAGAATACACTTAAAATTACATGGACTTGGGGAGGTGGGGGGGATGGGGTAACCGGATATTATGGAAGGCATTAAGGAGGGCACATGATGTGATGAGCACTAGGTGTTATATGCAACAGATGGATTACTGAACTCTACATCTGAAACTAATGATGTACTGTATGTTGGTTAATTGAATTTATTTTTTAAAAAGTCAAGAAATTTTTTAAAAAATTACACGGAGTGATTTAGAAATCTATTTATTTTCTGTGGTAGTAAGATGTGCTAGTGTTGGGCTTTATTACTTTGTTTTATACTAGTGCTTGTGGTGGGGGGAGGGATATGTTAGAGGCAGTGATTTATGTCATTTTGTAGAATTAAAAAAGTCTATCCTTTACAGTCAGAACCTTTGCATTTGTGCTAAGTGATGAATTAACTTAAGCAACCAGACACTTTTTTGTCTTGTTATCCCTTAAATTATTTCTTTAGCCTTAGAATTAGTGTCAAAAATCTTTAGGGGCTTATGGGTGGCTCAGTGGTTGAGCGTCTGCCTTCCGCTCAGGTCATGATCCTGGAGCCGTGGGATTGAGTCCTGCATTGGGCTCCCTGCAGGGAGCCTGCTTCTCCCTCTCCTCATGTCTCTGCCCTTCACTGTGTCTCTCATGAACAAATAAATAAAATCTTTTTTAAAAAATCATTAATCCTGTAAATTGCTAGAACAAGAGATTTTATATTATCTTGAATAAATGGCATTTCTTCTTCCCCTCATCATTTCCTTTATATTCATCTACTTTTCATGCCACTAGGTCAAGGAAACAAAAGGCATTCTATAGCAAAGACTCACAGAATCTCATAAACAGGATCTCATGAAAAAACAAATAAACTGGAGCAGAAGAAAAAGACACAGATAAAATGTTCTAAAGCTGTCTGAATTTCTCTTTAAGTCCTAAGGTTTATTTTTTCATGCCTGTAACATAATCTAAATAGAGAAATAGAGAAATATGGCTTTCTGACCACTACCTTATTGTTATTTCACATTTCTCAACACTGGGAAGCAAAATCTATGTGTTGATAATTTATCTTTGATGTATAAATCTTTCAATATTTTCAGGGTAGAAGTCATATGGCTTCAAGTCACAAGAAAATCGCATCAGCATTCCATCTTTATAATGAACGACTGGGGTTTATTATTCCATTGACCTATGGAGACACTTGGGAGAATTAATGTACTGTACTGCATGCGTTATATACTAGGCTTGACATGTATAAATATTCTGAAAAATTACTCATTTATTTAGCTGGGTCACTTAACAGTTTAACAAATGATAATCTTTTTAGCAAATATTGGTTACTATTGGCTAAATATTTGTTTAAATCTTTGTTAAATATGTATGAAATTTGTATACAGTGGTATCTGAAAAAAGATTAGAACACTCGTGTTTCTGTAGCAGGTTATCACAGTTTCTAGTATACGTGAAGTGATTCTTATCTCCCTTAATCTCTAATATTCCATTAAATCTATTGGAATATGTTCAAAACCAATATTTTCAGAATGAAAATATGATGCCTGACACTGTATCATATTTAATGCTGGACTGAAGTTCAGAAACAAATTAGGCCCTTGTATTAAAGTTCAAATGCTAGCTTTTTTTTTTTTTTTTTTGGAGACTTAACCTGAGGAATCATATAATCTGCCTGAGTTGAAGATAACACTATTTCAAGGGAAATGGTGCTTTCTTTCCTATTTTTTTCCAAGTAGGCTTAGCAAATTTATTTCATATTGTTAAGTAATATTCAAAATTAAAAATAAAATGGAAGTATACATTTTCCTCTAATTACAAATGGAAAAAAAAGAGAGAAACCAAATGTCCCTATTACTTCTTAGTTCTAAAATTCTGAAGTTAGGCAACAGAAACACATGTAACATAAAAAATTGGATCTTAGAGAGGGTCATGAGGGTAGTAATTTGTGGTTTAAGCAATATGCTGAGAAATAACAATAATTCTAGGTTTGCGTGTGTGTGTGTGTGGTTTCAAATCCACCATATCCAATATAAAATGTGTCATCTCCCTTCAATATTCCCAAGAGGAAAACAATGGACTCCAGATTTTAAATAAGGAAAAGGGTGTAATTAGGTATTAGTGAATTGCACATAAAAATGTCTAATAAACTATAACTACTTTTATTGTTGCACTTTTATTATTAATAAATTATAAAACTATTCACTTTCAAAATCTGAAGTACCACCCACACTTGGTATTATTTGCAACAGCACTTATTTCTTTGTCATGTGTCCTTGGGCCCACCTAGGAATATTTAAGTGTTCTAACCAGCTGACTCACTAATGAAGTTAAGCTGCCTTTCCTCTACTCAGTGACAAATAGAAAATGGAAGAAAGTCCATTAAGAACACAATAGAGTTTTTTTCTCCATGGTAGTTTTCCTATAAATTCATTGGATTTAAGATAGAGAATTCAGCTTTCTAGAAATATTTTCTCATTTCTTCAGCTACTTGGGATGGCCTTAGAACTATTGTCGATAACCCATACTCAGATCTTTTAACTGGTTGAGCCTGACATATAATAAAGGCTCAATAAATATTTGCTGGTGACTGAACATATGATTGACTATTCTAAGACATCTGATTTAAAAGTAAAGAAATTTCATACCTACTTAATGGCAGATGTAATATTTTACCATTCATTTCTATGTCAGAGTATTATTAATTAATGGAGGTTAGGTCGCTAACGGCGGGGTGAAAAGAATTCATGGGCTTTGTTTGGCCTCATTACCTTTTTAATTTCCATTTACTGCATAATAACATGTATTAGTCACTGTTGGAAGTGGGGTGGGGGATAGGTGATATATACAGAAGCAATAGTCATTTCTGAATGAAGATTGTTTCTCAGTACAAGTGAAAGCAAACTTGCTACAAACCTTTATTGAGTGATGACCATAAATTAATTTTCCTAAAGGAATAATCAAAGTGTAAAACAAGTCTACTCTTTGTCACTCAGTATATAAAAGCATGTGAGACTGTACTTCAGAAGAAAGAATCCTGTTTTATATGGAAGAGAAGTGTACATATACATTTTCTTTAGGAAAGCATAGGTCATGGAAGCAACCTAAGGTGTCCTTTAATAGAAATGTTATTCTAAAAAAAAAAAGAAATATTATTCTAGATGTGTTCTTAAATCAATTAACACTTTTCCTTTACATCTTATTTTTTGGAAAAAGTACCAAAGGTTATGTTTGTGTGTGTGTGTGTGTGTGTGTGTGTATGTGTGTGTGTGTATTCTAGGATTTTTCTCTCTAAATTTCCTAGTTTTCTTCTGTAAGCCTTACCACCAGTCAAATGAAATCAATGTGAAAGAATATGGTAAGAGGCTCTACCCTCAACTATTTCACAAAATAGTCATAAGGATTAAAAAATTGCAGATTTTTTTTTGTCTTGTTCTGGCACAATGTAGGAAATATTAATAGCATGTCAATGTAGTCCTGCCCTTTCACTATGATCGCACCCTCTCTGCAGAGAGAATACTGAAAGGGAATCCAAGACATTTTCTTGAAATTTGACTCTGTTTACGTGGCCAAAGAGGAAGCATAGTTTCAGAAACTCATACTCCTTCCTGGCTTAATGTTTTTTCTTTTTTCCCCTGTCGTTATCTCAACCTTCATTACTTCACCTGAACCATAGGAACAAGAGAGCGGAAAGAGTCTACTTTTAATAAAACATGTTTCTATTTCATTATATGGAACATCAAAATAGAAAAACCAATAATGAAAAGAATCTAAGCATAAGGAGGGCACTCAGTCATTCCATGCGGACGTCACAAACTTTGGTCCTGGTGGTGGCAGGCATGCCATTGCTCAGCCGATTGTCCTCAATGGCCCACTTGAGAGTTCACTTGGGGATGTGTGGAGTATATGTTTCATGTGTATAGATACAGTGGGAGATTATTTATTTAGTTATTTATTATTTATTTATTTATTTATTAAAATGTAATTATTTATTTGAGAAAAAGAGAGAACGCGCACACCGCACAGAGGGATAGAGGAGGAGGGAGAAACAGACTCTCTGCTGAGCCCAATGTGAGGCTTGATCCCAGAACTCTAATCACGACCTGAGCCAAAGGCAGATGCTTTTTTTTTTTTTTTTTTCAAAGGCAGATGCTTAAGTAACTGGGCCACCCAGGTGTTCCCAACACAGTGGGAGTTTAAAACAAGGACCATTTCCTTTACTACATTTCTTTTTTCTTAACTACTGTTAAGGAATTTATTGTAAGATAAGTTTTCGTGAATAGCTTTGCATGCTTCTTTCTAGCCTTTGGTAGTCCTTCCTAGCTTTTCCCCCCTCCTGTTGCACACCAATACAAGGCAAGGCCCAAAGCCAAGACCTAATTGATCTGACCCTAATTTGACAACAAGCCACTTCTGATTTTTTTTTTTTTCTGAGTTAATTACTCACATAGTCAAAGTAAGAGTAATTAAGGCTGCCAACTGTCAGGTCCTATTCCCACATGCCAAAAAAGATGTTCCCAAAACCACAGGGGTTGAATGACTGGAGTGCATGTCCTGGGATACCTGGCTGTTGAGCCGCCCATTCTAGACTGTAGCTAAGTGGTTTCATGGTCTGCGACTATATTACTTTGGGGGAGGTTGGCCCGAAATCTCATACTTCAGCAGAGGCCATGAGAAGCTGTCTCATGACAGTCTCCTGGGGGAGGTAGAAAAGCAAATGGGAGATGGTTCCAGGCCATCCCCAGCCTCCCAGTTGATCGCCTCTGGTCTCTGAGGATCATGCTGCCTCCTGTCATGACTCAGAGAGCCTATGGTTCAAGCCTTTGCCCGTGGGGCCCATGTGGATCTGTGCCAGGGCACCGGGGAGGAGCCATTACCCTACATTTTCTAATTCTTTTTCTCCAGACCTTTTCCCATTACCTATTAGGATATTTCCTTAATATTCTTCTTTCCTTATATACACATAAAGTCAGATGATAGTCTTTGGCTTGTTGTGTGAGCAGTGGGTACACATTTTACCATCCTCAAAACTTGGATAGGAAAATTTTACAATCCTTCATTTTTCAAAGTAAAATTATATTTTATTGAGGGAGAGCTAGACATTCAATCTCAGTCATGAATGTGACTCCTTTTCATTCAGGTCCATGGTAAAGGGAGAGGGCTTGAGGGAGTCCAGAGGAGGAGAGAGGGTTCTTACCTTGGCTCCCCCCGTCACCGTGCATGCCCTTACTCTCAGCTGCTTTTGGCTCCTTACCTGCCCTCCTTACCTCCCTTGCCTGTGCATGGGATCTGTGATGAGGCTGTTAGTTTCAGCCTAGTTTGCAGCTTTTCTGGTGGCATGAGGGGGAGATACCCAACCCTTCTTCAGGGCCCCGCCAGCTACCCTGAGTACGAACCATGCAACTTCCTTAAATCCATGTCAGACGAACCTCCCCATACCTTTTCTTTTTGCAACTGGCTCCCCAGCCTTTCTATTCATAAGCTAATCAATACAATTTGTGGTAAAAGGAATTTTAGGGAACACTGGGTTCTCCTTTTGGGAGTGAATAGTCATGAACTACAAACTAAAACCAGTTTTGTTTTTTTTTAAAACTAACTCACACTGTTAAATCATCACCAGATCAGTGGATGCAGGAGCAATATAGTTACAGGGACTTGACCTCATCCCAAGAGTTTCTGATGTTTTTCCAGCATTTGCTTAAATAGGTGAACATTTCTAGACCTCAGAACTTATGGTTATGAGTCATTTTTAGAGTATGCTGATGACTCATGGAAATGTTATTCAATCCACTGGTTTTATCTCCAGATTCTTCTATTCTTCTCTAATTACTTGAGAAGAAAATGGTGATTGTGACGTCTTAAAGCAAGTTGTCACCCTAATTTATTCCTATTTACTGGTAGTTGTGTCAGGTTAGTGGTTACGCTAGATATTTAATTATATTCATGCTGAGAGTGGGGTCAGTATAATTATGGGCTGAGAGCTGGAATGGGGATGATGGGTAACTTTGTAAGTACAGTCCTCTCAGTTGTGTGTATAGATTTAGTCAGAACTCTCAAATTGAAAAAATACAATACATTTTAACTTGGAGAGTGGTGGCTGAGTACCAAGAATGAGGAGATAAAGAAAGACCTAGGTCAAGGGCAATAGGCTCGTGGGAAGAGAGATCCGGGAACAAGGTTTACCAGATGCCAGTCCTTGCCTTTCCAGACTCTGCTCAGTAGCATTCATTGAAGGCTGTAGACAGGTTCAAATCGCCCAGTTCCTGAACCAAGACTAGCTAGGTATATACTGCGAATATATACAACAGGATATTTCTGCCTCCTACACGAGGATTTGTAATGATCTTGTGTCAGCGTAGAAGCTGGAGACTCTTGAGACGAGCCCCCAGTCACCTGATCACCTTGTGGCAGCTTTCTTCTCTAACTACACAGTGAACTACTTAGCTTATCAGATACTCTTGTCCACATGACAAGTACATACCTAACATCAACTCACTTATTTGGAGCCTGAATGTCTTGGTCATCTCTGAGTGTTCCTTGCTTTCTGCACCTGCGATTGCTGGTTCCGATCTTGTTCTCAACCAGAATTGGCACCCACAGCCTAAAAATTCCTGTCTCCTATGTCACTTCCCTGGTAGGTGTGAGTTCTGGTCTGGTTGGCGTTTGCTCTGACACTTGGGCAGCCGTGGTTCAGACTGTTGGTCACTCTTTGAGCCACCAACTCTTGACTTCCTCTCCCCAACAGACATTTATTTAAAAAAATGTTTTTAAAAAAATTTTATTTATTTATTTGACAATGAGTGAGAGCACACCCAGGGGGAGCAACAGGCAGAGGGAGAGGGAGCCCAATGCGGGGCTTAATCTCAGGACCCTGGGATCATAACCTGAGCCAAAGGCAGATGCTTAACCGACTGAGCCACCCAGGTGCACCCCCAGCAGCTATTATTAACTGAAGTCCTAGCATGCCTCGTGGTTAAGCCCACGTAGACGGTGTCTCCTTTGTTCGCTGGCTGGCTACCATTCTATCTGTCCAGTTTGCTCCGGGTGAACATGCCAGTTTTCTTCAGAATTCTTCAGCCAGCCTTCTCAACAGACCTACACTCAGGAATCACGCTGAGGGTACCAACCTGCTTCAATTTGTGTAGAAGTAGAGAGTTTTGATTAAAAAAATTTTTTTATTTGTGGTTCACAAAACCTTCTATCATAAACGCTTTTTTCTTTAGAGACTATTTCAGGGGAAGATTTTGAAATACTGTCCATGCTGAGATAATTCATTGTTTTCACCACGGAGAAAGGTGAAGAAAGATCAGGACAAGGACAAGGCTCACTGATTCTCAGCTTCCTCCCATGCTCCCCGTAAGACACCAACAAGTGAAAAGATCCAAGAATCATCTCAGAGATGTTTTCACAGCTTTAAACGACCCTCAAGTGACCCCGGTGCTTGCAGTGAATGCTAAGATATGAAGACATCAATTTTAGGGGTTTCACAGGCACAGTTTTTGTGTGAAGGACATTGAGAGTCTCCCTTGCATATATCTCCAGACTTAGTTAACTGTTTAATTTTCATCAAGTCTGGCTGGTACAGATGTTCCCCTCATACTGGCAGCACTACTGACAGTTAACGAAGCAGCTCAACTCATGATTCTCTCCTGCCGCTCACCCTGACAAGTTGGAGCAGAAAGGCCGCCTGCAGATGGTGTTTCAAGTGTGTGCTGTACAGTGGGTCCAAACACATGGGGGCTTTGTTCAGGTTGCCAAACCCACTGTGCTCTCACACATGGTAGCATGCATCTCATAAGAGGAGATCAATTCATAAGCAATGTTTCATGATGAGAGGGGAAAATATTGGCTTTCTTGATTAAGGAGCAAATTTAAACAGGCCTATGGAGAGGAGAGGGGGAAAGAGTTCCTAATTTTAAAGAATCTCCTTGTCTCAGATCCTCCTTTTTGATACTTGTTTTCATGAGCAAGGAGTTCTCAGGAGTGGGCTCTTTCATCGATAATGGCACCAAAATCCTGTAGAATCGCCTGGGTCTTGGTTTTCTCTAACTTTGCAGGCTTTTCGTTGGTTCTCGCTATTGTTCCTTCACCACTGCCAAGGGGACAAATGCTAATCTCCACATTGGGTGAGGCACTCAAAGTTGGAACACAGATTTATGTCACGTGGAACATGAATTTGTATCAAACACCTGTTTTTTTTTAATACATTTATTTTTTATTGGTGTTCAACTTGCCAACATATAGAATAACACCCAGTGCTCATCCTGTCAAGTTGCCCCTCAGTGCCCGTCACCCAGTCACCCCCACCCCCCGCCCACCTCCCCTTCCACCACCCCTAGTTCGTTTCCCAGAGTTAGGAGTCTTTCATTCAAACATCTGATCTGTAAAAAAACAAAACAAAACAAAACAAAACAAAACAAAACAAACATCTGATCTGTTTTGAGAAAGGTTCTATTATTAAAGTTGAAGATAGCGGGGCAAGCAGAAATTTCATTTTGGGGGAAAAACAGATATTCCTGGTTTCTCTGCAGGGCTAGGAGCTCCTCAGAGATACTGCCCATGTTTACACAGTGCCTTGTTTACAGTAGGCACTCAGTAAATGTTTGTGTAAATAAAGGACCGGATGGCATTCCCCAACACTAGGATTAGAGCTGCATTTAAAATAGGTGAATTTTACGTTTCTTCACTAATGTCCTCTCTGGAGCATACAATCATGAAAGTAAAATTGCAAAGTCTTAGACAGAGGAGGAATGAGGGGACCATTCAGACTGATAATCTTATTTTAGAGATTATAATGATTACATTGATTTCACAGGTACCGTGCCAGGCATTGTGCTAGGGGTTGAACATGGTATGTTTTATTTAATCCTTACAACAACTATAAGTAGGTGCTAGCCCATTGTATAGATAAGGCGATTGAGGCATAGAAAGTTCACACAGCTAGTAAGTGGGATTAAACCCAGGCTGTCTGATTTACTCATCCTCATTTGCTACTTTGGCTGTCACTCAACCCTAAGGAGGTTGAATGATACACCCAAGACCTGCACAGGGTGGAGTCTCAAACTTTGTATCATGATTTCCTATTCCATTGTTTTCTCTCCTACAACACATTTTCCGAGTAAGGAAAAAAATAGTAAAAATAGTAAAAAAAAAAAACCAAAAAAAAAAAAAAAAAAGAAAGAAAAAATATAATATATACCCCTCAAACTACTACCTAAATTGCAGAGATAATGGCTGAACTGGTAGAGGTAGTGGGGTACATAAGTTAGGGTGCTGTCAGCAGCAAGTAATAGAAAATCCTGACTCAGCTGTCTTAGACAATAAATAAAATGTATTGTTCTCAAAAGAAGCAGCCTTATGGTGGGTCATGTTGCAAAAAAGTCTTAAGTACAGTGACGCTGCTCCGGATAGTTACTGTACTAAACGTTTATTAGTGGGCAAGTGAATGAAAAGAGTTCATATCATCTGTTGTCTAGGGTTGAGGAAGTCCCACCTTCTTATCTTTTCAGAGTATCAAACCATCTTGTAGGAAAGGGTCACTGAAGGCAATCACTAAGATTCCTGAGATAAGATTCTGCTGTCCCCACAGCCAGCTGCGGGCTAACAGGTCGGTGGATTCCATGGCCAGGGACTCTCTGGTTCAGGTATTTAGCCTGGTGCAACATCTCGAACAGCATGGGCTTATTATCTTGCTTCCTTCTTATTCTCTATTCATGCAAGTGTAAGAAGTATCTAGAAAATGATTTTAGCAAATCCATACAACTTGAATACCTTCAATTTCACCAGCGAGAGCCCGATTTTAACATTCATCATGCCAGTCAACCGGCTGCTATTTTTATCACTAAAAGCCCTTTTCTGACATTTGTATGCTAATTAGCAGAGTGCAGGTTATTGAGCAAAACACAGGTAACGGAAGTGCCTTTCTGAAGTACAGATGTCCTGATGAGAATGCCAGCAGACCACTCCTGTGTTCTTGATTGCCATAGTCATTGATCACTCTGGGAGAGGGAACCTTTAATTACAACGCGTAGAGCTCAACCCAAGTTACACTCACATAATATCACAATGTATATACTGAAGTATTTTCAAGTAAATTATAATAATTTTACCAGTGGGTTCCAGATTGGTTAATTCAGCAATTAAATGAAATCCTCAAGAATGTAGCCTCCCCTGGTGTCTGTCCTGCCATCTGACTCTGTCTTTGACTAGCACTCTTCATGGGAGTGAGATGAGAGCTGCTCAAGATCTAGGTGTGATCCCAATGCGGACTTGACACCATTTCAAAGAACATGGGGAGCAGGGTAATGGGCATCCTTTTGTGTGTTCCTCTTCACAGCAGCAAGGAAACTTCACCCAGAGACCATTCAGCAGACTTTTGTTCACCTAGTTAGCCAGAATTATATAGCATATTCATTTTTAAGCCAATCCCTGGGAAGAACAATGGGATTTTTTTCTTGAAGTTGGTAAACTCTATTAAGACTTAACTTTAGGTCATCTGATGAGAAATGGAAAAAAAAATAGAGTTCTGTGAACCATGATAAATAAGGAAAAGATAGGAGGGCAAATCTGCTAATGTGTAATAATTCTTTCTTTCTTTCTTTCTTTTTTTCTTTCTTTCTTTCTTCTTTCTTTCTTTCTTTTTCTTTCTTTTTTTAAGTGACCACTTTATCTTTAAGGACAGCATTTGGCTTTATTTGATCCTTTATCTCACCTTCTACCTCAGTCCCAGCCCTCTTTCTTCCTGTCATGGTTGACTTGTCTTTGCTGCTGCTGTACTCCCATTCACTGAGCCTTCAGGTTAATACCCCAGCATCTTGAGTTAGAGGAAGGGAGTTACAGCTTTAACGAGTATTTTTAGCTTTGATAGTTAACTAAGAGTCACTTCAGGTTCCCTGATGCATCCTCATCTCAGTGCATGTTGTTTATCATGTTAAATCTGGTGTGAGTTCTTCAGGGAATATGCCTGATTTGAGGAATGTAGAGGCCAAAATAAAAAGAATTGCTTGGGTATTATCAGCATTGAGACCCTCCCATAAGAGTGCTGTTGTCAGGTTATTTGCTTCCCTTTTCTGCCCACCTAGAATCTCAAAACAAGTGCTTAACATTTTCCAAAAAATGATGTTTTTTTTTTTAAAGATTTTATTTATTTATTCATGACAGACACAGAGAGAGAGAGAGAGAGGCAGAGACACAGGCAGAGGAAGAAGCAGGCTCCCTGCAGGGAGCCTGACATGGGACTCAATCCAGGGTCTCCAGGGTCTCCAGGGTCTCCAGGGTCTCCAGGGTCATGCCCTGGGCTGAAGGCGGTGCTAAACCGCTGGGCCACCTGGGCTGCCCAAAAAATGATGTTTGATTTCAAGCAATCACCTCCAACTTCTTCCTTTCCCCCTGGCTAGTTTTAAGATGAAAGAATTGCAGGTATTTTAAAAGCAGACTAGAGAAATTGTGTCAGAGGAAAAGGGGATATTTACTAAATATTTACTTCTCCAATGTCTTTAGAGAAAAGAAACTGGAGATTGTGCAAGAATCAGTTTTCTGAAAATGACAGAAAATGACCTAAACTTTGTACAGATTAAGGAATCGGTTCTTAAAAGCTTAGGCTTCCTTAATGTAAAAAGAAGCAAATCTCGATGGCAAGGGTTCAGGATTATTCGTAAGGTACAGTCAGGGAAATAAAGACCAATTTAGCTGATATTTTTCAAACTTTCATTTGCTATGAGTCTGATTCGGAGTTAGGGACTAGAGATCATAAATGACATTTTAAAAGTCTAAATATACTTCAAATTATGTCTTAACATGCACACCCTATGGTTGTCTCCTTCACTTGCATCCTACCATTCATCCAATCATGGGTTTATTTCCTCTCTGCTGGGAAGTCATTCTTCACCCTTTCCCCATGTACCTTCTGCTCCACTCTACTCATTTGCACAAATCAGATACACACACACAAACCCGCTTCCTCTCTGTGACCTCTAGCTTTATTAATGGCATCACCATTCTCCTAAGTTCCCAGGTCTTGACATTTTAAAAAATCTCTTCTTTCAATTCTCACAAACTGGTTATTGACCAGTTCTCTGGATTCTATTCCAAACTATTTCTTGCTTCAATTTCTCATTTCTTTCCTTTGTTACGTCCTTCATTTCCACCGCTATTCCACTCAGAATTTTGCCATAAACTCTCAGTGGGATTCCATGCCTCTGGTTCATTTCCTCCGATCTATCCCTGACACGTTTACAGCCAGAATGTTCTTTCTGTAGGACAACTCTATTGGCCCTGCACAACTCATGACACTCTGCAGATAACTGAAGATCTTTAGTTGAATGTCTTTGCCTGAAGAATTTAACCCCCCAATATGGCCTTCATATATTTTTCACCAACTACATTTATAACCTCATCTTCTTTTATAATTCTTTCAAGAGTTTTGGTTTCACATCTCTAGACACTACTTTCACCCTCTTTCTCTTTGTTCTCTTACCATTAGTTACTGTTCCCATCAATTTTCACGTCAAGATGCTTCCCATCTTTCAGGGCCTAGTGAAGATGCCACTTCTTCCATGGTGGCTTCTTCTGGGACCTTCTGTCCCTCTTTAATAACCTCTAACTGTTCCCTCCCACCCCCCCACCAAAGAACTTTGTCAGGATTTCTTTTATAGTACTTACCATGGTCTATTTTGAGTTGTAGTTGGTTATGAGTCTGTCTTTTTCATCAGTCTGTTACGGCTTAACACAGAACTTCACAGATAGCTTGGCTGTTGCACTGGATTAGACTTGGGAGCCAGCGCTATATCCTGTTAGCTTATTTAATGCAGAATCCGGTTGGATGTTGTCTTTTACTTCCCATAGAGCCTGGGTATTAGGGCAAGGCTCAATACGCAATTAAAGTCATAATAAAAGTTAAACCCCATTGTGATTTTCTTACGTGCGTAATGAGAAGAACACTTTTACACTCTATTCCTTTTCTTTTCTCTCTTATATGATTTTCTTTACCTCCTCAAGGACCTTTCTCACCTGAGCTCCCTTCAGCACTGTTTTATGATTTCTATCTTGTTCAGTTCATTTTTGCACTTATTTCTATGATTTGGCAGACAGCTTTGACTTTTACTGTCCTAGTGTCATTTTCCCTTCATCTAGTAACAGAAACTGATTTTTTTGGAGGATGATTAGCATTAGGAATATAGCATATGACCTAGTTTGGGTGAATCATATTCTAGCTCCATGGCCACAGTGGTGGGTGTGGGCCTAATTTGATGGGCATCAGTCCAGTGAAACTCCAGCATCGTAAGATGATTTTGATGAGTGGAATGGAAAAGTTCTAGTTTTGATGGGATTGCTAAAGTGATGAGATCTGAAGTGTGGTGCTGTTGTTGATTCTCTCTAGCCCTCCAGGGAGAAATGACCTGAATGAAACCATCACAGAAGAAAGCAAACACAAAAAGATGGGAAGAGACCAAATGCTGAGGAAACCATTTGAGCCCCTGGATCCAGCTTTTGGTTTATGTAAACCAATAAATCTCCATTTTAATCACTCCACTGTAAGCTGGATTTTCTTCTCATGTAGCCAAAAGAGTCCCTACCAGAAATAGGCTTTCTCATCAAGGTTACTTTCTTACTCTGTCTCTTTTTCATTGATCTTATAAAATTCCACCCTCTGTATACACCTAAGCCTTTTATGAAAGAAGTTTTTAAAATGGGTAATAATAGTACCTGTTTTATATGGCTTTTCCAAGGATCAAATAAATGTAAATTGCTTGAAAAGGTGGCTAGCATTTTGTGCCATGTTAATGGTAACTGTTCTCATCTCATGGAGATGTTCTCATCTCTATCATCATCATCATCATCATCATCATCATCATCATGTTTCATGTTACTCATTACAACAATCACATTATACAATTAGAGACTTAAACTGACTGAAATTTTCATTTCTAGACATATTTATTTCCGAATTGACTTTTATTTGGACAGGCTATTACCTCTTGGTTTGCTCTACATTGCTATTTGCCTGAATGACTTTCCATATGTTTGGCAGTGCATTCCATTTTTAAGAATATATGAAGATTGTTCCTATCAACTCTGCTTCTGGGAGATGCGTATCAAAGAACATCACAGAATATCACTTGGGACTATTGCTGGCCCATAATATTTGTACTGTGAATTTGTATATCCATTTAAGGTGTTTGAGAAGAGAATTTCTTTCATTTTGCATATAAAATAAATACATAACAAAAGAAGATCTGATTTCCCAGTGGTAATCTATTAATGGGGATGGGACATTGGTGTCTGGATTTCTAATTTAAGAAATGAATAATTGTTCCTTAAAACATTTCATAAGATCCTCCCCTTAGTACAACATTGTTTTGATTTGGAATTAAGTTCTCTGGGCCCTAGTTTTTGCTCTGACATTAACTGAGTAATTCTGAGCCGATCATGGAATCTCTGTAGACCACAGTTTCCTCCTCTGTAAAATGAAGAGTTTACACTTTACATTTAATGTGCATTCCTACTTGCAAATTCCCTATATTCCTTTCAAAGACGATTTATCACAAACACATTTTGGAATCACTATTACCCACAAGACAGGAGAGCTGCAGAGAGAGGAACTGAAATTCTTCTTTCAAGTATGCAGATGATATCCAATTTGTAAAACTCAGTTGGAAAAAACAGAGAGGAATAGCATGTAAAATGCAAACGAGTTTAGATCAATTTAAAGTGAGAGCTTAAAGGTGACAAGTTCAGTTCATTCTAGTAAAACATAAGCTAATTAAAGTGAGAGCTAAAGCCCAAATTGGGGAAAAGGTGATGAACCTGTACAATCATACAGCACAGCCATTGGGAAACAGGTTTGGAGACTGGGACTGAGGTCACTGAAATGATCATCTTGTGCTAGAGAAAGATGAGAAGAGGCACATTTACTTCTACCAAGAATTCCTGCTGGTGCCTTTCTTTGTCATTGCACACTTTTCCAGAACTGGTAAGGGCTCTGAGACACAGACGGGGATGTTTTTGCTTGAATCTGACTCCCAAGGTGTACCCAAGATATATAATGTGGCAACCATTCTGAGTCAGAGCTCCTATTTCAAAATTAGCTCTTCGACAAACATACACAAAAGATTATCTTTCTTTTGGGTCTGTATTAATTAAATGCAGTCAAGGTGAAATCAATTCCCTCTCAAAGTGACAGGCCTGATGTCTATTAGAAGAGCTCTGACAATTAGCTTGGACCCAGCAATTCAAAGCACTTACTCCCCTATTGAGCTACCTGTAGCCAGCAGTTTAGAAGATGAAGGTTCGTACATAAATACAGATATAGGTACACAGGCACTTAGAGATCTACATTGCTGTGGACTGAATCTTGTCTCCTCAACATTCATATGTTGAAGCTCTAATCCCCAATGTGACTGTACTGGAGAAAGGGACTTTCGAGGGGGTAATTAAGGTTAAATGAGGTCATAAGGGTGGTGCTTTAATCTGAAAGGCTGGTGTCCCTATAAGGAGAGGAAGAGACTCCGGAGATCTCTCTTCTCTTCTTTCCCCTCCCCTCCCCTCCCCTCCCCTCCCCTCCCCTCCCCTCCCCTCCCTCCCCTCCCCTCCTCTCTCCCCTCTCCTCTCTCTCTCTTTTTCTCCACACAGAGAAGATGCCACATGACACCACTCTCAGAAAGCAGCCAGAGTGGGGGCAAGACCGTGGGGGAGCAGGGGCCTCACCCGCCGGCTCCTCACCCCGGCCCACCCCCCACTCCCCGGGGGACCTGCCGCCCTCCCGGACGCCCACCAGCGCACCTGGGGAGCAGGGAGGACACCCCGACGCCACACGGACAGGGGTTCGCCGCTAACGAGGTAGGAGGGCGGGAAAAATGAATAAATGAGAACCAAGCGGGGAGGGGCCCGAGGAGCCGGCGGGGGGCCTCGGGCAGGAGGCCGGGCGGGGGCGGGGGCTTTAACAATCCTCCGGGCTCTCCCCCGACGGAAAAGTGCTCAGCGGGGAAATGGGGGGACCCAGGAGGGGGCGACGCCTCCAGCCCCGGGGTCACCAGGGGAGGAGGGTGGGGGGGAGCGCACCCACCCCGCGGGGTCTCGGTGAAGGGCTGGAGCGCGGCCCCAGGGAGAAGCGGAGGCTCCGGGTGGAGGGGGCTGAGCCCCGATCCCTGGGGGGGCTCCGGGTGGAGGGGGCTGAGCCCGGATCCCTGGGGGGGCTCCAGGTGGAGGGGGCTGAGCCCCGGTCCCTGGGGGGGGCTCCGGGCAGAGGGGGCTGAGCCCGGATCCCTGGGGGGGTCTCCAGGCGGAGGGAGAGGCAGCAGAGGCGCCCCGAGCGGGTCCAGCAGCACAGGGCCCGGATCCCAGGTCGCTTGGGGGCACACAGCGAGGATCCTGCGCTCCCCTGGGAGGGCGGAGGGGGGAGGGTGCGGGATAGGGAGGACCCTGGGGGGGAAAGGCGGGGAGGGCACAGGCCGGGGAGGACCCTCCTCCCACGGGGCGCCCCCACCCTGTGCAGAGCAGCACCCCGGCCCCCCAGCACCTAGGCCAGGGCGTTGCTGGCGGGGAGCTGACCCCGAAGCTGGAGATCCGGCCGCGTGTGGTCGCTCCTCCGTGTTCAAGGGGGGTGCGGGGGGAAGGAGCCCCAGGGCACAGGGCCTCCCGCGTCCACAGCTCACCTGAGCGGCACCCCAGGGGCGGGGCATCTCCCCAGGTGCACACACCTGAGAATCCGCGGCAGCCCCGCCCCCAGAGACCCGCTGGGAGGTCGGGGAGGAGCAAGTTCCCGACCCAGCAGCGCTGAGAAGCTCCAGGACCCAGGAAAAACCAGGGAAACTAGTGTATAGAACTAGAGGGTCCTTTTTTCTTTCCTTTTTCCACTACAACTCCTTTTTATATCAGCCTAAATATTTCCAATATTATTTTTCTTTTCACACCTTAACTACAATATTTTACTGCCTCTTCATTCTTAAGTTTCCTCCTTTTTGACTTTCATATTTCGACAATTACAGGTCCTAGATATATTTTCCACTTCTAGATTCCCTTCAACACAGTCAATTTCATTTTGGGAGATTAGGAGATATGGGATTTTGTTTTGTGTTTGTTTTCTCTGCCTCACTTTGTTCTATGATGGGGGAGTTAATACCTTCTAAAACATGACCAGCAGCACCCAGAACCAGGGGGAACACCGGGCTGGTTCATTCTGTGAGGTTATATTCTCTCTTCCTTCCCATCCTGCTCCCCTCTTTTATCTCCTGTATGTTTTGGTGCTCAGTGGTGGGGCTCTCTACAAGTATTGCGTTTATATAAATTTGGGACTGAGCATCTCCTAACACACAGAACTGAATATACTCAGAACCAAGAGGATCGCCCTCTAGGACCCCTCAGGTAGACTACTCTCTCCCTCCACTACAGCTTCGTTTCCACCATCTCCAGCCCCCGCTTTCTTTCTTCTCTTTTTTCTTTTTTCTTTTCTTCCTCTTTACTTTTTTCTCTTCTTTTTTCTTTTGTTTTCTTTTTTTCTTCTTCTTTGGGATTCTTGACTTTTATTTTTTACTAGTTTGTTTTAAAATTTGTTTTTCACTTTAGTGGTCCTTTTGTTTTACTTTGTTCTGATCTTTGTTTTCATTTTCTGGTCTCTGACCTGGTCAGAATCATCTAGGGTGAAGTTTACTTAGGTCGTGGTTGATATTCTTGATGCAGCCCGCTCATACAGCTACTCTGCACTGAGCAAAATGACTAAAAGGAAAAACTCACTACAAAAGAAAGAAGCAGAAACAGTACTCTCTGCCACAGAGTTACAGAATATGGATTACAATTCAATGTCAGAAAGCCAATTCAAAAGCACAATTATAAAGCTACTGGTGGCTCTGGAAAAAATCATAAAGGCTTCTAGAGACTTCATGACTGCAGAATTTAGATCTAATCAGGCCGAAATTAAAAATCAATTCCATGCAATACAGTCCAAATTGGAGGTCCTAACGATGGGGGTTAATGAAGTGGAAGAAACAATGAGCAACACAGAAAACAAGTTGAAGGCAAGGAAGGAAGCTGAAGAAAAAAGAGAAAAACAATTAAAAGACCATGAGGAAAGGTTAAGGGAAATAAATGACAGCCTCAGAAGGAAGAATCTACATATACTTGGGGTTCCAGAAAATGCCGAGAGGGCTAGAGGGCCAGAAAGCATATTTGAACAAATCACAGCTGAGAACTTCCCTAACTTGGGGAGGGAAATAGGCATCCAGATCCAGGAGATAGAGGTCCCCTCCCCCTAAAATCAATAAAAACCATTTAATACCTCGACATTTAATAGTGAAACTTGCAAATTCCAAAGATAAAGAGAAGATCCTTAAAGCAGCAGGAGACAAGAAATCCCTAACATTTATGGGGAGAAGTATTAGGTTAACAGCAGACCTCTCCACAGAGACCTGGCAGGCCAGAAACGGCTGGCAGGATATATTCAGGGTCCTAAATGAGATGAACATGCATTCAAGAATACTCTATCCAGCAAGGCTGTCATTCAGAATAGAAGGAGAGATAAAGAGCCTCCAGGATAGGCAGAAACAGAGAATATGTGACCACCAAACCAGCTCTGCAAAAAATATTAAGGGGACCCCTGTAAAAGGAAGAGGAAGCCAAAGAAACAATCCACAAAAACAGAGACTGAATAGGTATTATGATGACACTAAATTCATATCTTTCAATAGTTACTCAGATCGTGAATGGGCAAAATGATCCCATCAAAAGACTCAGGGTTTCTGACTGGATAAAAAAGCAAGACCCATCTATTTGCTGTCTACAAGAGACTCATTTTAGATGTAAGGAAACCTTCAGCCTGAAAGTGAATGGGTGGAGAACCATTTATCACTCAAATGGTCCTCAAAAGAAAGCAAGGGTAGTAATCCTCATATTAGATAAATTAAAGTTTATCCCAAACACTGTAGTAAAAGATGAAGGGGGACACTATCATACTTAAAGGGTCTATCCAACAAGAAGACCTAATAATCATGAATATTTATGCCCTTAATGTGGGAACTGCCAAGTATATCAATCAATTAATAACCAAAGTAACAACATAGGTAATAATACCCTAAGTGTAGGAGACTTCAACACGGCACTTTCTGCAAATGACAGATCTTCTAAGCACAACATCACCAAAGAAACAAGGGCCTTAAATGATACACTGGACCAGATGGATTTCACAGATATATACAGAACTTTGCATCCGAAAGCAGCTGAATACACATTCTTCTCAAGTGCACATGGAACTTTCTCCAGAATAGACCACATACAGGGTCACAAATCAGTTTGCAACCAATACCATAAGATTGGGATTGTCCCCTGCATATTTTCAGACCACAATGCTTTAAACTAGAACTCAATCACAAGAAGAAATTTGGAAGAAACTTAAACACATGGAGGTTAAAGAACATCCTACTAAAAAGATGAATGGGTCAATCTGGAAATTAGAGAAGAATTAAAAAGATTCATGGAAATTAATAAAAATGAAGATTCAACCGTTCAAAATCTTTGGGATACAGCAAAAGCAGTCCTAAGAGGGAAATACAATACAAGCATCCCTCAGAAAAATTGGAAAAAAACTCAAATACACAAGGTAACCTTATACCTAAAGGAACTGGAGAAAGAACAGCAAATAAAACCTACACCCAGCAGAAGAAGAGAGTTAGTAAAGATACGAGCAGAGCTCAATAAAATAGAGACCAGAAGAACTGTAGAACAGATCAACAAAACCAGAAATTGGTTCTTTGAAAGAATTAATAAGATATATAAACCATTAGCCAGCCTTATTAAAAAGAAAAAAGACTCAAATTAATAAAATCATGAATGAAAGAGGAGAGATCACAACAAATACCAAGGAAATACAAAGATTTTTAAAACGTATTATGAACATCTACGTGCCAATAAATTAGGTAATCTAGAAGAAATGGACACATTTCTGGGAAACCACAAATTCCCAAAATAGAACAGGAATAAATAGAAAACCTGAACAGGCTGATAACCAGGGAGGAAATTGAAACAGTCATCAAAAACCTCCCAAGACACAAAAGTCCAGGGCCAGATGGCTTCCCAGGGGAATTCTATCAAATGTTTAAAGAAGAAATAATACTTATTCTAAAGCTGTTCTGAAGGATAGAAAGGGAGGGAATACTTCCAAACTCGTTCTATGAGGCCAGCATCACCTTAATTCCAAAGCCAAAGACCCCACCAAAGAGGAGAATTATAGACCAATATCCCTGATGAACATGGATGCAAAAATTTTCAACAAGATACTAGCCAATAGGATCCAAGAGTACATTAAGAAGATTATTCATCATGACCAAGTGGGATTTATCCCTAGGTGCAAAGTTGGTTCAATACTCGTAAAACAATCAACGTGATAGATCACGTCAACAAGAGAAAAATAAGAACCATGTGATCCTCTCAATAGATGCAGAGAAAGCATTTCACAAAACACAGCATCCATTCCTGATCAAAACTCTTCAGAGTGTAGGGATAGAGAGAACATTCCTCAGCATCTTAAAAGCCATCTATGAAGATACCACAGCAAATATCATTCTCAATGGGGAAGCACTGGGACCCTTTCCCCTAAGTTCAGGAACAGGACAGGGATGTCCGCTCTCACCACTGCTATTCAACATAGTTCTGGAAGTCCTAGCCTCAGCAATCAGACAACAAAAAGACATTAAAGGCATTCACATTGGCAAAGAAGAAGTCAAACTCTCCCTCTTCGCAGATGACATGATACTGTACATAGAAAACCCAAAAGCCTCCACCCCAAGATTGCTAGAACTCGTACAGCAATTTGGCAGTCTGGCAGGATACAAAATCGATGCCCAGAAATCAGTGGCATTTCTATACACTCACAATGAGTCTGAAGAAAGAGAAGTTAAGGAGTCAATCCCATTTACAATCACCAAAAGCCTAAGATACCTAGGAATAAACCTAACCAAAGACGCAAAGGATCCATACCATAAAAACTACAGAACACTTCTGAAAGAAATTGAGGAAGACACAAAGAGATGGAAAAACATTCCATGCTCATGGATTGGAATAATAAATATTGTGAAAATGTCAATGTTACCCAGGGCAATTTACACACTCAATGCAATCCCTATCAAAATACCACAGACTTTCTTCACAGATTTGGAACAAATAATCTCAAGATTTGTGTGGAATCAGAAAAGACCCCAAATAGGCAGGGGAATATTAAAAAAGAAAACCAGAGCCGGGGCATCAGAATGCCAGATTTCAGGTTGTACTACAAAGCTGTGGTCGTCAAGACAGTGTGGTACTGGCACAGAAACAGACACATAGATCAGTGGAACAGAATAGAGAATCCAGAAATGGGCCCTCAACTCTATGGTCAACTAATATTCGACAAAGTAGGAAAGACTATCCACTGGAAAAAAGTACGGTCTCTTCAATAAATGGTGCTGGGAAAATTGTACAGCCAGGTGCAGAAGAATGAAACTAGACTGTTCTCTTACACCAGACACAAAGATACACTCAAAATGGATGAAAGATCTAAATGCGAGACAAGAATCCCTCAAAATCTTAGAGGAGAACACAGGCAACATCCTTTTTGAACTTGGCCACAGCAACTTCTTGCAAGACACATTTATGAAGGCAAAAGAAACAAAAGCAAAAATGAACTATTGGGACTTCATCAAAATAAAAAGCTTCTGCACAGTGAGGGAAACAGTCAACAACACTAAAAGACAACCTTCAGAATGGGAGAAGATATTTGCAAATGACCTATCAGATAAAGGGCTGATCTCCAAGATCTATAAAGCACTTATTAAACTAAACACCCAAGAAACAAAAAATCTAATGAAATGGGCAGAAGACATGAACAGAAATTTCAGCAAAGAAGACCTATACATGGCCAACAAGCACATGAGAAAATGCTCCGCATCACTTGCCATCAGGGAAATACAAATCAAAACCACAATGAGATGCCACCTCACCCCAGTGAGAATGGGGGAAATTAACAAGACAGGAAACAACAAATGTTGGAGAGGATGCGGAGAAAATGGAACCCTCTTGCACTGTTGGTGGGAATAGGAACTGGTGCAGCCACTCTGGAAAACTGTGTGGAGGTTCCTCAAAGAGTTAAAAATGGGGCTACTCTGTGACCCAACAATTGCACTGCTGGGGATTTACCCCAAAGATACAGATGCAGTGAAATGGCAGGACACCTGCACCCCAATATTCACAGCAGCAACGTCCACAATAGCCAAACTGTGGAAGGAGCCTCGATGTCCGTTGACAGATGAATAGATAAGGAAGAGGTGGTCTATGTATACAATGGAATATTCCTCAGCCATCAGAAAGGACGAATACCCACCATTTGCTTTGATGTGTTGGAACTGGAGGGTACTATGCTGAGTGAAATAAGTCAATTGGAGAAGGACAATCATTATATGGTTTCACTCATATGGGGAATATAAGAAACTGAAAGGGATTATAAGGGAAAGGAGGGAAAATGAGTGAGAAAAAATCAGAGAGGGTGACAAAACATGAGAGACTCCTAAATCTGTGAAATGGGAGCAAGGGATAGTGAATGGGGAGGCTGGTGGAGGGATGGGGTGACTGGCTGACGGGCACTGAGGAGGGCACCTGATGGGATGAGCCCTGGGTATTATACTATATATTGGCAAATCGAACTCCAATAAAAAAATACATAAAAAATAGAAAGCAGCCACATACAAGCCAGGAAATGAGTTCTTATCAGAAATGAGCACTGCAGGCACCTTGATCTTGCACTTTTGGCCTCCAGAACTGTAGGGATATAAATGTTAGTTAAGCCACCCAGTATGTGGTACCTTCTTATGGCAGCCCAAGCAAACTAATACATTTATAGTTGACCATTGAACAATGTAGGGGTTAGGGTCGTCACCCCAGTGCAGCTGAAAATCCATGTAGCACTTTAGACTCCCCCCCAGATCTAATTACTAATAGCCTATTGTTGACTGGAAGTTTCTAATATCAGACAGTTAACATATAGTTTGTAAGTTATGTGTCCTACATTCTGCATTCTTACAGTAAGGTCAGCTACAGGAGAGGAAATCTTATGAAACAAATCATAAGGATGAAGAAATATATTTACAGTTGTGCATATATTTTATTGAAAAAAAAATCCCCATGTAAGTGGGCCTACACAGTTTAAATCTGTGTTATTCAAGGGTCATCTCTGTCATCTCCATTTGGCTATCTCTCTGGTTGCATTTCCTTATACAACTGAAAACTTTATTCAAGCCATTTTCTTTGCCTATTTTCTTCCACGTTTTTCTACAATTGGCACCTCATGGTTGGGTTTAACTGTGCCCTGATTTTTAATTCTGAAACAAGGAACACAAGTCCCAGAAGAATATCCCATAATTCAATGTGCTGTCACTTTCTTCGGTGCTTCTCAACCTAAGGGCTAACATTTGAATCACCAAAGAGGTTTTACAAACTTTAAAACTTGACACACTTTTTTTTTTGGGGGGGGGGCGGTTATTGGAAGTTTCAGAAGAGAAATGGGATATGCGATGTTTGAACTCAGCTGATGCTGTCTCCCCAGAATGCCTTTTCTTGTTCTTCCTCTAACATCAGGAGAATCACCCACCAGGCTGAATCATTCATAATCTTTGAGGATTTATTATTTGTTACATAAAGAGACGTTCCATCTCTCTAATCAAATTTCTTGAGTTTAGTGTATGGTTTCAATATTCTATTTCTAGAATCTAGCACAGTGCTATAGAAAATAAGTACTAATGTCTTGGGGGTGTGGAACAAACCCATTAGAGTTCTCTTGACACCACCTATTCCAGGACCTGACAGACTTATCCTGGATCAGGGTGGATTGACACACCATGTGCGCTAGAGCAGTGCTCTCTGGACTTGTAGAGTCTATGCTTCTATCACCTCAATTAGCATCTATGGTGTGTTTTTATACCTGCCCTACTACAGTTGAATCTCAACATAGCAGCAGGGACAACTTCTTTAAAAATATCTGCGATGCTCTCCATTTTACTCTCAGTAAAAGCCAAAGTCCTTACATTGTCCTACAAGTAGGGTGACCCTATGTTCCAGTTGGCCTGTGACAACTCCCATTGTACACATGCCATTTTGGTATCATTATTAAACAAATGCATCTTCTTGATTCCATAAGTGTCCCAGATTGTATGATAAGTTCTACAGTCACCCACCTAGAATGTACTGTGTGATCTGGTTCCCTGGAATCTTCTCGCCTCCTCTATTTCTCTTCTCTAGCCGCACTGGCCTCTTACTATTCCTCCCATATGTCAGTCTCTCCTGCTTTAGGGCACCTGTTCTAACTTCTCTCTGCATGGAACACGTCTCCAGGATCTACGTGGCTCACGCTTTTACCTTCTCCAAGTCTGCTCACATCGCTTATCCAAGAGGTCAGCACTGACCACCTGCTTAATACTTGTGGAATGAACAACTGAGTACTGGATATTTTTCTTCAAATTGATCACTGTTTTATCTTAAACACCTCCTTTAAGCTTAATCTTAACAAATTAGTCATTGAAATGTATGATATGTGTTGTATTTTATCCAATATATTAGTAATTGTAATGTGTATATTAAAGTAAATGTATTAAAAGTTGAGTGAAAATAAGAGGAAATGTTCCGTGAAACATCTAAACTGTTCACATGACCACTGTCTGCACTGGATTTTATGAAATAGTGCCTGAAGGTTTCATGAAAACTCTGCTCTACACTACTCTGAGACATGGGCTCTGTGGTTACACTGAAATATCATATGGTCCCCCACCAATATGGAGTAAGTTTCAGTTTATTATTTGTGGTTGAACAAGTCTCCACAGATATTTCTAGCAGGCATATTGCATTTGGCTCAAGAGAGTACATTGTCGTACATGTGCACTTTCAAGTTTATTTTATCACCAGGCTTTATTCTTTCAAAATTCAAGGGTTTTGTTCAAGCTACTAGGTAATTTGATTCTTTTTACTTGCTTGGCACAATCACTAACCCCTTATCTGGCTAGTTATTTTTATTGTTGAATTGGCCAATCAATCTTAATTACATTCAGCTGTCTGACCCAGTCTAAGTTTTTATGCTACTAGGTTCAAAACTGGGAATCTAATCTATGTCTTAAGAAATTAAAATAGCAGATCTGGGAAGTTAGACGCTATGCATTGAATTCTGCTTGGAAGACAAGTGAAGAAAGTAAGGAATGAATAGCTCATGGCATTGAAAAAATGGGAGTGAAGGGCATTGTAGGAAATAAAAGTAATGGAACTGATTTTCACTCATTTGAGTCAATTCCAATTTGAACTTGAATAGGAATTGCCACTTAGAAGGCTAAAATTATCTACAAGTGCATTTTCCCCCTAAACCATGGAAGTAGCTTAGTTTGAGCAGACATTTTGATTGTAACAATAAGAAAGAAATGCCTTCTAAGAAGAGATCTGTCTAAATTTATTAGAAGCACTTCAAAAGAAATCTATGGTCACTGTAAAGGGTTTAAAGAGATAGGCTGTACTAGAAATGGCCAAATCTCTAATATGTTGCTCTTAATGATGATATTTTAAGCACTTTTTTGGTGATTACACAACTATCATTGTAATAGCTAAGTATTGTAACACTGTTGTTGAGGTTAAATAATCATTACAAATTTTATAGAATACAAAGAATCAAATAATAACCCCAGATATTATTCCATTATTTTCAATCACTAGTAATGTACTTTGTATTAGAACAGCAAAACAAATTAAAATCCTTTATCAATAACAAATGAACATATACTCTTCACAGGAGCTACAAAGCTTTGATTAAAAGCCAATCACAAGGGCATAAAATAGTTGAAGTATCTAAGCCACGTTTGAATTCGTTAATTACCTGTATGTCTAGCATTCCTCTTTTTGGAATTCTTCTTTTCCTCCCCGTGCTCCCCCATCCCAGCTGTCACCACATGGTCTCAATTGGAGCTTCCTTTCTTCCCGCCTGACACGGCCTCACTGGCTTTAGTGAGAAGTCAGAACTGCACACTTCCATTGTCCATTTTAGAGAGGTTTTAGACTACGATTGGAGTGAGAAAGAATCGAGAATGGAGGAAAAGAGCTGCTTCTTCTTCTTCTTTTTCTTCTTCTTCTTCTTCTTCTTTTTTTTTTTTTTTGAACTTCTTTCTGAGAGTGAATCTGGAATTATTTGAACCCAGACTCGCTGCCAACATTCAAATCCTCCATAGCATGGAAAGCTCTGCATGCCCCAGGAGAAATTAAGCAGTGACTAACATACAGAAGGGAGCAGAGTTACGAGGACAAGAGTCCTGAAGATGTAGGAGTCCCTTGTTCCAGCTGCTCTTGCCCATTCCTTTGTTATGAATTAATGATGTCTCTATTTCTGCCCTAGTTCAAATTGAGTCTTCTCTTGAAGTCAAGTCCAACAACACACCCTGAACTTCTATCTACAATTATATGAGTGTGTGTGTGTGTGTGTGTGTGTGTAAGTTCCCCTAAGTAGGAACATGATTGACTAACGGTCTGTTTACTTACTTGAATTTTTCAGCAAGATTTTAGTCAATCAAGAAAAAGTGGTTTAAAAGAATCTTTTGTGCAAAAAAAAAAAAAAAATCCAGTATAACAAGGGTGATAACAAAATATTATTTCTTTTATAAGAATGAACTTCCAATCTTTAGTCAATGACCCCCTTATCCAAAGTCTAAAAGTAACAAAATAATTTGAATGATATCTATATGCTTCATAGTAGAATTTGATCTATCTTTCTTTTCACAGAATGATTGGTAGAAAGTTTTCTCCTGTTTCCTATGCTGGGGCCGGAAAATATTCCTCCCAGTTTATATGAATGAAATTCTCATAAATAAGATCAGCAGCAGATCTTGACCCCTCACTTACAGACTTTTATAATAGCTCTTTGAGTGCATCCCCTGTCTTGCATGAAAGCTAGGACTTTTTAATTGTGCAAGTGTATTTTTAATTTGGCCTAATGCACTGGGCTATGTGCCGTGTCCTAGTAGTTAGTGACATGTCCTTGTTAAATGAACAAATGAATAGAAGATTGGCAGAAATCAGACAACTCATTTTTCTCCCCCCCCCCAAATTTAAATTCTCTCATCCTACTGTATGTGTAATTCCTTCTGTAGGAGGCATATTTATTATTCAGTTTATAAATGGTACAAATAGACTTTTTCTGTTTTCTGTGCTCCTCCCTTCTTGCTATGAAAAACAAACAGAAATAAAGGCAGCAAAAAGAAAGAGAGAAATAAAAAAAGAAAAGGAAAAGGCGTGCTCTGCACCGTGGGTTTATTTACAGTCTCTTGGTGAGCTGGAAGGAGACACAACATCGTGGGGTTGATGGATTGGTGAGAGCTAGTGCCAGATGTTGACCACGACAGGTGCATAATAAAAACACCCTTTGTGGTTTTTCCCTGAGAAATCTAAATATATTTGGAAATAAGGAAAACATCTGCTTGGTATTTCTTTCATTGACAGGCTGCTATAGCTTTTTGAACTGTGATTTAAAAAGAAAACACATTGAGGGAGCATTATTTTTGTGACATTGTGAGAGCTTCCTCTAAGCGTTGGTCACAAGCAAAATTCGAGCACACGTTTTGATATCATTTCATTTATTCAGTGGCTCCATTGTTTCTTACATTTCAGTCCATCTGTCTTTTGGTTCACAGCTAAAGTCAAGAATGCTTAAGAAAAATGGACCCACCCTATTTATTAGGACTTGAAGATTGCAAAGTTGTGCTGCAGAGTCACCACATAGTTAGCCTTCCTTTTCCTACAGCCTGGCCTCTGGTTACCATGGTTGAGCCAGCCTGTAGCTCAGTTTTTGGTGGCTAAGTTAAGGATAGGTAGGAAAGCCATATGAAGAGTAATATGCTATATTTGGGATCAGTAGCTTCACCATAACCCTCAATGGTGCTCCCTAGACAAGCACCATGACCTGATATTGAAATGTTGAGTAGTTCCTGTCTCAATCTATGCAGTTTTGAAGACTCTAAGCAAGACTGTATGGAAAGAAGCTAGCAGCAACTTCTCACGGCATATGTACTCAGTTTGTCCAGTGGAACAAATGGATAAATGGAGATCTTTCTCAGAATTCAGAGTGCACAGACCAGTACAGAAGAGTGAGTCGTTGGTCCCTCGTGGCTGGTGATAATGTAGCAGGTGCAGCCTGAAACGGGCTCCTCTCATGGTGAGAGGGCTCCATCGCCCCTTTCCGTTAACCGAGAAAACCCTGATGCTTCTTTCCTATTTTCTGGACAATTAATATTTGTATAACACCCCAAACCCAGGGCTATACTCCCTTCCTTTGGCTTCATCAGAATGTGTTGCACGTGGTCAAGAAAGCCTTGTTTACAACAAATTCTGCTCCACCTTTTAGAGCATGGTGAAATGAGTGCGTGCTAAGGGCTGTGCTAAGTGCTTACTGCTTAATGTTTTAGGTCATTAATTTTTTTTTCTTAAAAACTTTACCTTTTTATTTGAGAGAGGGAGAGAGAGAGGGAACAAGAGCACAAGCAAGGGGAGCAGCAGGCAAAGGGAGAAGGAGAAACAGGCTCCCTGCTGAGCAAGGAGCCCAACGCGGAGCCCAGGATCATGACCTGAGCTGAAGGCAGACTGAGCCACTCAGGTGCCCCAGGCCATTAGTTCTTAAACTGGAGATAATGTGGAAAACTTGGAGGCCTCTCAAAATTAACAGAAGAGAGTGTGACATCGGCAGTACATCTATGAGGTACGGAACAGCTTGTATTGGCCTCCTTGATATTTTTTAATCCTTCCTTTCCTCATATTGGTCTCGGATGCAAAATCATTGTGTTGGCCTCATTGGCCCTCAGCCAGAGATCTTTGAGCTGAAATCTAGGTTTGGGCTTTGTGGATTGTGAATTCTCTGACAAGACGTTCAAAAGTTGGAATGAATGAGTGTGTACACAGTTGAGCATGTTTCTGAAAAGGTTTTTATGGCTTCTAGCAAATCATCAGAAATGCCCCCGCCCCCAAATAGGTTAGAAAACAACTACTTTGGTATTAAAAATTGCTTTTCACTTTTTTTCTGCCTTTAGCAGTAATTTGGTACACTCCCCGCATTCCTTTGTTGCTTTATACTGAGATTGCTCTTAGGAAAGGACTTCGTATTTGTCATCAACACCTTAGTGTCAATTTTAACATGTCTCTTCTCAGGAATAATCTTTTTCTTTGTTTGACTTCTGACTGTGGAACTAAACGTGTTATTGCCTGTTCCGGGACTATCAAGCTTTAGGAAGTGAGAGACGTGGTACTTTTGGGTCGGAAATTCTCCTAGATTGCTTGAAATCATGGAGTCACATTCCAGAAGACCATAGAATGTATAAAAGCCACACTCAAATTCTATTTTTCCTGGGGTGTTGAGAAAGCATCTTGGTGTTGTGAAAAAGGGCTGGTCTTTTTCTAACCAGCTGGCCAGTTTTGGCTTTATTTCCTGGATCCACCACTTACAAATGGTGTGACTGTGGGTAATAAATTTAATCTTTCCGAGCTTTAATATCGCCATCCATAAAATGTCAGCTAACAATACTTCCATTATAGTGCTGCAAGGATTAGTAGTAATTTATGTAGTCTGTTTTATGACTCAGTAGCTGGTTGCTACAATGGATGGAAATAGCACATGGCGAAAACAACATGGTGAGGGAGGTGAAAAGGGTACAATAGTGATAGTAATAAGCTCTAATAAGTGTTTTACATATATTGTCTTAGGACTCAATTAATGCAGTTTTTGGTCCCATTTGACAGATGAGGAACTGAGGGAAAAGCAGCTCAGTAATTTACACAAGGCTCTGCAGGGGCAGTTGGTGGAGCAGATGAAATCAATGAGCAGTCTCCTGAGCCTAATCCTAGCTTCTAGTCCAGACTACCTCCCCAGGTGATGACAACAGTCAAGGTGTGTGGTATACACGTTTGAGAATCTTCAGCTTTGAGATTTCTTTTTGAATTTTTATGTTGCCTAGAAATAGAACTCTATAGAATTTTGTCAATGTGCTCACCATTATCTTATTCACAAGTTTTGCCCTGATATCAAAATAGGATTTTTCCCTTAATGCTTGCTTTTCAGTTTAGTTGTTTTTTTTTTTTGTTTTTTGTTTTTTTTTTTTTGGCTGGGTACAGTATACTTTATTGATGGTACATGACAAGGTAGGGCTCCCCAAGCCCCTCCCCTTCCTCGGGGTCTAGGATGTAAATTGGAGGTCAGGAGATTCTCAGTGTGTTGGGGGATTAAGTTGGGGCAGGGACTCCCAAGCAGCTGAGGGCCTCTCTCTTCCTCTTGTTCTTGCTGGGGCTGGTGGTCCAGGAGGCTCTTACTCCTTGGAGGCCCTGTGGACCATGAGGTCCACCACCCGGTTGCTGTAGCCGAATTCATTGTCATACCAGGAAATGAGCTTGACAAAGTGGTCATTGAGGGCAATGCCAGCCCCGGCGTCGAAGGTGGAAGAGTGGGTGTCACTGTTGAAGTCACAGGAGACAACCTGGTCCTCAGTGTAGCCCAGGATGCCCTTGAGGGGGCCCTCCGATGCCTGCTTCACTACCTTCTTGATGTCATCATATTTGGCAGCTTTCTCCAGGCGGCAGGTCAGATCCACAACTGACACATTGGGGGTGGGGACACGGAAGGCCATGCCAGTGAGCTTCCTGTTCAGCTCAGGGATGACCTTGGTGCCAGTGGAAGCAGGGATGATGTTCTGGGCAGCCCCTTGGCCGTCATGCCACAGCTTCCCAGAGGGGCCGTCCACGATCTTCTGGGTGGCAGTGATGGCATGGACCGTGGTCATGAGGCCCTCCACGATGCCGAAGTGGTCATGGATGACTTTGGCTAGAGGGGCCAAGCAGTTGGTGGTGCAGGGGGCATTGCTGACAATCCTGAGGGAGTTGTCATACTTCTCATGGTTCACGCCCATCACGAACATGGGGGCATCAGCAGAAGGAGCAGAGATGATGACCCTCTTGGCCCCGCCCTTCAAGTGAGCCCAGCCTTCTCCATGGTGGTGAAGACCCCAGTGGACCCCACAACATGCTCAGCACCAGCATCACCCCATTTGATGTTGGCGGGATCTGGCTCCTGGCAGATGGGGATGGGCTTCCCATTGATGCCAAGTCTCCCGTTCTCAGCCTTGACTGTGCCGTGGAATTTGCCGTGGGCAGAATCATACTGGAACATGTACCCCATGTGGTTGAGACCAATGAAGGGGCCACTGCTGGCGACAGTATCCACTTTGCCAGAGTTAAAAGCGGCCCTGGGGGGATCCCTGGGGGGATCCCTGGGTGGCGCAGCGGTTTGGCGCCTGCCTTTGGCCCAGGGCGCGATCCTGGAGACCCGGGATCGAATCCCACGTCGGGCTCCCGGTGCATGGAGCCTGCTTCTCCCTCTGCCTGTGTCTCTGCCTCTCTCTCTCTCTCTCTGACTATCATAAATAAATAAAAAAATTAAAAAAAAAAAAGCGGCCCTGGGGACCAGGCGCCCCAAGTGGCCGAATCCGTTCTCCACGACCTGCACCACCGCGACCCGGGCGCGGCCCTGCACCAGAGGACGGGCTGGCTGCCAACCGCGGAGCCCAGGGCTGCTTTTCAGTTTAGTGAGCAAACAGGGAACCAACTTGTTTGGAGTCTGTTGTTATATTCTAGGCATTGTCCTTAGCTTACTAGCTTTGAAGCGTTGACAGGCTCGATGAAGGAACTTTGCAGGCGTACACAGATGACTGAAATATGAATATGGCAGGAGGTAAAATAGTGGATGTACTGGGATGCTGTGGGACTATACAGAAGGAGGTCTTTGGCCAACCTGGGAAAACAGGGTGCTTCCCAGGGGACTTGACCACAGTAAGTCTTGATAAGCAGGAAAACCCAGCGAGACCCAGGAAGGTGAAGGGGGGATTCCTGTCAGATGGAAGAGCAGGAGCTAAAGCACCGAGGCAGAAAACAGCATGGGGCGTGGGAGGAGAGAATTGCAAGGGAATTGTAAGATGCACAGGATTGCAGGCAGCTGGACTTTGCCGGATGTAGATGGACGCGGGTCGGAGCTGTGACAGGAGCAGACAAAGGGGCTCTGGGCATGCACGGCCACCAGCCCCCTCATGGAGGAGTTTGGGCCGTGGGCTGTCATTTTGTAGATGGTGGGGACTTTGGAAGGGTTTACCAAGAAGCGAAATGGTCAGCTCTCCCCGCAGTTCTCTTGTGGAGCAGAGACAGGGATTGGATTTATCTCCTGGATTTCCTTCTATCAAACAATATCTCTTATGGAAGCTTTGCAATCACTTATTTTTTTTTCCCTTTCTTTTCTCTCTCTGCTTTTCGTTTCTACAATCCAAAGGGGTGATTAGAATTTCATACCCTAGAATGCGGTAACTTATGATAGCTTCTGTCCCTTGGTTCTTTTTTTTCAATCCTCCCTCCTTATGTTTAATCTGATTCAGACTTCTATTTTACAGTAATGTCTGAGTGGGCCTCCTTCTCCGTCTAGCCCCCGGAGAACTGGCTTATGTAAACTTAGGGGTCCTGGGCTTTACCAGATATTCTGTTGGATTTCTCCCCAAGGTGAAATAAGAATCCACAAATCCCAAATCTCAAAATTATATTGTTTGCAGTAACGCCTAGAAAAAAATGAAACCAAAGAACTTGGGAGAGTAATGTGTGGAGATGAGAGAGGGAAACTGCTCTTCATAAATAGAAAGCCTATGCTCCCTGGAGCCGAGAGGCTGAAGTGGGCCAATTTATACATAAAGCTCATAGTCAGCTTCTCAGTTGTCTTAGTTATACACGGGGCACATAGGGAAACTCATCCCCCTTGCACGGTTCAACTCTGCATGGCGAAGCACTGATTCTCAAGGGTCGGGGCAGGATGAAGGGCACCATGAAGGCCACTGACACCTCCCCATTGAGAGTTACTGCCAAAGTGAGTTTTACAATTGCTGGTAAGAATGTGTCACGTCCCTTGGGTGCCTGTGAGTTGAGAACCACTGTAGGCATCCTCCAGTGGTGTACGCTGTGGCGTGCAGGGAAACCCACCAGAAACCAGGCATGATTCTGTGAAGTTGGCAGCCATGTTTCTCCCAGTTCCCCACTGTCAGCTGTGTTTTCTTTTGTGACAAAGGAGTGACTTATAGTAAGTCATAAATCAAAGGCTGTTCTCTCACTTTCACTAGTGTCTAGAAGGCAAGGACCATGTCTTATTTATCTCACTCTTCCCACCACCTCTCACAGGGCCTGGTACAGAACAATCGCCCGGCAAATGTACTGCAAAATGAATAAGAAATGATCTTGGGAGGGTGGTGAGCAAAAAAGACAAAGATTGTGTAAACTTCTAATTATTTAAAACACTGCATTTTTCTACCCAAATGTTTGAATTGGGCCTTTTATACATTAAGCATGTGGCTTATTTGGTAATTATTATTCTGTTACCTCACACTTAGAAAACCTAGCATTATGAATGAAACTAATTTGAGGTCTCTCAGCAACTGTTGATTTTCAAATACTTTTTTCTTCCCTACAACAAATAATACTCTTTTGGGCATATTTTCCCCCTATTTGGGTTCTTTTTTTTTTTTTTTAATTTATCTTGATGAACTTAACAACAATAATCTGACAGTGAAGACGTTTAAATCACGCACTTTAGTGCAATTCCCAGAGCTAGAGAAGACAGGCCACTGTGATTGAAGCAATGGATTGCATCTCTGCGGCCAGATGGCAGTTGAAATATAATGGGCTTACAGCCGTCAGCCACAGCTAGAGATTTGCACGCAAAGGGTAAGCCTTTCAGTGATGGAAAATGGAAAGCTGGGTGGTTACTTAAAATTCGCACATTGTTCCTAGTGGTTTATAAAGGCTAAAGGGAAAACTCCATCCATGCAAATTCTGTTTAGGATAGTATTTGTAATGGAACTGCATAAAAATGTACTGCTTGCACCCTGGTACTGTTGCTATTTTATATATATATATATATATACACACACAGTGTTTGAGCTTTAAACACATACATCTGAAATGAGAACCAGCATTATGGTTCTAAATCTATGATGTTTACATGATTTTGTTCTGATTGTTCTTGACAAACACACAATCAGTGAGAAATGGCTTCCCGCATCCCCAAAGCTGTAAAGCATAGGATTTCAAAATTTTCTCTGACTGATTTGATGTTCCCTATTGTGCTGTGTGCTACAACTGGTTCAGGGCAAAAGTACTTTGAATTTCCTACTCCATGTCAAAATAGTCCTGGAATAATGTAATTCTCGATAGGATGAAGCTGTTCTCCATGTTTCTATAACTTCTGTTCGAGACTGCATCTGGATCTGTTCAACCATGGTCAATGTTTTTTGAATGCCAGATGAGAGCTTCAGAAGAGCCCCTTGGGGAGGGAGAGATGACATTAGCCATGCTCGGCTAATATCAGCTCAGGAAGAAGAATATATCTGGCAACACATTTATCCTGATAAACATGATGATAGGGAAAATTTTTGTTTAA
The DNA here is from genome assembly GCF_048418805.1 of Vulpes vulpes. NCBI lineage: Eukaryota > Metazoa > Chordata > Mammalia > Carnivora > Canidae > Vulpes > Vulpes vulpes. The sequence goes on from NC_132793.1 coordinate 56,390,196, forward strand.
GCATTGGCAGCATGTATTTCCTGTTACATCTGTATATGGCTGTCAGGTCACATAAAACAGGCCATAACAGAAGACAGTTGCAGGGAATAGGTTATGTAATGAGATTAAGCCAATGAAAGTCTGGCATCCAGCTGTAATTCCACTAACAGTGTGGAGAGTCTGCTTATCCACCCAAGTCAAGGGTATTTTTTTTTTCTCTTTGGTCACTGTTCCTGAAATTACATTGTTATCCCCTTCAGCTGTTCAATGAGCTACTGGAAAGAAGAATAAAATGTATAAAAATGGGAGGAAAAGGAGAAAGGCCTCAGGCTATGGAATTCATGGCTGGAGAACTCAAGATTTTTATGCAGGTGAATTTCCTAAATAGAAAAAGACCACAGGGTCTTAAGCCATTCAGAAATAAATATGCCATTCTAAGTTTATGATGTTCACAAAATCCTATAGGATTGCAACTCTCATTCTCACAAATATGGGACACTTGTCTTTAGAACAGCCTGAAAAATCATTCAAATGAGGGAGATATCAAAAACTACTGAAGCAGGGATTCCGTAAGTGTAAGTTAGTAGGTTTTCCATCACTTTAGTTTTACAATTTGACATTATTAAGGCTTATATATAGGTGCCTGCCAGCACAGCTACCACTAAGAATCTATCAGTATTTCCATTATAAATCCCATTTTTCAGGGGTTAATAACTTGGTCATAAAAATTCGCTGCAGGCTGAAATCAAGTCTTGAGGGGAAGTCTTTTTTCTTAATCTCAACAGAAGAGTTTGTTCATATTTCTGAGACTAAGATGGTCGGTCAGAGGCCAGGAAAGGTAGATTATGTATAAGATTATTTTTTAATGTATAAAATTTTCGTTTCTGAAAATTTACCACCAATCCTGGGGTTGTTGGTATTTTATTTGTTTGTTGACTTGCCTTTTCTTCTTCTTTTACCTCCTCCTCCTCTCACCCCCCGCACCCCCTCTCATCCTACTCCCCTCTCTTTTTCCTACTGTATTGTGGTCCTCCTGGAAATTAATCCTTCTAACGCAATCAACATATGGACGGGACGTTACTCAGTGGAGAAGGAGCAAAGAAGTCAGATTTGTAGGAAGATTCATCAGAAAAAAAGCTCTGGGCTCCTTTTCATTCTGGCTCTTTATAATCTTCATTACTGACACATTCTTTGCAGAAACAGTATAAAGTTACCTAGTAGTTGGGAAAACTGTAACCTCTTACTCTGTGGCTAAGTGAGAAAACGGATCATCTCGCAATCTTTTTTGCCAAACCAGCAAGCAATTTATCAACTTTCTCTGCATTTATCAAATGCATTGTAACTACGAAAAAGTGCCATGTTCGAATGAAAATGGTAAGGAATGAAACAATTCTAAATTTTTATCATAACCCGAGATCTTTTAGCTCTAGTTTAATTTCTTCCAGGGCCTAATTCTCTGGGCATATTTTAATAGGCAAAGTCTAGTCTACTTTTGGAGCAAACTATTTTTTCTACAGTTATGCAGGACTGAAAGTCCCTTTTCTCTTTTCCTAGAGGAGAAACAGTCAACCCACCCTTCATCAGAAACCACCAAGCTATTAAAAATGTAGGGCTACTTTCCATGCAGTCTTAACTTCAATGAGTAGAAGAGAAAGGACAAGTGCTCAGACTTAACTGAGAGAAATAGGGGCAGGACAGTTTCAAACCTTCCGTATTATTTTGGTGAATTTGACAATGGGGGAATTAAGGAAGTGCTGACACATACTGATTTCTAGAAGCATAAATATTCTCAGTTCCAATTCAAAGCTCTCCATTGGTGTGCAGGTCATTTTGACCTGTGTATTTCCACCCTCTCCTACTTCTAGTGCCTTGTCTTGACTTTCCAGGTTCTTCCTTTTTACATATCTGTTGCTACCCTGCCTCCTGTTGCCCCTCCACACTTCCTTGGCTAACCTGGCAGTCCCTCAAGTTTCAGACACTGAGGGATCTGGGGTGCCTTGCTGCCCCCTACTGGTTACAAAAGACTTGGGTTTGGGCTTTTAAGACCATCCTACATTTTTTAAATTAGTGCCAACTTCTGAGACGTACTTCCTCCTGTGAAGCTTTCTATAAAATAATTTTTTCGATGTATGTCAATATTACGTAGTGATTGATGCTACTTTATAATTAGTGAGTTTTTTAAAAAATGTTTACTTTGACTTTGTTTTCCTTTAGAAATTTATACATTTCTCAGTTCTTTTCATGCTCTTTTGCTAAAACTGGCACCCCATTAGTGAAAATGAGGGAAAAGTTTTTCCACCAGAATTGTATTAGGATTTTCTTTCCTTGTACACTTACACGAAATAATTGATTTCTTTAAAAACAAACAAACAAAAAAAGGTTTATTTGAGAGAGGGGGGTGGGAGGAAGAGAATCTCAAGCAGACTCTGTGCTGAGTGGAGCCTGACACAGGGCTCGCTCTCACAAACCTGAGATCGTGACCTCAGCTGAAATGAAGAGTCAGATGCTCAACCAACTGAGTAACTGAGTTACTGGTAACTGAGTCATCCAGGTGCCCCCAAAGAATTGATTTCTTATGGCTTTGAATGTAGTTCTTTCTCTAAATTGAAAGCACACATATGGAACCTGCATACTGCTTCCTCAAAACAGTTTATTTGACTAGTGGATTAGTCTATTTGAGCTGCCCTAACAAAATACAAGGACTGGGTGGCTTACACATACACATGTATTTTCATAGTTCTGGAGGCTGGAAGGGTTGGCTTCTGATGAGAGCTCTCTTCCTGGCTGGAGACGGCTGGCTTCTAGCTAAGGAATTCTGGTGTCTCTTTCTCCTCTAATAAGAACAGTAAGTGAGGACTCTACCTATGACCTCATTTAACCTCTTATCACCCTTTCAAAAGCTCTGTTTCCAAATGCAGTCACATAAAGGATCGGGGCTTCAACGTATACATTTGGGGGGGGGGTACAGACACAAACATAGCAAATGTTGATATGTGGATTTTAACAATTTAACTGATTTTCAACTAATACATCAAATTATTTTTTAGAAAAATCTCATACCATGGGTCAAGAATAAAAGGGAAAGGGATTAGTATTAGAATGATAAGAAGTGATCCTTACCATGGTGAACAGATAACACAACTGAGAAAATGAAATCAAATCAAGGCTGAAACAAGGAGAAACAATAAGAGTTCAAAGTACTAAATCATTATACAGCCTTTAATCATGAAAGAAGTTCCAAGTGTGGACTGGAATAACCAGAGAAAGCTTCTAGGAAGAAATTGTATTTAGCCTCCTACTGAAAGATATGTGGATTTTTATTAACTTCAAGGGAGGGGTAAGAATAAGAACATTTTACCACAAGGAAGGCTCTGGCTTCAGAATGAATACAAAATATGCAGTACCGTTTGAGGAGCCTGGCCTGACTGTCAGAGAGGACATTTAAAGGCCTTCTACAATAAAATGTTATTATTTAACATTCCCCTGAGTATCCATGGAGTGCTGGTTCAGAATATACATGACATGGTCTTTGTTCTTTGGAAGTTTGCTATCAAAGACCATAATACTCAAGTCTGACAACTTAGTGGTTCCAGAATTTGCTTAAACTTCTCTTATTTTCCCACCGGGAGACCACTCCTGACTAAGGCAGCAGGTTAGCTGTCTTGGGCTGAAGCATACTGCAAAGTCATTCATGTTAAGTTTAGGGAAAAAAACAAAACAAAGAAACCTCTTCCTCCCTTTGTTTTTTCCTTTGATTGGTTGCAAGGTCCAGAATCGTTTCAGAGCATCCAGTGGAGCCCTTAGCCATTCCAGAGGGCGAAGGGTTGGAAACACCGATTGGTTTGAAAACCTTGATATTTAATACTTCCTATAGCTTCTCTGTAAGTTCCACTCAACAGTTCACTCACTCATTCCTCCACCCATTGGGAAAACAGGGCTGAAAAACACTAAATTACACTAAATTATAAATGCTAAAGACACACGCAGCTCTACCTACTAGCATCACCTGTGGGCAGAGCCTATCACCCTGTGGACACTGACATATTTCTAATTACACCATCTCTGATCATATACATGCCCTGGGCTTATCAGTAATAACAGATAATATCACCATGATCAAAATAAGTCTATAATTTAAACTGGATTTTCTATCACCATCAGCATCAGGCAAAGTTTTTTTTTTTTTTTTTTTAAAGAAATTGTGATGTAAATCCTATCTCCTTTTGCAGGATCTGGTCTAGAGGAACAACTGTGTGGTTGAAATTTGTTTTTGATTTTGTCTCTTATTCCAAAATAATTTTCCTCCCTTCGCGGAGCCTCTTCCCAGGTCAGATTCCTGCATTTCCCTGTACTCTCACTCCGGCTCTCCCCATTCATCAAAGAAAATGTTTGTTATCAGTCATGTAGAACCTGGTATGAATTTAAGTCATGGTGCTATCTCTCTCTGGGGGATTTATATTTTTGGATTTATCTATAATTCTGGAATAAATGCCTTTGTCTTCTATAAAATTTAGAAGCTTTAGGCATGAGCATAGCAAAGGATCTGTTTTTGAAGTTAAGGAGATTTTCTGTTGCTGTTGAACTCTTTATTGAGAAGATTTGTATCTAAATTGCAAAAGTTTCCCAAAGTTAGGGATTTATGTAAAATGAGAAGTCAGAACTGCAATTAAGGGACAGATTAGTAAGGTATCTTGGCGATGTGAAAATGAAACTAATATGTATTGGGTGTCTATTATATGCCAGGCAATGTGCCAGGCATCCTCACATTTCGTGAGCTTATTTAAGGCTGCCAGCAATTCTGTAAACTCTTCACCCCACTTTGCCATCGAGGAAATACAGTTCTGGAGGTTAACTAAGTTTCACAAATATCCTGCAGCGAGGAAATGAGGAAGCCATGTCCCTCTGGCTTTGAAGTCCATCATCTTGGTGCAGGGGAGACAAAAGTTGTCAGAGTACATGACATTTGAATGTCTGATTTAGTTTGTTCTATTAAAAATTTGCTTTGAACATTTTGAATTAAATTCCTGTGATTACAGAATGGCATGTACTTTGCACCACACACAGCACCTTGCTGGTCTTTGTTATGCAGAACCAAGATGAGTTGCCTTCAGAAAAATTTGCAATTCATTTCTTTGGTCAGAAACCGTCTATACCAGGATGGAGAAGCTATAATACAGAAATCATAAGGTTGTTCAAGAACTCCCTCATACATAGTTGGCATATGCTTTTTTCTCACAGATTTTATTTTTATGTGCAACACTGCTGTCCATTCCAGATAGTCATTTGATTCTCATAGAATACTTTCATTGTTTTCTTTTTTTAAATTGAAGTATGATTAACATACAGTATTATATTGGTTTCAGGTGTACAATATAACGATTCAACAATTCTATACATTACTCAGTGCTCATCAAGGTTTCACCTCCTCCCCTACTTCCTCTCTGGCAACCAGCATATAGTTGGCATTTGTAACATTCCAACTAACCCCTGGAAATGAATAGTTTTGCACTAATTCAAAGTAAGCCAGCCAAAGTCAACCCACACAGTCATATGGTTGGAGTAATCATACATCTTCGACCAAAAATTGGGACACACCAATGGACCAAATATTTGAAATTATGGCTGTCCCATTATTCCAGAATATATGATTAGCCAGTTATGTGTTAGAGGATAATTTTGTATTTCTTCTCAGACTTAACTGTAGATTCACTTGAGGATGTGAAACGTAATGTAGATGTACTTGAGGATATGTAAAACATAATGTTTTACTGAATGAATCTGCCCATTTTTAAATTTGACTGAGAAGTAAAGAGAAAATCAGGTGACCAATTGACAGAAACTATTACTTTATCAGTTGTAGAATAAAAATTAATTTAGTGACTCCTGTGCTAAGTTAATTTTCTTAGGAAATATGTAGACCGTCTTGGAATTCTTAACAGTAAGAATGCCTAAGCAGTATACTGAAGGGAAGGAAAAACAAATCTTGTTGAAATCAGCAAATGCCCTGACTTATTTTCTAAATTAAAATCATCTATGTGAACCAAGACCAGTTTGAATCCCCATTTTGGTGCAGAGAAGCCCATTTTGTATATCACTTTCAAAAAAGCTTAAAATAGAAAGTGTGATTGTTTTTCCAAGTTACATTAAATTAATGTGAATAATAACAATAAAGCTTAATAACTTAAAATGTGTTTTCTTTAGGTGTGTGCTTTAGAAAGCATTGCTGTTTTCTTCGAAATGCTAATCTAAAAAAGCAGTAAAAAAAATATTGTTAATTCTTGATTATTCACTTATTCAGCATGAATGCCCTAATATGAAGATACTATAAGTTCTTTGCTCTGCCTATTTTCCCTCTGGTTACCTGCCCTTGAGCAATCCTCTCTGTTTATAGTGGTGGAGAACAGAAATAGGTAGGAAATGAAATAGGAATGCACTCAGGGCTTACCTTGTCCTTGCACATGATGGTGGTAGGGAGACAAGTGGAAACAGGTACATAATATTGGATTTGGGTTTTCTAAGGGTTCATGCGGTTTGTGTTTTCAATTTGGCATAAATAAAATCTAGGCTCTGACAATATAATTTATAAATTTATCCATACCATTACAAATGTTGGCCCTATTAAAATGTATTTTTAAATGTTATGACAAAATATTCCTGCCATCTTTAAAAAACAGACTTTGATTGATTTGCAAGTGCCCAGGCCACTTTAAAAAGAATCTCCAGTAGTCTATAGGAAGTAACATTTATGACAGCGTGAAACTCAAAGAAAGAGAATTTGGGGGAAGCACGTTCAATAACTTCCAGGGTAACATGGCTGCCTACTGTGTGTGCTTCTTTCATCTCATTTCTTACTGCCATAGCCTTTCAAGGAAGAAGATAATGTATTTTTGATGGAAATAAAAGCAGAGAAGGCAGTGTAAGAAAGATGTACTTTGAGAACTAATTGGAGTGCTCTTGAGACAAGTTTGTGCTTTTCTGCCAATAACTTGTGAGCAGATTTTCAACTCCCCTCTCAAACTGGGATACATCGAACAAAAATTGTTGTGGTATTTTTAGATATCAAAAATATTTTACACGAGCTACTTTTTAATCAGCAAGAAACTCAAGATGAATGAGTGAGTCTGTAGTCACATCAGAAGCTGAGTGTGAGGAGTGCAGTGTGAGGGGCGCCATGGCCAGGGGAGGACGATATCCTGGAAAGGCCGTGCCCGAAGGGTGGCTTTAAACTCACTTGTGCCATGGTGCAGTTGTTGCGGACCAGAGAGCTGAGAGAGCCAATAGAGAGGGAGAAATCATCACTAGGATCAAGAGAGATCAGAACAGGGGAAACGTGGAAACTTCTGGGCCAAGGTCAAGAAGAAGAGGGAAGATCTCTGAGCTGGGAAGCTGGTCATGAAGGAGAGAACAGCGTGTCATTAAGGATTTAATCAGGAATGAATAGCTTTTGGCAATTTACGTACACAGTGACTCTCACAGCCTCTGGGCCGTGGTACTCTTGTATGAACCACCGAGAAATCTCATTACAAAATATGAAATACATTTTTTTAAAAAGGAAGAAAAATGAAGTTGAAAAGATTTGTGCCACGTATATAGGAGGAAGTGGTATACAGCTTGTTTACTAGTGAGATTGAAAACTTTCCACAGCTGTTTCAATTAATCTTATTTTTTCCCCCTCAGGAAATATTATTTACCTCCTGTTTACTGATCACTTATTACATGTAAAGTAGGGTGCCAATGTTCTGGAGGTGGCAGTGGAGAAATAAAAAGTATGACAAATCTCTTCTCTTAAAGCCATGCACTTGGGTGTATGTGCAACAGAATAATGTGAAGGAGGGAAGGACGAGTCTGAGGAAGAGGGTAGGGAGTGCTAAATGCAGACACACTTCAAAGCAGCTAGCCTCAAGTTTCTAAATGGAACCACTGGTGAGTGGAACTCATATATCTCTTTTGAATTCTGTCCCAGGGGTCAATATTGGAGAATTATCTCTGGGTGTAGGGGCAGAAGAGCAGGCCAGATGGAAGATCCAAGAAGCCCTTGGAGACTCAGTGAATGCTTTATAACATGCTTATCTGCTGCCTCATCAGTTAAAAGTGTCAAGAAAATTTCAAGTTTGACTTGTGATGAGATGAAACAGTGCTCTGCCAAGGAGGCCCTGTAAAGGGCTCACTGAGGGCTCCTACCTTCATTTAGGAGATGTGCTCACAGTGGCTACACCTAGGGCCGCTCGCTGAGGGTCTTCCCATGGTAGGGAAAGCAAGCTCTGCATTGAGTAGAGGAGACATTTTACCCTGTGTTGTACCCTCCCTCTGGGCTTTGACAGTGTGCCCAGCCTTCTGTGGGATGAATCAAGTTTGGTTACTTTCCCACAGTCTTTGATTAATGAGCAGGACCATTCATCCCTTTCATGATCATGTTAGTGACTTTCTCAAGGGCTCTCAATTGGAGAAGTCAGCAGATGGCTGGGAAATACCCACCTGCTGTTTGCAGCCCTTATGAGGCTTGTTAAGCTGGTTCTTTCAGGAATCTCATGTGGACAAGAGTAACCACCATGCTACCTTAAGCATATTTTCTAAATCCCATTTTTTGCTCTTGGTTCAACAATCAAGTGGTTGAATAGGTTGAGTGAAATATTTTGCAGTTCCCTCTCTGAGGTAAACCTGGTTCGACACTTATTATATGAAGACAGAATTATATTACAGGCTTAGTAGTGATAATGTGGATATGAGACTTGATGCATCTGCCCGAATATGAAGTTAACCCATCAATCAATCATTCTCTGAATTAAGAATTGTATAGTGGAGACAGCACCCAGATTCTTTTACTGAAAATCTCATTTATTTATTGCCAGGGTGCTTCTGGGTTTTCCAATGAACTAAATCATAGTTTCCTTTAATCTGCAAAATGGGGACTAAAAACAGCAAGCCGGCTTACTTCACTGGGTTATTGTGAATATCTAAGAACATTGCATAAATGAAAGAATTTACAAACTTAAACATCATACAGGTGTGAAGACTTATTGTCAATAAGTGGCACACACAGATGACCTGGAGTGTTTCTAACACAGCTCTAGGTGCTTTGGAAGCTACTAAAGAGAGAAATGTGGCTGCTGTCTTCAAGGTTTGAATGGTCCAGAAAATTGAGAGCAGCATAAGATACTATCTAATCAAGACCTAAGGGGGCTGCTGCAAAAGAAGTGCCGTCAGAGTTTAGAGGAGAATGAAAGGGGGAGAGGGTTAATGTGCAGACTGATGACATTAGGAAGGAGGTAGGCATTGAGCTGCACCTTGAAGAAGGGAAATGGTGGAGTTGAGAGACTGACGGTCAAAGAAGCTGAAAAGAATTTAAAATTCTAAGTTCAACCTTTTCCCCAAAATGTCCTTTACCTGCTATATTCACTGTCAAACTCCTTATTTTTAAGTTAACCCCTTTCTGAACCTTAGGAACTCTTCTCTGTTCTCCAATGGAATTGATCACTCTCTCCCTTAGTGGTTCCTATTCTTAAAAATATATATATTTGCATTATTGAAGGTATCTCTTTGTGTGGAAACACTGGGGTGATTAAGTATCGTTTCTGAAGGGAGACAGATCTAGGTTCTAGTCTCAGTTTTACTGCTGACTGGCTCTCGGACTTTGGGTGAATCATTTACACTTGACCGTTTGAACAAGGTCTCAGGTCTTTCATATGTTAGCTGGAGACGGTAATATCAAGATTCTGGACAGTAAATAGGGAATAGTGTCTCAGTGCATCCTACATGTAGTGAACATTTCAAAAATGATGTCCATTGTTAATTTTTATGGATCTGTTGCCCTTGTTAGATAGTATGGTGCTCTCATCATGCTTTCCTTCACATACAAGCACCTAATATGGGGCCAGGCACATGGTAGGTACGTGATAAATATTTGAACCAAAATGAGCATTCAAGATAGAGATGGCATTTTAGGAAATGGCAGCAACAAAGACACAGAAATGGAAGTAGGGGTCATCAGTGTGAACGGCAGTGGAGGAGGCAGTGGGAAGGAAGAGTCTATGAGAGATTCCTCTGATCTGATCAGAGGAAAGATTTATATAGGGGAATAAGTTATGCTGGATGGATTGTTAGGGCACAGGAAGAGGAGGACCAGGAGAAGGAGTTTGGATTTGATGTGATGGGCAATAGGGAGTCATAGTTTTTGTGAAGACGAGTGACATCACGAAAATGATGAGAAAATCGGTTAAGACTTTCATGATCCAATAGCAAATTATTTTAGATATTCCATTTAATATGACCATTTATGACTACAGTTTGCTGCCATCTTACTTGATTATAACAGAGACAAGTCAGTATTTTTCTCTTCTTCCTGAGTTTTTAAAGAAAAAATAAGCATTATTCTTTGTACTATAAATGGCCGTGTGCTAAGGACTCCTTTAAATCAGTGAAAGTACTCCTTCTGAAGACATTGAAGGGTGTCTCAATGATAATGATTAATGACTTTAAAACACCCATAAATCTTTGAGGAATGAGCAAACTACTATTAGAACCATATGTTGCTCTCATTCTTCACATGGAACTTCTATGAAAGTCACCAGGAGTTCAGGGGAATGATGAAGACAAGCATATGGCAATAGATCTGAACTAAATTAATAACAGTATGAAAACACAGCTAAATTGTGATAATCCCCCTTGTTATCCAGCTTTTTTCTTTTCCAGACAGCCTCATGGTGTATAGTTAGCACCGAAAAGACACTTGTTAAATGGGGAGAACCGATGTGCAAGAAGAAGCCATGTGGCATATCTTTTGAAGCAAGCTGAAGAGGCAGTGATTTGGGGCTTCTTTGCTCAGGACCGCTATGGAGTCAGTCAGAGATCAAAAAGGAGCCTAAACCTGACTATGCTTTAGGCACTGCATCTGGCTCCATCCCACACTGTTGCCATAGTCACCCATCTCCTAGCAACAATGAACAGCATTTTCATGTCTCTTAAGTGACAAAGCATGTGAGTAAAACACATGAATGTAATTACAATAGGCTAATAATTGGAGAGGTTACCTCGTGGTTAAAGTTCACTGCGAAAATCCATATGAATCTTTGGTTTCATGATTTGATCTCTCCTGTGATGGGTTTTATTTTATTTTATTTTTTTTAATTAATTTTTATTGGTGTTCAATTTACCAACATACAGAAAAACACCCAGTGCTCATCCCGTCAAGTGTCCACCTCAGTGCCCGTCACCCATTCCCCTCCAACACCCGCCCTCCTCCCCCCTTCCACCACCCCTAGTTCGTTTCCCCGAGTTAGGAGTCTTTATGTTCTGTCTCCCTTCCTGATATTTCCCAACATTTCTTCTCCCTTCCTTTATATTCCCTTTCACTATTATTGAATTCAGATGCAACGAAACGTCGGGACACCTGCACCCCGATGTTTCTATCAGCAATGGCCACAATAGCCAAACTGTGGAAGGAGCCTCGGTGTCCATCGAAAGATGAATGGATAAAGAAGATGTGGTTTATGTATACAATGGAATATTACTCAGCGATTAGAAACGACAAATACCCACCATTTGCTTCAACGTGGATGGAACTGGAGGGTATTATGCTGAGTGTGATGGGTTTTAATAAGAAAACACCTTGGCTCGAATTGAGGCAGCTCAACAGCGTGCTTTTGAATCTAATGACTGCAAATATCCCTATATAGACTGTGATAAAAGGGAACTTTGTTTTAAAAAGTGAAAAAGCACTTAGTTTGAATAACCTGACTGTCATTATCTAGAACTCTGAATAGAATGTCCTGGAGGTGGAAAAACCCTGGCCTTGGGGCTGGGAAGAAGGAATATTCCATCCTAACACACTCAGGCTCAAACAATCCATTAGCAGCCTTTGCCATGAGCAATGAGTCTCAATTGAGGTCACTAATCAGAAGCAGTAAAGACAAAATAGAGATAAAAGGGAAAGGCTACATGTGTCAGGCTTGTCCTTGAGGCAAAGTTAAAAACAAACAGTGTGGCACTTCTTAGGGGATCTTTAGTTGTTTACTTCTAAATGTTTGTGTCATATTTCTAATAATCTCTATCTAAATATTCTGTCCAAAGAAACCCATTGAGATACCAGCCTCATTTTAAAAAAATGTCATAGCCTTGAATCCTAATAAACCTCGCTGTTAGGCTGACCTACGTGCGTACAATGAAAATTCAGGAGAGTTTAGACTTCCCCAGAGAAGTTGCAAACAAAGAAGTCAACGCCCATTTTCATTTTAAAAAGGCATCTTGTGTATTATTGACAAGATCTATTGGCCCCATCCCATGACCCACTTCTTCAGAAATAAGAATGTACATGTCATGGTATGAACACTACTTTGCCTGATTTTTGTATCAGAGCCTGTGCATTTGGTAAATGTCAACCAAAGAGACCCCCTGTGGGAAGTAGATTCTGGAATGTCACCGAGAGATTGCACTGGAGGGGAAGTAGAGCAAGGGGACACTGCCTCCCAGATGGACACACAATCCCCTCACCTCGGCGGGCCACGAGAACGTGTTTCCACGTTGCATGCAGAGCAAGCCTAGCTGTGCTAACTGCTTTGTGAAAGGAAAATCCTCCTGAAATTAAATAATCAAAGAAGATAGGTGAGTGCTGATTTTGTGAAATAAACAGTGATTGAGGAAAGAAGAAAACCCAGCAGGACTCAGCATGAAGCAAATTAATTCATGTTGGAGATTTACTCTCCTGAAGAAATTAAATTGCCCACTTCCTAATCAGCACAGTTCTTGGCATGCTGTTTCCCTCTCTTTCTTCCTAAATTTGTTTCATGTTAGAGCTCCTTAATTTTTCACTCCACTATTTTTAAACTTAACAATTTGAAGCTCCGGTTCTTTGTGTGGTTCTCTGAAGCCGGGCATTCAGTGGGTCCCTTTGCCATTTATTTGTTTCGGAAAAGGAAATGCCTTTCCAGTCATCTCATTTTGTTTATTCCATTTGCCTCTGTTCCAGAAGAGAATAGAAGGAGACACCAGGGCTACTGCGTCTCTTCTGCATTGTGCACCTGAATGGCTTGGGGGAGAAGCATGCTTCATCATACTAATTTGGAATTCCTGAAGGAAAACCATATCTCAGTGTTCATTCAGCGTATATAGCTGCTCAATGTAAATACAGATTGCTGGGTTCTTTCCCCATTCTTCTCATCCTGCAGCAAAAGAAAAAAAAAGCACAAACTGTTGTTCTTCCAGTTAAATCTGCACACAGAGGAAGATGTCAACACACATTAAAACTGAAACCACATTTGAGAAGACACGCAGAACTTTGCAAATGCCACTGCTGTTTATAGAGCTCGGAGCTGGAGGGGATATCATATGTTTTTCAATCTGGTTTTTTTTTTTTTTTTTTTTTTTACTCTTCTGCTGTCTTAAAATAAACCATATAATTCTTGTTCTTGGCCTTAGAACGTGAGTTATGCCATCAGTCTGGTGTGATTCATTTGCTAAAATATTCCTGTGATGAAGGTCTCTCCCTCCCTGTAATAACTGTTGTGGTACTGCTGGTGCCTGTGGAAGTCATTGTGTCCCTTGGAGGGCTGACAAGCAGGAAAGGGCAGCTATGTGGCACAGGCACTGGAGGATAATCAAAGCTGGTGAGATTTCATTTGAATCCTGTCTCTTCCTTACAGGCACAGTTGGCTGGTGGGAAAACTTCGTTGGCACCACCTGCATACCAACTTTGATTTCAAACGGTGAGGCCAGATTTCTAAAAGCAAGGTATTGGAACATGACCGTGCCTTAGAGTGGAAGCCAATATTCTACTTTGGTCTCTAAGTTGTGTACGCGAAAGCAAGTTTTGGTGAGGACTAACACGTCCAAGTGGTCTTCTTCTGCCTGTCGTATCTGGATTTGACTATTTTGCAGAAAGGCCTATTTGTGCAATATTAATACCTTTGGAGGCATTAATTACAGCTTCTTGTAACCACCAGAAGACAAAAGTGCCACCCTGAATAGCTAAAGAGCTGGGTTCCTGCCAGATATTGAAATTCTTAAAGGCAAGGGTGACACTCTTTTTGTCTCTTCATGGAAATTGAATCTGTTGCTGCTACTGTGGTTTGAAGGTGTTTTCATATTGTAAAAGATCATCCTCCAGACAAGGGATGGCTAGGAGGAGGCATCACTCAAGGAATGAACGAGGGGTGGTGAAGTTAAAAAAAAAAAATCTAAGTCAGAAAAGACTTGGTCAGCATTACCAGAAAGGTTTTATATATTGGGAGGAATACCTAAATGTGTAAGACAGGAATTTGTGATCTTTTGCAGGGTTATCTAAAAAGGGAAAGATCTCTGATTTGAAATGATGTCTGGCTTGAATCACTTGATGCAGTTTCCCCCATAGACCTGCTAAACGTTGTTAGAGACCCAGAAGAACTTTCTACCAAAAGCTAAGATGATCAGAAAAGCTAATGTCAGAATTGCAGATATATTTCTAACCAATAAGAAGAAGCTAGAGCTGGATGGAGAAAAAAATAGCAAGGTTACACACTGACCCCGGCCTCCACCCACCAGAAAGTAGTCCAGGTACTCCTCTAATGTGGGGAATTCTGCATTTTTTTTTATGACTCTAATGCTCGTCCCTTTTTCACATTTCCATCCAGAAAGAGACAGAAGAACTAGCAGCACCCATTGAATCTGTTGATGAGGACAAGTGGAACATGGAACAAAAAGCTTTGGCAGCAATCCATGCTGGATGCTGGTATTTTTATAAACTTTATTAAATCAGAACCAGGCAGGAGAGGAGGTAGAGAATTTTACTTTGGTAGAGGAGCTCTGCTTTACAAAAATACCTCTGAGGCACTAGGATTGAGCTAACCCCATGCACATCAAAACGCTTCCCCACTGTGGATCTGAGAAGGAATGCAACCAACATCTATGGTCTCCTTGAGGCAACAACCCTGGGCGATGTCTCCTTGTTTAATGAGGAGGAGTGTGGAGAGAGAGAAAGTTTTACTGCTTAGAGGAGAATTCCTGGGTCACGACTTATGCCAGTATGCACACATTCAGCTTTAGTAAGTACCACCGACCGATTTCCCCAAGTAGCTGTACTCCCACCAGCAGTGTATGAGAGTTGCACTTGCTCTATATTCTTGTCGACTTTTGGTATTTTCTGTCTTTTGCATGTTAACTATTCTGTAGGATGGGTAGTGGTATCTCCTTGTAGTCTTAATTTGTTTTTCCTCGGTGATTAATGAAGTGGAGCATATCTGGTGAATTAATAGGACAATTTCTGAGACCATGGAGCCAGCTAACAGCCTAGTTCACCCAGAGGTAATTTCAAAATATTTAACAACCAGTAAGACAAAACATTGGCCAGTCAGAGTGAACACTGGCTTAGAGTGATGTTGTATGGTCTTGCATGCACTGGTTGTGCCATATGCTAGCTCCCAGTTGATGGATTTGTGCCAGGGTTGAGGGGTCCAAGAAGGACAGCTGGGGAGGCAGGAGAAGGCGCTCAGGGTCATAGGGCAGCAGCTATATGCAACCCATGAAGATCGTTTCAATATTTAATCAATTGCACAACCATAATGGCACATACTAGCTAAATATAAGCCATAGGTAATATATTTATATTTATACCCATGTTACATAAAATATAAAATAGATGATATAAAACCATATTTTATAGGGGATGGCATGTTTTTCACAGAGACGGTTTTGCTCCAGGTCACACAACTAGTACATGCCTAAGTGCCAATCGTTTCTTTGGGCTTAGAGATGTTGCAGATCTAATGTATATTTCAAGTCCATGTCACATGTATGTATCTGGGTTTCCATGTTTTCATGTTACGTCAATGTCCCCCAATAATCAAATGAAATTTTGCCTTCTATTCTATCAGTTTTCTTTTGTGAACAGCATCTTCTGGAATCCAGGGCAGGGATTGGATATCCTGGAGTCCACCAGTCATATTCTACCAAGTAGTCTCAAAACTTTATCACAGTCCTCAACAGATTACTTGACTCCCCAAGTCCCTGCCTATGGGAGGCAACTGTGAGAAAATAAGCACAGATCCCACGTCCTCATCCATAAATCCTGGAACTACATGTGTTTTTAGAATTAAAAAAATTTTTTAGTTAAAAAATTAATTCTGAAAAACCTCTCATGGGATTTGTGCAACATCTTAAATTCAAATGCTTAATATTTCCACAATAAAATGTATGAATATTCATACTAAGTGAGATCAATTAAATTTATAAATAGCCTCATGTCAGTTCCAGCTAAGCTCAGTTGCCAAATGAGTTTTGATGCCAAATAATAAACATATCTTTAAGATTTCAGAATTTTTCGAATTTCATCATTGAGATAAGGGCTTTTGGAACGCTGATGGCCTGAGCCCATTTTCCCAAAAGTCAGCCATGTTCTATCCAGCAGACTAGGTAAATCAATGCCTTTGCAGTTGTTTTAATTCAATGGCAGATGCAGGTTTTGTGCAGCCTGCAACTTCATTTGCTGAGAAAAGAAAGAATATGAAATTACAAATAGAAAATTAGGCATGAAAATGAATATTTATTTAGAATGATAAATCACAATGAATTAAATATTTTTTTAAAAACCAGAGAACAAATATCACAAAGACATTTTTAGGTTTATGTTTTTTGCTTCTACTTGGATGGATACTTTTTTCTTAATACATTTAAATTTTGGTATGCACAATAATTCTGAAAAAAATAATAAAAGGAGCCTGAAATTATGCAATGCACAAGAGCAAGCTGAATGTATGCTAGATTTAGTGCTATGTTGTAATGGGCCACATAATTTTGTAATCAAATTACTCATAGAATATACGTTGAATAAATAAAGGTAGGCGCTTGGTCATAGAAACATTTTGCATCTTCAGGGCATTTTGTTGCCTTCATAGCATTTTTGCATGCCAATTCATCTGTAACCTCTGGTCTTATCAGGACAATGCATTATAAATACTAATATGTGATCTAATACATCAAAATTAATAAAATGTGACTTTACATATAGCTATATTTATATTTTGAAGTATTGCTTCAGGTTTGTCCATTACAAAGTCAGAAATTCTAAGTTCTTTTTTGGACCATTCCATAAAAATGTGCATTTATAATAGTATAGGCTGTATTATTGATTATTTTTTCTGAGAGGAGAAAATTTCAGTTTTCATCAGTCATTGATGAGAATTGCTTCTTATTGCAGTCTGATGATGAGAAGAATTTTCCGTAGGCTAGTTTCTGGCTCTGGATTTTCAAACTTCACTTCTCAACAACTTAACTACTTAAATGACAATAAAACCTTTGTCCCTGTACCTTCCTGGAGATGAATCATCATTTAGTCATTTCTGGAAGCCATTCCTGCGTCACAATGACTAGCAATGCCCAAACCTACGCACAGAAGTCATTGGCGGGCCAGGCTAAACCCATGTTAAGTGATTTTGCATCTCAAATTTCCTTTAACTGGATCTCACTATGCTCATGGCTACTCCAGTGCCACCAAACACCCAGGACATGTGATGGAGAGGAAGTTGGAGTGGAAAGGGACAACAGTGTTAATTGGTTGTGGTTAAAATTATTTTGCAAAATTTCAAATACAAGGCTTTACTGAAACCTGTCAGGGTCACGATGGTACCCACAAAAATGAAGGGCTCTGAAGATCGAAGTTTCATTAGCTTTACAAATATCTTCCCATCTTTCTCCTAAGGAATAGCTTAGACTGCTAGGCTGGAGGGGTTCACGTATGCAGTTTGTAACGAAACATCCTAGTTTCTTCTTCTTCTTCTTCTTCTTCTTCTTCTTCTTCTTCTTCTTCTTCTTCTTCTTCTTCTTCTTCTTCGTTGTCGTCGTCATGAGAAATATGAACAGCTGGAGTTGAACAAATCCTTTCACAGCTATTCAGAGTTGAAATGAGTTAAATGGGTCTACCCAAAGCTTAATGCCAGACACTACACAAAGCTCTTCTGTGGGATACTGCGAAGCATTATTATTTCACTAAGAGAATGGTGGCAGAGGACTTGGGGAAGTTTTTATACAATCTGTACCTTCACTCTATGATTACAGTGTTCCTGTGGCAGCTGCTGCCTCAGGAGAAGGGCAGTACCCACAAAGCCACTGCTTGTCCTGCCATCTCTGTCTCTGTCCACATATTACTGTATCACATAGCAATCCTTGTAGAAAAGAAGCTAAAATGTGAGGGTACTAATGCTACAGTCCTTTTCCTTTCTGATTCTTTCAAATAGGCTTCCTGACAACAGTGTTGAAATAATTCTGTTAAAACTTCTCATTCTTTCTGTTACCAGAAGAGCTGCCTCTGTGGTTGGATCACGTGGCAAAGGCAGGTTTAGAAAGACTTTACATACCATTTACATACAGCTCTTCAAAGATCAGGAAGGTGGTAGGGGAATCAGTGTCTTCCCTTGTAGACCTTGTACCTAAATCCCGCACTTTAAACCATAAAATGATGGTCCAAATACTCACTGGAAACTTGGTAAATATATCATGATTTACGAAAAGTCTTGCATTTATTAAGGTCTTTCCCTAATAAGATCCAATTACAGAAGAAGCATTTATCAGGTTATGGTTGAGAGGTCGATAAAGAAGCACAACCTGTAAAGATTTATATTTAGGTTGAATAATAGACAACTGAAGTGCAGTTGCATAATATTCCACAATCACAGATTTAAGAAAGTTCTAAATTATGATATCAAGTTATCAAAATTATTTTGTATATAATTATACATTTAAAATAATTAACATCAATTATTAATTTATTAATTAAGAAATTAAGAAAAAGTACTTTTAGACACTTATGCAACAT
Source organism: Vulpes vulpes (assembly GCF_048418805.1). Lineage (NCBI taxonomy): Eukaryota > Metazoa > Chordata > Mammalia > Carnivora > Canidae > Vulpes > Vulpes vulpes. The sequence goes on from NC_132793.1 coordinate 56,408,950, forward strand.
GTTCTGTTTTTACAGATCAAGAAACCATGCTTAAAGCTATTTGGGCATTGCTTAATGAACCGATGGGTTCATTCAGCAAACTTTAAGGTTAGCAAGTTTTCTTTTTTTTAAGATTTATTTATTTTTTAATTCTGTGAGACACAGAGAGATGCAGAGACACAGGCAGAAGGAGAAACAGGTTCCCTGTGGGGAGCCCGATGCAGGACTTGATCCCAGGACCCCAGGATCACGACCTGAGCTGAAGACAGATGCTCAACCACTGAGGCACCCAGATACCCCAAGGTCAGCAAGTTTTAAGCCAGTTGTCTCTTGTCCATTATAATTATTGAGGAAAATACATTAGTTTTGTTCTGTGGCAAAGCCAAGTATGGAGTGTTTGCTCTCAAGCCTATATTAGTAGAACAGAAAGAGAAGAGTAAACCAGAGCTCTGCATCCTGTGAGCTTTATCTACAGTCAATATGCAAAGCATTTATTGACACACTCTGGTCTTTAGAGGGAGAAGTCGGCTCCAGCCTCCATTCTTTCCTCCTTTGCTACCTCCTAACCACAGAGTTGGAATTGCAATTTCTGAGAATGGGGTGCGGAAGAGAAGTTAAACCTTCTCTCTTCTGCAGGTCCCTTTTTCATCTGTGTCTTTTGAGTGATCCCTTTTTGGGGCCTTTTTTCTCTGCTCCTTCCCATGAGGTGCAGCGAGGTGATTCTGTACTGCTTCACCTTGGGACCTTCCCTTCTCAGCACTGGGAGTCCACTCATTGAGTGACTTGTAGAACCAAGGTAGAAGTGGCTTGGAGCATGCTGTGTACCAGGAGGGTCAAAAAGAGGCTTCAACGCTCTGGGCTTGCTGAGATGTGAGATCACCCAGAGGCTTGACACTGTAGTCTTAGCTGATAATTCAGAATTCATTTTCCTTAAGCGCCTTCCATGCACGTGCTTCTGGAGCACCCATGGTGCCAGGATTTGGGGTTTGGAGATCCTGGCCACACGTCTCTTCACTAGCACCACAGCTAATCTGGGGTGGGCATATTGTTTTGGCTTTGGCAGCCCAACCTCTCCTTTCTCCTCTTTTTGTGACCAACAGCCAGTTTGGTGACCAACATTCTCAGGGTCTCTTCTTGAGTCAATAATACCAACTTTTAGATAAGAATCTGGTAACTTAGGAACTCTGAGTTATAAATGGTAAGGCAATATCCTGTTGAGAGGTTTTTGTAACAGGTCATGGCTTAACACTCCTGATTTTTCTTGAAATTTATGTGTAGTACACAAAATAACAAATTTCAAGATTTTAAGCATCTGCAACTATGGTGTAGGAGTTTTGGAAGCCTCATCTCACTTCATAGGAGCCTCCTCAACCATGGATCGGGCTGCAGAGTGTAACACTAGGCTGTTGCTGCTGGTATAAATTATTCTGTTGCTCAGGGCTCAGGGCAACATTTTATGTAGGAGAGAATTTCATAAATGCTGTATGAAGCATGAAGGACAATGGAAAATCTACCTCCTACCTTCATCAGACATGCCATGCTGGCTACAAGCGATGTTATTGAGTAAATATCTCACCACTTACCAGTGCCTTTGTAATAAAAACACTTTGTAGCAAGCTGGAAACAAATAATTTACCTTCCTCCCTGTGGTTATTTGGTACCAGTCTGCAGAGATACAGTCATAGTGTGGAAGTGTGGAAATTACTTGTAGTCCTCAATACATTGTGGTCCTATTCTTTGGGTCCACCAGAACATTTCTGGTTTTGCAGGATACCTAGCCTGTATTGGAATTCTTTGTTCTCGACGTAAAACAATCTTGCCACTTCCAAGCAGCTCTGCAGTATTAGTTACTGAGATAAGAATGACTCCATTTGGAATATTCCGTAAAGCGTTGCAGTCTGTCTGAAACCATAACTTAAATTCCTGGCAAAATGTGAGGGCAGCCTGGCCATAACATCTGTTACTCCTCTGATGGCCAGGATTGATTCAACCAGTTTTAGTTTGGGTGACTCTTCCTGGATTTACCCAACCTAGAATTACCTCAAGGTGTGGGTTTCTTGGAGAACAATGAGAATGAAGTAATTTCCCCTATATCATGGCTCCTTGAAGGCAGACCTTTGTGTGGAGAACATGAAGAACATGAACCCAGATGTGGGAAATTTCTCTATCTGTTGTTGATTTAATTGGCTGTATCCCTTCTCTACATTGCCTCGGCAAGGTTGAGTAATGTGGTCTTATAGGCTCTGTATCTACTTGCAGAAGTTTGTCAGTAAAGTCCATGTAGTCGTCAGCTTCCAGGTAGGGTCCCCCACCAGACATATCAGAGTCCTATTTACCCCCCTTGCAGCAGGTCTATGGTCCTTCACTGTGTGCACTCCACTGACTGATGGTGCTATGCAGCAAGTGCCTGTGAGGCAGGCCCTCACAGAACCTGGGCTTAGGGGAACAAGAATGGTTTGGGAAAAGAATCACCTCACAGGGAATCTTTTAACTGAGTCTTAGAGTAAGTTCACTGATTGATTTGTTGATTTGTACATTTATTCACCAAATAAATATTTCTCATGTGTCACCATGCGTTAGTGTATCTAGAAGTATTATGTATGAACACTTACCCTTTTGTGCCTTCATTCTGAATTGAGAGCCCAAGTTTTCTATAACAGTGTCCAGGATTAAAATGTATAAGCCATCTCCAAAACACTCATGGGTTTAAATTTGGACTTAAGCATGAAGGATTAGCCTTTCAGCTATGCTCACTCTCTCCGAGCTTTGATTTTATGCCTCCAACTAACATATGGATGGTCATGAATATCAACTCCACATTCTCATTACTTGCCTGGGAATGAATCAGTGTATGTGGGGGAGAGGCCTTTAAAAATTATGATGATGACAGGTGAGGGAGAAAAGTTGAATGATCAAGTTTGTATTTAACACATTTGAAAAGACTTGGAAATCACTAGGGAATATTTCTGCTCTCAGCTCTACTTCTAGGTAAGTACAAGATGTGTCTTGGGTATGGGTGAGGTAATTGCTCTAGAAGATCAGGGCATTGCTCTGTGCATTGTAGCATTCAGAGCTATGATATGCTTCAGTAAGCTGAAATTGTAAAGAAAATTGTTAAAGGGAACCAAACGCTTGGCCCCTGGAATCAGATAATCACATTGGTATGAAGGATGGATAAACTAAAAAAAAGAGAAGAATTAGAATGGTTTTGAACTATTACTTGCTGGATGCAACATTCCCCAGCCATTTCAGCTTGCTTCTAGCCCCCTCCGTATGCCCTTGCTCCATCATGAATTCTAGTCTCTCAATCTGCCTGAAAAAGGGTAGAACATGATGTGTATCTAAGTAAAGCACGAGGTACTAATAACAGCTTTCAACTAGACGTTTGTTTTGCTGTACATCTTTTGGTGGCGGAGGCTTAGAAGTTTTAAAGCACCAGGCAAATGTGACTGACTAATATGTGTAAACATGTGAAATTTCTTGAGACTTTGGCAAGGCACCATAACTGCTGTAGATCTCCTGCCCCATGTGTGAATGAATTTAATGAATGAGAGAGGAGGCTTAAACTAAAGTGCCACCAGGGACCTAGCATTTGATTGAATCTGGCTTAAAATAAGAATAGGGGATGGTGGGGAGTGTGGTAAACCAGAAATATGCATTTTAAACTACCCATTTGGATTCAACAGATACGTGATTAGGTTGCCAAATTGCTATAAAAGTTTCTAAAAGCTGAAGCTCAAATTCTGTAGTTTTTGCCAACCAATACCAGTTCATGGGCTGACAACTAGCCTGTTGGTGAAACTTATTGCTAAGAATATTGAAATTTGGAAGTTTTTTTCTTTTTAAGATTTTTATTTTTTATTCATGAGAGACAGAGAGAGAGAGGCAGAGACAAAGGCAGAGGGAGAAGCAGGCTCCAAGCAGAGAGCCCAGTGTGGGACTTGATCACCGGACCCCAGGATCACGCCCTGGGCTGAAGGCAGGTGCTAAACCACTGAGCTACCCTGGCATCCCTGGAAGGTTTTTTTTTCTTTTAAAGATTTTATTTATTTATTTATTTATTTATTTATTTATTTATTTATTTATTTATTTTTTATTCATTTATTTACTTATTTATTTATTTGAGAGAGAGAGAGAGAGAGAGAATGAGAGCACAAGTGGAATTAGGGGGCTGGGGAGAAAACACAGAAGAAGAGGGACAAGCAGGCTCCCTGCTCAGCAGGAAGTCTGAATATGAGTCTCCATCCCAGGATCCCGGGATCATGACCTGAGCTGAAGGCGGACACTTGACAAACTGAGCCACCCAGGTGCTCCTGAAATGTAGAAATTTAAAAAATACATACAGACCAGATGGACTATAAATTCAGGCAAAATTTGAGCTGCAGGCTCCAGTTGTGACCTCTGAGTTAGGTAATGACTGGGGAACTTGTGCTTTCTTACGTTCCTTACTTTGGTCTGTCTTTTCTGCACTGTGAAAACCTGGCCGAAGTCTTCATGCTAAATCTCCCTTATGGCCTGTATTCAACACCTCATGCCACTCCAGACTAATCTTGTATTTTTTAAATAATTCATTTAACTTTTTCCATCTTGTAAAATCTGAAAATACAGTGACACAATTTCCTAACTTACTGGCATTTATTTATTTAGGCACTCATATATAAACATTCTTCTAGGAAATCTCTTCAAATGGAATCTCCATAACTCTTAAAATCCAATACGGTGGGTAGAACTGTACTTTTACTGTATAATTTTAGGTCATTGTTTTAATATAATCTAGCCATGTCCTAAGGGGCTGATACATAGGGCTGGTTATCAGTCAGTTTTCAAGAAAATGGTCTCAGATTGCTTCTGAGGTAAAGATTCTGGATTTTTGTCTTGGAGGCAGTAAGGAGCCATTGCAAGGTTTTAAGCAAGACCATTAGAGAATCAGATTTATTTTGTAGAAAAGGTCATTATGGCAGCCATTTGGGCCATGGACTTTTGAGGGGTGGGGAGATAAGAAACCAGGTACCGTAAGAAATAAAACATTGATAGTTTGATGGAAGTATAAATGTATACAGTGTATACAGTCTAAGAATAATAGGTAAAAGAAAAGAATTTTAAAATTTCACCTAAAACACTTGAAATCTAGCAATAATACAGTTGTGTTCACTATATTTAGCTTATGAAATCATATCAGAAAATTTGCTTGTCCCAATTCGCTTTCAGGGTTTAAGAGATGGAGACATCTACATGAGGAGTTAAACAGATTTTTATAAAGTACAGGCTAAGTCTAGAGCGGCATTAGAATCTTGGACACTGTTGCAATAAAGTAGGCAAAATAAGGTGCTGGCAGTGGAGATGGAGAGGAGAGAATGGGGTTGACAGTTCAAGTACCATTAAAGAGATAGAATCAATAGGATTCAGGTTTTAATTGGATGTGAGGGTTGAAGGAGAGGGAATGTCAAGCATACATTCTGGTGTGGGCAACTACGTATAATATTGCCCATTAGGAAGATAAGGACTGGAGGTGGAGGAACAGATATGGGGAGGGGCTGGAGAAGATGAAGTATTAATTTGGGATATGTTAAACTAGGGGTAACTGTTGGACGCTGAAGTAAGAACGTCCTAGGGGCAGTAAGATATACAGCTTTAGAACTCAGAAAAGAAATTTGAACTGGAAGATTATTCTAGGAGTCATTAGCTTCTGATGATAGTCACCGCCATAAATTTGGATGAGATCACTTATTTTATGAGTAAATGTTGCATGAGAAAAGCAGAAGGCTAAAGATGCAACCCTGAGGAACATAAATAATACTCTTGTTCAGGAAGTCTGTGCACTATGGTAGCTCTTTGGAGCCTCGCTTCCCCCCTGCTAGCTTGGGTGAGTTACATAACCTCTCTCTCTTGGTTTCTCAGCTATAAAATGAGGGTAAATATTATCTACCCTTAGGATAGTTAAAATGATTATAGGGATAATTAGAAATAATGTAATGTTCCTATGTTAGTGCCAAGGCTATCTATCATCATTATCTTCTAAATGATTGTCATCACTACTAATCGAGATCTTTAGAACTGGGTGGCGAGATAGACCAAAGAGCCTGTGAGTGAAGACAAAGATCCTGACTAGAGGAGACTCTTGAGTTTTGGTGTTTGAACCCTGGAGTATCCATTTTGGGCACTCAAAACTTCTTCCACTAATTACTATTTTCCGACCAGTTTAGGATAGTTAAAGTGACAGGAAAAAATAAATAAATAAATAAATAAATAAATAAATAAATAAATAAATATATATTTGCAAGAATTTTATTTTCTTTTATTTTGTATATTTTTTTGGGGTTCAATTAGCCAGCATATAGCATATCACCCAGTGCTCATCCCGTCAAGTGCCCCCCTCAGTGCCCGTCACACAGTCACCCCAACCCCCGCCGACCTCCCCTTCCAATACCCCTTGTTTGTTTCCCAGAGTTAGGAGTCTCTCATGTTCTGTCTCATTCCTTGACATTTCCCACTCATTTCCCCTCCTTTCTCCTTTATTCCCTTTCTCTATTTTTTAAAAATTTTTTATTATTTTATTTTATTTTTTTGATAAATTTATTTTTTATTGGTGTTCAATTTGCCAACATATAAAATATCACCCAGTGCTCATCCCGTCAAGTGCCCATCTCAGTGCCCACCACCCAGTCACCCCCAACCCCCGCCCACCTCCCCTTCCACCACCCCTAGTTCGTTTCCCAGAGTTAGGAGTCTTTCATGTTCTGTCTCCCTTTCTGATATTTCCCACTCATTTTTTCTCCTTTCCCCTTTATTCCCTTTCATTATTTTTTATATTCTCCAAATGAATGGGACCATATAATGTTTGTCCTTCTCCGATTGACTTATTTCACTCAGCATCATACCCTCCAGTTGACAGGAAATATATTATCACACTTTCATCTACATAGTTTCCAAGAAAGACAAAAAATTTCCTGGAGATCATCACAGGACAAGTATTATTTATCGAGGACAGAAAAGCATTCTCTCTACATAGGATACAAAAGAACGTACAGGGTAGAGAACTTGTTTAACTTCTTTTTCTTGGCAAGTTGGGGAGAGCCCCCCAATCAATATTTTCCTTTCTTCTGATATTTATCATATCAATGAATAAATATTCATTCATTATTCTCCTAGACATACAAGCAAGAAACCTTAGAGTCATCCTTAGAGTATGGGCAGTAAAGAGAAATAATCTAACAAATTTAAGAACAGCCTCCCGAACAAAACCATGGCATGGTTCTTGGTCAGGATCCTTGTGAACCTTGTGAATTTATAGCTGAAGACATAAGCTACAACTCGATATTGTGGTAGACAGCATTCTTCTTGCTTACCCTCACCTTTTAGGCAGTCTGCGACTTTGTGGACCTGTCATAGCATGTCTCTAGGAAAAAAAAAAAAATTAGGCAAGATTTACATTTTCTTCTATCATATTAAAACAAAGGCTTGTGGATGTGCTATGATGTAATTCACTGAAATGAAAAGTTCTAGGAAAAATGACCAGCCATATCAATCAAAAGACAAATATCTTGCTTGATGCACAGAATTTTGAATGCAAAAAAAAAAAAAAAAGAATTTTGAATGCTTCCTAATAGAAGGCACTGGCTTTGTACTGGAGCCTGATGAAGTCACTTTTCACAAACCAGCCCTTGTAGTACCTGACAGAGGGCAAGCGCATGCTTGGGCACTTCTTCAGGGGCAAGCCAGTCAATTTCACATGCAGGAGTCAGGAACGTTTATGAATATTTTAAAAATTTAGTAATCAGACTTGGGTGGATTGAGTCATGCAAACGTTTTCACTACTCAAGAATATCTGAAAAACTTGTTGGAGATTCAGGGATAAACCCAACAGTTGGTTAGAAAATAAGACCTTTAGGAAGATGAACGGTACTGGATTTATTCTGCCTAAAGCATGAAAAGCTACTGAGAAATTTAATAACTATCTGTTTCTATCTTCATTGCTTCTACAGGTCAAAAGTGTGATAGATGCCTGTATGAAAAAAATTCAAATAATAAATGTATATGTGGACAGGAGCCCCTATTGTCCCCCAGCAACAATCATCAATAATATATATATTATTTCACACTGCCTCACCATGCCCCACCATCGATATATTAATAAAGCTCTTCATTAGTACTGATATTCAAATCCAAAGCTTTTCATATTGGTAAGGGAGGAAGGGAAAGGAGAAAAAAAAAAAGGTGTTTTAATTCCTCCAGAGCTGGAGATAACAGTAAATTTCCATGACCAAAGACATACTGGGTCAGCAATGAAGACAAAAAGTTGCATCTCTAAGCATGTGAAGAATGCAGAGTCCTTCCTATTCCTTACATTTCCACATTTAGTGCAGAGGGAAGGGTAGCGTTCATACCAACTGGTAGATTCCAAGTCACATCTTGGCACGTGTTTCGTTGGCTAACCCCACCCCCATCCAAACCCCCATCTCTACTGTTCCCCTGTCAGAGGCTAGAAAACCACATACTCATTTTGGTCAGAGGGGGCCAAAAACTGTATTTTAAAGTTTGCTTCTAAAAATAAAATAAAATAAAATAAAATAAAATAAAATAAAATAAAATAAAATAAAATAAAATAAAATTTGCTTCTCTATAGGTTAAATGCATTTTGTATAAGCTACTTTTTCCTCTTCTTCCTACATTGAACACAGCATGATCTGAAACTGGAGGGTCTCTCTTGAGATCATGGTGGAGACCAACACATTCAAGATACACAGCCAGGAGACAGGAAGAGCCTGGACCCTGGACAATATTTTTGAGTAGCAAAAAATAATGCCAGAACAACATAACCCTGGGTGTGTGGGTTGTGGAAAAATAACACTAATTTGTTTAATCCACTGTCATTTGGGATTTCTGTTACTGGTAACTGAAAGCTCTCCTAACTGATACCATGTTAGACCCATTTCTGTTATTTGCCTGGACAATAAGGGTTAGATAAAATCCCAGTGTCAGTATCTTTAGGGATTGGTATCAGGTTTCTTATAGGTCCAAGAAACAACAAGTAAAATCTACAGTTAGAAACCTGTTAGGGAGTGGTGACAATTTTTTTCTTAGATATCCTGCCACCTTACGGACACACCTCAAAGACAAAATTATCTTAGAGCTATCTCAGAATACATATCAGAGATGCAAGGGCCAGTATTTGCTCGGGTTACCGGAATGGCACCCATTCTAGGTTGGGAAGTGCTAGGTTGGAACTGGCACCAAAAATCACTATTTCTAACAGAAGCATTCACCTAATGAACATAAAATGGAAGAATTTTGGCTTTTGTTTATAGTATGAGTCTATTCTGTAATGGTTAAGAAAAGCAGATTATGAGATTACATTGCTTGGTTTTTTATTCTATCACTTCCCAGCTATGAGTCCTTGGGTGAACTAAGCCTCTTTGTATCTCTGTTTCCTAACATGCAAATTGAGCAGAATAATAGTACCTACTTCACAGGATTTTCACAAGGATTAAATGAAGTTGATAAGGGAGAGCTTGGTTCTTGTCTCACGGATTCGAAGAATGAATCTCGTGGACAACAGAGAGTGAGCAAAGCGATAGAAGTTTATTAAGCAGAGATACAGAGAAAGGTCTCAGGAGTGAGAGGGGTCCTGCCAGGGTGGCCACTGAGGGCTTTTATGGTCTTTTGTAGGAAACTGACAGGGGAACTTGGTAAATTTCTGTCAATATCAGGATGGATATTTAGAACAAACATGGTGGACTGGTAACTCTCCAAATAACAAACAAGATGTCCTTCTAAATATCATGAGCCCAAACAAGGTGCTCCCTTCTCTCTGGGTAACATCTCCCCCATAATGTTTCCCACATCTGGGATTTCTGTGGGCCTACTCAGGGAGCCCATGGCCTTGAAATTCTTGTGCCATCTTGGTATGAGCAGGGACTATTGATAACACCTTAATGACATATTTCTTTGTGGTCTGGTGACTTTCTGTGATTACTTAGGAGCCACTGAAGGGGGCTACTCCCTAACATTTTGCAGCTAGGAAGCCAGGTTTATATTTTTCTGTTTTTATCTCTTATCTCTGTTTTCTTGGGATGAGTAGGAGCCTGACTCTGGGCCTTTCCCTTATCCTTCCCTGCCTAGCTCTATCTGCCCCTATCTCATTCCTACCTCAAAGTGATACATATAAATTTCTTAGAAAAAATGCCAGATCCTCTGAAACTGGTGGATCTACATATAAGGCTGTTGTTGCTTAGTGTGGTGTCTGTCACATAAAAAGTTCCCCAAACATGAGCTGTTACTCCATTTAATGTATTCTCCCCAAATTTTCCATATAGTATTGTGGGAGGTCGCATATAAAAATATTTAAAAATCATGCCAAGGATATTTTTTGGAGTGCTCTTCTTACATTTTTGCAGTAAACTGAATTAATACTTTTATAAATAATTGCTTCTGCTCTGTCTTCATATAATCTCTTTGTTCTTTTAAAACATATCTACAATATAGTTTAGAGGGTACCCTGGATATCTTTCTACTTTAGACAATTTCAGCCTGAACTCGATTTACTCTGACTTCCTTACCCAAGGGCTTAGCCATAGGTGCTTTGTGGGCAGCCAATAAATAGGAGAGCCATATAAATTGTCTAAACTAGGACATCCTTGATAGATAAAGAGAATGCTAGTAATAAAGGATTAGGATTATAGGAAAAACCCTGGTTATGTGGTCCTTAAATGACTCCCTCCTTTCAGATTTAGTTGTTTTAGGGAATCCCTCTAAGCTCTGTCTACCCACAACCTTACAGACCCTTCTGTTAGCTTCCAGCTTCTGAAGGACAAATTTATTTCGCTTGGGTTTAGGAAGTTTCAGAATAGGGATCATTTGGCAGAGACAGAAGCAAAGCTTCATACTGCACCACAAGGAATGTCCTTTCTGGAAAGACATAACAAAACAGCTAAAAATATATATATATATACATAGTAATATTTTTATTTGCTTTGTAAACTTTTCGAAGTGTTTTAACTCCCCGTTTGCAAGGTCCCCTTGAAGCTGTTGTTCAGTTTGGGCTACTATAACAAATGCCGCAGACTGGGTGGCTTAAACACCTTACCTTACTTCTCTCAGTTCTGGAAGCTGGGAATTCCAAGATCGAGTGCTGGTAGATCCTGTGTCTGGTGAGGACCATTTTCCTGGTTTGCAAATGGCTGTCTTCCCATTCTCCCTGCACTCTCACATGGTGGGGCGAGAGAGAGAGGGAAAGCTCTGTTGGGTATCTTTTTATAAGGGCATTAACCCCATTCATAGGGTACCATACTTATGATATAATCATCTCCCAAGGGCCCATTTCCTAATTCCTTCACCTTGAGGGTGAGGATTTCAGCATATAAATTTTGGGAGGACCCAAACAATCAGTCCACAACATTGGCCTTATTTACTTCTTGATTATTCTATGCACAAACACCTTGACCCAATCCAAAATATTTTATTTATTGTTCTGCAAACACAGTGCTTGTATTTCTATTTCTAACCTTATAGACATGTGCTGTCTGTGTGCAATATCCTCTCCCATTAGAGATGCTATTCTCATAAACTTATGTATATGAAACACAGAAATAATACATTGCCACTATATGTCATCATAATTAAATCATATGGCAACATAGAGGCTCTCCCAAATGACCAAATTAGGTTAAGATTACTTCATCTCTCATAGTTAGTCAAATTTATCATATAATTTCTTAAGTTTTCTTAGCAAATTGGGTTATGATCCTACAACTATAAACACGACGGTGTCTTCTCCTTTCTTCTTGCAGAAGATTACATTTCAGAAATTTTTGATGTCTTTATATTGAAATTTATTATTCAGAAGGCAAAAGTAAAGATGTTGTTACTATTGAGATAGTGAGTAGGCAGTGATTAAAAATAATTTGTGTGATTTTACCTCATTAAGAGTATTCAGTATAGTTATGTGTATATATTATATGATTTCAATAGCAACAATAAATCTTATCATATAATTGAATGGATGTGAGGCCAAAAAGAGGAAGAGGAGAGAGGAGAGCATGGACCTCACATCTATTCTATTAAACTGAAGCCCTGGGGGTTGGAAACTGACTTACGATGGGAAGGAGAGCTTCTTTGACTGTACAGGCTCACAGAGTGCTACATGATTGCATGTAATAATTTATTTAGTCAGGTTTCCCCTGTCATTAACTCTGTTAATGAATCCCCTGTCATTAACTCTGTTTCATTTTAAGGTTTCTCAAAATGTTATTATAATCATGTGTTGAATCTTAGATTTTTTTTCTCTGCCTATTGAGATGATCAGATGGATTTTCTTCTTTAATATGCTGACATGTTCAATTGCAGTACTAGGCTTTCTAAATCAAACCATCCTTGCAGTTGTGGAATAAGCCTAATTTAGTCATGAGTATTTTTTTCAGTTTGCTAATGTTTATATATCCATGTTTATAAAGGAGATTATCTTGTAACTTTGTTTCTTGTACTGTCCTTATCTCGATTTTTTAAAAATTAATCACTGATTCTTCTCCAGGTATTTGCAGTGGTTTTAATATCATCGATTAGGCCGGCTTTAACTTCTAACTATATAACATTTGAGAAACTGTTCTTAGAATTCAGAATGTCACAAGAGTGATTAGAATTTGTTATTATATTGCTATTAATTAATAAGGAAGAGTAAAAGAGCCCCAGATCTAAGAACTAAAAATTAAAAAGCCCAGCCTTTCTGATTCTCACTCTGACACTTGTTTATTAATTGTATGGGCTTGAGTATAACAGAATTTTTAAAAAAGATTTGCTTATTTACTTGAAAGAGAGAGAGAGAGAGAGAGTGAATGCACAAGTGGGAGAAGGAGCAGAGGGAGAGGGATAGAGAGAATCCCATGCAGACTTTCTGTGGAGCACAGATCCCAGTGTGGGGCTTGATCCCATGACCTTTAAGATGATGGCCTGAGCCAAAATCATGAGCCTTAACTGGCTGAGCCACCCAGGCACTCCTATAACTGGAGAATTTTATGATGATTTATGTATTTAAAAATATAATTCTGTTGAATAAAGAATATATATATAAATGAATATATGTAAAATAATATATATAAAGAATACATATGTATGAAGTTTCTATTATATCTGTATATAATAGAACATTAACCATAAAAAAGAATGAAATTTTGCCATTTGCAACAGCATGGATGGATAGAGAGAGTAATGCTATAAGTGAAATAAGTCTGTCAGAGAAAGACAAATACCATATGATTTCACTCATATGTGGAATTTAAGAAACAAAACAAAGACAAAAAGAGACAGGCCAAAAAACAGACTCTTATCTGTAGAGAACAAACTGAGAGTTACCAGAGGGGAGGCGGTAAGAGGCTGGGTGAAGTAGGTGTGGGGATTAAGAATCCACTTAACCCAATGAGTCATGTATAGAAGTGTTGAGGCCTTATATTTTACACTGAAACTAATGTCACACTTACATTAATTATACTGGAATTAATAAAAATGATTCTGTTGTAAGCATAGAAGACGGACTGAGAGGGGAAAGTGCCAAACTGTGAAGAAGCTGTTGGAATAGTCTAAGCAACAAGAAGATCTGGAATAAAGACCATTGTAATGGAGGTGAAAGAGGGTGCAGATGCAGATCTTTTCACTGCAGTGAATCTTCTCAATCTGCCCCTTCTGGTGGAATTTAGACAGACATAGATCTAGGTGGTGGCTGTGTCAGTTATGAGTGCTCGAGTTTATGCTGCACATAATTCAATGTCACTGAGCATGACTTTAACTCGTGCAGTACAGATATAACAGTACTTGTCTCATTGAAATCACTGTGAAATTAAATGGTAAATTCTAGATAAAGTTCCTACTATCATGCTGGAAACATAGCTTGTACTCCATAAACTAAAAAGGTAATTACTTTTTTAAAAAGGAAATTATTTTTAATTATGAGAAAACTATTCAGTTCCTAGATGTACTTTAGCATGATGGAATGAAAAGGGAACTGAGGTAGGAGAAAGGACATTTCGATTCTAATCCAGCTCTGTCACTAAACAGGAATTTATCTTGCGAAACTGGAGGATGAGTTTTCTAGCTTGTGAAAGGAAGGTTTTTTCCTGCATGGATGGGTCTTGACTCTAAGCAGTGCCAATCCGATGAGTGGGTCCCAGCAGTTGTCTAGGTGGAAGCCGTACTTCTCAGAGGAATCAGTCAACAGTCACTCCTCTTTAATCCCTATGATTTGCCATCACTTTCTATTTCTGCCTCTGACAATTTATCCGTCTTTGAGTTGCTAGTCATAACCTTGAATTGTTTCAGTTAATCAGGGTTCTTTCCTGCACCTATGTAAACTTTTCAGATGTTTTCCATTTTGTCTTTGTGCGTGAACTGGGCTAATCCCTGGTTTATCTGAACCTCCACCAACCAGGGAGTAAGGCCACACTGATGACTCCATGGAAGACATTCTGGAGGTGCAAACCAAGACGAGGGCCATGCCAACAGACTAGCATGTCCTGGCCCTTAGTCACTCAGAGCCCTGTGTCCTTGATTTTCTTGTGGTTTACAAAAACAAAAACACAGTGGTTTTGGTTCTTTGGCTTCTTGTCAACTCTTCCTTGCTCTTTAGTATTTTTCCACCCCAATAAATAGCTGGTTGAATTTATAATATGAAAGGCTAAGTCATACTGGAAATGTTAATCCTGAATTGTCTCCAAACCTAAGAACCTTATTCGAAAATCATTCAGGAAAACTCCTTCTATAATTAAAATAATATGGTCGGCATAATGTTTAATTATAGAATTGATCATTCTTCATAAAAAGAAAGAAAATGCTTTCAAAAGCGGAAATAAAGTGTTTGTTATTATAAAAGGTATCTCTGAGATTTGAGGAACTAAGATTAAGGAGGTTATAATTGTTCTTAAAGCAGGAATAAATAATTATTAAAAATGTATTTGTCTTATAGGCAAATGGTTCTTTAAAAAAATAAAAAATTAATAAACATTTTGTAAAGATGAGAAGCTAAGGTGAAGATGAAGGCTTGATTGACCCTTGAGTGCTAAGACATCCTTTTATCATTCTTTTAAGAAAGTTGCTGATATTCTTGTAGGGTACTGGGCATAAACAGTTTAAAAACTGGTTCTGAGAGCCGGGTGTTACAGAATGAACACGTTATCGTTGGGTTATGAGCGTCAGCCACATCTCTTATTTCAATTAAACACCTCACTAACCCTGCTGGCAGAGCCTGAGCCACTTCATCAACAGACTCGTCCTCTCACAAGTAATCCCAGCAAATGGCACCCTGCTCATCCTCGAGAGGTGTGAGAGAGGTCTGAGAGGGTGTACATGCTGTGTGCTTCCCATCTGAGGAATGGCATGCGAGGATCGGCTGTGGAAATTCACAGGTTTGGGGTAGGCTGGGTCAAGAGCATGTAATATATACACAAAACACTCTCTTAGGCAAGAATAAAATATGCTGGAAAGTTGTAGAACAGGAAGGAGGGTGAGCTTTTGCTACAGTGATCAACAAAACGTATTACTAGGTATTTTTGGCAGGGGAATATTAAACTTCCCAGGCCTCAAAGCACTTAGTCAATCGATAGCGGTTTATGACACCGATGGTGATTCTACTGGAGTGACATGATATGTTAGGCAGACCAGCAATTCATTCCTCTTGGACCCACTGCAAACCCTACATGGTTGTAATTTTCTCTTCACATTTACCATGACCCAGGGTTGAACGGCACTCCCGTTTTCATTTTCCTCAGTATTAACCATTCAAACGTTAACACTCTGATAATGGACAGAGAATGGTTCTTAAGAATTACAAGGTTATGAAATTTCATTGCTGAATATAAGATAAGTAGGCCCAAGTATCTGAATACTAGTGTGGTCTATTAAGCATAGAATTTATGGAGAGTGTTTTTACTGTTGCTATTTACAAGAAAAAATAATTTCTATTATAATCATCCAATTTAATACTAACAGGCAATAAGATACTGAATATAATATAGTGTATTACACATATTTTAATTATTCACTTAAAAAGTATATCTGTCTCCCCAGTAGACTGTTAGCTCCTGAAGGCCAGGAGAAAGATTATATTTTATTCACCACAGTCTAGCAATAAACAGATGCTCAATAAATGTTAATTGAATAAGTGAATGAAATAGTTCCAGATTCCTTTTTAATGACCATTAAAACTTACTATGTGTTGAGCTGTACAAAGCTTACTTCATGTAGGGCCACTGTAAAGCCTAGGGAGTTTTATTATTTTTAACTGAGGGGAAGAAGAAATGGAGGCCGAGAGGGGTAAATAAGGTGCCTAGTGTCACAGTTAGTGAGAGTTGCAGTCAGAATTTGAACTCAGGTCTTGCTAACATCATAGAGAAGAGATTTTTTTCAGTTAAAATAAACAGTTTAAAAAATGTCCTTTGAGAAAGTGTGTTTTATTAATCAAAAAAGAAAGACTTCGTGATACCACTTTTTGTACAGAAGCAAAGGCAAGATTTAGACTAATGGCTCTTGGGAACTTGGTACTTTGAAAATCCTGTGGCCCTCAGGCAGTGAAGATCCTTAGTTATTTAGTTGAAGCTCTTGTTCTGTATAAAACAGGTTTGGGCAGAAGTACCCGCTGATTCTAAATGTGAGCCAGCGAGCGTAGTAGGGCAGACTGAGTCAGAACTCGCTGACCTCAAAATGGTCTGGGAACGCTTTCTGCCTTCTAGACTGCATGGCCAGTCATGGGGGGGGGGGTGAGGGGGGGGAATCACCCACTCTGTTTTAATGGAAAATTTGTCATTCTGGTTTTAATTGAAGGATCAAAAGGGAGAAATGAGAATATTTCAGACTAGGCTGCCAGGCTTCAAAGATTTCTCCCAGACAGACAAAGAAGGCCAGGCCTGGTCAAGAGTTACTGCCTTTGTTTGGGATTCTAGTGTAAGTGGTTGATTCAAGGTCATCCCAGGAAATAGCAGCAGGGGAGTGGGCAAGTCAGGCAGGGAAGGAAAAGAAACCAATAGAGTTTTTCACCAAGCAAGTGACTACCATGGTGACACTGGTGCTCATTCCCTCTGGGCCACTCTGGGAGGTCCTGGAGAACATATACCTCAAACTGCTCCAGCAGAGGCATCTCCTTCATCATTGGTTGATGGCAATTCCCAAGATCAGTAACTGGTACTTCTTGGGTGTGCAGAGTGGGCCAAGCTTTGTCCATGGCTGAAGAATCACCGGGGTGTTCAGTCAGCAGCCTTGGGCATGAAACAACTGGAGATGAGGCGCTGTGGAGCCACATACCTCAACACCAGCTACAGGCATTGAGGTCAAAATAGTAATGCTCACCTACCCCTGTCGCACTTTGTGGTTTAACAGAATTTTCAGAAGCAACACCTGGTCTTAGTTTTTGATTCTGTCAATCATCCTGTGAAGTCAGGACACATCCCGTCATTCTTATTTTACAGAAGAGGAAATGGAGGCACAGAGAGTCCAAGTATGTTGCTCATGGTCACACACAGTGTAAGTAACAGGGCTGGAGTAACAGGTTGTCTTCTGACCTAGAGTTCGTTTCGCTTTCCATCCCACTGTGTTCCAATGCGGTGGCAGATAAATTTATGTCTTATATGTCATCAAATTCTAAGAATCTCTTCCTTCAGGGGTATTTAGTAAGATATGGAAACTTTCAGCCAAAGGAAGTTGAACTTTATTATTTATTTATTTATTTTTTAAAAAATAGAATGGATACTCTGTACTTCCTATACCCCACTGGGATTTTGTGGAGACTTGTACAATTAAAGTTCGCATTTGGGGTGGTGTTGTATATCTTTGTGTTGGAGGGAATCACGGGTAAATGAGAAATTAGGGAAGCTGGATTTGTGGGTACCCAGCTTGAATGAAAAAGAAATGGAGACATATAGGAAGAAAACAGAACAAAGAAAGGAAAAGGCACCAAGGCAAGTGTTATCAACATGAATTAGCTGTTTTCATTGCTAACCTTTTTCTTTTTCTTCTTTATTAACTTTAATATGTGTATCACATGGTCAATTAATTCACTAGTAATTGAAGTGTTTTTTTTTAAAGATTTTATTTATTTATCAGACACACACACACACACACACACACACACACACAGAATGAGTGGGGGTAAGGGGCAGAGGGAGAAGGAGAAGCAGACTACCTGCTGAGCAGGAAGCTTGACTCAAGGCTCCATCCCAGAACCCTGAAATCATGACCTAAGCCAAAGGCAGAGGCTTAACTGGCTGAGCCACCCAGGCACCCCTAACTGAAGTTTACTAAATTACTTCACCTACTGAATAAAACCTCAAACCCTCTATTCCTCTTTTCACACATGGTCATAGACACAGCACAACAGTGTTTATTCATTCTTTGTATAGAACAAACATAGACGTTATTTAAAGTCTTGAACAAATATCCAGTTTCAGGTGGCATATACCATCACCTACTGTGAACATTTTTGAGGTCTCCATGATTATTAATTTTAGAAATACAATGTAATATTAATTGCATAGATTACTAAAAATCCATTGGCAACATGAGTAACATTTGGAAAGATATTAATGTAATTTTTCTATTGTTTTTCCCAAGAGGGATTTTTCCAACTGGTCCACCTGAGGCATCCATCTCTCCAGGAGATTAAGATATCCAGATAACACTCAGCTTTTGACATGCAAAATGGGACTACACAGCAATTAATATCATTGAGAACTCCTAAACTTTCTAAACTCCTTCCTCTGTTGCCATATTAACCACAGAATTTCTTGTGTCATGTTGTTAATATGCTACCATGTTAACAACAGAGCTGGAGGTCTCAGCCTTTGTCCATCATGGGGCTTAAATTGTGCCTAGGAGAAGGAGGCAATGACATAAAAGATGTAAATGAAAGTTGTGTCTCTCTGGCCCTACAAAGTTATAAGGAGAATAAGACAGACAAGCCAGGAGCAGACACATTTAGATGTCTGCCCAGATTTTCACTTATTTGGAGTTGGCCTAGAGAAGGATGGGTACATTTGGAAGAGGACTCTTTTTTCCCCCCACCGTCATCTAGCAGATGGCTCGTATTGACCTAGTTAGATTCAGTTAAATTTGATGGTCTCTGCCATGACACTCAGTCACTCAGGTCCTGATGCTCAGGACCCAGCATCTTGTTTTCCCAGCCTATCCTTGTTTTCCTCAAGGTAAAAATAAGAGCCTAAGATAGCAGCTTTCCAGGGAGTTTTGGTACAGCAAAGGCAAGGTGGCTTCATAAGAAGGCTGAGTGGACAGCCTGAGCTAAGGGTGCGTGGACTGCATGGAGGTACAAGGCAGACATCCCATGGGTTTATAGTGGAAGCTTAGGGGAGATCGGCGTAGCCAGGAACCATTACCTGGAGCATGACTTGAGCCAAGAGGATTAGATCCAAATTCAAATTTTCCTGGGCTTCTGGACTGGGGGTCTGCAGGGCACAAGACAAAACAGACCAGAGGCTTCACCCAAAGACCAGAGGACTAAAAGATAGCGTAGGGTCCCATAATTTCTCAACACTACAAAGTCATGTAACAAGGTCTTTTTACTCCTTCACTCATACATCCATTCACCACTTATGGATTAAGGAAGAGAGTTAAGTGAGATTATCTAAGAGAAAGAACACTTAAAAAAAATCCTATGGAGCATGTGTACCACCTAAAAGGACTATTTAAATTACTGGATTTTATTAAGCTTTAAACAATTGTCTATTTAGTTCACCTGTTTCCTAGTTAACAAAGGAATGGGTGGGTGAGGAATAAAAAAAGGACTATATCCTTTAAAGACAAAATTAAGAGATTATTATTTTTCTGTACTTCCAAAATGTAGCGTGATGGAACATTTTCTACTCTGATACATTCATGTTCTTTAACATGTCAAATCTCTTAACTTGGAGATAGGGACATCAAATTGGCCTTTACTAATTCCTCTTCATTTGATTTGTGCAATGTTTCTAAGTGCCCTTTGTCTGTCTTTCCTACTACCAACCTATTCCTCATCTCCTTTTACCTCACTTAGACTGAGCCTTCTAACTTGTATTCTCAACTCATGTCTTCCCACCGCAGTCCATCGAGTCTGCTGCCGTATGAATTTTACTGAAGAACATCATACACTTTGCCATTACTCCGTAATCTTCTT
Organism: Vulpes vulpes; assembly: GCF_048418805.1. Taxonomy (NCBI): domain Eukaryota; kingdom Metazoa; phylum Chordata; class Mammalia; order Carnivora; family Canidae; genus Vulpes; species Vulpes vulpes. The sequence goes on from NC_132793.1 coordinate 56,429,066, forward strand.
GCCTAAAAAACATATTCCATGCCCCTCCAACTGGGATTTGAAATTTTCTTAGGGTCTCGCCCTACCAACAGATCCCCTCAGGATCTCTGGAACACAGTACATGTTCCCTTGTTGTGTCTTTGTACTGTTCCTATTTCCCCAGACATCCTTCCTTCCCATCTGTTCCCTGTAGACTGCAAATTCAAGCTTTAGAACAAATGCCATCTTTTCCAGAAAATCTTTTCTGATATGGTCAGGCAAAAATCATTTTTATTACTTGATGTCAGCATTATTTGCATGCATGTTAAATCAGCGTATGGGTCTTATCCCACCTATTAGACGAAATCCTTTATATGCCTTGCTCATGGCAGTTGTTCAAAATATGTTGATTTTCTTGAATTATTAAAGGGAGGCAATAACTCTCTTTAACTATAATGCTGAATTAGTAATGTTAAATACCTTTGTATTATTTACTGTGCATGGACACTGAATGATTTTTAAGAGGTACAAATTAAGTAAAAATAATTTCTTATGCCATGTAACACATCTCTATTGTTGCTGATAAGTTAAACAGGAATGTGTGAAAAGTCACTGCAAACACTAACAGTTGGAGCTTATCCCAAGGCCTATAAATACCTAAAGAGGACTCTTAAAGATTGAGGGTGGTTTTAATGGAACACATTGTTCCATGAAGATTATATAAACACATTGTTTTAAAACTACAAAATTAGAATCATGTTTGTAGTTCTCTACCCACTGGATCTTAATAGTCTTTATTTTTAAACCACTTGAAAAGAAACAAATGAAAACTTATATAACATGAATGAATTTTAATATTTTTGCTCCCATGTATTTTTTCCCCATGTATTTTTTTTTTTTTTACTACAAAAGTGTTCTTCCTTTGATTCATCACGGGTAATATTTACCCTGAGGATGAACATGTTTCCAACATAACTAATATCCTATAATTTTAAATTGGAGAAGCAATATTGGATTTCACATATTAAAATAGTTTGATTTTTCCATCTCCTTAAAATTTATTTGAAATGTGGACATTCTCATTGATTTTTGTCTCTATACTCTGTTCCAAGGACACTGCATATTTTGGATTCAAACAGTGTTTCCTTTCCTTTTAATTCTTGCCTTGTGGAATAAGAAAGTTTAGATGGCCAATAAAATGGGACTTTTAGGCATCCCTCTAAATTGTAAAAATAGGATCAATGAACTGAATAAATATTCCTTAGACACTTGAGATCTTTTATAGACTCAGAATTCTTTACGTCAGGGAAATATTTAGTATAGGGGGCCTACTTAGGGAGAGGAGAATAATTCTTTCCCTATTGCCTGTTTCTTCTTCAAATTAAATGTGAAAACATGAAACTTGATTAAATAAACTAATTTGAAAATTATAACATGAACACAAAGAAAGGAAATCTCTATATTTCAAACGGAATTAATTCTTGGCATCAGAGACACCCCAAAGGGAATCAACTTTAATCAGATGAGCCAGTTCAAGAGAAGTACTACACTTTAGCAGACTGAATTACACTTTAGCAGAGTAAACTAAGTATTACACTTTGAGCAGAAAATGACCTGTCCTGAAAATATGTGTGCCTGTGAGGGTTTTTGAAGACAGATTGGGATCCTGGGCTATCATGATGTGCACTTAACTATAACCCAGCAGTGATGTTCCTTGCCCTTCGTGCTCTAGTGGAAGGAGACACAGGGAGGATTGTCACTTCCTGAAATCTCCACCTTCCTCTCCTCCTGAAGACACATTGATTGACAGCCCCTCATATCTCGGTTCCCTCCATTTGGTTTATATACACAAGGTGACAGTTTTTTGGGCTACATGAGTGGGTATGTTTGTTTGGTAGAATTGATGAGCCCTGACCTCATAAAAACTGTATGGGAATGACACAAAACACAGTCATTTTCAAATCCAGTAATTTTACAGCCAATTAAAAGACTCTTTAGAGAAAACATAATGCATTTGATCAAGCTGAAAAAGTCAGTGATTCGTATGAATGTATGTGCATGTCCCTCTTTTGTTGTTAGTTTTTAAAGCTTCCATCTTATAAGCATGGCCCACCAGCCAAGGATACATTTGCAAAGCAAATAATACAGACTTATACTCTATAGTGTTTTTATTACATGGTTAGTTTAGATATCTTTCCTTTCCCTAGTGTAGCATTTTGATAATTGGTTGCTTGCTTTCTGAAATTTAGATTCTAATTCACTCTTTAAATCTAACTAGGAGGAAATTTAAGTTAAAATGATAAACATGGTATCTAACATACACTAATGAAATTGTCTTAAAAAAAAGATGGCTTGCATATGTATCTGTTTAACATGTTTCATCAAAACTGTTGCAGTGGTATGTAATTTTAATGTAAAATTGCCCTCTTTGCAGGGAATTGAGCCTGCTGCTGGATCTTTAAATTTTCAGTGTCTGTTGTCATAGCAACCAGAATTGACTCTGGTACCCACTGTGTTCAACATAAATTAATTTAAAGACATAGCATTTGAAACAGTTTAGTCAATTTTAAGTCTGTATCTGGCTAGGCTTGAGATTCCAATGCTGTTTTATATTTAAAATGTCATTAAATTGTGTTCATTTTATGTTAATTAGACTTATTTGTAGGATTTAGTGCCTTAAATGTAATATAAGAAAAATGTGGAAAACTAGTTCATGAATTATTTGTGAGCTGCAAGCTTCTAATAATGTGGAGTATTTCCTTTTAAAAACACTGGAATGTTTGTCCACCCCAAATGCCCTAGTATTATCTGAATAGATAGGCTTGATGTTACCAAAATAAATCCTCATTTTGAATGTGTTAGTCAAAGATCCCTCAGGCTCTGCACTCTGATAATCTTTTAAGAAGAAAAAAGCTGGCTATCTTCTGGCACTTTTTATGCCTAATCAGTCCCTATTACCTTGAAGAGACATGGATTTTCACATTTAATAATTCTAACCAGCTTTAACATATTTTTGTAACGTAAGTTTTAGGGGATTTGGTTTTCAATGTAGGCAGGTAAGAGACCAAAAAGTAATACATGTATATGCTAATAATATATATCAATATATATAATAACCATATATTATTATATGTAACAATATATTAATATAATATATATATTAGTAATATATATGTATGGCTATTTTCCTGAGGTTCAAATCTGTCATGCTTTCTCTTTCTGACTATGCAATTTTTAGAGCTGACCCTATAACCTTTGTCCAATAAATATTTTATGTTTTTCATACTCTATTATTGTAAAAGTAAACATATGGAAGTAGATTACACATTATGATTGATGTGAAACCTTAAGGAAGACAGAAACTGTATATATATTAAAAATTATATATTAACATTTAATAACATTAACATTTTATACAATTAATATATTTATTTGAAATTATCTTATTAATTACTATATTAACTTTATATTAATTTTATTATAGGAAAAGATTTCTAATATTTTCTAATAATTCTAAGTTGTCCAAGAAAAAATATCACACCTCATTTCTGAGGAATGAATTTGTTTTTCCTAGTGTTATTAAGCTTTATGTCATGCTTTCCTGATCATGGAAAATATTATGGCTACCATTTAGAAAATAAAATACACATTTAAAAATTTCATCTTTTCCTTCCAGAAAAAAAAATGTGGTTTTCTCTGAAGTGGTTTTATTTTTTCTGAACTATCTAATGGTAACTTAAAGTCATTTGAACCATAATCCTTCACTTTTGGAAATGAAATGATAGACTAGCTTGTGGGATTTCGGGAACACTGCCTTCACATTTCTTCTGAAATTAGAAAGAGTTCTGTACATTAATATTTAGAACTTTAGTTGTACACATAAAACTCAGGTGCTACATCAGCCTAAGGTCTATATGCGTGAGTTGTTTTCTACCTTGCTGTATTGATATAAACTAGAATAAGATGTTTAAGGAAAGGCAGGAATCTGTTACAGCCCTTGTGTGACTCATCGATGCCCACTAGACAGTGTTATTAATAAACCAGTAGAGACAACACACTTGAAATTCGCTGCTCCTGAAGGGATTTGTTCTTCACAGGACAAATATGTATACATATATACATATATTCATATATATGTATTCAAAATGTGGAAGTCTGAAAACTTTCCTGTTTGAATTAAATTGCATGAACACCTGTCTCTAGATGAGTATGCCATTGATCATTACACTAAATCTTTTGTTGATTGTCACAAGTATATTTGGAAGTTTATCACTAGATTTAACTGAAAAATTTTTATTTTTATTTATTTTTATTTTTATTTTTTTTGAAAACACATTTTTAAAAGAAGATTGAGAATTCCTTAAGTAATAAACACACAATTGGGGATTAAAACCAATTATAATTTAATGTGATAATTGACCCATAATCCAAAGCTTGATACGAATGGAATCTGATGTAGTTTATAATGACCCAGAGGAGATAATAATGAATGATAGAGAAAAGAATCAACTTGGGACTTTCTGGGCTGAGATATTGTTTTCCCCAAATTACTCTTATATCTATCCTGAGAACCTTAAATTTGATATGGTGACACACATTTGGAGACTTTGGAAAACAAGAGTCACTTTTATAAAGCATTACCATGAGGCTTGTGACCAGAACTACAACCTTCCCTAATCTGACCATCCACACTAACAAACTCTGTCTGAAATGAAGAGGCTTCTAGACTCACAGAACTCTCAAAGTTACCCCAAAATGGATATATATCTTCAGCTCTGTCCATAGTGCATGGTCATATATAAAATAAATTATGGAGTAATACTATAATACTTTGAAAAATATGACTGTACCCCACCCCTTTCTGTTCTAGTCAGCTTCAGCAGTCCAAATGTCTAGGGAAAGATCAAAGTTAGCTGAAAAGGAATGCAAAAACAAAGAAGAAGAAGCTTCTGCTTTGTCAAATAAGATTATAAAGGAACACGATAGCTAGGCAACTGATGTAAAACAGAATTTTCCAATTTTCTTTATTCTCTTCATGTTCTTAATACTAGGGTATTAAGGTTGTAGGAGTCTGTTTAGAGTATTCTTCTGTAGAATAGAGCAGTATCTCCTTTTGCCTTTGACAACAGAGCTATAAGATGGTTCTTAGTGACAGAAAAAGTATATAAACTACAAGAGATTACCCTTTCCTGGTCTGGAAATTTTGTTAGAGATTGCCGAGAAAACAAGAAGGATTTCTTCTCTCCAAGTCCGGAGGGTGTGAGATGAGTCAGAGAGTACCCATAGGTTTGGGAGTGGAGAGGTAAGAGGGAATGGGGAATAGGGGAAAGTGTCATCTTGCTTCCCACGTGGAACTCTGGAAAGTGATCACCTCTGGGGTTGAATCTGTATTGTTTTGGAAGCTAGGCCACATCAGTGAGACTTCTCAGCAGAGAGGAAAGAGACTGTAAAGCTCAGGATTCCAATGTGGCTTTAATGCAGAATTAAGGCAATGAGTCTATTATAGCCACAGAAGCGAGGATTGAGCCAATGGACTTAGAGGTTGGAAGAAAAATGTGACAGACACTTGAGAATTGGTCGGAATGGGAGCTAAGATGAAGTCCAGTCAGGCCTTGTCTGTGCTCCACCAAACACAAGTTTTAGTTGTGAGTGCCAGGAGGGGCAGCTGCTTTCAGGTAGATAAGGACCTAAGGACCTAGAGATCAGAAGACTTTGTGCCTGAGGACTCAGATGCTTCTCCTGAGAAGTTCAACCAACTGCTCCCAGCATACATTAGGCATCTCCTTCGGAAAAGAACCTGCAGAAAGGGTGAATGTTTGCAAAGTGAAGCATTTTTGCCCAAGAGACAAAGCAAGCTGCTACCTATAGAAACTAGATTTTCAGATCGGACTGAGTTTAAAAATTGAATTGAACCACTTCTGCCTTCTTCCTCTCTGTCTGCCCCCATTCTCCCTCATTTTTCTTTCTTTGGAACTTCAATTACTATATGTTTCAAGGTAATGATGGCTTTGTTCATTATTTTGTCAATCATGCTTCCCTCTGTGCTTTCATATAGGTGACTTATTTGGACTGTCTCCAACTTCAGAGATCTTTTCTCTTATTGTACCCAATCTATTATGAATTTTATCCATTGTACTTTTTTATTTTGGATTTTTTTCCATTTCAAGATTTTATTTAGTTATTATTAGTTAATGTCTCATAGTCTCCGCATCTTTTCTGGAATTCCCTGACTCTTCATCTCTTATATCCATTTTTTCTCATAGATTCTCCAACATATTTGCTATGGTTCCTTATCTATTAATTCTAATATTTGGTTTTGTCTTCATCTAGTAACTGTGTTTTTTCTTCCTGTTAATCATGAGTCATATTTTTAAATTTGTTCATATTGGTTGCATACTGATAATTATTGATACACTATAGAGGCTTTGGATTCCATTATCTTTCTCTGAACAGTGTAGTGTTTTTTACCCTTGTTAAAGGGAACTTGTTGGTAAAGCATTTAGTTCTGGTTTGTAGTTTTTTTTTTTAAGTTTATTTGTTTATTTATTTGAGAGGGAACAAAAGAGAGTGAAAGAGAGAGGGAGAGAGAGAGAGAGAGAGAGAGAGAGAACTCATGGGGGAGGGTGAGAGGGAGAAAGGTAGTTAACTTGTTGGTAAAGCATTTAGTTCTGGTTTGTAGTTTTGTTTTGTTTTTTTTAAGTTTATTTGTTTATTTATTTGAGAGGGAACAAGAGAGTGAAAGAGAGAGGGGGGAAGAGAGAGAGAGAGGGGAGAGAGAGAGAGAGAGAGAGAGAGAACTCATGGGGGAGGGTGAGAGGGAGAAAGAGAATCTCCAGCAGACTCCGGCTATGCGCAGAGCCTGATGTGGGGCTTGACACAGGGCTCCATCCCATGACTCTGAGATCATGACCTCAGCTGAAATCAAGAGTTGAATACTTAACTGACTTAGCCACCCAGGCACTCCCTGGCTTGAAGTTTTTAATCCTAGAGTATGGTCTGTCTGGGACTTTAATGGGAATCCTGATATATTTATGAACTCTAATTCCAAAATCTGACTTCTCTACATTGTGCATTCACTGAATTTTTATGCTGATTTTGTCACTCTGCCTGCCTTCAGACAGTAGTACTTCCTCCCAGACTTTCTAATTGTTACAACCAGGAAGGCTAGTCCAAAACAAGCTACTTTACCATTATTCAAAACCCAACATTTCTAAAGTAGAAATGAGTTGCAATATAGAGCCCAAGGAAGAATGGTAGGAGATAAGGGTGAAAATATAAACAAGAATTTAATCATGCAGGGTTTTGTAGGCCTTAGCAAGGATATTAAAAGTTTTTTCTAAGCATTAAATAGGCACTAGAGAATTTTAAGGAGTTATTTCATTTTATTTAAAGATGCAGTGGTAGTTCTTTGTGAACATATGGTAAATAATAGTACTGGTAGTTCTACAAGGAAATAGATGGCAAATAGTAATATTGGATAAGATATTAATCATAAAAGATATGTCTAGGGCAGTAATAAGTGACATAACAAAAAACTTAAAGTGGATAATAATACTGATGACTTAATCACCAAGCAAGGATGCTCACCAGGTGACTAAGAAAATAAAAGAGGGATAGTCATGGCTTTAAAAACTGAGATTCTTCTGATAACTCAGGCACAGTTCCTTGTTTACTCATCTATGGAGCACTTCCAAGCTACTATTCTAGGTGCTAGGGACCCAACAGTGAAGAGAGAACATTCTTTGGAGAAACATAAGAAAGTCTACGTGGTTTTGACATTTCATCTCTGACATATTCCAAACACACTTACTTTCTTAGTGAGACCTGATTACTGAACTTTTTGTTTCTTTAGCTCTCTCTGCTAGTGATCAAATTTTAACCCTAAATTACAGAAAAAAAGAACATATAATAGAAAGAAACCATTTGAACCATGGATGCAATGTGGTAATAAAAATTTCTTTTAATTTGAGCTCCAATTTGGGGTATCTGGGGGACTTACTCGGTTAAGTGTCTGCCTTTGGCTCAGGTCATGATCCCAGGATTCTGGGATCGAATCCCAATCAGGCTCCCTGCTCAGTGGGGAGCCTGCTTCTCCTTCCTCTCCCTCTGCCCCTGCTTGTGTTCCCTCCTTCTCTCTCTGTCAAATAAGAAATAAAATCTTTTAAAAAATAATTTGAGCTCCAATTTGACTAAATTAAGTGCCATTTTTACATTATCAAAGCTTTTTTTTTTTTTTTTTCTGATGGCTTAGACTACTTCACATTTCTTTTGGCAAACCGATGAGCTAGGGTTGTAGTTTATTTGTTAATGTTTTAGTCTCACTAAGGAGACTGTAAAAATGATTTAAATTAAGAAGAGATCCTGCTGTCAGTTCCAGAATGAAAACCATGTGCCTTCTAAGGAAAATCTCTGAGGCTTCTTTTTGTGTGTTTGAGTGTGGGCAGCTCAAAAGCCAGCAGCCAAATAATAAAACTAAAAGGAATATTTACAGATCCATTGCATGCAAGTCTGTTCTTTAGGTTTGTGAGGGAGTTCTACTTAACTTTTTTATTTCAGGGCTTTTGGCGCAATTTTAAATAAACAGCACACATCCATGTGGGAGCAATGAGGAGGAACTGTAGCATCTGGTATGACTTTAAAAATAACTTCCTACTTATATAACTGAGATTTCGGTAAAGATCAATGAGATTTTTCAAGGCTGAGACCTGAGGTTGGATAGCATGAAATAGTTCCTTTGGAAGCTGTTGATTCATGTAGCAGTGCTATTTTGAAAGAAAAACATTCTTATCCAACAAGCAGATGTTAACAGACCACGGCCCTAGAGTCGTAACTCTAGGTTACCGAGATCCAAGTTTGTGTTCTCAGCTTCATTTACAATCATTAAGAGCCTTTTACTTTTAATTACTTCTTTATTGATCTCATAGCACACATTTCTTCCAGTCTGTACAAAATGTCAACTTAAGTGGAATAGGCAAGGTCTGCTTTCACGATCCACAATCAAGCTAGCCTGCTTCCCTACCACATGGAGTGGTGGCCACTGGTTCATTGCTTCTGGATGGCAACGTTATTCATGATGTCCTAAGCTTCTGAGACAAAAACCACTTTACATCTTTAGCAGCTAGGGCCTGTGCTGCTTTGGAAATATGATATTGTAGAACTCTCTTTAGTTTTTCACATCTCGGGAGCTGTGGAACATGTTGAAATCAAAGCTTATTTGTCGCCAATCCAAAAAATATTCATTGGGTTATCTTCTAAACTTTCATTACTCCCCTAAAGAATTCTGAGCTTTGACAAGTCACAGTAAGTGTCTTACTATCTCTGATGATTAAGAGCTGTCTAAATATTGGGTTATAGAGCCCAATGTGTAATACTGGATATAATCCTAGGTCCTTATGCAAAACTTTTTTAGGGGCGTGGATAGGATTAAAAAGTGGGTGCCCATACTCACTTCTTGACAAACTATAAATTCCTTCTGTGACTTATTTATCTTGTGTTCCTTTTTTTAATTCTCCATTTTTTTTAAAAAGATTTTATTTATTTATTCATGAGAGACACACACACACATAAACAGAGAGGGAGGCGGGTGGGGGCAGAGACACAGGCAGAGGGAGAAGCAGGCTCCATGCAGGGAGCCTGATGTGGGATTCAATCCTGGGTCTCCAGGATCAGGCCCCGGGCTGAAGGTGGTGCTAAACCACTGAACCACTGGGGCTGCCCAATTCTCTATTTTCAATGGCATATGAACTTGCTGCTCGGTGAAATGAATATGAGGTTCAGGGGAAACTAAATTATTGGAACTGATGTATATTTTAAAAAGAAAGGTTTATAAAGGTGTACCTGCACATAGCATCCAAAAGAAGGAAGGACAGGAGGAGAGCACATGCTTTGAAGGCTGCAGGAATGCCCAGCCCACGTTTATGGTCTGTCATTCTATCATCTGGTCATTAGCTGTTCATCTTGCTCTTATGGTTGTTTTTAATAATTCCTATCTCTTTTGAGTTCCAGGAAAATAATTTGTGTATCCTAATCAGCCATCTCTGCCTTATTTAGTTTAATTAGGCACATTTTAGTCATTCTTCTACTTCAAATAATCAAATTACTGTGCTAATAAAAAGAGACTGCATTTACATAGGCCACAGACTCTACTATCATGTGCTATAAGAAACACTGTTGCTTTCCTAAAGTCATATTAAATGTAATAAAGATTTTTTTTTTCATGGAGAAGGAAATGGGTGCTGAAAAGTTTTAGAGAAGCATTATCAATGTGGAAAAAATTAAGGGAAAGAATCATGGAGAAAGGTTTGATAAAATACTTAGAAGACTTACACCTCTTTTAGATGAATATATACAAATATATATTTTAAATATATATAATATAAAAATATATTATAAAAATATATATATAAAATTTAAGTAAATATAAATTTAAATATTTCAATAAAACTCAAATAATACTGGTTTACTTTTAGCTATTTATTATACCCCTAACAAGTACACAGAACTCTGCTGGGGCCCATAATGTGGCATTTAAACTGGTGCCCAAATTTATGTGTTCTCCAGGTGACTGCCTGTGCCAAGTATTGTTTGATTTGTCAGATTCCCTTCAAGTTCTCTCTTAGAACCTTGGTAATAGCTAAAGGATGGGATGTAGCTGTTAGCCATCTATGATGCTGACTCTGAGGTTACTGTAATGGAAACTAAGTCCTAGGAAAGGACTTGCAATGACCTTATCGTTAAATTGCACACGAGGACTGAAATTCTCCATGCTGACCCGATCCCAATCTTTGATGGCCTCTTTACCGACTACATCGTCTTCCTGCCCCATCTTTTTCATCATTTCCTGATACCTGCTCTCAAAGCAGGCCTCCCAGCCTTCCAAAGCAATCTTTTATATTCCTGGTGTATGTAAGGCCTCCTGGTTTATTTTGAATCTATCATTTCCATTTGTGCCTTTATGGACAGAAAAATTGGAGACACAGTGAGTTCTTTTTTTATACCTTATTGTGTTTTATATTTCCTTCCTCTGTTGAAAATTTGCCATCCCATCCCATAAAATGCAATACAGTTCACAAAGACAAACCAAGCCCAGCATATTCACATTTGGTCATTTCTTTCTTAGTATTTCTTTCATCCTTCAATCTGTTAACAGGCGTTCTGGTTGAGTCAGTGCTGAGACTTATCAATGCTATTCGTATGCGGTTTGACAAACTTTCTCTAGCACCTATTCCAAAAGTAATTTTTGTTTTTTCTTTGTGCTCCGTGCAGGCAAAGCCTTTTTAACTGTCACTGAATCCTTGGGGATGCTCTCGGCTGCTTGAGGGAAATATTCCTTTCCGGAAAAAAATGATCTGTCAGGGTAGGCTAGACTCATCAACAAGCCCTTGTAGTTTTTAACCCATCACATCTAGACTGTTAGCAGCACCTGTAGGCATTGGCAAGGAGGGGAAGGGGAAAATGTGAAACAACTGTGTTACTAGGGTCTCTTGCCTCTATGCTCCTGTACTAAAAGGAGATTAGATGAGAAGCACCAGGAGACAGTAATATAGTGAAGGGAAACGCTCTAAGGGGGTGCTTTTCAAACTTCAGAAAGCAGGAGAATCACCTGGAGAGCTTGTAAAAACATAATTCTGAGACTCAGGTTCTGTAAGTTTAGAATGTGGCCAGAGATTTTGAATTTGATAAACTCTCAGTTCATCTAATGCTGTAGATCTAAGGACCACACTTTGAGCAGTTCTGTTCTAAAGCGGTGAGTCTCAAATTTTATTGAGCATCACAATCAACTAGGATTTTTGTCTTTCTGACTTATTTCACTTAGTGTAATATCTCTAGCTCCATCCACATCATTGCAAATAGCAATATTTCATTCTTTTTTATGATTAATACTCCATTGTACATATATACTACATCTTCCTTATCCATTCATTACCCGAGGGACATTTGGACTCTTTCCATAATTGGCTGTTGTAGATAATGATGCTATCGACGTTGGGGTGCGTGTATCTTCAAATCAGTAATTTTGTATCCTTTGGGTAAATACCTAGTAGTATAATTGCTGGATCTTAGGGTAGTTCAAATTTTAACTTTTTGAGGATCCTCCATAATGTTTTCCAGAGCGGCTGCATCAATGTGGTTTCCTAAAAATGGTGTAAAAAGCATTCCTCTTTCTCTGCATCTCTTGCTAACATCTGTTGTTTCCTCTGTTGTTAACTTTAGTCATTCTGACTGGTGGGGTGATACCTCATAGTTTTGATGATTTGATGTAGACTTTTTTTCTTTTTGTAGAGTTGATGATCACATGTGGAATTTAAAAAACAAAAGTAGGGGAAAAAAGAAAGGAAAACCAGGAAACAGACTCTTTATAGAGAACAAACTAAGGATTGTTGGAAGGGGGATGGGTGGGGAATGGGCCAAATGGGTGATGGGGATTGAAGAGAACACTGGTTGTGATGAGCGCTGGGGTTGTATACAAGTGATGAGTCACTAAATTCCACACCTGAAACTAACATTACACTGCATGTCAACTAACTGGAATTTAAATAAAAACTTGGAGAAAAAAAGAATGAACTAGGAGTTTTAAAAACATACACTGCTGGGCCTTGCTCCTAGGTATTTTGACTCAGTAGTCTGGGTGAGGGCCAAAGAATTTGCGTTTCTAACAAGTTCCCTGGTCCTGCTGATGCTGTTGGTGCTGGACCACACTTTGAGAACCACTGCTCTGAAGAATGGTGTTAAAGGAAAGTCACCAGCACTGTGTAAGGAGTCCATGGAGTCTGTCAGGGCTTTGGGACATAGCCAATTTTCGGACAGACTGAGGTACTCTTAAACAACAACAGTGACAGTTCTAGCAGTCCACAGGATCACTGGAGACATTTGGAGACATGTTCTATTTTGTTCAAACCACGTTTTATTTGAATCTCAAAGAGCAAGATAACTTTGCCTGACACTTGGCTTATAAAATTTAGAAAAAAACAAAACAACAACAACAAAAAGTGTCCAGGCATGACTCATTATATGTAAGATAATCTCTCTTTTGAGTACTTGCAGAAAGGCATCAGAAGATAAAAGGCTGAGTAGGACGCTGTCTTCACCAGATTGGGTGACTAAATGGTGGTCTGGGGACACACTATTACCTGACTTAGGCTCTGTGAGTAAAGGAAAAGAAGGAAGGCATTTGGTTGTGACATTTTAATGAGGGTAGTTAAAACAGCCCAAAGAACCCCATCTTGGTTGTGTTTTGGAATGGAATACTTATCTGTTTTAACCAAAATGTGGAGGCTGAAGTATTTTCAGCATCTCAGGAGAGTTATTCTCAGAATACCTCAAAGTAAATCTCTTGGTAGTAATTATTCATATGCATTTCAGTTCAATCTCAGAAATGAATCTCTCTAAGGGAACTCTGTATTCAAATCCTCCTTTGGAATAAAACCTGTGAGAAGGATCTTCTCAGCAGGAGGTTGGGAATTAATCCATCATGGGAAAGATTGATTAGAATCACATGGTTGATACAATTCATGTGATCCCAATCACATTAGAACCAAATGCTACGCATCCTCCTGTTATTCTGTTGTGGCTCTTAGGTGAGTCTCTCTCCCGCCCCAACTCCCTTTCCTTCCATGTTGAAAATTGTAGCCAACATTGTGGATGAAAATATATGGTATTCCTTCAGGATGTCAGGGCAGAGAAAAGGTAATTAAATACTGGATTTGAGCCTGGTGTATTAAGATTACATTCATAGATTTTATCCACTGAGGGTTTTTATCAAGTCAGGCTGTGTCTTTCCCTCAGGCCATGTTTTTATCTCGTGGGAATCTTGGGGAGACAGTTAAGTGGTTGAGCACAAATTGTTTCTCCTTGCTGGAAATAACTCAAAGTGCATATATGCCTTATCAACTATACGTAAATTAGGTCACCTTTCCATACACGAAGAAAACACATATCTTCATCAAAAGCTTATAGAGGAAGACAATTACAATAGACTCCATCTGTGAAAATCCTTTGGGACATGGAGAGGAGATGCCAACTGTAGCTTAAATATGTTTGCTTGCCAAGTCAAAAATTCTCTCCCAAATTTGGGCTTCTTCCTGCTAAGTCAGGAATTGGAGTTTTGGAAACTGGAGAACTAATATTATGCTTCTCAAATCATGCCCAGAGATGATTGCTTGAATTAACTACATCACTACTAAAGTGATGGCAATCCTAACTTTTGGCTCATTACCCTTTTGGAAGGTAGTGAATCTGAAAAACATTACATTGAACTTCTCTTTAATGATCCAACTGAAGAAGATAAATTTAGATAAATATCAAGAATTAGTCAATGAAAAGAAGATAGAGCAGTATTGAATAACACGGATGTGATTTGCATTTAAAACACAGTTCAGCTCAGCTCAACAAACACACTGAATGTATATTATATTCCAAGTACTGGTGATACAAAGATGAATAAAACATTGTTTATGTTTTGCTTAATCCCAGTTAAGGGGTTGAGGGAACAGATATACACAAATAATATGTGTAGAAATAGGATGTGGAATGCAGCAGGGATAATGAATATAGACATTGGAGCCAGATAGACTTTGGTTATTTACAACCCCAGGTCTTGCTTTGATTTTGTGGCTTTAAGTCAACTAGTTTACTTTTCCTAACCAGATTTTGTGGCTTTAAGTCAACTAGTTTACTTTTCCTAACCAATCTTTGTTTTATCATCTGTGGTACAAAATAGGCATTCAACAAATGGAAGCTAATGTTAATAATTAGAACTATGTATTGGTACAGAGATAATAAAGGAGAGGGAATGCTTCCAAGTGGAGACTGTACCTCCAAAGTGTTTTGGTAGGAATAGGAATTCTCTAGGTAGATAATATTTGTGAATGGACTCTGGGTAGAGCAAATAAGACTCCCAAATGCCTATGCAGGGGAAACTGTAAAAATCAGTTTAATGGTTTTTTTTTTAAGATTTTATTTATTTATTCATGAGAAACACAGAGAAAGAGAGGCAGAGACATAGGCAAAGGGAGAAGCAGGCTCCATGCAGGGAGCCCAATGTGGGCCTCGATCCTGGGTCTCCAGGCTCACACCCTGGGCTGAAGGCAGACGCTTAACTGCTGAGCCACCCAGGGATCCCAAGTTTAATATTGTTCATTCACTATTTGTACACAGCAATTAGAGATGGTGCTGGAGAGGAGGCAGGAGTTGGCTCCTCATCACAGCCTGGACTCTGTTAAGTTTGGACTTGATCCTTTAGGTCAGAGATTGAAGATGTACTTTTCTATAATTTTTTTCTGTTTCAGTTTTGTTTTATTTTTATGTCCCTCAGTGTTTAAAAATAGATTTCACTTAAAACCTCAGATTTATTCTGACTTCTTTTGGAGATTTACCACAAAGAATCTGCATTTGCTCATGGCAACGACTGGTTGAAGCTGAGTGAAGGCTGCTCCCTCAAAGAGATATATGCCGTCTTGATGAGCAGTGAGGAAACATGGAGATTTTAAGCAGGTTGGTTTTGTAGCAGGGAATGTCATAGAACTGTCCTTATCTGCAGTTGTGGGAGAGGAGGCCAGAAATTGAGAGCGGTATTGAACATGACACCTTTCAGGACTAGGTTAATGGAAGAAGGACACTTGTACTGTTATTCAGGTTGGTAGATAGTTGTGGGTTGTTTTTGTTTTTTAAGCAAAATGAGATTAAAGATTAGGAGAGGGAATATGAATGTCCTATATGGACTCAGTGATTGTTATTGGTTGGATAATAACCCTACCAGGATAAGATATCTGTTTTTTTAAAAATATATCTCTTAAGAAAAACAAAAAGTAAAATTAAGTGGCAATATAAAATAGGCAGTCATTCCCAATGTCTTTTCTCACCTCTTCTCAAAACTGGAAACTCCCCTTATCCCCTTAACCAGCAAGAGTGGATGGAGAGAGAATGTGTATGGTGGATAAAGAACTCACAACCAGCAAACCACTGCATACAACTTGTATGCAACTTGTATGCTTTTTTTTTTTTTAATTAGCAAGGCCTAACATTTATTTCCTTGACATTTTTCTTCTAAAGAAATCACAGTACTTCAGTGTCAGTTGAAACAGGGAAGTATCTCAGGGAAGAATCCTTCACATCATAATAGGACCATTGATGATAATGTCTCTCATTTCTTTCCAAATCCATAAAGATGCATTTCCTGATGAGTGACTGAGCTTGGGGTCCAAGTCCCTGCTCCGCTGTGTCGGATATAGTTGGACACAAACTCGAGATTGTAAATAAACCTCGTGTGTTTGCATGGGTGTCGGCTTCTTGGTGGTTTCTCAGATTCGCAATCTTGGGTACAACAGTCCTGTGGTTCTGAGGAGTCCCTTCTGATGCAGACATGGCCCCAAAGCTGCCTCCAGAGTCTTCCAGGGGGTCCTGAGGAAGCCGGGCTCCTGTGAGTTTGGACGTGGACCCACGTGATCCTCAGTCATAGTCAGCGGGTCCTGAGGACACCAAGTCTCCTGTCCCTGTGGACTATGCCTCACATCCTCTGGAAGCCTCGCAGCAGGTCCTCAGGAGGCTGGGGACACCATAAAGATTTCCAAGACCCAAAAAAGAGCCCAGAGGCTTGATAATTGTTGGGTGAACGCCCACTACTCAAGAAGGGAGGAGGAAGTAGTAAAAGCTCTAAGCACAGGGAAGGCAAGAAGATAATATTAGGAAAGGAGAGGAAGGGGTCCATGAGGAGACCCTACCATTGGAGGGAACATCCATGTGCAGACATGCAGCACATCTAGGCAGGGACTTTGAAGGATGGGAATTAGATAAAGTAGGGATACAAAGCTATTCCAAGTCCACCCTCCCACTCTATACAATTTGCATTTTATCCTCTGAAACCTTATGTAAAGATCTGTCTGTATCCTTGTGTCATGCATTTAGGTTCACCAGTCAGAAGGAACGAAAATACTATCCCCCACCCCCTGCACCATCCTGGAATGGCAGGGATCTATAATTTTCCTGTTAGAAATCAGGCAGCAAAAGGAGAACCTGGTGGATGTTATACAACCAGGGACGGTGGCAGCATGCTTCCCTGACCTTCTTTTCTTTTTCCCAGAGGAGCACTATGCACCACTCCCACTGTGGGCTGAAGATAAAGTGCCTGGGTTGTAGATAGATAAGTCACTGACTACAAAGTACAGAGTGAATTGAGACATGCACATATAAGGCTGGGGATGGAAGTGGGGGCATCAGTTTTTGTACTAGTTTGAAGGAGGAGGAGGACGTGAACTCAAGCTTGGGTGTATGGATAGAAAGGAGATGGCTTCATGGTATCTCATGTCTCTGGGGTTTTGCATATTCTTGCTTCACCTGGACTGGATAGGGTGCCCTCACTCATGTATCCACTTGAATTCAATGTTACCTCCACAGTGGAATCTTCCATGAGAAGATTCAAGTATTCTTTTCTGTATACTTTTTATCTTATAAATAATTTTCATAAGGAGGTAGCTTCATAAGACAGGTAGTCCTGTCTGACTGCTCACAGGAATTTAAGTTTCTTAGATTTAGGGCACAATGTCTTGGAGAACTGTGATCACCTACATGAACGTGACATAGTTACCTGGACTAGGAACAGAAACCACCTGTGTCAATGTGAGTTAGGGTTTTGTTCCGGGACACATTTGCCAAAAAAGATGAGACTGCAAACTAATAAGTAGTCTCACTATTTGTGTCAGGTAATACCTGCAAATCAGTGTATCTGAGACAGCAGTTTGCTCATCCAGGCAAATGGCTCACTTATCAAACAGCAAGGACCTTCATCTTGCGGTGATGACCAATTGTAAACTCTTATGTCATGACCGCTGCTCAATCCCAATAGGTTTTGGTTTTGAAAAGACCCTTCCTGAACCATTTCTGCCTAGATCCCTAACCTCTATGAAGATCTGCTCTTTGGTGACCATGGCTAAGACTCTATCAAGGTGATGTTCTTCTTTAGAATAGGAAAGGACGTTGTCTGGTGGTGATGTTTTGAGCTATTAAACATCTTTTAGTCTTAATGCTGCCTAGACTAGCATACAGTGGTGCTTAAAATTTGTAGAAATAGGCAGTGAGAGAAAATCTACATGACACGGTGCTCTCATCAGATGAGGGCAGATGAGTAAAGAGTCAGGGATGCTTCCAAAGTACTAAGAGTTAACTTGTGCCATCACTTAGGATGGAAAATGCAAGAGCAGATTTTCAATGAGAAGATACTGATTTCAATTCTAGACTGAGAGTTGAGTTGAGTTTGAGATTTCTGCGATGTGAAAATAAAGATGTCTAATTCCGTGCTTAATGATGGGAGGCCCCAGGTATGACATTTGTCAGGGAGGTTGGGCACTTGTTTTCTTCATCAGTGGCTTCCAAGTTAGGTCTTGAGACACAGAGCATCAGCACCACCGGGGAATTTTACTTGGAAATGCAGATTTTGAGGCCTTAAGGACCAACCCTTTGAATTGAAAACCCTCTGGGTGGGGTTGAGCTATTTGTGTTTTAATGATCTTTCCAGGTGATCTGTTGTATTCTTTTCGACCTGACCTGTGTGTCTTAAGGAGTCAGTTGCTTAGCCTTTCTCACCCTGGGTTGCTCAACTGTAAAACAGGAATACTAATAGCACCTACCTCCTTGAGTTCTCATGGTGATTAAGTGAATTAATATATGGAAAGTGCTTATATCTGTATTTGTTTGCTGCTTTAGTTTTTTTTTAATCTCTTTACAGATTCACTGCCCTTTTATTTGCCTGACTAAATATTTCCTGTCTTTACCAGTCTCTCCTATGTTTCCACCAGTGAGCCGTAGCATTAGTTATCGCATTGCTTGACCTACAGGACATATTCAGTAAATATATTAATTGAGTGAATGCACACTCCAGTTTTCATTTCCTTATTTCTTGTCT
The DNA here is from genome assembly GCF_048418805.1 of Vulpes vulpes. NCBI lineage: Eukaryota > Metazoa > Chordata > Mammalia > Carnivora > Canidae > Vulpes > Vulpes vulpes. The sequence goes on from NC_132793.1 coordinate 56,447,919, forward strand.
GAGTTTTATAGCTTTTATTATCAGTATCACTTGTTTTGGCACTAAATTAGACATTGTTATATTTATGCCTTGTTTCCTAATTGTATTATAAGCGCTTGAAGGGGAAGTATTATGCTGTACTTATCTTTTCCACCTACACAGCACCTGGCACAGTGTTGACAATATAAAGGGAATTCAGTAATAATCTGTGTAAAATAAAAGAGAAAACTTGATGTTTTTTTCCTCTCAAATTCATCTACCCTGTTAAATTTCTGCAATTTCTTATCCTCACCACCGCAATGGCAGCAATTTCAAAATCCTAAATCTCTACTGCCACTTTCTCCTGAGAGTCACAAGATGAAAAGAACAGTGATTCTTTTCTTATTTCTGGTGTCATCTGGTAAGATGGCTTTTATTATTTTGAGCCTCCATGTCAACCTTATAAATTCAGCCTAATATTTCTAAAATTATTTCTTGAGTCAAAAGCTAGGGGATTGTGAATGACCTGTTACTCTTAACCAGAATAATGATGTGCCATCTGTATCTCTCTAGAAATATACCTTTAAGGCTAAGGTATGATGTTACTTATACTTGATACAGCCTTATTTTTACCAGCATTTTGCTTCAGCTTTTCCTTAGCTCTTCGATAAGCTCCCTGCTTTGTGCAGTGCTGAGTTGAAATTCTGCTAGCACAGAGGACTGAAAATATCTCTTATGTAGTTAAGCTCCTTTAAGAATATAGAAAATTAATGTAATGTGTATAGTGAAAAAAGGCCAGCTTTGGAGACCTACAGATCTGAGATCAAAATTTGAGGTCTGTTATAATTTTTTGTATGGCCTTCAGTAAGCTATTCAACATGTCTACTTACTCATTTTTAATTAGGGACATAAATTTCACCTTATGATGTTATATGAGGCAATTAAATAACACAAGTTATGTATTGTACCCAGCACATGGAGGATATTCAATAAATGGTGGATATGATTATAAAACAGAAGAAGAGAGCAACACACTGTATATCTCAGAGACAGAGGCCACTCTAGAGTCTGCTGGTATCATTATAAAATAGCAACTCTGGTATTGTGGACACTATTTCTAGTCTAAAATTCTATTTAAAATCTCTTCAAGAATGGCCCCATCAAATCTCAGATCACTTTAGATAATCTTCAAATAGCATCTCCTAATTAATTATATAACTGGAGGGTCTTTTCATACAATGGGAACCTCTCACACTTTTCCCCTAGAAACTCCATCCACTGGTCACCTGTGACTCAGTTATTGAGAAATTTTCCGACCCTTAGGGAAAGTCTGCTACAGCTAACTGGTTGTTCACTAAGCCCATCTCGGTACCTCCTCCGGAAACCTTGGGTGTCACTCCTCTAGGGCCTGTGAGGAATAGTTGCTATCTGCAAGGGCTTTCTCAATTTTTTAATAAAACTCTAGCAAGATCAGTGAGAAATAGGAAATCTAGTGACAAGTTTTTTCTAATCCATAAAGACATATGTATTCAAGAGGAAAACAGAAAACCCCTCCAGGTAGGCAAGATCTAGGTAGTCCTGGATGGCTGAGGGACTTCTGAAGTTTTTTGTGGAGACAACAACATAGTGAAATACAAAAATGTTACATAGTTTGTAAGGAGATAAAGATATATATGTATTTCCCTGAAAATTACTTGAAATAAAATTTCTGATTAACCAGCATCATTTATAGGTGCCAGTGGTTTACTGAATACAGTTGTACCACTGACTCACACATGAGAACAGCTGCTACCATTTCTGCCTCCCTCCATCATCTCCTGCAGGGCCCAGAGCTACCTGGGGGAGTAGTAGGGGGGAAATGGCATTCTTGGACAACCTGAGGTTCAGAAGTGGAGGCAGGGAGGAGCTAGGGCCAGTTTACAGAAGTCAACTTTACAGGACTCCTATCTAGCCAAAGGGCAGACTTGGCTCCAGACCTTCATATTTCTTTATCACATTGCCAAATGGGGCTTCATTTACATCAATAGGCTTTCTCTATTTTAATTTTTAATTGATAATTAAAGATTTATTTATTTATTTGAGGTGGGGGAGAGAGAGAGAGAGCAGGGAGGAGGGGCAGAGGGAAGGCATCCCAAGCAGACTCCCCACTGAGTGTCCCCGCCTCAATGTGGAGCTTGATGTGGGGCTTGATCTCACAACCCTGAGATCATAACCTGAGCCAAAATCAAGAGTCAGACACCTAACCGACTGAGCCATCCAGGTGCCCCGATAGGCTTTCTCTATTTTAAAAGGCAAATCTCTCTAAGGGATCTAGAAACTCAGGTCATGCACACGTTGGCATGGATTGCTTATTTGAATTCGGTCAGTTATTACTGCCTGTTTGTCTAGATTATGAAACCTATCACAGATGTGTGATGGATTGAATAGAAGAGTAAACCACTGGCACCTATAAATGATGCTTACGGCAATGCAAATTCTAGCTAAAGATACTTTGTGCTGTAATTAATGTTCATTCTCTATCCTTCTCCTCAGGAGAAAAGTAACGGAGTGTTCTTCATTCTTGTATAAGGATTGTTCTCTTAGTTCCTTTCCCTTAGGACTATAAAAGAGTATGTGTGGAGTCAGAAAAGTCAGATTGTTGTCGCTATCAAATTTGTGTTTGATTTATGAATCTCCTTCTGGCTTGTGTGCTTCCTAGTTATTTCAGTGCTCTTTCTCTGTCATGGTGTCAGTGTTTTGTTTCATCAACTCTTTTACAATCTTGAAAAATTAGTCTACATTTACTTTTATGTCCTGTCTCCCATTCACTTTTCAAATTTTGCAATCCAAATTTTGTCCCCATCATTTTACTAATACACTTCTCAAAGCAGTAACGTCTCCTCCTATTAGTCAAATTTGAAGGTCTCCTCCCTATTCTCACTCATTCAATTTCACAGCAGAATTGAATCATCTTCTTCTACTCGTTATCTTTGATTCAGTGGGGTTTTTCCCATTTCTCAGAATGCTTGATAGAGTCCCTTCTCTTCTAATGCCCATATTCAAAAGTGAGAATTCCTTCAAGATTTTTCTATTGCCCAAACCAGTGGTTTCCAGCCTTGGCTGTACATTAGAATCACCCAGGAAAGCTTTAAAAACTGATGACTGGGTCCCACTCTCAGAGGTTCTGAGTTAATTGTTCTAGGGTGTATCTTGAGTACTGGGAGTTTTTCTTAGTAGCTCCCCAGGTAATCCTAACACTTTGCCAAGATTGAGAATTGTGTTAAACTATAAGAATTCAGATTTTTTTTGGGGGGGTTACTATTAGTTTCTTTGAAATTCAAACAAAATTGTCTAGAGGTCCCATCTCATGGGAAGGCCCAGATTCTTTTTCAAGTAACTGCAAATTCTGAGGGGGTAACATTGTCACTGGTCCCCTCTGGTTCCAAGTTCCTAACTTTCTGAACATTTAGTATTATTTGCATCTAATTTCCTAAAGCAATTGGTTCTCTTGCCTCTGGCTCTACAGAAGTCACTGTCTAGAACTTGGGCCCCTTTCCTTCTATCCCTGAGCCACATATAGAAGGCAGTTTTATGATGGCTGCCTTTATTGAAGATTTGGATCAATATAAAGGTTTTGGGTCAATGTAAGAGTTTTATATTAAAGCAAATAGATAAGGGCAGTTTCTATATAGACTCCCAACTTCTGGCCACATACATGAGCCTGCTTTTGCCTCGAAACTTTTCCTGCACCTTAATTATCCTCATATTCTAAGTAACTTAGATTTTCATCCCTTTGACACCTCTTAGCAGTCTTTTTTTTTACTACTGTCTTAAAAATGGAATAGGATAGTATGTAGATTAATTTTTTTCCTCTGGCATAAATTGCATCTCCTCATGCCTCTTTCCTTTTCCCTACTGCCCTTAGAAGACAGAAGTTCCTACATTCAATTCTGGTTTTCAACAACATTTTTTTTTTCATCCTATTACATCCTTTCTTCAGTCATCAGTTGCTGTGGTGGGTAGCATCCAAAAATGTCCCCTAGAGATTCCCATCCTCTATTTATTCAATCAAACACTTATCCAGGTACCACTGTGAAGGAATTTTCCAGACGTAATTAGTGTTGTGGAGCTTAAAATAGGAAGGTTATACTGGATTATTCAAGTGGGCCCAAAATAATTACATGAGCTCTGAAAAACAGAGGTCAATGGAATAGAAAGTCCTGCCAAAGACCCAAGAATATGAAGGATCTTAATGTGGGACGAAGACATTTTGACCAATGACATTCTGCACTTTTAGCCCAAGTAGCATGGTAAATGTATGTCTTGCTCACTCCCTGTGGCCCAAACATATAGGAAAAAAGAATATAAAAGTAAGGAGGGAAAGAACCCATTTCAAAAATGAAATAATTATCTCTATGAACCAAGAAGGTAATAGAAGTGTGATTCAGTGAATAGGGCTGAATCATCCATTCATTGGTCCCTGAGTCATTTGTGCCTGAGATTTGCCTGAGATCTTGCAGGTTAAAGAATGGGAGAAGGGAAGTCAGAAGCCAGAGATTGGGGTAGGACTGCCTCCTTTTATTTTTATTTATTTATTTTTCTATTTATTTATTTTAAAGATTTTATTTATCCATGAGAGACACACACACACACAGAGGGAGCAGAGACACAGGCAAAGGGAGAAGCAGGCTCCCTGCTGGGAGCCCGACATGGGACTTGATCCTGGGTCTCCAGAATCACCCCCTGGGCCCAAGGCAGGCGCTTAACTGCTGAGCCACCCAGGGATCCCCCGACTGCCTCCCTTTAAAAAGGAAGGTTAAAAATAAAAATGGACACGCTTTACCTTTAGGCTTTGACAAAGCTCTGGGCTTAGTGCAGCAGAAGGTAACAGACACAACCATAGGACCAGTAACTTAACCAAGGGATCCTTTGTTCTGTGACCAAATCTGCAAAATTTACAGTATCCCTTATAGAGACCCCAAATCATTGTGATAAGGTTCTGGTCTGGGGTTTTGGAGGGCTGCATGAAGCAAATGAAAAATCAGTAGATTGATAGGGATATGGTGGGGGAGCGGCATTAAAAAATGAAAAAAGGAAATGCCTCTTACAATGTATTTATAATCTGCCCATCCCCTCTCCCTTAATCATCCTGAAGAAATCTAATGTCAGAATAGACAGACAACAAAATCAATGGTCAAAGCAAGAATTTATTACAATGAAAAGACTTAAAATAAGTGTACTTGGGATTCAAAGAAATGAATAAGGCATGGTTTCCATTTTAAAAAGGCAACAATTAGGGTTACCTAGGTGGCTCAGTCAGCCTTCCACTCAGGTCATGATCCTGGAGTCCCAGGATCAAGCCCTGCACAGAATTGATTATAATTCTTAGAAAAGAAAAATACAGTTATTGAAATAAGAAAATAATTATTTCACTGAAATAATAATTTCAGTTACATATTATGATCTTAAAAAAACATGCCAAAACTTAGTGGTTTAAATCAACAGGTCTCCCAGCATTCTGGTTCAGGACCTTAGGTAGTACTTAATTAGTAGCACTGGCAAGGATGACTTGATTATAGTCAGCTGGCCTAGAAGGTTCTAGAAGTCTTCATTCACAAGTCTCAGGGGTTTACCAAGTGTGGCTCTTTTCTATCCACATCATAACTTATTCATTAGTCTGGTTCATGCTTTGTTAAAGCATGGTGGCTAGTTTTCTTCAGAGAGTTTAAAAACAGATGTGGTTGGCCTTTTAAAGAACTGGAACTGGCACAGTGTCACTTCCGCTATGGTCAGACAAGCCATAGGGCTAACCCAGATTCATGGGGTTGGACATAGATTCAGTCTATTTCTTTCAAGAATAGCAAAGTCTCACGGCAAAAAACATGTGGGATGGAAGATAGTGTGTGGTAATCTCTGGAAACACAATCTACCACAATAGTTGACTGAATAAACTTTATAGAAAAACAGTGAATTGGAAGATGGGATTGAGAAATTAACCAGAAACAACATGAAGAAAAGATATAAACCAAATTAAAGGGCTGTAAAGAGAATAGATTGATAGGTACAATTGAGTGAAGGACAAAGAAGCAATATTTTGTGAGATAACTGCTAAAAATTTTTCCAAAACTGAAGAAATGACATGTCCTAAGATCACAGTAACTCTGGATAGCATGTAACACAAATAGTAATCTAGACCTAGAAATGCTATAATGAAATTGCAAATGTCAAAGTAAAAAAGAATTATTTAAAGCTCTTAGTTACCCATCAATGGAATGAGAAATAAAACCTGGACAGATACATTCCAGAATGAAATACAATATTGTCAGTGTATTTCTCAGTGTAACTGAGAATATTATCTTCAATCTAGAACTTCTACCTAAGACATAAATCAAGGTTGTTGGCAAATATAAGACATTTTCAGTCATTGTAAGCCTTAAATTTATGGAGTCCAGTTAACTTTTCAAGACAAAAAAAATCAACTGAAAGAGAGGGATACAAGAAATAGTGTCAAACACCAAAATTTGTTAAAATTACAGTACAGTTAAAAAAGATTACCCAACAATTTTGTTTTGAAAGTTGTTGATCCTAGGATTTTAAACAAAATAATTAGATGAGAGTGGTTGACATAAAAGACTGCTAAGATCCTTGTCATTGTCAGGAGGAAGAAGAAATTGTAGAATAACTATAGGTTTTGTGAGAAGAATTTATGGTTGATTATATGTGTTATATTTTTTTAATAAATTTATTTTTTATTTGTGTTCAATTTGTCAACATACGGAATAACACCCAGTGCTCATCACCCCCAGTCACCCCCACCCACCTCCCCTTCCACCACCTCTAGTTCGTTTCCCAGAGTTAGGATTAGGAATCTTTCATGTTCTGTCTCCCTTTCTGATATTTCCCTATGTGTTAAAATCTAAGGTTAAGACGTAAGATTAAAAACCAGCAGAAGTTTATGTAGAAAATAAAGAATACTTTATCAAATCACCCAAAGGCAAAGGATGGAAAAGAAAAGAACAGGAAAGCAACAGAATGTAAAATAAAGATGTCAGAAATAAGTCAAATATATGGTTTAAGCTCCTCTATTAAAGATAAATGGTTGGATTAGATTTTTAAAAAATCAGGTATATGCTACTTTACAAAAAGAGAGCTGCATAGCATACAAAAAATATAATTTAAAGCAAAAAGCATGACTAGGAACATGGCACTATATAATAATACAATGAATAACCTATCAAGATCTAATAATTATTATTAATTAATAATAATAATTAATGATTATTATAATTAATAATAATAAATAATAATAAATAATTATTTTTTTCTTTCACAACATAGCCTCTAGATATATAAAACCCAAGTTGACAGAATTTGAGACGACTGGGTAGGTCCTCAATCATAGTAAGAGATTCAAAGGTATTTTATCGTAAGTGTGTAATGTCCGCTAGTGTGTAACAGACCAAAAGTTGATGATGGTGTATAGCAGAACTTTTGTGAACTCCATGGGCTGTGCACAGGTGTGCTAAAGTACTGTCCTCACCCTTGTGATTGCTGGGAGGGCAAGGGGGTCTCTGGAACATTCCTCCATCCTTAGCAGTTGGGAGCTGCCTCAGACATTTATAAAACAAATCATGTGCCGGCTCAGACTGGTGAGCAGAGACTCAAAACAAAATAAAACACCAAAAAATTCATAATACCTAGCACAGGGAACAGTCAGAAATTAGTATATTCATACATAGATTCAAGCTGTTGAAATTGCTATAGACTCTCTTCACTATAATTTGGTAACATTTTTTAAAATCTTTGGATTTTTTTCATATATTTTGGTTCAGCAATAACAATTATGGAGATTTTTGTTGAGTAGAGTTACACAAATGGGTAAGAATATACGTCTAAGGACGTTCATCATGGGGTTATATGTAACATAGAATAATTGAAAATAACTTGAGTGTCTAAATAGATAGAACTGATTAAAATATCATACAATTATATGATAGAATAACACATGGTATTAAGAGCGATATAGGAACAAACCAGAAATTTATGGGGTTTGTAGCACAGCTTCCCTAATCTGAACTTGTGGAGACATTGCTAAATGAATTGAAACATTTCTTCTCGCTTAGAACATGGTCTCAGAATCCTTTTAATATCAAGCTCTAAGCAGCTATAATCAGGATCAGAAATAAAAGGAAACGTGAAACTTATGAGCCATACCTATCCTTAGAGGAATAGCTAATGACATAGAAAAATGTTCTTTATGTATTGTTAAGGGAAAAAAGTAGATTACCAAGGAGTACACACCGATGATTACATTTTCTTTAAAGAGCATTCATGCTTACCTATGTCTAGATAAAAATGTTGAATGTGAAAAGGAATTATTTTCAGGTGATAGGATTGCATGGGATTTTCATTTTCATTTATTTTCCATTGTGAGGCTGTATTACTTTTGAAGTAAGAAAAATGAAAAGGATCTTGACTCGTTCATTAAGCCCTAGCATCTAAAAATCCTTTCTCATGTTGAATCCCTTTCTACCTTGACTCCCTGAGGGGTCCGAGACACTCTCCTCCCACTTACCAGAGTTTGACCTCTGTTGACATGATCTGTGTCTGTGCATCTTTCTCCTCAACTAGATTGAAGGCTCTGGAGTGTAGTGACTTGTGACTCAACACAAGTGGTTTGCTCTTCACAGATGCGAGGACACATTTTGTTGAATCGAATGGACCCAGTTGGACAGCATCAACTCCATGCACCCTACGCTTGAGTACAGAGCCCGCAAGCAAACATTCTGATTCCAAGTGTCTATGGAACTTGGAGAGGAAAGAGACTGGTGAGTCAGACTCAATGGACTTGAGTACCCTTGCAGAACTCTCCCCGTGTGACATTTTCATTTTGTGCAGGTAAAGGCACATATTTCAGTTCTGCTTTGTGGACCTCAGTAGCGTGGATATTTAGGCAATACTTTTCCAGTTTTCTGTCTGTATAGAAAGTCTTAGAAGTTCTTGTAAGACAGCAGAGGAGGACTGTTTTCACCTCTGAACCCTCAAGGCTATGATGTGCTCTTGTTAGAAAGGCTGAACTGGAGTAATTTCTCCACGGGACAGAATAGATTCAGTGATCTGGGAAAGCAGTTCCCGAACTCTGATGCCTTTGTGTCCTCAGGACTAATCTGGTGGAAGGCACATGAAAGCAAGGAATCTAAACTCAGGACCAGAAATGGAGTGGAAGAGAGAAACTTCTGGGACCTAATTAATGGAACACACAGAGAACTTGAGAAGCAACCCCGGCCTGCGAAAACAAAACAAAAACAAAAACAAAAACAACAAAACAAAACAACAACAAAAAAACTCTGGAGCTGAAGAATAGGAATATCATTATTTCCAGGTGAATTAAATGAAAGATTACCATCACTTAATTTTTTTGTTTCCCTTAAGTTAAAGCTTCGGCAACAGCAGCAAATCCCAATGCTGGAGTCACTCTTGTTTTCATTGCTTTGCTTTTATAGGTCCTTACCACATCCTTGCAGGAAAGCAAGAGCGCCTTCTTTTTAATGATCTACCAAGAAGGAGAGCGCAGACCCTTTCTTGGCACACCAATCCCGAGTTGAGCGACACGTGCTTTAAACAGAGAAAGATGGACATTGCGCATGTACCTGGCCGTGAAATTAAAGACCAGGCCCTTTTGTTCTATACTTCATAGATGTGAGACCAATGACCCTGGTTCTCGTTATTATAAAACTTGGTGTATGTGACAACTGCTACCAGCAGTGGAGTTATAAGCATTAGAAGATTTAGATTTTGCCTAAAGTTGACTGCAGTCTTTCCAATGGCTGGTGGGCGGTGAAAGTGGTCATTTGGAGGGCAGTATGGTTAGGTCTCTATCTGCATATGAAATTTTTTGAGGTTCATGAAGAATAGGATAAACCACATTCATGCAACCAGAGTACCAATCTCATTACAAATTTTCCGGTGTTCTCTTCCCCAGAGCCAATCATGTAGCCCCCCCCCCCTTTTTTTTAATTCAGAAATCTTTATTTTTAAATCTTTAGTTGTAGACACAGAACATTCTAGAGCTAAACTCATCTGGATATCTGACAGTTCTCCAGGTGAGAAAACTGGAGGGTTGGAGTTTTGTTAGTAAATGATCTAGAACATACGCCTCCCGACTTGCTGGGCCTTTCGCACCACATGGTTTTGCTGCCCTGTGGTTTGTGGATCTGTGTAGATTCACGGCTGAGTGTTGCTGGTCCGTGATGGGACAAGTAAAAAAAAAGTGAAAGCAAACATTTAGAAACTTTTGTAAATATCTTGACACATGGGCAGACTAATTTGTTCAATGTAGTAATAAAATGCTTTGGACTTATGATTTCTTTTGTTCATGTAGGAAAGTTAAATTTCAGAAAATTTTATTAAAGTATGTTTGACTTACAATGTTAGAGTAGTTTCAGGTTACAGCATAGCGATTCAGTAATTCTATACATCGCACAGTGCTCACCGGGTAGTCCCCCTCTGTCATCATACAACATTATTGCAATATTTTTGACTGTATTCCCATGCTGTACCGTTTGTCCCTCTGACTTGTTTTATACTAGAAATTTGGACCTCTTAATCCCCTTCATCCATTCTTTCACTCTCCTCCCATCTGGAAATCACCAGTTTGTTCTTGGTATTTACGAGTCTGTTTTGGTTTGTTTATTCTGTTTCTTAGATTCCACGTATAAATGAAATTATATGGCATTTTGTCTTTCTCTTTCTTACTAATTTCACTTAGCAGAATACCCCGTAGGTCCATCCATGTTGTTGCAAATGGCAAGATTTCATTCTTTTTATGACTAATATTCCATGGTGTGTGTGTTTGTGTATACAACATCTTTTTTATTTAATCGTCTATCGGTGAACACGTGGATTGCTTGCACATCTTGGCTGTTGTAAATGAGCCACAGTGTGGGATTGCATAAATGTCTTTGAGTTAGTGTTTTCCTGTCATTAGAAGATACCCAGCAGTGGAATCGTTAGATTATATGATATTTATGTTTTTTATTTTTATTTTTTTTTGAGGAACCTCTGTTATTGTTTTCCATTGTAGCTGCACCAATTTCCATTTTGGTCAACAATGAACAAGGGTTCCCTTTTCTCCACTTCCTACCAATGCATGTTATTTCTTATCTGGCTGATTGTTGCTATCCTAACAGATGGGAGGTGAGGTATCACTGTGGTTTTGGTTTGGATTTCTCAGATAAGTGATGTTGAGCATCTTTTCATGTGTCTGTGGCTAGCAGAATGTCTCCTTTGGAAAAATGTCTTTTCAGGTCTTCTGCCCATTAAAATTTTTTTTTTTTATTTTAGTCACCCAGTGCTCATCACAACAAGTGCCCTCCTTAATGCCCATCACGTATTTCACCCATCCCCATGCTCATTTTCCTTCTGGTGACCATTAGGTTCTTCTCTATAGCTATGAGTCTCTTTCTTGGTTTGTTTCTTTCTTTTTTTAAAAGATTTTATTTATTCATGAGAGAGGGAGTCAGAAACACAGGCAGAGGGAGAAACAGGCTCCCCACAGGGATCCTGAAAGGGGACTTGATCCCAGGACCCTAGGATCATGACCTGAACCAAAGGCAGATGCTCAACCACTGAGTCACCCAGATGCCCCATTGATTTGTCTCTCTTACCCTCTATTTTTCCCTTTGCTTGTTTGTTTTCTTTTTTGTTTTCCACATATGAGTGAAACCCTATAGTATTGGTCTTTCTCTGAATGACTTATTTCACTTAGCCTTGTACTCAGTACCTCCCTTCATGTTGTTGCAAATGGCAAGATTCCATTCTTTTCCATGGCTGTATATTACTCTAATGTGTGTGTGCTAGTGTGCATGTGTGTGTGTGTGTGTGTGTGCACGTGTGGCATGTGTACCACTCTTCTTTGTCTTCTCATCAATCATTGGAGACTTGGGCTCTTTCTATAATTTGGCTATTGTAACAAATGCTGCTATAAACATAGGGGTTCAGGGAACCCTTTGAATTTGAATTAATATTTCTGTATTCTTTGGATAAATACCCAGAGTGTGATTGCTGGATTATGGGGCAGTTCTATTTTTAACTTTCTTTTTTTTTTTAATTAATTTTTATTGGTGTTCAATTTATCAACATACAGAAAAACACCCAGTGCTCATCCCGTCAAGTGTCCACCTCAGTGCCCGTCACCCATTCCCCTCCAACACCCGCCCTCCTCCCCCCTTCCACCACCCCTAGTTCGTTAACTTTCTAAGGAATCTTCATACTATTTTCCACACTGGCTGCGCCAGCTTGCATTCTCAACTGTACAAGAGCATTCTCCTTTCTCCATATCCTTGACAACACTTGTTCGTTCTTGTGTTTTTGATTTTAGCCATTCTGACCGGTGTGAGGTCATATCTCATTGTAGTTTTGATTTGCCTTTCCCTGATGGTAAGTGATGAAGAACATCTTCTCATATATCTATTGACCATCTGTATGTCTTTGAGGAAACATTTGTTCATGTCTTCTGCCCAATTTTAGTTGGCTTATTTATTTTTGTGCGTTGAGTTTTATAAGTTCTTTATATATTTTGGATACTAACACTTTATTAGATGTGTCATTTGCAAATACCTTCTCCCATTGTATTGTTTTATTTTTGCTGAGTGTTGTGCAGAACCTTTTTATCTTGTTGTTGTTGTTGTTTGCTTTTGTTTTTCTTGCCTAAGGGGACCTCTCTAGAAAAAGTTGCTATGGCCAGTGTCAGAGAAATAACTGCCTGCACTCGTTCCTAGGATTTTAATGGTTTCAGGTCTTGCATTCAGGTCTCTAATCCATTTTGAATTTATTTGTGTATGGTGAAAGAAAGTGATCCACTTTGATTCTTTTTCATGTTGTTGTCCAGTTTTCCCAATACCATTTGTTGAAGATACTGTCCTTTTTTTTAAAAAAAAATTATTTATTTACTCATGAGACACACACACACACACAGAGGCAGAGACACAGGCAGACGGAGAAGCAGGCTCCCTGCAGGGAGCCCAATGTGGGACTCCATCCTGGGACTCCAGGATCACACCCTGAGCTGAAGGTAGATGCTCAATCGCTGAGCCCCCAGATGTCCCGAGACCGTCTTTCCTACTGCATAGTCTTTCCTACTTTGTTGAAGATTAATTGGAGATATAATTGTGAGTTTATTTCTGGGTTTTTTCTATTCCATTGATCTATGTGTCAATTTTTGTGTCAATGCCATACTAGTTTTGATCACTGTGGTTTTATTTTTATTTTTTTTAAAGATTATATTTATTCATTCATAATAGACATAGAAAGAGAGGGGGGGGGCAGAGACACAGGCAGAGGGAGAAGCAGGCTCCATGCTTGGAGCCTGACGCTGGTCTTGATCCCAGGACTCCAGGATCACGCCCTTGACCAGAGGCTAAACCGCTGAGCCACCTAGGGATCGCGGATCACTGTGGTTTTATAATATAACTTGAAGTCCATATTGTGATGCCTCTAGCTTTGCTTTTCTTTTTCAAAATTTCTATGGCTTTGGTGGTCTTTTGTGGTTCCACAAAATTTTAAGATTGTTGTAGTCCTGTGAGAAATGCTGTTGATATTTTGGTAGAGATTGCATTAAATGTGTAGATTGCTTTGGGTAGTGTAGACACTTTAACAGAATTTGTTCTTCTGATCCATGACCATGGAAGTCTTTCCATTTCTTAGTGTCATCTTCAGTTTCTTATATCAGTGTTTTATAGTTTTCAGAGCATAAGTCTTTCATGTCTTTGGTTAAGTTGATTCAGGGTATCTTCTTATTTTTGGTGCAATTTTAAATGAGATTGTTGATTAATTTCTCTTTCTGCTGCTTCATTATTGGTGTATAGAAATGCAAAAGATTTTTGTAGTTTGATTTTTGTATCTGACTTCACTGAATTTATGAGTTTTAGCAGTTTTATGATGGAGTATTTCAAATTTTCTATATATACTATTATGTCATCTGCACATAGTGAGACTTCTTCCTTACCGATTTGGATTCCTTTTATTTCTTTTTGTCATCTTATCACTGTGCGTAGGACTTCAGTACTATGTTGACTACAAGTGGTGAGAGTGGACATCCTTGTCCTGTTCCTGATCTTAGGGGAAAAGCTCTCTCAGTCTTTCCCCATTGAGGATGATGTTCACACTGGGTTTTTCATATAAGGCCTTTATTATGTCGGGGTATGTTCTCTCTAAACCTAGTTTGTTGGGCTTTTTAAAATTAGAAATGCATGTTGTACCTTGTCAGCTGTTTTTTCTGCATCTATTGAAATGATCATATGGTTCTTATCCTTTCTTTTATTAATGTGATGTATCCTATTGACTGATTTGTGAAGATTGAACCACCCTGGCAGTCCAGGAATAAATCTCACTTAATTATAGTGAATATTTTTATAAATGTATCGTGCAATTTGGTTTGTTAGTATTTTGTTGAAGATTTTTGCATCTATGTTCGCCAAAGGTATTGGCTTGTATTCTTGTTTTTTGTGGTGTCTCTATCTTGTTTTGGCATTAGGCTAGTGCTGGCCTCATAGAATGAATTTGGTAGTTTTCCTTTCTTTTCTATTTTTTGGGATATTTTGAGAATAATGGGAATTAACTCTTCTTTATATATTAAATAGAATTCTGTAAAGCCATCTAACCCTGAACTTTTCTTTGTTGGGAATTTTTTGATTACTGATTTAATTTCTTTGCTGATAATCAGTCTGCTCAAATTTTCTATTTCTTCTTGTTTCAGTTTTGGTAGGTTATGTGTTTCTAGGAATTTATCCATTTCTTCTAGGTTGTACAATTTGTTGGCATCTAGTTTTTCATAATATTCTCTTATAATTGTATTTCTGTGATGTTTGTTGTTATTTCTCCTCTCTCATTTGTGATTTTATTTATTTGGGTCCTTTCTCCTTTTTTCTTGATAAGCCTAACTAGAGGTTTATCAATTTTATTGATTTTTTTTTCCCCCTAAAGAACCAGGTCCTGGTTTCAATGATCTCTTCTGTTTTTTGGGGTTTTCTTTTTGTTTGTTTTGTTTTGTTTAGTTTCTATTTCACTTATTTCTACTATGATCTTTATTATTTCCTTTCTCCTGCTGATTTTAGGTCTTGTTTGTTTTCTGTCTCCTTTAGGTATAAGATTAGGTTGTTTGAGATTTTTCTTGCTTCTTGTAGTATGCCCATGTTCATATAAACTTCTATCTTAGAACTGCTTTTGCTGCATCTCAAAGGTTTTGAACTATTGTGTTTTTATTATTATTGTTTCTATTTGCTTTCTAATTCTTTTATTTCCTGGTTGACCGATTCATTGTTTAGTAGTATGTTACATAACTTCCATGTATTGTGGTCTTTCCAGATTTTTTCCTATGTTTGAATTCTAGTTTCATAGCTTGTGGTCAGAAAAGATGAATGATATGACTCTGTCCTTTTAACTTGTTGAGGCTTGTTTTGTGGTCTGACATGTGATCTCTTCTGGAGAATGTTCCATGTGCACTTAAAAAAGAATGTGTATTCTGTTTTAGGATGGAATGTTCTGAGTATATCTGTTAAATCTATTTGGTCTAGTGTGTCATTCAAAACCATTGTTTCTTTGTTGATTTTCTGCTTAGATGATCTATCCATTGCTGTAGGTGAGGTGTTAAAGTCCCCTACTATTATTCTATTATTGTCAGTTCCTTTGTGCCTGTTGCTAACTGCAAATGTATTTGGGTGTTGCCAAGTTGGGTGCATAATGCACATATTTGCAATTGTTATATCTTCTTGTTGGATTGTCCCTTTTATTATATAGTGTCTTATTTGGTCTGTTGTTACAGTCTTTGTTTTAAAGTCCAGTTTGTCTGATGTAAGTATTACTACTCCAGTTTTTTTTTTTTTTTTAAGATTTAATTAATTTATTTTAGAGAAAAAAAGAGAGAGAGAATGAGAGAGAGAGCAGGGGCAGGAGCAGAGAGGGAGAAGAGGGACAAGCAGATTCTGTACTGAGCATGGGGCCTAACTGGGGGCTCCATCCCACGACCCAGAGATCATGACCTGATCCAGAAGCCAAGGGATCCATTTGCATGATAAATGTTTTTCCATCCTCTCACTTTCAGCCTACACATGACTTTGGGTCTAAAATGAATCTTTTGTAGGCAGCATATAGATGGGTCTTGTTTTCTCTTTTATACATTCTATCACCCTTTGTCTTCTGATTGGAGCATTTAGTCCATTTATATTCAAAGTGATTATTGATAGATTTTATTACTTGTTTTGTGGTTGTTTCTGAAGATTTTCTCTGATCCTTTCTCTCTCATGATTTGCTGGTTTTCTTTAGTGATATATTTGGATTTCTCTCTCTTTATCTTTATTCTTTGTATATTTATTAATGGTTTTGGATTTATGGTTACCATTAGATTTGTATAAAAATCTTCTGCATATAAAAGTCTACATTAAGTTGATGGTCATTTAAGTTTGAACTCATTCTTTACTCCTCTCCTACCCATGTTTTAGGTTTATAGTGTCATGTTTTAAAGCCTGTTATTTTGTGAGTTCCTTGATTTATTTTATTTTATTTTATTTATTTATTTTATTTTATGTATTGATTGATTGATTAATTTTATTTATTCATGAGAGACACACAGAGAGAGAAAGAGGCAGAGAAACAGGCAGAGGGAGAAGCAGGCTCCATGCAGGGAGCCTGACATGGGACTTGATCCTGGGACTCCAGGATCATGCCCTGGGCTGAAGGCAGGGCTAAACCGCTGAGCCACACTGGCTGCCCTGATTTTTTTTTTTTTTTTTTTACAGAGATATTCATTTTTACTGGTTTTGTATTTCCCACCTTCATACTGTCATCTTTGGTCTCTCCTTCCCACTCACAGAGTCCCCTTTAACATTTCTGTAGGGCTGGTTTAGGGGGTCATGGAACTCTTTCGATATTTGTTTGGGAAAGTCTTTATTTCTCCTTTTATTCTGAATAATAGCCTTGCTGAATAGATTATTTTGGCTGCAGGTTTTTCCCATTCAGCACTTTGAATATATCATGCTACTCCTTTCTGGCCTGGAAAATTTCTGCTGAAAAATCTGCTGATAGCCTTATGAGGTCCTTTGTATGTAACTGTCTTCTTTTGTCTTGCTATTAATTAATCAATCAATCAAATAAATAAATATATATGGAGAGAGAGAGAGAGAGAGAGAGAGAGAGAGAGGGAGGGAGGGAGATGGGGGGGACAGGCAGAGGCACAAAGAGAACGTTAAGCAGGTTCCATACCCAGTGTGGAACCCAACACAGGGCTTGATCTTAGGACTCTGAGATCATGACCTGAGCCAAAGTTAAGTTGGACAGTTAACCAACTAAGCCATCCAGGTACCATTTTAAATATGTTTTTTCACTATAGTTGGCCATTTTAATTAAAATATCTCTTGATGTGGATCTACTTTTGTTGATTTTGGCAGGAGTGAGGGGTGGGTTCTCTTTCTTGTTTTGCTTGTTGAAGCCTTTCTCTCTGCCATGTTACTCCTTATCTGTGTTAATGGTCTCACCGATGCCCTCTACTCTTTTCTGAAGTCCAGTGAGTATCCTTATGTTCACTGCTCTAAAGTCTTTATCATGCATGTTACTTACATCTGTTTCACTTAGATCTTCAGCTGTGGCCTTATTCTCTTTCATTTGGGACCAATTCCTGTCTTCTCATTTTGTTCTTGTCTCTGTGCTTCTTTCTCTGTGTTAAGAATGTCAGCTACAGCTCCTGTTTTTCAGAGTGATGGCATTATAAGAAGAGGTCTTATAGTGCCCTGCAGAGTGGTATCCCCCAGGCCCTAGGGCCTGGTGCTTCTGGGAGTGTCTCCAATGTGTGCTGCATGTGCTCTGATATTGTGTCCTGGCTGCTTTATCCTTCAGACCAGTCATCTGCTGAGGCTCTCTCCTGTTGTGAGCGGTATTTGGTCCCTGTCTTGAGCTTGGTGCAGTTTAACTAGGTGTGCTTTGGTCTGCTTATGAAGTGAGACTTGTTAAGGAAAAAAAAAAAAAAAAAAAAGAAAGAAAATAAAATAAATGAGACTTGTTGCTGCTGCCACCAGAACCAAGACCTCATAAAACTTCCAGGTCAGGAGATACAATGTTGGCAGGGGTTTGGGCCAGTCTTCTGGGAGAGAGGCTCCCAAGTACTGTGGATGAAGCAAAACTAACTGTGAAGGGCTGTTCTTCTGGAACATAGAGGTTTTGAGACCTGGTGTAAACAAGTTAGGTACTGAGTGTCAGTGCTGCTTTGGTTCCTACTGGTGGCTCTGTGTTTATGTCAAGAAACAGGAAAAAGAAATGGTGCCCACTAATTCCTTGGTTCCCAGAGGGGTCTGTCCATGGATGCTGCCTCTTTGGGACATGCTCCAAGATGAACAACTAATCTCCTCACTGTGTGCCCCAGGCACTCCTCAAATCATTGTTTCCATCGTGTATGTGTGTGGGCTATTTGCCCTTCCTTTTCTCCAGGAGCCGCCTCAGTGTCCTCTGAGCTCTCCCAGGGCCAAGCACATTGACCTTTAAAACTCTAGGCTTGGGATCCCTGGGTGGCGCAGCAGTTTGGTACCTGCCTTTGGCCCAGGCCGCGATCCTGGAGACCCGGGATCGAATCCCACGTCGGGATCCCGGTGCATGGAGCCTGCTTCTCCCTCTGCCTGTGTCTCTGCCTCTCTCTCTCTCTCTCTGTGTGACTATCATAAATAAATAAAAATTAAAAAAAAAAAACTCTAGGCTTTAACCTGTGCTGTTTCCAAAAATTCACAAAATTGGCCCCTCTCACTTTCCAAGCCAATTGCTGTGGGGATTTGTTGTCCCCATATGCTCCCATTTCAGTCTCTTGCCCTTCTCTGTGACCATGGCTCCCTCCCCTCCCCATGATCTGTTCCTCTCCTACGGTGCATCTCTGTACTTCCTACCTTCCTTGATCTGGTCTCTTCTCTATCTTAAGTTGTGGGGCTTGTTCTGCCAGTTTTCAGACAGATTTCTGGGATTTTAGGATGATTTGAAGGTTATCTAGTTGTATTTGTGGGATGAGTCAAGGCTAGAATCCTCCTACTCTGCTGCCATCTTGCAAAGAACCCTTCACCTATTTTTTAAAAAATATTTTATTTATTTATTCCAGAGAGAGGGTGGGGGAGGAGCAGAGGGAGAGGGACAAGCAGTTTCCACACTGAGTGTGGAGCTTGATATGGGACTTGACCTCAGGACCTTGAGATCAGGACCTGACCTGAAACCAAGTGTCAAATGCTTAACTGACTGAGCCATGCAGGCATCCTTCTTCACCTATTATTTGGATTATTTGTTTTTCTTGATGTTGAGTTGCATACATTGTTTATATATTTTGGATTTTTAACCCCTTATTATTTTCAATTATCTTCTCCTGTTTGGTAGGTTGCCATTTGTTTTGTTGATGGTTTCCATTTGCTGTGCAAAAATTTAAATTAAAAAATTATTTATTCATCTTAGAGAAGGAGAAGGAGAGAGAGTGGGCATGTGCACAAGTAGACAGAGGGACAGAGGACCCCCTGCTGCGTGGGGAGTCTGACATGGGGCTTGAGCGCGTGACCCATGACATCACAACTTGAGCGGAAACCAAGAGTCGGTTGCTTACCTGACTGTGCCACCCACACATCCCAAAGATTTTAACTTTGATGTAATTGTAGTAGTTTGCCTTTGTTTCCCTTGCCTGAGAAGACCTATCCATAAATATGATGCTAAGGCCAATATCCGAGAGATGACTGCCTGTTTTCTTTTAGCAGTTTTAAGGTTTCAGGTTTTACATTTAGGTCTTTAATCCATGTTCAGTTTATTTCTGGTGTGGTGTAAGAAAGTGGTCCAGTTTCATTCTTTTGCGTGTAGCTATCCAAGTTTCCCAAAACTATTTGTTGAAGAGACTACCTTTTCCCCATTGTATATTCTTGCCTCCTTTTTTTTTTTTTTAAATAAATTAATTTTTATTGGTGTTCAATTTACCAACATACAGAATAACACCCAGTGCTCATCCCGTCAAGTGTCCCCCTCAGTGCCCGTCACCCATTCCCCCCCACCCCCACCCTCCTCCCCTTCCACCACCCCTAGTTCGTTTCCCCGAGTTAGGAGTCTTTATGTTCTGTCTCCCTTCCTGATATTTCCCACACATTTCTTCTCCTTTCCTTTATATTCCCTTTCACTATTATTTATATTCCCCAAATGAATGAGAACATACACTGTTTGTCCTTCTCTGATTGACTTATTTCACTCAGCATAATACCCTCCAGTTCCATCCACGTTGAAGCAAATGGTGGGTATTTGTCGTTTCTAATGGCTGAGGAATATCCCATTGTATACATAAACCACATCTTTTTTATCCATTCATCTTTCGATGGACACCGATCTTGCCTCCTTTTTACTTGATTAACTGGCCATATAAGTTTGGGTAATTCCTGGGCTCTATGTCCAGTTCCATTGATCTGTATGTCTCTATTTGTGTCAGTACCATATTGATAGATTATTATAGGTTTGTAGTATATCTTGAAATCAGGGATTGTTCTTTCTCAAGATTGCTTTGACTACTTGGGGTCTTTTTTTTGTTTCATGCATATTTTAAGATTATTCTAGTTCTTTGAAAAGTGCTACTGGAATTTTAATAGAGGTTGTATTGAATATGCAAGTTGCCTTAGCGTGGACATTTTAACTATACTAATTCTTCCAATAATGAGCATGGTATGTCTTTGCATTTGTTTGTATTGTCTTCAATTTCTTTCATCAGAGTCTTAGAGTTTTCAGAATTTCACTTCCTTGATTAAATTTATTCCTAGATATATTTTTCTCTTTTGGTACAAGTGTAAAAGGAATTATTTTCTTAATTTCTCTTTCTGAAACTTCATTATTAGCATGTAGTTATCTTATTGAGCATTTTTATGACCATTATTTTGAACTCTTTATCAGGTAGGTTGTTTATTTCCATTTTATTTACTTCTGAGTCTGAAGTTTTGTCTCATTCTCTCATTTGGAGTATATTTCTCTGTCTCCTCATTTTGTTTAAACTTTGGTGTTTATTTCTGTGAACCTTCCTCTGGTGCCATTTATTATTGCTGTGAACTTTGGTGTTTATTAGATGGAACAGCCACTTCTAGTTTTAAAGGAATGGCCTGGTGTAGGAATATCCTCTGGGTAGACTATGTGGGCCTGGCAGCTTTGGCTGACTGGCTAAAACTAAAGCAGGGATGGGGTAGAGGTCCTTGAAAATTCTGTAACAGGGAGTGCCCTGGTGGCTGAGATAGCTGGAGCTGAAGCAGGTGCAGGCTGGGGGTCTTGGGGTGCTCCATGCAGAGGGTGCCTTGGCAGGATAGGTGAAACTGAAGACTTGTGTTTTTTTATGTTTGGTTTTATAATTTCATTTACTTAGTAGTTTACTATATAGCATTTTATAAAAGCATTGGCCTTTAATGGATTAAAAATAAAAATCAATTTGTCAACACAGGTGGATTAGAAAGCACTGGTTTAAGTGGGACACTGGGCTTTTATAACCATTGACAGAAAATTAACAGGAAACAATGCTTATAAACATTAAGAGTGTGACTCCACTACATTTTCCACCATATTTTTTAATACACAATCAAGTCTAGCTTCTTTTTACTTAATTTGAATTTTCTTCCTAAGTATGTTATTACCTGCCCCTACCTACTAGTCATGTTTATTCTAATCACTAGTCAGATTTTATCATGATTGTAAAAGGTCTAATTCAGTCCTGTGGGCTTTCTTTCACCTCTAGATTCATTAAGCACAATTATTTCCATTATCCAAATCAATATAAAATGCAAGCATGCTTGAATGCAGCATTAGTCACAATGAAATACTCCTTCAGGACTGGTCGTTTCTCCAGGGTTGATAATGACCTACTGATAACTATCCCCTTGGACATTCCAGCCATTTGTTAACCCATATAATACAATGATGACAGCCTCCCAGTATCCTCAACTACCTGACACAGCTTAAACTTGAAAGTGCAGAAAACCTCAGCGAGCAGTGACTGAGAGGTACCATAAAAGCTATATATGGCTCTAAATATCAGGTTGGAGCATGGAGCTGTACTAGGTCAGAGTGGACAATGTTGTCATTGTGTGGGGACTCAGGTCAGTGACTGATGCTATTTCTTTTGCTCTTGAATAGCCTCACCACCCTGTATACTGACACTCCAAACACCATTCCCTCTTTAAAATCGACTCTAAGACCTTCATTCTCAGTGTACTGACAAGGACTTGCATATATATATATATATATATATATAAATATAAATACACATAGCTTCTATCTAACTTTATTGTACTATTTTGTTTACACATCTGCCTATCAGCCCATCTCAACAAAAAGGTAGAAGTCAAGGACTGTGTTTTATGTCTATTTGTGTCCTTAACATCCTGTACATAAGTATTCCACAGTGTTGAAGGGATGAGTAAATGGTTATTTGAATTCACCTTCAGTTCTTCTGAAGTATGAAAATGCCCAGGCACTTCTATTTCCCAGCAGCTTTTTCATTCCTTCTTGTGAGTATGTATGATTTCAATCCCATGCATAAAAGAAGCTGGAGTAGAAGGTGCTTGTGTTAAGAATAGAGCTCGTACTGGGTGTTTTTCTGTATGTTGGTAAATTGAACACCAATAAAAATTAATTAAAAAAAAAAAAAAAGAATAGAGCTCGTGACTACCTTCCTGCCTCTGGTGCCATCTTATTAATCTACTTGTCGGGATGGCTGACTCCAATGTCTTACTTGCCTTGACCAACGGAGAGCTGATCAGCCCTTTCCTCCAGTCAGACCAGGCATATTTCTTCACTTCCTGCCCCCTCCAGACTGTCTCATGTCCAGCATGCACTGTCCTATTTCTTCTTCTTTATCCTTACTTAGAATATCTGCCCCATGGAAATGGCTGACTATAAAATATGAATACTAAATATGAAATATTGAATTTATCGAAAGTCTACTCACTGTTTAGGCTTCCTATTATATACAGTAGACACATATAAGAGCAAGGTGTAATTCTCGTTCTTAAGGATCTCTCAATTGAGTAGGAAAAATAGATAAGTCAATTGATTATTAAATTTCCTGGAACTATCATTAGTTGAATAGTTTCGCTAACAAGTCTTTCATTTTTATAACCTCATTTTCTTTTCATAAGATGATGCTACTATTATTCCATTTCACAGATAAGGAAAGTGAATCTTGGGGGAGATTGTGTAAGTTGCCCAAGATCTCAATACTTTTAAGAAACAGGATAAAGATTTAAACTGAAGGTGTTTGAATAGCAAGTCTACACATGTAACTGTGCCATAATGTCTGTGAACACTTGGATCCCTTCCCAGTATCCTTTCCTATCTTATCTAGAAAATTCACAGGGGCTGGGGAGGGAGTAGGTCTCATTTTCCAGTTATGTTTGGTAAATTAGCTATACTATAGCTATAGTATATAGCTGTCTATAACTATAACTGTCTACTATACTATACTGTCATGTGTGGACTTATTTTCCTGTAATGCTAATAGAGACTATCATGCAAAATCTTAAATAAATTTGTAAGAGATTAAAATCTGTAGCTCTTCCTTAACATACCAGGGCTGTTACCTTAGCATAGATTAAATTACTGTCTTAAAACTTATTTAAGAAAACAAACTGGTTAATACCCATTACCCTGTCCTCTGTAAAAATCTTGCAAAGCATTTTGGCCTCCATTTCTTCTTGGTATTCTTTCTGTGCCAGTAATTTTTTTGCTCTAATTATCCAAATTTTCCTCTCTAAAATAGAATCACCTTTCTTGTCTTCCAAAACCTGCTCAAATTCTCAAAAACAACAGCTAGTTGACCCATATGGACCCTGATAATTTTATAAATGCCTTGGTATGAGAATAATCAGACATTTTAGACTTAAACCCACTGAATTTACTCCCAAGTATCTATCTATTGTGGCTTGATGTCTTGTCCTTCCATCTTCTATGAGATCTTTCTTGTTTTCAGTTGCAGTTCATTTTATTAACATAATCTTTGAGTGTTACCTGTGATCACATTTCTACTGCACTATAGCAAAGAAAAAAAAAAAAAAACCAATATGTCCTTTTGTCCTTCCTACAATGAGAAAGTGAATTATATTGAGCCAGAGTCATGATTTTCTGTTATATAGCAAATCTTTGTCTTTCTTATGCTGCTGGTGACTGGCACTAAGTAGTGAAAAAAATGTCTTCTCACCCTTATGTGTTGATGCTGCTCTGATCCTTTGCCCCCATAAATACAAAATAGAAACCCTATAATATGTTGGGAAAAAATAGATATCGGTGACTCACAGGCGAATGAATTATAGATGAGTGCTAGGTATCATTTTTGAGTTTTATTTTTATGTAAATTGCTTTCTGCAATATTTGAAACTCTCTACTTGTCTTGAGAATTCCACTACCCAATGGGAAACAACAGTCAATTTAATTTATTTAAATGGAGCCAACACACTGAATTTTGCCAAATATTTGATTTTAAAGCCATGATTAGTATTTTATATTTCTAGTGGCATTTAAATAATGAGAATTACTTTGATATACTAAGCAAACCAAGCAGCAGATTGTTTCTTGGAGTATTCATAACAAGAGATGTTTCTGCATCAAAGACCTTTATTTTATGGTATTGGTTTACTCGTATAATCTAGCGCAGTGCATTAGCCAGGATTCTCCAGAGAAGCAGAACCAATAGGATGTGTGCATAGATATAAAGAGATTTATTTTTCAGGAATTGGCTCACATGGTTGTGAGTACTGGTTAAGTCCCAGTTCTATAGGGCAGACTGGCAGCCTGGCAGCCTGGAGACTCAGGGAAGAGTTGATGTTGTAGCTCTGGTTCAAAGGCCTTATAGTGGCAGCATTTCTCCTTCCTTGGAAGGCCTCAGTTTTTTTTTTTTTTTTTTCTTAAGGTCTTCAATGGATTAGATGAGACTCACCCGTGGTATGGGGAATAATCTGCTTTACTCAAAGTCTGTGGATTTAAATGTCAATCACATCTTAAAAAAAAAAATACTTTCATAGCAACATCTAGACTGGTGTTTGACCAAACATCTGGCCCCACAACTTAGCCAAATTGACACATCAAATTAACCACAAATGATCATATTTTTAACCAGTTGTGAATTATTTCCAAATCCACTACAAAATTTAAAGACAGTGCTCATAATAATTAAAGCAAGGATAACTTTCCAGAATGGATGCAAGACAATTTTGTAAGATCTCATATGAAAAGAAAACCAAACTGAGGTACTGAGGTCATGTTAATCCTCCCACTTCAGGCGGTGGAAATGGAGTTTGAAATTAGGGGGACAGATGACTGGAAAAGCAGACTATGTTGTCTCTGAGCTAAATTGAGACAAGAATTATTGTCACTTATCTGAAGAAGTAAGAGAAGCATCCACACAAGAATTTCTTGCTTCCTATATTAAGTTGTTAACTGTTTATGGGCAGGGATTGCATATTACTTTTCTTCTGCACCTCATTGATCTTAGCATATTGTTGGGTACTTGAGGTGGAAAAGTGAATCTTCAAAAAAGTTCACTCACAGATTCAGTTCACAAAGGGATCAAATAAAGCTAAAAGGGCATCAAAATTTGGGAGAAGTGTAGGGAACTAAGTGATTGTAGAGCTGGTAAGGAAATAAGAGATGTTTGGGAAAGAGGCTGCTGTTGAAAAAGAAAGCAGGGAGCTAGATACTTGGGTCATAGAGTAGTACATTTTGATAATGTGATCCTCCTAAAATCTAGGGGTCCTGTGGTAGAAGTAGATGTACGCTCCTGGTGTAGGAAGGGCAAGAATAGTATGATGTAGAGGTGATTCTTCAGTCGTGTATATATTATACATTACTTAGGATGATGGCAAAGGAATATAGATGGGAGGAAAAATGTGAGCCAAGTACCATGTGATTTATTATGGTGAGAGAAGTTTGTGAAAATTAAATATGAAGGCAACATTGTCATTACAAAGGTAATTGATGGATGTTTGGGAAAGTGATCGAGAAAAAACTGTACTGTTAGAAGGCTTTGAGGTGAAATTTCAAGAATGAGAAGTCTGAAGAAGGTAGTTTTTCATGACTTTTAAATGGCCCTGGGAATGGAAAATTGTGTTGAGGACTGGTTTGGGAAAAAATAGGACAAGGGTAAACTCAGAGAAGTATTTAGGGAAAGCAACTGAGGTAAAAAGTTTGGGTCAAGAATAACTGGTTTAGAGAACAGCATTGAAGAAGCTGTGGATCAGGAATAAGCAGAGGTCATATATATAACATATATAATCTTTTAATAATATATTATAAATTATATAAAGTACATGAAATTATAAAAATATATAAAAATTATAAATAAATAATAAATAAATAAATAAATCCCCTAGAAATACTGTATTTCTGGGGGATTTAATGCATTATGAATCTTTAGACACACATACACATGTGCATGTGTATATACAGCAATACTTCAGATTCTACAGGTAGTATGAGTGATGTTAAAATTCTGAAAAACAGTAGAATTTCTCATTGTCTAAGGGCATTGATGTCAAACAATGTATGTACACAAAAATAATTAAAAATTTAAATCTTAGCTGAAAGAGTTCCAAAGAATATGTTATATAATGCTAAAATATGTAGAGTTTTATATAGACTTTAGAATCAAATTTCCTATCCAGTGGATTAGAAATATTGCCAATGAGATATAAGACTCAGGAAGTAGGTTACGTAGTAAAACTGAAAATGAAGTGGAGTAAAGAGTAACCTCCAACCTAATATGGTGGATGGACCAAAACACTGCCAGGTTGTTATTTACACATGAATGATGAATTTACAGTGTTGAAATAAAGCCAAGTGGTAATTTACCTATTAGGTACTCTGTTTCCAATACTGTTTCAGATCCAAAAATGTATTAATACAAATGCCAGGCACTGAGTTCATTAATGTTGACACATCTACCTTTCACCATGTGACTCAGTTCCAAAGGCAAATGTGGGTAGAACCTGGCCTCAGTTCAGAGAACGGCTTCTAAAGGAGAGCTAAGGACTCTCCAAGGCTTCAGAGTCCTTTGATAGGCTTCTGGCATTTTCTGCCTATGCTCTTGCCTTTCATGGGGAAGCTTTTGTCTTCTCTGGAGGTTTGTTCTAAGGAGTAGGCTTAGAGAAACATTTCCACATAGCTGGCTATGCCAGTTGCTCCATCACATTTGGGGTACCATTACCTTTGAGAATCCACCCATCTCATTATTGCACAAAGAACAATCAGCTCACTTTTCCCCTTCTTATTCTGCAGACTGTGGCCAACATGTCCTCTGTGGGGGGAGGGGGGAGGGGGGAGCATAAAAGCTCTCTGTTTCATCCTGAGGGAAGGAAGCTTTTTTATTCTCTTTCCCCTACATGAACTTGACAAGGACATGCTTCAGTGGCACACCTTTAACCCATGGGTAGCAGAACTGGACTAAATAACTCTGAGCACCATGCAAAAGTCCTCTGTGAGATGTCTCTTCCAAGACCGTGTGTCGTCCTTGGAAATGTACATAGGAAAAATTTAGAGCCTAATGTGAAAAGACATGATTTTGAATCTCATCTCCCAACTTAATAACTGTTTAAAATTTGGCAAGTTTTCTTTGAGTCTCCTTATAAAATGAGAATAATAAGGTTTATTTACTCTCAGGCTGCTGTGGAGAAATGAGGTGGAATATGAGCAATAACCTGGCAAAGATCCTGGTCCAAAAAAACCCTGCTCAATAAATGCTAATCCTATCATGTTCTTAGTAGGCTACTGATAGAGGCCAGACATTGTGCTAAGTGCTTTCCAGATACCATCTTATTTAATCCTTCAACCATCTGGTGAGGGAGCTATTGTTTATCCCCCTGAATCGGATAAGGAAATGAATGCTGAGAGAATCAGATAACAGTAGGTATCAGTCTTGGGATTTGAACTCATCCGAAGAAACACTCTTTCCTTTAGCCTGCATTGGCTCTGGGTTTGAGGTAGAAAGTTAAGGAGTCATAAGCAAGGACTAGATTGGAGCTCTCCTGTACTCTTGTCCTCATATCCAGGTTACTTAAATTAACACTCCCCTTGCTTGATGCTTGTTACCTGCTGGTTCCCCAAGAGTCATTAGAATATAAGCTTTGTTATTATTGTTTCTGGAAAGGAAAGTTCTATTAAAATTGTTTTAGTTTGAAAAATAAGGAATATAAGCTTTGGGGAGATCTGTTTTATTCTTTATTCTTCTTATTTTTAAGGTATCAAGCGCAGTGCCTGGGACATATTAGAACTTCACTAAAAGGTTTTTGAATGATTAATGATTCCATGTGCAGGTGGGCAGTGAGGATTTGGGAATTGCAGGGAGGGAATAGGGCCTACAACTGCCCAAGAGATGAAGAATGAATACTGACCATGGGATCAAACATGACTCTCCAAAAATTCCTAAGAACTTAACAAGAGAGTTCAGAACTGCTAGGTCATTCCGAAGATTCCTTACACCAGGAGTCAGCCTAGAAACTAGCTTATATCTGAAGCAGATTTTGTGATGTGTTGGGTTTCTTTGATATCTCTTGTCAAACTGCTACTGATTTTCTGATGCATGTGGCTCCTCCGGTTTCCATGGTACAAGTTAGTCCCAGGCCAATAATGCCATGAGCAAGCTGTGGAGATGCGCTCAGAATTGTAGCTATATCAGAATTAAAGAGAAAGAGTAGATAAAACAGTTTATGGGGAAATACCGTATTGCTCTCCTGAAATTTCATTGTAGGAGGGGATCTGTGGATCAAGAAAAAGAAATCCTAATACTTTTCCAAAATACTGAGAGAAATTCTAATGGAAAGTGGTAAGAAGTTCATCAAGGGCGCTGCCTAAGAGAAGAGGACTTTCTGCTTGGACATAGATTCTGAAAAAGTCCTATCATATTTCCCCTTGAAACATCTTATAATCCCTA
Source organism: Vulpes vulpes (assembly GCF_048418805.1). Taxonomy (NCBI): domain Eukaryota; kingdom Metazoa; phylum Chordata; class Mammalia; order Carnivora; family Canidae; genus Vulpes; species Vulpes vulpes. The sequence continues at coordinate 56,476,795 of NC_132793.1, forward strand.
CCCAGTAAAGCGGAAGAAACACAGAGACAGTGATTGATGGCTGCTGTCATCATCTGGAGACATTCTTGATAGGAAGTTTTGCAGGAGGGGAAAGTAGGCCTGGAATAAAAAAGTTGGAAGCAGCCAAAAATGGAAGAAGAGATCATGGATGCAAGGATCTACTCAGAAGTAAAAGAAGAAAGGAGGGGAGGGTGCTCAGATCTGATCTACTAATTAGTGGTAGGCCCTTACCACTCCTAGTTTCTGCTTTTTGATATACAATTCTCAAATATAATACAGTATGGAACGCAGGTTTTAAGCTAACTTCCTCTAAAATACATTTTTAACTTATTTAAAAGACTTCCTTCCCAGGTGGGCATATTTTTATCAGATTACAATTTCTCAGTAAACAGGTTTTTCAAAAACTATGTTTCTCCCCAGGCTACCATGTTAACAAGTTACGCTTTTAAGTTGCAGGATTTCTTAGAAAACAAGGGTATTTTAGGTTTCTTTAATATTTACAAGACTTTGGATTCTGGAAAGGAGTTGGCATAGTGTCAGTGGGAAAAAAAACCCAAAAGTATCTTCTGATTTAGTCATCAGATACCATATATATATATTTTTTTAAGATTTTTTTTTATTCATGAAAGAGAGACAGAGAGACAGAGGCAGAGACACAGGCAGAGGGAGAAGCAGGCTCCATGCAGGGAGCCTGACGTAGGACTCGATCCCGGGTCCCCAGGATCACACCCTGAGCTGAAGGCAGGCTCCAAACTGCTGAGCCACCCAGGGATCCCCAGATACCTTACGTTCTGCTTCACATTCTATATAAATAACTCATCCCCATCTCAATCCACACGTTAAAAACTATCTGATACATAGGGAAGTGTTCTTGGGTTTGAATTTCTGTAACAGATATTTCCAAGTTCCTCTACCTTGCTTCCCTGCCAGCTCAATTTTACCTATTTGTGGTATTCATGTTTTTGTTCCATTATTTAAAACAACCTACAGGGTATTATGCATGTTGCAATTGTAACCATGAATGTAGATCTGTTGTATCAAGAGAGATTTTTTTACTGTCTGGCATCCCCAAAATACAAAACCTGACAAAACAAAAACACATTGCATGTGTGCATGCAATTCCTGATGTCGTGTTTAAGCATAGGGAGGATAAATGAGATAACGAAGGAAGCTTTTTGAGCTCTGAGGAGGACAGCTGCTCCATGCAGTCAAGACATCATTATTATTAATTACCTTTATTCATTTTCAAACCATCTGTTTCCAAATATGAGCACTTGTGGCCCAATTCTCCTCTTTCCATGCCCCCCAATGTGTCCCATATACATAATTAATCTTCAGCTGATTTCAAAAGAAACAACATCTTATAGAGATGGTGCTAGAACAAAGGGAAAACATTAATCCATTTCTTTGATGATTCTTTTGTTTGGGGCAAGATTATTCATTCTTAAATTACATTATTTTGAATACTTTGCTACTGGTATTGAGTCAGTATAGGTTTTTTTTTTTTTTTTTTTTTTTTTTTTTGCCTTTAAAAAACTAAATAATGCCACCTGGTGGTGAAAATAAATACCTTACTATCTGCATGATATTTCTAGAGTTTTTTTTTTTTTTTTTTACCGTCTTTTCTTACAACTTCATTATTATAATAATTTTTAATGAGTTGATGGAGATCACTGGGAAGTAGAAATAAGATTCTAAACATCAGATAGCAATAAATAGTTTGCAGTATTTATACAGTGACAAAATTCCCAACTCAAAAGTTCTTTTTGCCATAAAGGAAGGAAGGTAATTGTGGAAAGCCATGGAGTTGGTTCTCATCTTGGTTAATTAGGAGTGGTAATTTCCCGGGATCTGATGTTATTTCCTCTGTGGTCACACATAATCCACATGTAAATAAAATGAGACCCACCCATAAAATTCAAGGCTGCTCCTATGGGTGATGGACCAACTGTCTGAAGAGATATGATGCTTTTACCAATTCTCTCTAAACTTCGCCTGCCTCTGGTATCCAGTTATATCTGAAACCTACAGGGGTAGACTTGCCACAAGTGTTTTTGTAGGTTTGTGTTTTACATAAGAGCCTGAGGAACCTGCCGTTTGCCACCCCATGGGGATGAAGATGGAGACCACTGTAAATGAAAAACTGTATTTTACTCATCTTTTCTGTCTTTTAAAGACTAAGTTATATCCTAGGAGAGAAATTTTCAAAATGGGAAATGTCTCCGGGCAGCAAGATTGATTCCTCTATCTTTGATTTTCCTGAAAATTGTCTTTCTCTGGGAGGACAGAGACTAGGACTGGCACAAAGATAGTGTTCAATAAATGTTTTTTTAAATTAAAATGAAGAATGCTTCTTCCCCTGTGGCCCCCGTAAGAGGAGACTTCAACCAAAATGAAATTTTTCTTATACCAACCTACCACACTACTGCCTTGCCTGAAATCCTTCAGGGGTTTCATAATCAGGTCCAAACTCTTTGCAAGGTCCCTCTGCACCTTTCTTGATCATCTTCTCGCATTCCCTCACTTCTCTGTCCTAATACAAACATATATCCATGTGCGTGCTGTGCGCGCGTGCACACACACACACACACACACGCATAAACTCTGGATAGGTCTGCTTCTACAAGGCTACTTGCCATCCCCCAAGGCCATTCTATTCTTCCAAGGCTTTGTTGACCAAAGTAGCATTTCTTATGCTACCTGGTGACCTCATAATCTTTTAAAAAGGTTCAACTCAAATGCTACTTCCACTATGAACCTAGTGCTATTTTGAGTGATGATTGGTCCCATTAAGCAATTATTAAATGCTTGTTAAAGACATGAATGATAGGTGGTGGTGATTATGCTTCAGTATCCCATCTCCTCTCTCTTTTTAAAAAAAGATATGTGTTTGTTTATTTATTTTCAATTTCAGTATAGTTAGCATGTTTCAGGTGTACAATATAGTGCTTCAACAATTCCATATGTCACCTGGTGCTCATCACAAGTGCCCTCTTTAACCCCCATTACCTATTTCACCCATCTCCCCGACAATAACCTTCAGTTTGTTCTCTATAGTTAAGAGTCTGTTTCTTGGTTTGTCTGTCTCTCACTTTTTTCCCCCTTTGGTCATTCCCCCCCCCCCCCACATGAGTGAAATCATATGGTATTTGTCGTTTTCTGCCTATTTTGCTTAGCATAATACTCTCTAGTTCCACACATGTCATTGCAAATGGCAAGATTTCATTCTTTTTAACGGCTGAATAATATTCCATTATATATATATATCCCACTTCTTCTTTATCCATCCCTCTGTTGATGGACACTTGAGTCCACTGTCCTCTCTTAGTTAATAGACTCAAACCCATTCCAACCTCTCTATAGGTTCCTCTATAGGTATGACCATATAACTAATTTCTTACCAAGAAGATGTGATTGGACAAGATATGTGATACTTCCTTGCTGCTTTCCTCTTAAGCCACTGCTTGCCCGCTCTTCCCCTTCCCCTTGCTGCTGTTGCTGCTTGCTACTGCTGCTTTTAATCTTTCTGGCTTCCCCTTGACTGGGAAATGGTAAGAACTGAGCACTCTATTGAAGCCAGAAATGGAAAGTAATTTAAATTTGACTGAGCTGCCTTGACAGCCTGGGCACCTACATACACTTGGTGATTAGAGCTGTCAAACGACCCCACTCTGGGTTGTCATAATAAAGAAAAATAAATTGCTGTCCTGTTTAAGCCACAATATTTTGGGGTCTCTTTGTTACAGTAACTCATAGCTGTTAACCATTACTACAAAAGATCATTTATTAATATTTTTACATGTTATTAAATGGAAACTTTTTTCTATCATACTGAAGCTTTATTTTCTCAGCTTTGTACCAGAGACAATACTTTCCATTTTTATTATATATTTAGGGTATACCCTAGAAATATGTCATGAGAAACATTTAAATATACTATTAATGATAAACTAAAATATTTTTTCATAGACTTTTTAAAAAATATTTATTTATTCATGAGAGACACACACAGAGAGGCAGAGACATAGGCAGAAGGAGAAGCAGGCTCCCTGCAGGGAGCCAAACATGGGGCTTGATTCCATGGCCCTGGATCGTGATCTGAGTCAAAGGCAGACACTCAACCACTGTGCCACCCAGGAGTCCCTGAACTAAAGGATTTTATCAAGTTTCTCACATTATATGCAAACATTATTATGCATTGCCTGTTGAACTCAAATTATAATAAAACAAAAACATAAGGGTACCTGTCTTAACAGAAACTTTCCTTATAATCTTTAAAAATAGCCTCTGTTCTCAAAACTCTGCTCTATTTCTCCATCTTATTTCTGCACGGAAATAAGATGTTCAAGGACTGATCATCAGTTTCAGGCTCAGCTTTGTCTCATGTTCTAGCAAAATCCTGACCTTAGGTGGTAGAGTTGAAGGAACTCCAGACCAACAGTCAGGCATTGGTTAGCAGTATGATACTGCCTCTCAGCATCAGTTCAAATCATCGTGCTTTTTGTTCTGAAATGCAATATCCATCATTCTTTCTGTATCTGATTATCTGCAATATTTTAGGAACTTAGATGGTAACTCAAATGCTGTGAGATGGGACTGCCTTCCTTGTAATTGCCAGTGATGTGTGTTGGGATACAGTCTCTTGATTCAGATTGTCTGACTCAGTGCTTGACTTGCCTATTAGAAATCCACACTCTGGTGATTTTCCACCAGTCTAGAGCATTGGATGTCTCTGTTTTAATCTGTGCATACTGTCTTCTGCTTAATATGAGGTTATCATTATATCTACAATCTGATTTTGTCCCCCATTCCACCCCAGTGCCTAATGCTCTCAGATGAAAAAGTCCTTATTTCTTTTTTTTTTTCCTATTTCTTTTAGTATTTCCTTGTTCACTGGAATTAATGTATCAGTAGTGATAATGGCCTGAGGTATGATACTCTTGGTGAGTATCTTTAATTTGTCTCTGCACTCTATTTCTTTCCTTCTTCCTTATAAGTTATTATTATTATTTTTTAAGTTTCTGTCTCTCATCTGGTAAGACTAGCAATCAAGTGTCTCTCCTCTAACTTCTGATTTTATGTGTGTGGGCATGTGAGCTGTGTTGACCATTGAAAGACCACCTTCTACTGGGAGCATCAGTTGATCCAAGGATGGAAAATTGGCTTAAGAAAGGCCTCAATAAAAAAAAAAAAAAAAAAAAAAAAAAAAAGGCCTCTCTCTCTCTCTCTCTATATATATATATATTTTTTTGAGATTGATATAGTTGCTAGAGAGAGTTTTTCTCTTTCCTTCTGAGATCATGAGCAGTAAAGGTAATTAAATCTGGAGATGCTATTGGTGAGGACATGGTAAGAAAATGAGTACTGAGAATACCTTTTGAACATTTCAATTTCAAGATTTTGAGGGGGAGGGGCAAGCTGGCGGAGGAGTAGGGTCTCCAAGTCACCTGTCCTCAACAAATTACCTAGAAAACCATCCAATCATCCTGAAAATCTACGAATTCGGCCTGAGATTTAAAGAGAGACCAGCTGGAATGCTCCAGTGAGAAGAGTTCGCGCTTCTATCAAGGTAGGAAGACGGGGAAAAAGAAATAAAGACACAAAAGGCCTCCAAGGGGGAGGGGCCCCGCGAGGAGCCGGGCTGAGGCCGGGGCGAGTGTCCCCAGGACAGGAGAGCCCCGTCCCGGGGGAGCAGGAGCTGCACCAACCTTCCCAGGCGGAAAGGGGCCCGCAGGGAGTTAGAGCAGGACCCAGGAGGGTGGGGATGCCCTCGGGCTCCCTGGGACAGTAACAGAGGAACTGCGCCCCGGGAGATGCGCCGAGCTCCCTAAGGGCTGCAGCGCGGCGGGACCCGGAGCAGCTCGGAGGGGCTCGGGCGGCGGCTCCGCGGAGGGGGCTGCGGGGCGGGAGCACGAATCCACCAGCGCAGGCCCCGGAGCACAGGGCACCGGGACACAGCCCAGGACCCGGCCTCCCCCGGGACAGGCAGAGGCCGGGAGGGCCCAGGACAGCCAGGACGCTCCTGCCCCGAGCTGAGCAGATCAGCGGCCCTGCCCGGGAGCCCCCAGGCCCTGCAGACGGAGAGCCCCGGAGTTACTGCGGGAGCTGACTCCAGGGCTGCAGAGCTGCCCCCGCCACTGGGGCTGTTCCTCCTGGGGCCTCACGGGGTAAACAGCCCCCACTGAGCCCTGCACCAGGCAGGGGCAGAGCAGCTCCCCCAAGTGCTAACACCTGAGAACCAGTACAGCAGGCCCCTCCCCCAGAAGACCAGCGAGACGGACCAGTTCCAGGGGAAGTCAAGGGACTTAAAGTACGCAGAATCGGAAGATACTCCCCCGTGTTTTTTTGTTTTTGTTTGTTTGTTTCTTTGTTTCTTTTTGTTTTTTTGTTTTGTTTTGTTTTGTTTTGTGCTTTTTTTTCTTTCTTCTTGATTTCTGATTGCTTCCCCCACCCCACCCCAACCCCCCCCTTTTTTTTCTTTTTTCTCCTTTCTTTCTTTTTCTTTCTTTTTCTTCTCTCCCCCCCCTTTTTTTCTTCTTTCTCTTTTTTCTTTTTCTCTTTTCTTTCCTTCTCTCTCTTTTTCTCCTTTTCCCAATACAACTTGTTTTTGGCCACTCTGCACTGAGCAAAATGACTAGAAGGAAAACCTCACCTCAAAAAAAAAAGAATCAGAAACAGTCCTCTCTCCCACAGAGTTACAAAATATGGATTACAATTCAATGTCAGAAAGCCAATTCAGAAGCACTATTATACAGCTACTGGTGGCTCTAGAAAAAAGCATAAAGGACTCAAGAGACTTCATGACTGCAGAATTTAGATCCAATCAGACAGAAATTAAAAATCAATTAAATGAGATGCAATCCAAGCTAGAAGTCCTAACGACGAGGGTTAACGAGGTGGAAGAACGAGTGAGTGACATAGAAGACAAGCTGATGGCAAAGAGGGAAACTGAGGAAAAAAGAGACAAGCAATTAAAAGACCATGAGGATAGGTTAAGGGAAATAAATGACAGCCTGAGGAAGAAAAACCTACGTTTAATTGGGGTTCCTGAGGGCGCCGAAAGGGACAGAGGGCCAGAATATGTATTTGAACAAATCCTAGCTGAAAACTTTCCGAATCTGGGAAGGGAAACAAGCATTCAGATCCAGGAAATAGAGAGATCCCCCCCTAAAATCATCAATTTCAAGATTTTTTTTTTGCTCTTGCCATCAATATTTATTCAACAATTTTGACGTGGTTTTCTTTTACTTGGAAGGAAAGTAGTTGAGACCAAGGGTTACAAGCTTCTCCTCACCATCTGCTTTTGTAAATAAAGTTTTATTGAATCACAAGTACATCCATTTGTTTACATATTATCTGTGTTTTGTTCCCCACTACAATGACAGAGTTGAGCAGATATGACTGCTCAAAAGACTATATGGCCCCCAAAATGTAAAACATTTACAATATGGCCCTTTACTAAGAAAGTTTGCCAACTTTTGATTGCTTTTGAAACAGACTTTTTTAAAGGAACTTTTCCTTTTTAAACAATTTAAGGATTTTCAGAGAAGGTTTTTTTCCCTTCCCTTTTCCATATGCATTCTGCCTTTTCTGAAATGGACAAAAACAAACGGATAAAAATCTCTGGATAAAAATGTGATTCTAAGGATGGTACCAAATGGTAGGCAGTCTTATACTGTTGGTTTATGCTCATATATACTTTGTGGACCTCTCAGCTGACTTACATCCACTTGCCTTAGGTATAATCAAATTAGGTGTGCCTTAATAATTCTGTACCTTATAACAGGCATATATTAGAGATGTGGTATATTTTTGAGGTGATACTGGCATCATCTTCACCTTATAATTTGTAGAATCTACCCATAAACTGTTCAAATGCATAATGACCTGACCCATCTCTACTTGTCCAGTATGGCAGTCACTAGCTGTATGTGGTTATTGACCCTTGAAATGAGGCTAGTCTGAAGTGAGACACATTAAAGGTGTAAAGTACACAACCAATTTTAGAGTCACCATGAAAATTAAAAGATATAAAATAACACAATGATGAGTTTTGGAATATTTATTAAATGTTGAAATGAAATTTTGGATATATTGAATTAATAAAAATATATTATTGAAATTGTTTTTTAGTTTTTTTCCAAACTTAAAAAATGGATACTAAAAAATTAAATTTACATTTGTGGCTCGCATTGTATTTTTACTAAACAATGCTGAGCCAGAAATTATAGAAAAGTTTAGCATGACTGAAGGTTAAAATAAACTCTGATAAAATTTAAAAAGTATTCTAAGTATTTTATTTTTGTAAGACAGGCAAAACCATCTTTATGTTTTTATGTCATTAGAGAATACTAGAGAATAGAAATAATATGGATATGTACATACTGTTGAATATTCTAACTTGTATTTTGTTGATAAAATATGAGTCTATGAAAAAATCACTACATATATAGGGTTAATTATTAGATACTAATCACTTCTTAGTCTCTATATAATTTAAAAAAATCTATGCAGAGAGGGTAGAGAAACATGCAGAGAGTTGGACAGATTCTTAAAAAAAAAAACAAACCCTTCTGGGGGCACCTGGGTGGCTCTGTTGGTTAAGCATCATCTGACTTTGGCTAAGGTCAGGATCTCAGGGTCCAGGTTTGAGCCCCACTTGGGCTTCCCACTCACTTCCTCTCCCACTGCCCTTCTCTCTGCTGGTGCTTTCTCTCTCTCTTAAATAAATCTTTAAAAATGAAATAAATGAAACTTCTATTCTTTATTCAAGTAAGTCTAAGTATATACAAATGTCTTGACACTGTAGGTAAAATTGGCATAAATGTTTTATTTTATTGATTTCCAAAGTCCTGTGAAATTTCTTCTGGTGAAAAATATAAATAGAATTTTCCTTCCTATTCACTCTGTATGTTGTCATGCCAGAATTGATATCTGTGAAAGGGGGTTGATGGTTGAAGGGGAAACTGTTGAAAGGTTCCAACCAAATGGCACTCTTTTAGATTTGATTGCTTAATTTATGCTCACTTCTATTTTTAACTTACATGTACCAATAATGCCTGAAATGAATAGTAATGTACTTACACTTTTCCTTCTAAATGAAAGCAAAAGTCTGGAAAGTATAATGAGTTCAGTACACATTTTATATATTCCATTCACATCTCAATGAATTTAGCATATGTGTTGTCAGTGTGTCATTTTTGAGACTGTTAGGATATGAAATTATGGCCTCCAATTCCACATACCTCAGCTTACCAAGTCAATAAGAGAGTGATACTTTAGGCTGTCTTTTGAACCTATGTGCTTGCAAGGTATTTGTGTATTAGAAATGAGCAGAAATCAAACAGCCCTAAGAAGGTTTTCTAATCATTTCTGGGCACCATGACTTTTGGTGAACAGATAGCATATGGATCATGCAGTGTATTTTATTTAAGAATTTAAGAATAGACCCATCACACAGTGTCTACACTTCAAACATTAAGAGGTCCCTGGTAAACAGTCAAATGCTTTGTTTTACTTTGTTTATTTCAAAAGAATAGTATTTGCATTATTTTCACTGTTTACATTTTAGTTTAAATAGTTTAAAATTTGAAATTCTTAGTGCTCACAGAGAATGTATTGAGAAAACTTAATAAATTACATTTATTTTAGATAATAAAATATATAGACAGTGATAAAGAATTATAACAATAGATTTTGCAAATGTGTAGTTAAACTGCAAACATATTAGTTCTAGAATTTTAGATATCTTCCTAGTGGGAAGTTAAGTAAAAGGATAATACAGGGATCTCTCTGTATTATTTTTTACAATTGCATATGAACTTAAAGTTATCTCAAAATAAAAAATTTAATTAAACTTAGTGCTAATAAGAGAGTCCAACAAGATAAAATGCAAAATCAACAAAGAAAAATCCATAGCTTACCTATTTGTAAATAATCAATTAGAAATATCTCATTTATAATAACATCAGCAGCAAGAAGAAATCGATTAAGTAATGTCTAATATTAAGAACTTAAGGAAAATATAAACTTTGAATAAATTATAGTAAGACATGAATAAATGGATAAATGATGATCATAAAGACTGGAAGACTCTGTATTACAAATCAATTCTCTCCAATTTAAGCCATGAATTTCATGTGATTCCAATAAAAAATTCCAAGGTGGTAAACTGTTAGAACAAAATGACAAACTTTCTAAATACTAAAGATATACTGTGAGAGAAAGAGAAGAATAAATTAGATCACATAGTAAAAAATATGTATACAAAACACAATATATATGTGCACACACAATACGTGTACATATATATGAAAATGTATATCTATAAAATAACATGACAAAAGAGAAACCCAAATATTGGTCATATCAATAAATTTAAGTGGGGTTATGAAATCTTATCTCCAGGATGTATTAAGTGAAAGAAACAAAGTAAGATAAAATATGCACAGCATGCTATCACTTATATGCAAAAACACATTTGTTTACATTAAAATAAAGCAACGGAAGGGTAAACCATAAAATTACAAGTATTAATATGGATAAAGATAGCATTAGGTGGACAGACTGGGTAGAAATTAGAATTCTTAGGCTGTACCATGTTTTGTGGATTCAGAGTCATTTCTCCAGAGAAAAATGCATTTTTAGGGAAATTTCTCCAGAGAAAATATGTAAGTATTTTAGGTAATTATAAAACTGTTAAATAAAAAAAATAGTAAAAACAAATGAGCTTACATTTTTGTCTAGTTGGTGACATAATTATACAAGTAGGAACTATTCTAAAACATTGTAAGACACAATGATATTATCATACATCATTAGAGGATACACTGAGAACAAAATATACGGAAAGAAGTTCTAGTGTTCACAATTTATCATGGTGGTTATTAAGTATATGGTGTTGGATAAAGCAAATGTATAATTTTTGCTTTGAGAACTAGGATTTTTGGCATGAGAAAGTGTATCTAGATTTAAGGTCAGTACATCTAGGATTTTGAACTGAAGTTATCAGTATGAACTGAGATATATTTTTGTTAAAAAAAACCTCTCTAGCTGTGTCTGCAGCAAGCTTGTAGAAACAATGACCAGTCCGGTAATGATAGATTTTTCTAGTGCCCAGATTATGATTTCTCAACACAATTGTCCACTAAAAGGAAACAGAGCAACTGGGGAAAATGGCAGATTCCAAGCTTGGGTCACTGGTACATCAATGGTACATTCCAGGAAATGTACAAATTGATTATATAGCTTCTTGTTACATTAGAAAGTAAAAATCACACGAAATTAATCTGATCATGTATAAAGAACTAAGGAGACCATGTGAATAGGTTTCTACTCTTTGAAGAAGCCACAGTAATATCATATATATATTAACATATTACTAGTTAATTAATATAGCACGCATGCATTCACACACAGTGACAATTTTGTGGCCATTTAGGAGATGCCACCCGGTTTATTCTTCAGTGTTTCTGCATCTTTCACACTCAGATTGTCCTAATTTTAACAGAGGGTAGCCATATCCTTTTGGTAAAAAGAGAAACATTTAATAATTTCTTTTTTCAGTAATCTCTAACCTGAAATTATCCTTCACTCCCGATCAAGCTGCTTCTCAAGCAGGGTCTGTTATCTTCCTTTCTACAGAATAGTTGAATCATTTTTCTGATGTGATTCTGCAGAATCTTGCAAGCACAGGTCCACAAAACGCTCACCTGGTCCTTCGTGCATGAACACACTAGGTCATATGATGGGTCTCTCTGAGGCACCCAAACAAGCACCCTCCAGGTGGTGCTAGAGCATTTTGCATCCTGGGTGCAGGAGCAGCTCCTCTGGGGACTCCTGTAAAATGCCAGGTAGCCAGCTATTTCCCTAAACTCTACAGAGAGGGAATTAACTCAAACCTCTACTATTATTTAAGAAGCTGATTTCAGCCTTCAGTAACCATAAGAAGATTGCTATAAGCCTGGCTAAATTCCCTAAAAATTTAGAATTAATGGAGTTCTGACTATTTTGGAAAAAGAATCTTGAAGAATATAAACTGAAATCTGATCAAGATTTTCCCAGCTTGCTAACTAAATCAGAAAACATGTCGAGTGCCTCTGAGAATTTGTGAGGAAATTGGGATAATAGCCGTTCTTTGGAATCCCTGGTATCTAAAAATTGAAGAGCTACTGCAACAGGGTAACAACATTGTGATGTGTTTTACATGCTCAGATTAACCTAACGCAGACTTTTAACACAAGAACAATTCCCTGGTTATACACATAACAACCTCTTTGTTAATGGCGAGAGGCTGTATCTGAGGCCCTTTGTTGACTGTCAGCCCCTCGCGGTCTTTAGCTCAGGCTCTACCTGGCAGTATGGGACCCAAGTTTACCTCTATTTTGCTGCCTAATTTAGAATATGTCCCCAGGCAAGTGGTCCAGGCTCTCTTGCAATTAGCTGCTATAGCATGAACTTGTTATGAGACTTTGACATGCTCCAAAGGAACTGAATCATAACATCTCTTCCATTCAACAAATGTATGATGTAGGATGATTCTTCTGCAAAGGCCCTTGGTTGGGCTTCTGTGGCAAACTCTCACCCTGAGGGTGGACTCTCATTTCTTACTTGATCCCTCCCTCTTCCTTATCACTGAGCAGGGCTAGGCCTCGCCTAAGTATGTGAAGCATTCCTCTCTCTAAATGCCTCCTCAAAATCTTCAGGAAAATAGACTCCTGAGTATACCTGAATCTGAAGCAAAGACCCTGGGCACTTACCCATTTCTCCTCTGATTTCCTTGTAAATGTCTATGTTTGATAAAGTGATATAAGGTCCTTCTAGTTTGCAAAAAAATGTATTTTAAACTCTGTTTTTGCCTAATAATTATTTTATGATGTAAAATAACAGGATAATTATCTTACAAATATTATTTAATAGCTGTTTGAAGAAGAAAAAAGATCAGAATTACTTAAGCATAAGGTACGGATGCTTCCTGTTTGGGGGGATTTTAGGTTTTTTTTTTTTTTTGCTAATTAATGTCATTTATGAGCAATATAGTCAGGGAAGCAAATTAATCATCATATTTAAGGAATTGATATTAAAATATATCATTTAGAATAAAAGTAATTATGATTCTGGAAATTAGTTAAGATAGCTGATGATTTATAAAGAATTTTCAGCGGTCATGATCACCATTACTTAAAGACATTTCAACCATTGAACTATGTAACCAATGAAGCACATTTAACCTTGTTAGGGTCAAAGTCCCTTTGACCAATCATTTCCTGAGGGGATAATAGAGTTTCTAAGGACACAGAGAAGTCTCTGTTACAAACAGTATTAAATACCGACTTAGAGGTGTTGTGCAGATAAGAAGTTAAACTAGATTCGAATACTCGATACTTGTTTCAGATAAATGGATTTAATCAGTTGAATTCAATCTATGATGATAACACTTTTTTTCCAATCTGGAATAAATTCTAGCCAGTGCACTACATAATATTAGACTTTGAAAAAATACCTGTTATCCTACCTTTGATTTGCTGGGGTATTAAGCTACAGAGGCATGTATAGCAGTCCTTGATTTGTTTAAGTAACTCTAGTTTATCTACGTCATAACAAAATTCAAGTCCTATCCCCAATGAAGGAAATAGGACTGACATATTTAGTGCCCTCCCTCTTGCAAAAAGAAGTTCGGAGATTTTAGGTTGTTAGTTTTTAAATAGTTCTTTTTCAATGACAAGGTGAGTTATATACAATAAAAACATTCTGCAATGAATAAAGTTAAGGGTAAATCTTTGGACATATTCATTTCCTTAGAATAATAATCTCCTTAGGTAAACTTTAGAAGCAGAATTATGCCTATTTGAATCAATGAATACAAATGGATGAAGCATATGCCTGAAAATTTTAGTTATTTTATGCTTCCTGTAGATTGTATGAGGCAACTATTTCCCTATATGAAGGGTAGGCATTTTTCGGACCTATTTATTTGTACCTAGAAAATGTACAAAAAAATAAGAGTTTTAAAGAAAGTAAAAGGTATTTTCTTGCTATTAATAATATATTGCATCTTGGGGAAAAGAGAAGTATTGAAGAATATGCATTGCATTCAGAGGCTGTGCTACTAACTATAAAGAATTTATGTAGGGGATCCCTGAGTGGCTCAGCAGTTTAGCGCCTGCCTTTGGCCCAGGGTGTGATCCTGGGGTCCTGGGATCGAGTCCCACATTGGGCTCCCTGCGTGGAGCCTGCTTCTCCCTCTGCCTGTGTTTCTGCCTCTCTCTGTGTGTCTCTCATGAATAAATAAATAAAATCTAAAAAAAAAAAAAGAATTGATGTAAAACAAAAAGCAAGGAAAATAACACATTTGGTAGTTTTGTACTATATTGCATCCATGTGAAAAGGGATAGTAGTATGCCTTTGTTTTAAGTTGATACACGAGTACCTTTTGATGGATGAAATAAGCTCTGCTAAATGTAAGCATGAAATATTGAAGAAGGGGTATTGGGCTGTGTGCTGCAGAGCTATGAAAATGAAGTTTTATCAGTGGTTATTATCTCGTTCTATATGAGGGAAATAAACCAAATATGAGACTATAAATACTGGATTGTGTTAATGTGAAGAATAGCTAAATTAGTGTATTTAATTCTCAGATGTGCAGCTTTGTTATAAACCGCATTTAGCTTTAATTTGGTTTACTATCCTAGAATATACTTTAATTATTCAGAGCTCAATAATGATGAACCTGAAATTCTTTTTTATTATCTTAATTTGACATAAATCCATACTAACTCCACTTTCCAGTTTTCATTGCGTTGACATAAGTAATGGGGGTTGTGTGATGTGATGCAGTGAAGAGACAGGAGTCTGGAATCAGAGAAGTTATTAACTGTCAATCTTATCTGTGGATTTGGTCAATCGTATATATAAAACAGCTTATTAAGATGTAAGATTTGTCTATAAATGGGAACAAGTCAAGATGTAGGATTTTAAATTGTTGCAAAACTGTATAATTCAAGGTAGGGTAACTGATACACGTAGAAAAGAAATTCAGCGAGTTAATGCAATAAAAGCTTCTTTCTTTCTTTTTTTTTTTTTTTAAAGCTTATTTCTTGATATGTCACAGACATAAGTCATTGGGTTGGGGGAATGTCTGTTGGCTGTGCCATCCCTCAGTATGTGAGAATCCTCTGCTGGCTGGGAGACAGAGAGCGTGAAGAATCAATCAAGGGGTGGTCTTAATGAGCTAGGACTGGATGTTTCATAAATCACATTCATCCACATTCCACTAGCCAAACCCAGTCATATGGCCATACACAAATAGACTAGTTGTATGCTCAAAAAAAGAAGAAACACAGGTCGGGTGGCTCAGTCATTGAACGTCTGCCTTTGGCTTCTGGCATGATCCCAGGGTCCTGAGATGGAGCCCTGCATTGGGCTCCCCACCCCATGGGGAGTTTGCTTCTCTCTCTCTCTGCCTATTGCTCTCCCTGCTTCATTCTCTCTCTCTCTCTGTCAGGTGAATGGATAAAATCTTTAAAAAAAAGAAAAGAAAACAATTTTGGTGGCCATCTAGCTAGTCTCTGCTCACTAATCCCTAAGTGACCTAAGCCACTATAATTGACCTAAGTAATTTATGCCAATTGATTTAGCCAGTTTAGCTTTTCACAGATACTAGGGATTTCTGCCATTTTTTTTTTCAATAGATGTGAGTAGTCTATAATCGTAGTAACAAGGGATGACTACAGGTTTATATTTCTGTTATCTTAGTTTCTTCCATCTGGCTATTTTAAAGATTTTTTTTTACATACCTAGTTTTCAAGAGTTTGATTATAATGTGCCCTAGTATTGTTTCTTTGTTTTATTTGTTGGGGGGGTGGTGGTTGTTGAGCTGCCTGGATATGTAGATTTATAGTTTTCATTGAACCTGGACACTTTGAATTATTCCTCCATCACATGATTTTTCTTTGCCTCTGTCTCCTATACTTGTAGAACTATAATTATGTGATTAATAGAATGCATGGTATTAGTAATAGGTCATTGATACTGCTTTTTTCCAGTACTTTTTTCTCTCTTTCATTTTGGACATTTTCTATTGCTGTATCTCCTAATTCACTTATCTTACTTCTGCAGTGTCTAAGCTGCTATTAATCCTTTCCAGTTACGTTTTCATTTTAGTTATTAAACTTTGCACCTCTCAGGGCATGTGGGTGGCTCAGTGGTTGAGCATCTGCCTTCAGCTCAGGTCATGACCCCGGGGTCCTAGGATCGAGTCCCACATCAGGCTCCCTGCATGGAGCCTGCTTCTCCCTCTGCCTGTGTCTCTGCCTCTCTCTGTGTGTCTCTCATGAATAAATAAAATTAAAAAAAAAAAAACTTTACACCTCTAGAACTCCATTTGGTTCTTCTAAAATATTTTCTACTTAACTCCTCATTATATCAATGTTTATCTTTAAACATTTGAAGATAGTCATAATACCTATTTTAACATCTTTGCCTTCAAATTTCATCTCTGTTTGTCCAACTGTTTCTGTTGGCTGCTTTTTCTCCTAGATGTAGGTCACGTTTTTCTGCTTCTTGGAATATCTGGATGCTGGACATTTTGGATCTCGCTTTGTTGAATGTCTAGGTTTTGTTGTCTTCTTTAAAGAAAATTGGTTTTTGTATTGATAGTTTATTTAGTTCCACTTTAGTTTTATCCATGTATGGCTGGTTTTTAAACTTTGTTTATATGAGTCTAGGGTTGTCTTGGTCCTTGAATAATTTAGTCCCACTACTAAAAAATTGGACTTTTGGACCTCAAGCATCTCCATTCTTGAGTGAGTTTTGAAATAATTTATCTCGTAAATCTGCAGTTGCTATTTTGTAGCCTTTGTAGATTTCTTGGGTTTTCTATGTAGCTCTTTCCTCTTTGATACTGTGCCCTGCCTCAATCACTGACCTCTGATTTTTGGCTTCTTGAATAATTCCATATTTTGCTTGGGATGCTATTTCTTGCTGTAAAGCTCAGAATATCCCTGTGAAAAGAAAGTTAGTCAATTATAGAACTAGATTCATCTGCTTTGATTTTTTTCAGAGATCACATTTCTATGTTGCCTTAAGTCCAATGTCTGAAAAAAAAATTAATCTATATTTGTCTAGTTGTTTATAGTGGGAAGGTAATTAAATTTCTATTATTCCATTATAGCCATAAGTGGACTTCTCCACTCAATCATTGTGCCAATTATCTGAAATAAATTTTAATATCTATGTTGACATTTTTTGAAAGATAAGATTTCTTTGTCTCTAAGGGTAGTCAATATTTTTTTTTCAGCTCATGGTCTTGTATACCTCTAGATATGAGAGATTTGTCATTCTTTTTTATAAATTCTCTTTTTAACATATTCTCAATATTCTCATTTTTTCCAATTTAGCCTCTAATCCTCTTCCTCTTACTCATTTTCTGGTTGTGAGATGAAGGCATGGATAATACACTAATTAAAAATACAATAAATATCAATTTGAGACACTCTTTTCATGGGTCCTCTGGTTACAAGCACCGATAAATGCACACAATTTCAGCTTCTAGAATAGGAGATTTGCTTAATTCACACTAATCCCAATAGCAGTCATTGTGGCCAATTGATGTTGATGCGATTCTAATCAATCATTAAACGGATTGATGAAACCAAATCAGATGTGCAGATGATTTTCTTCCTACTTAGTGCTTTTAGATGCTTCTTTAGTCCCTAGTTCATAATACACTCTCCTTTGGGATATTATACTAAATGAACCAGGTTATTGGTGTTTTTTAATTAGTTCATGTGCTACAATGTTTAGCTCTATTTCTTTTTTTTAATTGCTTTTTATGTATGTTTGCATATGCAGAGGGGAAGGTTATTGTTTCTCTCTACAGTAGGAAAGTAGATTGTTATATATGTTTTCCTTTAATGGAGTTCTTTAAGTTAATCCTTAAGAATTAAAGATTAAGAAATCTTTAATTCCTGTATGTTCTACTTGTATTTGGGTGGGCCAGTTGCAGATACAGATTTGTTAGATTACATTTATGTCTTTATATTCCATCTAATCTCTGAAGGGATTTGAAGGGACTAATATCGGGTATAAGATTATGCTAATTACAGCTTTTTGAAAACGATGAACTTGTCATTAACTTCCTTTGCTTTTTTTTTTTCTTTGTTTCTCATGAAGAGTACGTAAACAAGCAGCATTAGTTCTACTAGTATTTACTGAATTCCATGGCTAGCTTCCCAGCTGTGAATAACAATTTTGCTCTCATAGAACTTCATTTTCTATTGGCAGGAGATGGAAAAGTAAAAACATGCAAGCAAGCAAGTAAACACATGAACAAATAAGAAATTAAAGTAGCAATAAAAACCATAATATAGGGGGCATCTGGGTGGCTCAGTGGTTGAGCCTCTGCCTTCGGCTCAGGGCATGATCCCGGGGTCTTGGGATCGAGTCTCACATTGGGTTCCCTGCAGGGAGCCTGCTTCTCCCTCTGCCTCTCTGCCTCTCCGTGTGTCTCTCATGAATAAATAAAATCTTAAAAAAAAAAAAAAACAACTCATAAGATAGAGTAGGGAGAGGTGTCAATGTAATTTCTTTAGAAGGCAAATACTATTTGATGAGGTGAAAATTAAGCTAAAATGTGAATGACAGATAGTCAGTATGTGAAGTTAAATGGAGTTAACAGCTTGTGCACAGGCCCCAAAGACAGTGTGTTCCGGGAGCAAGCATTCCTCTCCCCAAGCAAACAGAGGGAGAGAAAGTACAAAAGTTTGTACGGCTGCGAGGAACACTATGGGACATGTGGTGAAAGCAGAGGCCAGTTCATATGAGGCTTTGAAATGTCTGTTCCAAAACATTCTTCTGGACAACTGTGCAATTTAGAAAATGCTTTATTTTTAGGATATGTTAGTGTGAAGCCTCGACTCTTCCATATGTGATGTATGGATACCATTTTCTTCTTTATGGCTGCATTTTCTTGGGTTGTTAATCCATTTCCAATTTAGAATGTCTGGCAACTCTGTGACCTGATGAACACATTGATATATCTTTTCCAGTCATTTCTTGGCTCATTTGCACCTGCCAAAAGATGGTGAGCATTGGACAGCTGTGCACCTTACTGATCTTTATTATCCTAATCACCTTTCACACTGGGTTGAAAGGTTTGTGATGAGTGACTGCAGCTTTTCAGCCTATAATCAGAGTTTGGTTCTTGTACTTTAATGAGTCAATAACCAGCTAGTTTGTAGGCATATTGCACATGTCTAATAGCATTTTTAAGCTTCTAAAGGGTGGGGACAGTTTAACACTAACAACCCTTAATATTGCTGCCACAATGGCAAGTGTGAAGATGCTTATTATATTGCAGCTGATGATGAAAAGCAGAGATGGTCAAAATCCCAAGAAGTGTAACACCAGCTGTAAATGACTCTATATTAAGAAAGTGTTTAAAAAAAAAAAAGAAAGAAAGTGTTTTTTTTTTCCCCCAGAGCAGCTATGAATGGAGAAAGTGGAATACTTTTGTGTCCATCTGTTTGTGGCACAGCTTAGAAAAATATTTTTAAATGATTTGAGAACGAGTTTTTGGGTCTTTTCTACACTGTTTTATGTATTTCATAATTTGCCAGCTATTTAGAACACTTTGAATGCGACTGGTTTAAATAGCTCATTATATTAGTTTTAGAATATTTACATATTCCAAAGGGCAGCATCCTATTCCAGCAAGCTTACTTCATAACTCCTGTTGTTAATGCAAGGAAGCAAACTCCTTCACACAGACCCATATGAGCCATTTGCATCATCATGCTCTGAAGTCTGTGATCGTTTTTCTTCCTCTCAACTGACAAAACAGATAAATTTGTATTGATGATGTGAACAATTAAAGAGATAAGTGAAATTAGAATATTTGAAAGGGATGTCACCTTCTAGATCAATCCATTAGTGAGACTTTCCTAAAATCCTGTCTGTCAACATCATGCAAGATTGGACAGTAATTCTAAAATTTCTCATTTTTAGCTGCCAGAAGGTAAATATTGCTTCAAGATATTGATATCTGTGTCAGGAGGGTCTCAGCAGTTTGACCATTGGACTGGGGTTGGAACTGTGAGTTCACCAAGTGGCTCCATGCTCTGGACATGTGCCAGGGGCAGGATGGCCACTGGATGTCCCCCCCACTCCCCATTTGCCTCTGGTTGCAACATGATATGGACAAGAAGAAAGAAACAGAACCATAAAAGAACCAGGAAGAAAGTCTCCCTTCCCTGTAATATCCTTTTAGGGTTCTGTAAGGAAAAAAAAAAAGCTAAACATTGTATTCACTACAAAGAAGAATTGCTTACAGGGTCTAGCACCATTGTCACAAATCAGATAATGAAGGATATATCAGGATCCAAGAGGTGATACATTGATAACTGCCCCAAAGATAAGTGGAAGATAAATTGGCAAAGGAAAATGATAATCTTAATTTCTCTTTGCCTGAGAGAATTATATAGATGTCAATAAATGTCATTATATGTATTCTTCTGACAGTTTTCCCCACTAGTACAATTTCATTCTAATTTAATTGGAATTTGATTCTGAGGCAGTAATGCTATGGGGAAAGTTTGCGTTGACTTTGGCTCTAACTTTTCTTCCTTCGGCCCCCCACCTGCCTACGTGCATGCACAGATAGATTCATAATTCTCTAAAACTTAATCTGCCTATTTGTAAAGTAGGAATTAAAATATCTTCATAGTTATGTCAGGATCACAAAATACTGTTTGTGAAAATTCAGCTCATCTTAGACATTAAGTAAGTGTTTATCAAGTTCAAATCCTTTGTAATTTCTAACTCCACGGCTGTTGCAACAACAGTATATAAATGGAAAGGGTTGGGTGGTTTTCAGCTTCTATACTTGGAGGAAACCACAGAAAATCCTAAACGAGCTACCTTGTGAAAATATTAGGAAGATATATTTATGTCTCGCAATTAAATTGTTTTGGGTTTTGCAAACTGTTTGAAATAACAAACTCATGTTCCAAAAGCTTCAAACTTCTGTGGGAAGATGTCGATTATTAATTGCTATTCTATATACATAGATGTTTGAAAGTTATAATTGTAGAGTTGATCAGTTAGTCAATCAGTGTGGTCATTTTTAAGTGGTTTCTCCCTTCTTTTGAGTAATTACTTCTCCCATTCAGTATGTAGTCCTAAATAGTGCCTCCCCCCCACCACAACACACATGGATTATCCCAGTGAGCAGAAAATATTTTTGGCTATAATGGGAATGAAGTTGTTTCCCTCTCAGATTCCAGCATCAGTCATATCCTCTGTTCTTTTACACTTTACAATTTTTGGTACTTCCTAATCATGTGTACTACTCTATGGTAATTAAATCATACTTTTTCTTCTACTTGAAATGCCTTTGAACCTTACTCATCCAGCAAGTCTTCACTGATAGTGCAAGCCAGAAGTGATCTCTTAGTCCTTTGACCTCTCCCTCATCCCACAGAATGTGGTCTTCACGCTCCTTTCATGATGTTTTCCGTCATGCTGCAGGCCTCCGTGTATTTGCCTGTGTCCAGTTCAATGCTCTTGAGGAACAGGGTCAGTATCTCCTTTGTGCAATATACAATGTATTATGGTATGCAGTAGCTGGTACCCAATAATATTTGGTTATGATAATAATGGCCTTAGATAAGGTAAATGACATCAAATTGATTATAATAATGATATAATAGCTATATTTAAAAGTATTATTTCTAAATGATTAATATATATATATTCAGAGGGCTCAAAATTCAAAAAACAGGAAGAGCCATACAATGATAACTTTCCTTTCTCCTCCTTCCACTCAATTCCTCTCCAGATAGGTAATAAACATTGTTAATATCTTAGATACTCCTTTTTTAAAAATTTTCTTAGCTCTTCTTGCAGAGAAACTTTATGTATATATAAGTTAAAACACGTCTATAATTATCCTATTTTTATTTTTATTTTTTTATTTTTAATTTTTTAAATAATATTTTTTAAAAGGTATTCGACACTTTGCTTTTTTACCTTAATGTATTTAGGATACCTTTCCACATAACGTATAACTGTAACTAATGTTTATTTAGTATTCGCTAGGGACTAGATTTTGTTTTTAGAGTTTCATATGTATTAACTTTTTAAATCATAACAATAACCCTAAGAGGTAAATACTATTATTGTCCCTCTTTTGTTAAAGAAAAAATTGAGGCATCAAGAAATTAAGTAAACTGCCCAAGATCACGTGGTTAGTAAATGACGTGACTCACAACTAGAATACTGACGATCTGGCTCTGTAGTTCATGTTCCTATCCATTATGCTACACTGACATCTGTAGAACTTCCTCATTTTCGTTTGCAAAAGAAAACCAGATTTCAGATCCTTAACAACTGCCTTTTTTAATGCTCACTGTATGTTAGGCACAGGGCCAGTCACATTGCATGACTGCAAAAGGCACAATTCATGTGGAATTCTCTATGAATGAATCATTCCTGGAGTTGTGTGATGTGGTTACCCTGGAAGGCATCTTTCAATAACTCCTGGAGAAAGTAAGATTTAGATTGGTAATTTGCCCAAGATTACATACAGAATTATTAAGCATAGAACTGGGAACTGAGCACTGATCTACTTGATACCAAAACTCATGCTCTTAAAATATCACAGTTAAACTGCTTTAATTGCTTTTAGATCTCAATCATCAGCAAAGAGAAAAATGTATCTTTGAGGTTGTAGGTAATGTAGGAAAAACAATGGTACCATCTTTGTGGAGTTTCCTTTAGGATAATCCTGAAGAGTCTCACTTCTTCCTCAAACTTGCTTTAACCTATTACATTCCTCTATTTCAATCATAAGGAGAGTTAAAAGGAGTTCATTTCAGAAAGATAAATGTTTAGCTTAAGATACGGATTTTAGCTGATTCAGTCAATTTGTTTTTCAGACCACCCTTCATACTCTTAAAGAACGTGCAAGAGATATGACAAACTTCACTTAGAATTTAAAAAATATTCTTATTTTTTCTTCTTCCTTTTCTCCTCTCCTCTCCTCTCCTCTCCTCTCCCCTGCCCTCCCCTCCCCTCCCCTCCCCTCCCCTTCTCTCTCTCTCTCTCTCTCTCTCTCTCTCTCTCTCTCTCTCTCTTTTTTTCCTGATCTGATCCTACTTTGAGAACATTTGCCCTGTTTGGGGTTAACTTTTCTTTGGATTACATTTGAGTGACTCGTAATACTGAAAATTGATGAAAATTTACAAAGTGCCTGAGTAGCCTTTTAAACTTCTCCTTCAATCTTTGAAAAGGATTACTCTTCCAGGAGAAAATGAGCAGATGGTGCCTAAAGCAGTTGGCCAAATCTCTATAACAATGCTATTACTTGACTCTGTGTCATCGGCTCGAGCATCTGTCAGAAGAAAGAGTTATGCTTCTGTGCTTCTCTCCTTTGACAATTAATCACACCTCTCCTCCATTTCTCACTGTTAAGCATATTGTCTTTTTCAAAATGTGGTGCCAGAAGATTTCAGTGACTCTCTGACATAATTCAAAAATGATACTAAAACAATAGCATTATTGGGAGTCCTGTGAGACAAAGAGAGACTTCACTAGGAAAGAGGATGACATTTTCTCAGTTATTTCTGACAAGAAGACTAGAGTCAGTCACTGAATCTCAAGGGAATTATGATCTTTGATGACATCTTAGTGAAAACAAACAACAAAACAAAAATAATATGCTATAGAAACTATACAACCTCATTCTTTTCCATCATTCTGACTTATTTCTTGTCAATCTATATTCATATATGTGTGTGTGGTGAAGAAAAGCTATCATTTCATCTTGCCATGTGGAACTATTTACCATATGAGATGTCTGTGTCAGAGACCAAATGTCGAAATGCAACAGTATTTGTAATATTACTGGTATCAATTAAGACAGTGATCCCATAACAATGCTTTTCAAAGTTACAAAAGAAAGGACAGGAAACATGAACTAAATTGGAGCAGTCCATAGTCATAACACTAAGACCATTGGCCATAAATGTGTACATGGTATATTCAAATAGAATATTGAGTCTTGAGGGATAGAATGAATAACTCCATTTCTTAGGTAAAAGCCAGGTTATCGTTCATATCCTAAGCATCCAATAGTTACTGTGGCTTTCCAGATCTCAATGGCCCTAAGATCTTTAGCCAAAGCCATAAAATTTTTAATGTTTCTGTTGAGCATTGGTCCAGTCCAACTGAGGCTAAGCCAACGGACTCTCCCTCCTACATCAGAATGAGAAACTCATGTGCTGGTCCAGGGGATGGAGCAAGGCAGAGGATGGCTCAGGTTTTGCCAAATCTTGTTTTGTTGTCTTTGTTTTATTTTTTGTTCTTGTTGTTTTGTTTGTTTTGAGAGGCATTTGATTTTCTTGAGTTGATTTTAGAACAGGGAGGATATTTATGGGAAAAAGGAAACAAGAATAGGCACTGTCCGTGGAAGACTAATCTCCAGGGCCTACCAGGAAGCAAATAGACCTGTCTCCTATTCCTTTGTTCCTCAGAGACTTTGTCATAGTGATATGGAACTATAACCTCTCCTCCACAAACAGTGGGGCTCTAGTTTTCTATATAAAAGGGCTGAGGGTCACAAACAGGTTTGAATTATTGGAAGTCAGAGTCTAGAGAACTTGATTTGAAGCTATATTTGTTCACTGTGATTAACTTAGGTTATATGTTATTGATTAATATAGCAAAAATTCTTAAGCGCTTTCATTCAAAGATTAAAACCATTAGTTTTAATATCAAATTATATTATTGTATTACAATAATAATCACTGTTTTATTTAAAATGGCTTTCAGGGATAAAGAATCTAGTAGTGCTCAAGTGCTAAAACTTCCCAAATTACCTTTCGGTTCTATCTACCTCTGTTCATGATATCTTCCATGTTGTTTCTACGTCCAACCCCATAGAGAGAGATCACCTGCTTTTCTGTTTTTCCACTGTACTTTCTGTGTAGCTCTTATCATACGGAGTTGTAATTATTTGTTCATATCTTCCGTTAGATCATTTGTTCTTCAAGAACAGAAATATTGCCCTCTTTATTTTTATATCCATGGCACTATGTTCAGCATCAATGCTGATGAGTCAGATGCAGAAAATGAATAAACAATTTGATCCAATCTCCTGGATGACAGTGTCCACAGCTCTGCTTACCCGTTCTTTAGTGAAACCAATGACAAATTAAAAAGAAAGGAAGAAAGGAAGAAAAGAAAGAAAGAAAGAAAGAAAGAAAGAAAGAAAGAAAGAAAGAAAGAAAGGCTAGCTGCTCAAAGCTTTCAGAAATGACCCTAAGGACAAACAACAAATGAAGAAACATCTATTCAAGGAAATCTATAAAAGTATAATAAGAAAGGTGAGCATGTGATATTTGAACCAAGAGTGCTTCCTCCTTTTCTCTCTCCTAGCTCTGCAAGGTGGAAAGACCTCTCCAGATCATTGCAGCTAAGACCACAGGCCCCCTTCTTGGCCACCTCCTTCTGACGAAGGCTTTTTTCCCCATGGAAGAAAGGCCTTCAGTGCTTTGTCTCTTGCCCCACAGCTACCTGTTGCTGAGGCTAAGCCCCAGGAGATTCCTGAGGGAGAGGTGGGACTCTCTTCTTCCATCTAGTCCCCACTTGTATAATGGGGCTCTACTCTGAGTACGGAGTCCTGAGAATTACTGTGGTAACTGATTTACTTGCCCTAGTTTGTGAGGTAGATGTACCACCCAGGAGAGACTAACCAAGAGAGCCTTAGGGGCTGCCCCCTACACTGAGTGTTGAGCTTCCAGAGTGGGTGGTCACACAGAGAGACGCTTGCCATTTACCCCACCCCCAGCCCTAGAGTCCTGCTTCACAGATTTTTGCCTCAGAAGAGAAGCAGACTGTAAAACAGACAGCCCCTTATCTCTTCCTGAAGGAATTGACTTCATTTGCAATGGAGCATGGAGAAATTCAAACAAAGGGTCTCTCAGGAAAGTGGAGGTTGTGGTGAAAGGCAACTGAGAAGAGATTTGTGGATTTCATGAAGAGGCAGCCTAGACTGTAAGGTAGACTGTAAGGTCACCACAGCCAGCTCCGTAGCCCTGGCTGAAACAGTTTTCTTGGAGGGAGAATGGGGCCATAAACCAATTCCTAATCTCTTCTCAAAGGACTGTACTTCATTTGCAGCAGCATAATGGAGAAGTTTAAACCTAAGAGTGCTCTAATGAATGCTGGAGATTGGTAAAAGGCAATTGGGAGGAGATTCTTGAATATAATGAAGACATGACCTAGACTATTGGCCACCAAGTTTGTAAGAGAGAACTAGAGAATAAGATAGCTGGAAGAAGCTTTCCTGGGGTTCTAGCAAATATCAGACACTGACCACAGAATCTAGGGAGGCACCATTTGGTTGGGTTAGTTTGTATGTGTTGAAACAATGAATGGAGTTGGCAATGGATGGAGTTTAAAGGCTAAGTGTGGTCACTGAAGGAGAGGAAGAGCACCTTATAAATACTGCTGTCATCCTAGAGTAGCTGTGGGCATATCTAAAGCTGTAACTTCCTAAAGAGCAAAAACAGAGCCGCAATATTATGTGTGGAGGGGTATGCGTGGGGAATAGACTTGCTGAAATAATCCAGCCATTCACTAAACTCATTTTTTAAAATGGCAATAACATGCTCAGGAAGCGGAATAACCACCCGGAATTTCTACAATATTTTATCTAAAATTTTCAGTTTCCCCTAAATTATAAGATGTGCAAAGAAACTAGAAAAACAAACAAACCCCCAAATTGCAGAAACTGCCTGTGAGAGTGACCAGATAACAGATTTAACATACACTTTTTGGCTCCAGAATTTCCATTTGGTTCTTTTTTGTTATTTTTATCTTCTTATTGACAGTCTTTATTTGATGGAACAGTGACACCATGCCTTCCTTTACTTCTTCAATCATGCTTTCCTTTAGTTTTTTGAACATTTGTGATGGCCGTTTTGAAGTCTTTTATGTGAAATCTGATTTCTTTGATGTGTTAGGCATTCTTCTCAAAATATAGAACCGAGAGGAAGAAAGTGACCAGGAGACCTCATAGGCATGCTGCTATTCTGTTACTTTTTAACTATGAATCTACTTTATAATCCAGTTTTGTTCCTCTATGGAGCTAAAGACTACAATTCTATTACAATTCCCAAGGCCAAATTCACTCAAAAATATTTTCATATTCCGTCACATTATTGAGACTTTTCTGCCAACCTCTCTTCTTGGCTACCTTATAGGCTAAAAAATTCTGACCTTTCTCATCACATGAATTAAATATGAGACTTCACTGAGTATATTTTTAAAAGTCCTGAAAAAACATGATTTTTTTTTAAGATATATTGGATGTCATCCCACTAGGAAATCCAAGTCTAGTTACTCCAAATAAAATACAAGATGGAGATTTCTATAGAATATCTTTAAAGATGAGATTTATTTTACTTATAGATATTAGGTTATCATAGTAAAGTTAGAACTAAATATATTTACTAAGTAACTTCCAAGTAGATGATGATATATTTTTATCTTAAGAGAAATATATAATTTATATATATATGTATATATCTCAGAATCCTCTTCTGTCTAATAAAATACTTATTTGATTTCTCATATTTAATAGTAAAATAATTTGTAGGCATATGTAAAAGAGAATGGTGAGTTATGAAAGAACAACATGTATTGTTACTTGGTTTGTATAGATCACTAGGATGTCTATTATGTTATTTCCCAGTTTGTATTTGGACTATTCATTATAAAAAAAAAAAATGAATCCCTATCAAATCAATGTCTTTGAGCCTCTTAAATAAATGCATTTTTATTAAAAACTATCAATGCATATTTAAAAAATATGGTTGTACAGAGAAACAAAAGTTCAGATCTGCACATTAACAGAGACTTTTACAAAGCCTAACAGAAGGGATGCCTGGGTAGCTCAGTGGTTGAGCATCTGTCTACCTTTGGCTCAGGTCCTGATTCGGGAGTCCCCGGATCAAGTCCCACATCAGGTCCCCTGCATGGAGCCTCCTTATCCTTCTGCCTGTGTCTCTGTGTCTCTCATGAATAAATAAATAAAATCTTTAAAATAAAACAAAACCTACCAGAATTGTTTAGTGTTCATAATCATAATTGCCTTCTCATGGGTATTTTTTGTATGTCAGGTTAATTGAGTATTAAAACATTTAATAAGAAGAAAATAAAAATTGGACAAATGATATGAAGACAAAGTCAGCATTTTTAGGTACATGTACAGCGATTTTTCACAAATGTCCATAATCATATAATCACTGCCAAAAACAAGATAAGTAGTACTTTAATCTCTCCAAAAGATTTACTAATGCTCATTTACATTTAGTCCTTTTAACCCACTCCCAGTCCTGGCAACTACTGATCCCATTTATGTTCCTGTAGTTTTCTTTTTCAAGAACGTCATATGAATGCAAGCCTACTGTATGTAGCATTTTGTGCCTGGGAACTCTCACTCAGCTTCTTTCACTTTTGAGATTCATCTATGTGGTTGTATGTATGGGCACTTCATTCCTTCCTTCCAGACGCTATTCCATCGTACAGGTATATCACAGCTAATTCAGCCATTCTCCAATTGCTGGGTTTTCTTCAGTTTTGGTAAATGTAAATAAAGCTGCTGAAGCTGCTGTGAACATTTATACACTGAGCTTGGTGCGGGCATATGTTTTCATTTATCTTGGATAAATGGAAAGATGTGAGCTGCTGGATAGCAACATAAAGAACTCTCACAGCTTAACACTACCACAACCAACGAGGGACCCAATAAACATTGGGTAAAATATTTGAATGGACACTTCAGTGAAGAAATTATGAACCGGTAAAATAAGCACATTAAAAAGTGCTCAACATGTTAGTCATCAAGGAAAGGCAAATTGAAGATACAGTGAGATACCACTGTACAGCCACTAGAGTGGCTAAAATAGTGTCTAGGGCCTGATAAGAATACAAAACAACTAACTGAACTTTAATATTTTATCGGAGGGGATGCAAAATGGTATAGTTACTTTGGAAAAACGTTTTGGAACTTTCTTATAAAATTAAACATAAGTTCTCCCAATTTTCCTACAACCAGTTTAAGTAAATGGCTCCACCTAGTGTATATGTAGAGAAACACACTTATAAAATCGACATTTAATTTGGAAGAATTATAGCATGACAATTTTTGCCCAATTTTTTATTTAGACATTCTTATTATTTTGAATCTGCTTTCTGTGTGGTAGTTTGTGAAATCAAGGGAAGAAAATTCTGAAAAAATTTAATGTATAAAATAAAATTTTTTGGCATACTATTTTCTTCTTTAAAAAATACCACAAATATATTTTTTATTGTGTAAAATACACATAACATGAAATTTACCATTTAACTCTTTGTAAGTGTACAGTTCAGCTGCATTAGGTACATTCACACTGTTGTAAAGCCATGACCACTATCCGTCTCCAGAACTCTTCTTCATTCCACACTGAAACCCGTACAAATTAAACATGAACTCCCCACCTCCTCCTCTCCCCAACTCCTGGTTACCTCTATTCTAATTTCTACTTCTATACATTTGAAAAGTGATATTTTATTCTTTTTCCAGATTTATTGAGATATTGACATATAACATTGGGTAAGTTTAAGGTGTACAATGTATTGATTTGATGTACTTTTATATTGTGAAACAATGATCATATTAGCATTAGCTAACATCTCCATCATGTCTGTAGTTAGTATTTCTCTTTTGGGGCCACACACTATTAAAAGAAGAAAGGAGGGGGGAAGTGCTATATAATCTTGTATAAATTCCAGACATTGTATAATAAAAAACATTGTTTTCTCAAAGATAAAATGATAAGTTGGAATAGAATACTGAGAAAGCAAGGACATCCTAGGCTTCTAAATAAAAACTTTTGTTTTCATTTTGTATGTAGTAGTAGTATGAATATGTAAAATGAATATATGGGGAGATGGTTATGTTGGGCTCTGATTTTACTAGTTTGTTTATTTATCCTTCAAATTTTAATTCAGCATTTAACATGTGCCAGACCAATATGAAGCCCAACAGATGCAAAGATGAATATGAGGCATAGTTCTATCTTCTAGGAGTTCACATATATTCTGGGAATGACAGGAACTGTACATAAAAATAAAAATAACAAAAAGCATGAAAGAAGAAATTGTACAAACAGCAGTACATTTGTAGCTACATGGGTCCTCAAAAATTAACTACTTGATAAAAATTTATTTACATAAAATCTGTGTTTCATCTCAACTGTGGAATTACAGGAGAGGCCTGTGTAAATTTAGAAGAGGGATAAAGTTTCCATATGCACATTATAATAAAGATTCTTAAATTATCTTGAAAACTCAGTATTTTCAATTAACTTTGTAGAACAAGTTTGGATACAAACATTTGCTACAGCATGCAAGGTGCTACATACTTTTAGTACTTATAAGAAGTTGAATGGAATTTGAGAGTAAAAGAATATGCTTTTAAAAATATTTTAAAAAAGGCGTTAAGTTGTTATTAACTAGCAATGTTAAGATTGAGAGAGACGTTTATTTCAAGGTACTTCTTTATTCATTTAACATAAAGCTCTCTGATTCAGTGAACAGAATATTTTCTTAAATGGACACATACACTCAATTATGCATATAAGGCAGAAACATTTGGGTAGCAGCAGATATCAGGGAGTTTGGTCCTTTAGGAGCATATCATTGTTTTCCTTCTAGGTGCTATGAAAATTACATTTTAGAAGACATCTTTGAAGAATAAAAGCATTTGCCATTCTATACACCAGAAGATTTTAAAAATATTCAATGGGTTTCATAAATTGAGTTAAAAACTTTGTAAGAGGGATACACACAAAATTCCCACATTTAAATACTGGATTTGAGAGAGAAGAACGTTAATATAAGTCCTTGGAAAGCTGTTCTTGGGTCTGGACCTGTTCTTATCAGTGACCAGCTGTTCTGTTGTTTTTCTAAGGCTTGCTGCAACCAGGAACTGGTTTTATGCGTAATTTAGAATGGTCATGCCAAATGGTTGGAAAGCTTTAGGTTTCTCATATCACCTAGCAGCGTGGGTCCCCAAAGAGCAGTGCGGGCCAAGATCATGATGTCATTCCCACTGTGGCCATGAGTAGTATTCAAAGGCTAAATTGTTTCTCGCCTTGTTTAAAATATCTTGTTTAATCTATTGAGTATATTGCTTATGCCTAATTTTGCAGAACTATATCAAATATCTAGAGCATATTAAGAAACTTAACTTTAATTAATTTTTGGAATATTTTTTTTCTACAGCATGTCAGTTTACATAAAAACTACTTAGTACAGTTTTGGTTCAACTCGTAATACAGCTAAATATAAAGATGCAATTTTCAGCTTTTAGAGAATAATTTCTATAACCTATTAACAGAAGAAACTTTCCATTAAGCATACATTAGGCATGGTTAGCACAAAGTATAGGAGATTTAGCCATAAGCCTTTATCCTATTTTTAAATAAATTTGAGTCCATTTAGTAGTAAAAATTCTGTATAAAAACAACAAATGGCTTCTAATAGGCTATAGACCCATGGTTCCTATGTGGCTACTTTGGTAATCTCTGTCTTAGGAACTGTGGCTTGGTCCCATCTATATCCTATTTCAGCTCTTCTAATGGAAAGGAGTTTGTAGCCATGTGAATTTGTGTTTTACAAATTTCTTCACCCAGAGGAACTCGGTGTACATTTCATTACGACACCCTTACAACATTCTGATAACGTAAGAGCCAAAACTTGCTTTCTACAGCTTAAACATGAAGAAACTGATGTATGTTGAAGTTAAGTGGTTTAACGAAAGTCATTCAGAGGTTCAGGTCTGACTCTTACTTCCACCTCCTTTAACTCAAACCACATTCTTGACACAAAGCAGGATCATAGCAATCCCTGTTTTGCTTCCTTAGCTCCAGAGTTTCTGATTATTTAAATTCTTCAAATCAATGTGCAAATAAATGTGACGCCGTTGAAGAGATTGAGTTTTCTGCACGTGTTTTATAGGGCAGTGTTTTGGAGGTAATCAGCATGTTCCTAAAGTTTTATGTTTAAATTTATCTTGCTAAATATGACTTTTCCTTTTATTGACATCTGCTTGGTCATCAAAATCATCATCTGCTTTTTCCTCCTGGCGACAGAGGAAGGGCATCAGCCTCAATGGGTTGAGTAGGATCGTTTTTATCTAAAGAAAACGTCTTAATTGCACAGATTTGTGTAATAGGGGCAGAAACCGATAAAGAAGTTCTTGGACAATTGATAAACTGTTTGTGGTGGAAGCAAATAACCTAAACTCTGGTATCTGAGAGAGATTGGAATTTCTCTGAATTGATGGGAAGAAAATGGCTCAGCTGTTATGATCCAGTTAGGGTTCTCCAGAAGAGGGCACTATGTTTCAAAGGTAGAACGAAAGATAAAGGGAACCCAGAACCAGACAAAGTCATTTCTCTAACCTTTCATGACTGAAGCCTTTTTTTTTTTTTTTTTTGAGGAAAGATAGGAAATTAACACAAAGCTATAAACTATACAGCTATAATTTACTTCAAATTTATTAGAGAAATATATGGTAAAATTTAAGATGTTAAGGTTTCTTGCTATAAATACCTTTTTCTTATTTTCAAGAGTCACCAATGAAAGTGCTAAAAACATTTAAATAGTCTAAACCCGGCAGGCTAGACAATAAGGCTGTGCAGCACTGTCTCAAGCATTAGCCTAGCGTGAGCTCATTGTGAACAGAATCATCTCCTGAGTGATTCCTATTAGGCCTGACGTATACATAGTCATTTTATAGGGGCTCCTGGTCTCCTTACTGAAAGTGCCCTGTAATAATTTCTCTCTCATTATTAATGATTTGATTATAATGAAAAACTAAGTGATTGCTATTTTGAAACTATTTGGATATTATAAGTGTGACACTGTAATTAAATATGGCCTATCATATTGTAGGACTTAAAATAAGTTTTGATGTTTTTATTCCTCACTAATATTTGGAATGGGTCATGTTACTGGCCAGGCACTGTTTGATGAAATATGAAGTCTCTGTGCTGATACTGAACAAGGGTTTATGGGGACCCACCCATTTTAGCCATTGTCCTAGGAGCATGGGTGAAGTGCTTGGATTATAAAGCAGTTCAAACAACAACTTGGTACATATAGTTTTAATCTGATCATTTTAAACCAAAATAGTTCAGCCAAACAAGCAATTAGTTCAACCTTAAAATGGAGAAATCTCTCTTTTAAAAACAAATTAACTGTTTGGCCAACTGGAGAGACAGGTTATTTTCAAGAAAGTAGCTAAACTGTGTCTTGTAGGTGGGCACAATCTCAGTTGTTAAAACTCTGATTCTCATTCATTCAACTGAATCAGATATATAGTCACAGACAGTTGTTTTTTCTTTTCCTTTACGTTATGTCTATCACCTATTTTTTTTTTCTTCAAGGGTTGTGCATTTTAGTTTTCCAGTGGCCTAGCAACTATCATCTGTACAAAGAATGCAGGTTCCAGGTGGTGAGTGCCATCCTAAAAAATACAGTGACAAGTGGAAGATAAGAAAATCCTATATCATAACTTCAGGAACATCTAGGTGAAAATCTCCAGGCTGAATTTGAATTTAAGGGTGTATTGAAAGTATGCATTTGTAGTGGTTTTATTTTTGCTTTCTCTTGGGATATTCTAGGCCGTCTTCTCTGTTTTTTTCCTAGTTGGTGATCCAGGATTGTTACTTCAGTTAGGCCAAACTGAATATGTCGAGTTCAGAAGGCTTCATCTGTGTATCTGACTTCAATGTCCTACAAGTCTTCTTAGTCCCTGTTCCATAGACTTGGGCTTTGAAAAAACAAAACGGTAAAATGTAAACAGAAATAGCCTCATCCAAAGGTATCCCCTTGAGGCACAATTTGCAGTGTAATGAAAATTACGAAATGCAAGGGACTTGGTAAAAATCTCCTCTTACTCTCTGCTCAGTCCTCGAGAGGAACATTAACCATCCCATAAATTTACTTTGCTTGCATCAGCATTCCTGTGGCAGGTTAAAGAAGAGCTGCGTTAATATTGAAGTTTCATGGTTTTCCCAAATAATTTGTCACAAGGTACAACATTACTTGGTTTAGGGAATAATATGGAGACTCTAAAATAACGCATCCTGGCCATTCAGTAAACATTCTTAATGATCTTGTTTTGAAAAGAAGAGCTGGGTAGCCCCTGTTGGCCTGTTGTTTTCCTTGCCCAGGAGATACAGCCCGGTGCATACTCAGTGCAGTTAATCAGGAGTTTTGCTTAGCCCTTTGTCCTTTCTTCTGGGAGATCATTCACACGCCATCTCTCCACAGTGCTTGCCCATGTAGCAATGCATACCAACTATAATCAGGTAGGGAGGTTTAACTGTGTCAAATCTGGCTGTGAACATTTGTACCCACCAGAGAGCCCAAGAGGGGCAACCAGCCAGCAACTCTCTTTTTTTATCCTTCCTCAGATTGGGCTTTAGGGAGCTTAAATCCTCCCCTGCCAATGACCCAGACCCACTGGTTCCTGCCTCCTCTTCCCTGTTTGGTATACTATATTTCTGCCCAGCCTGGTTTAAGGGTTCCATGGAGATGAAGGGACCCAGATAAAGGACTGGAAGTGATGCTTGGAAGGAGACAAGCAGCAGAAGAAAGTTTTTCAATAGTCCTGCATTTGTTCCGCATCGTGAAGATCTGGGTAGAAAAACATAGATAAAAATCTAACAATGGAGAAGTTGTGACAGAGGATTCAGAACAACAAGAACAAATAGTAAGATGGTAACTGGTTACTTTATTCAGAAGAAAATAAATTTCGTCCACACTAGCGATGAAATTAAGAGCAATAGCAAACTAGTTAAACATTAAGGATAATATATATTATATTTTTAAATTTGCAATAGTTTGGATGTAAACCTTTTCCAACATAGTTACCCCACAATGTTAGTAGCACATGAATTTTAAAAATACTCAAATATAAAAAGTGGGATTTACAAAGGAAGCTCACACGTAATTAAGGACTGTGCTGGAGAACTGGAATCCATACTGTGTTTAAGGATTCAAAGCTATGTTAGTCATGAATCACGAAGTTGTAAGTGTTAAAAGCACACGTCAAACTAGTTAAAGAAAACAACAAGATTCATTGGCACACATTCCTGGGATTGAAGAGAGATGGTTCAGATATAAGAAATTAAAATAATCAGAATGCTTTTTGTCTCCATTCTTGTTTCTACTTGTGCGTATGTTTTATGCTAGAAATAGAATTTTTTTTTTCTTATGGCCGGGAAGAAGATTGCTGCTAGCTCAAACTTAACATCCAGCCAGATAGACTCTCAGTGGGGAAAGTCTTAATATCTCTAGATGAGTGCCAAATTCTTAACACTCCTGCTCGAGTCTTATGAAACACCCTGGGCCCGCCTCGGTTATGTGGCCACTCTGAAGTAAGGAAGAGTGCTGTGGAACAGTCCAAACCAGAACACATGGGCAAAAACTTTGTGATGTTACCACAGAAGGGAGAAGAAATACTAAGCAGGCAAACCAACAAAATTCCCTATCACAGTGATATTTTTATTTTTATTTTTTTTCATAGTGATATTTCTAATTTTAATTTTTAATTTTTTAATTTTTAATATTTAATTAAATTAAATATTTTTAATTGGGTGTGATGGAAAAGAAAATTTATGAACATGGTTTGGTTTAGTTTTTGGTTTTGTTTTTGTAATTAAGTGAGGCCACTTTACTGGCAAAATACCATAGAAAATATATTTTATAATTACAGGTAAAATGGAAAGAGGGTGTAGCCTACTTGTTAATGATCTTCGTGTTCAATCTTCTTTATAAATTGTTGAGTAGTTGGCATGCCTGGGTGGCTCATTCGGTTTCGTCTGACTCTTGATTTTGGCTCAGGTCATGATCTCAGGGTTGTGCTAGGGCTCCCTGGGAGTGGAGCCTGCTTAATTAAGATTCTTTCTCTCTCCCTCCTCTCCTCCTTGCTTCCCTACTCACCTGCATTCTCTCTCTCTCAAAACAAAACAAAACAAATTTTGAGTAGTTAAAAAATAAGAACTATTTGAATGTGACTACATTTGCAACTCTTAAAGACAAATGGCATTGAAGGAAAAGTATGGCAATTTCAATTAACTGACTCAAGTGGCAGCAATATGTATATGTAAATAAAGTTTTCATAACAGAAGCTTATTGATCCTGATTTGTGGTTACAGCACACTCATGTTCAACATCCAAAATGATAGGCTGTCCCGATAATGGTCAGGATACATAAAATGAAGGTAAGTCCTCGGAGCAGCTGCTCTCCTTTAAAATTTGCATCTACTTAATAATTATTATTAAAAACAGATTTTGAAACCTGTGCTTCTATCTGTATATAGAGAGATTTGACATATCTTTGAGGTATATATGTTCTAACAATTATGTAATATTTAAGAAAAAGTTGATTAAGTCTTTACAGAGAAGATTTTTAATTTAATTTAATTTAATTTAATTAATTTTTTATTTTACAGAGAAGGTTTTATACCTAGGTCATAGACAACAGGTAGTATTACCGGTTCACATATTTGTTATTCTCAGTAGCTGTTACCAATCTTCAGCTGTTGAAAAAGGTGATTTCTAGAAGTGTCTATCTAGAAGTTAACAATTTTAATAAATTCAGGGCCAACTTTGCACCAAGTTTGTTGATATTAAAAGACATACACATTAGTGAACTGGAGGGAAATACATATTAAGATTCACCAGAGATTTAAAAAAAATAGTTAAAAAATACAACTTATTTTGAAAGTCTAGGAAGAAGAATATTCTTCCTCCTTGGGATAGCTAATTCTAATTTAAAAACTAATTTGTGAATTAAGAGGAAAAGTTCAGTATAGTTACTACCTGTCACCATACAAAATTATTACAGACCTTGTACAGTGTACAGAATTGTTGAATCACTGCGTTGTACACCTGAGACTAACATAACATTATATGTCAATGTATACTTCAATTTAAAAAAGAGAGAGAAAGTGACAGAAGGGAAAGCTTGCTTTCTTTTTATTCTCCTTAGTCCATGAAAAAAAGTGAAAACTGACAGCTGCATAGCCTCATATTTTGTTTCTCTTTTGATGTAGAATTTCACATTTATAATAAATAATATTTCTATTAAAGTATATATATTTCCTAATGAAGAAACTCTTCAGAATATATAGACTTTTGTAGTCACATGAACCTCTAATTATTTTATTTTGGTGATGCTGCTAGATCCATCTAACTTTAATATATTTCTCATGATTAATCCATTGAACCAGAAATTATTTTTTGCCCCGATAACTTCATGAGATCTTATCAAATTACTCTGGTTCTTTTGTAGCTACAAAAAAAGGAAAATAAAAATTTTTTGGAAGGATATTCCATATACTTTTCAATAATACTGACAATGTAGCTTCCTAAAAACTATTTTAAGATAATATAAAATGTATATTTAGATTGTCTATTAACTCCCTGAAATAAGTCTGTTTAATAAATGACCAGGTTACATGAATATTGTATTCATTTAACAAATATTTATTGGGCACCAATTTTGTGGTAGGTGCTATTGATGCCCTGGGATCACAGTCATGAGCATCTGTTGTGTGGATCTTAGGTTTCCAGATGACAGGTAAATGAATAAATAAGATACTTTCAAATGATGATAAATGCTATATAGACAATAAAGTTGAGTAATGGGATAGTGTGTGCTCATGTTTGAACCTCAGATCCTTGCTTTAGGAAATGAGACTACTTTAGATTAGTTAGTCAGGAAAGGCCTTTCTGAAGCATTAATACCATCAGGAATCACTTAATTTACTCTTTCATCAGTGTTTTGGAAAGTACAACGTCTATATCCAAAGGGGAGATCAGAAATGTAATTAAAGATTTACCATTGAAAAATCATCAGGCCTCGACTAGATGGTTATAAGGCTCTGATCTGTTTATAGTGAAAATGACCCTGCTGACAGCTAGTTTGTGATAGTGGAACTGAGAATTGAAACAGAAACCACAACTTCTCGAAGGATACTGCATCATGCCTTGCAAAACAGATAAGTTTGCTTCTGAGTGAAACTATGAGGTCTGTTATGGATATAACACCAGTTTGTTCAGACCCATTACATTTAAGGGTAAGACCACAGGCAATCTGATCCAATAGCAACTCCTCAGGAATTCTCTAAAGAAGAACCACTGACTACTCTAGTAATTCCCTAGTTTATGACTTGACCAATATTGCCTACACCATCCTATTTCTTTTTTTAAATTTTTATTTATTTATGATAGAGAGAGAGAGAGAGAGGCAGAGACACAGGCAGAGGGAGAAGCAGGCTCCATGAACCGGGAGCCCAAAGTGGGATTCGATCCTGGGTCTCCAGGATCGCGCCCTGGGCCAAAGGCAGGCGCTAAACCGCTGCGCCACCCAGGGATCCCCACCATCCTATTTCTAATGCCAGTCTCCCAAACCTTGCAAAATTCTTTCCCAGCTTCCTACTTTTGATAGACCCATTTCCCTAAGGTATGCAGTCTTGCAGGTCATTAGTGAAGCACCTACTTGTGCTGAATGCAGGTGTATTCTAGGTGATTTTTGACTGCTGGGAATTGACAAAAGGTAATTCCTATATTATTTTAAACTATTCCAGATCATTTACCACCTTCCTTTAGAAAGCAGAAATTCAATAGGTGGAAAGCAGTTAGAATATCTAAAAAGAACTTCCTTCTGTTAACCAGCTCCCGGAAGAAATTAGAAAGGATATATTTTTTCATTTCAGCTTTCTGAAACAATATACAAGTACACATGATAGCAGAAATGCTGGATTGTCATCATGTATTTGAAATGTTCTAAGGTTCTGCAGCAATGACATTAAAACTTGAGTATATCATGAATATCTTCTGTCATAGGGCTGTTGGTTACCAGGTTAACAACTCTTGGATTCAATGAATGTGCATTAGATAATTACAAAGATGTGGAATTTCAACTTTTAGAACATATCTCTTGGCTTTGAGAAACCCAGGTGTTTGGAACTAACGAGCTCTGCTGTAGCATGACCCTTCTATTTAGGAGACTCGTCCCTAGTATCCAATTTATTCTGAGGAAAACCAGCTGACTCCTTTAGGTGGCACTGTACATTGGAAGAGTGCTCGTTTGGTGAGCAGAGCAATGTCGCAAGCAATTCCATCTCGTGTAAGTAAAGCAGTGCACGTCTCTGTGAAGCCCCTCTGGGACCAAGGCCAAGTAACCAGCAGGTGTGTTGCACAGAGCAGCAAAGAGGGCAGGAGCTCTGCAGAGTGCATAGCTCCTCACATCTACTTGGCAAGTAAAGCTGAGTCAACCAGAATGTTATTTTCCTTAGGGAAAGCCAACCCACTTACAAAGGTAAGTGGAATGTAACAGGCTTTGGGACGATGCTTCTCAACGTTGGCTGTACAGTGCACACATCTGGAAGCTTCAAAAAAATTCCTGAAGCCCACGGGCACCTGAGTGGCTCTTCCATTAAGCCTCCAACTCTTGATTTCTCTCTGGTAGTGACCTCGGGGTGGTGAGATCCAGTCTTGTGTCAGGCTCTGTGCTGAGTGTGGAGTCTGCTAAAGATTCTCTCTCTCTCCCCTGCCCCTCTCCCCCCACCCTCTGCTCTCACACACACACATACATGTTCTCTCTCTTTCAAAAAAAAAAAAATTCCTGATGCCCCAATCACACTCCACACCAATTAAATTGCAGTCTCCAAGGATGAGACCCAGGCATTTATTAAAGTTCCCTAGAGAATTACAGTATGTGGTCACAGCTGAGAACCACTGCTTTAGGAATAAACTGACTTCAGTGCAGTAGGATGTCACTTAGAAAAACAATAGAATATTTCAGAATGGGTAAAACATACAAATAGAACCTTCCCTTTTCCACCCTACCCACCCACCCCCTGCCCCGCAACAAACAGGCAAGCAGCTTCTTACAGCTTTGTGTTAAAAAGGGTATTTCTGGGTGGTGGTGCTAAAGGGTACAGGAACACATTTGAAACCATCCTATTAGTCAACATCACGCTCAATGCCCTACCAGTCAGTTCTACATTTGCCCCTTTTCTCTACCAGACATACTTAATTAATTTCAAGCTTGAAATTTTGTGAACTTTCTAACATATGAAACATCTGTATTGATTAAGCGTGTTGAGTAATCAGTATTTATCCATTTTTAATTTTTTCCTTTTTGAGTATAATTGACACACTATGTTACATTAGCTTCAAGTGTACAACTTAGTGACTTGGCCGTTCATACGCTGTGCTGTGTTCACCACGAGGGTAGCTGCCCTCTGTCTTATTAAATTGCTATTCTGATATCATTGACTGCATTCTTTATAGGCTGTGCCATTTACTTCTGTGACTTATTCAGTCCAGAACTGGAAGACTGCTTCCTCTTCCATTTCCCTTTCTCCTATTTTGCCAAACCTCCCACTGCCCTCCCCTCTGGCAACCATCAGTTTGTTCTCTGTATTTATACCTTTGGTGCTGCTTTTTTGTTTATTCTTTTTCTTTTTGATTCCACTTATGAGTGAAATATAGGGTATTTGTCTTTCTCAGTCCGACTTATTTTGCTTAGTATAATCCTCTCTAGGTCCATCTATGTGGTCTCAAATGGCATGATCCCATCCTTGTTTATGGCTGCATAATATTCCATTGCATGTGTGTACATGTATGTGTGTGTGTGTATCACTTTTCCTTATCCATTCACTTATAGGTTGGTGCTTAGGTTGCCCACATCTTGGCTGTTGTAAAGAATTCTACAATAAACATAGGGGTGCATATACCTTCTCAAATTAGTGTTTTCTTTTTCTTTGGGTAAATACCCAGTAGTGAAATTACTGGGTTATACGGTGTTTCTAGTTCATTTTTTTTGAGGAAACTTGATACTATTTATACAGTGGCTGTACCAGTTTTCATTCCTACCAACGGGTTTCTACTCCACTTTTTCTCCACTTGTTAATCAGTATTTATGAAAGAACAGAATTTCTGATTAATTTGACAGGATTTTCAGCTCGTATTATTAGAATGCTCTTCTAGTGGTTATCACTGGGTTATTTTTTCGTTGGAAGTTGTGTTAAGTCTTTAACCAACTGGTAATTTAGTGATATTTATAAGTAGTTTGGGTTTTTGTGTTAGATCTGCTTGAATTCTGGTTAGCTGTGCGTTCTTTGTAAATTAAGTACATCTCTTGCCTCCTTTTGTCTATATCTGCAAAAGTGGGATATGTATGCCTAATGCACTGAGTATAGAGTTGAATGACAAAGCACATGAAAAGTGCTTTGCAAAGTGCCTGACAAATAATAAGTAGAAGTGATAGCCATTGTTATTCAATTTTAGTAATACTATGCACATTGCTAGAATCAGGAGTAACAAAAGGCTCTCATTTCTGTATATCAAAGAGAGGACTGAATATTTACTACATACTTTGAACAACGAGAATATATCAAATTTTGGGCCAAGAGGCTTATATAGATTTCTCATTTCGTCTTGTGTGAAGTAGATCTTATCATCCCAGCTTTATAAATGGAACCCTCATGGCAGGGAGATTAACAGCACATCCTAATTTTATGCCAGTGAGCACTTTTATTGATAGTTTAGCAGCAACCACCTTAATAATGAATCCCCACAAACTCTTGCCTTCATAAGAATTTAAACAATAGGAGATAGTACTGCATCATGTGGAATATTTCGTATGGTTCTCCTTGTGATTTTTTAATGTTGGAGCCTAAGATAAGGGAAGTCCAGCAAATGTGGGAATATTTCCATGAGCAGCAGTAAGGCGCTCTCCTTATTCAGAAAGCAGAGGAGAAAGTGACGTGGAGATGTTCAGAATGGTGGCCCCCAAACCTACGAGAGACCTGAGGGAAGGACAACTGTGCTGGCCAGAATGACCCGATCACAGACACAATTTGATTTCTAACTTTGGTCAAACTTTTTCCTAAGAAAAGTAATCCGAATGGACCAACTGGATCTTAAATGAGCAAAGAGAAACAATCGTCCCTTTGTACTTTGGCTCCATTTCTCTCTGCTTTGTCGACTTCGGAGGAGATGCATCACAAGCAGGCTTATTTTAATTAATAGGAGCTGGGAGCCTGAACACGTGCAAGGGAGGCACTTACATGAGCGTAGAGGTGTTGAGAATATTTTGTTTGATCTAATTATGCTTTGAGGCCCTACTTGTCTGCTAGTATTCTCTGTAAAAACAAGATAAATCATTAATAAGGAAGCCCGGTGGAGACGGAGTTTTGCCTCAGAGGCTCATGAATGTAATATTCATCACTATCCCATCCACCCTGAGTAAGAATATCCAGATGGCGAAATCCATTCTCCTGTGACCAGAACTGTGAGTCCTTTCTGCCAAGTCTGTCTTTCTTTGTTTTATGTACAACACCTAAAATAATAAGGTTCCTTTTTTTTATTATTATTAGTGCCTGGTATTAGTGTTCTTAAGTTGGTTGAAACTTGATCTTCTATAATTCCTCAGTTAATCCATATCTTAATTTGACATCCTCTAAAAAAGCAGAGTCTGAGGAAAGGGTTTGTGTGTCCGTGGTTGTTTGGGAGGCAGAATGATAGCAGTGAGGGTGACACCAAACAGGGAGGCAGGGAAGGCTGAGACAAAGCTGAGTTACTGAGATGGCCATTGCTGAGGTCCCAAGGGCTCCATCCTTCCCAGGAAGTGTAGACTATCCCAGCACTGTCTACCCGAGGGTGCACAGGACAAAGCCTTTGCCCTTTGCTCTCATACTGCACTGATGGAGGGTAATTGGGTGTTAACTACTCCCCGGTTGCACTTGGGTGTGTGCTGATCCTGCAGGACTCTAAGGGCACAGAACTGGAAGGCTCTGGGGGGGGTTGCTTGAGGCAAGGTGTCGTCAACACGAGTGAGTCAAAGCAAATCCTTAACTGATCACCAGAGCCATGGCTGGAATTAGTGGTGAGGCCTGAAGAAAATGAGAGAAGGCATCTGGGTTAGGCAAACAACACCTTTTTTTTTTTTTTTTTGGCAAACAACATTTTTATGACAGTTCAAACTGGATTTGAATCTGGACTCCTAACTTGCTCTGTGAGTCATTTTGGAACTGTTCTTTATCGTTGTTATGTCTCAGTTTACTCATTGTAAAATGGAAATAGTTCTGTGTGTGTGTCAGAGCAACGGAGCTGCTTATTAGCACCGCTAAAATTGCCTGGAAGATTGTAAGTCACGTAGAAGAGCTGGTTTGCAATCGCATCACGTATCTTTAAAAAAGCTGATCAAAATTATTTCTGTTGAACCATACAGCAGTCATTGCTTTGACTACGGGCGAGGATTGCATTTATTTCATAAGGACCTTGAGACACAGATTATATGATTTGACTAAAGTCTCTTACCTAGTAAGTGACAATGCTGGTTTTCTGCCTCTTTAAGTGTTTAGTTT
Source organism: Vulpes vulpes (assembly GCF_048418805.1). NCBI lineage: Eukaryota > Metazoa > Chordata > Mammalia > Carnivora > Canidae > Vulpes > Vulpes vulpes. The sequence continues at coordinate 56,520,297 of NC_132793.1, forward strand.
CGTGTTGCTTTTTAAAAAAAAATTTTAGTAAATATTAAAACTGCTAAATTGGCCTATAACTTGCCGATTATAATTTACTTACAAATACAATTTATGGCTCAAGGCTTAACTGCAGTGGACTAATATCTGTTTACTTACTGAACTTGGTGAGTAGCTCCTTCCCTGTCCAGTGTTGAGAATTGGGCAGGGCCTTGCCAAGTGATTTTCCCATGCCAGAGTTCACTATGGAAGGACCAGTGTAATTACTTCCACTGACTTTTGGATCTTAATTGAGTTAGCAATTCCTATAGTCTGCCTTAAATTAAGTTCTTAGGAAGCAATTTAGTTGTCAAATGATTCAGATTAAGTATGCAAATTTAGATGTTAATTTTTGGACTACCTCAGTAACAAAAAAGTATACAAAACGGGTAATAATTGAAAGAGAAACAGAGATATATAAACTTCATTAATCCAAAATTCACCATTCAACAGGAATGTTAGTGAATATATTAATTTTATGAAGTCTCTTCTTTGTATTCATTTAATAAAAAAGTGCTTTGCAGTTCTATACCACAGCTTAACAAGTAGCATCATCTTCTTTTTAAACATTTTGTTTATTATATGCCCAGCCCTGCTCTAAGAATCTTATGTATACTAACTTGTTTAATCTTTATAATAGCCTTCTGAAAAAGGAATGATTATTATTTATTTGTTTTGGAGAGAGTAATCTTTATAATAGCCTTCTGAAAAAGGAATGATTATTATTTATTTGTTTTGAGAGAGAGAGAGAGAGAGAGAGAGAGAATTTCAAGCAGACTTCCCACTGAGTTCAGAGCCTGACATGGGGCTTGATCTCACAACCCTGAGGTCATGACCTGAGCTGAAATCAAGAGTCAGATGCTTAACTTACTGAGACACCCAGGTGCCCTGAGATAGGAACAATTATTATACCCATTTTATGAAAGAGGAAACCGAGGTAAAAGGGGTTAATTGACTTGGCGACGGTCACATAGCTAGTAAGTGGCAAAACTTTGTGGTAGGGCTTTAAAATCTTTACCCTTTATCACCTTGCCTTAGGTGAATTCTGAAAGAAAAATATCAGAGTTCCTATGGAGTTTACTAAGCACAGGTGATTCCAATTAGGGATGGGGCTTTTCTTTGTTGGATTCTCCCAAGACTCCTTTAAGTAAGTGTATATAGTAGAACTTTTTATTGATATGTTTAATAAGATACATGAAATGGGCTACTACAGATAAAATATTCTGAGATGCCTGTTTTGTTTTATCTATTCAGTTGTCCTGATAAAAATTTTCATATTTTAGATCATCTATATTGTCTTTGGGTTGCTAGGGTCAGAAGTTCAATTAAATTGGTTTTTTTTTAAGAGACACAGAGAGAGAAAGAGAGTGTGGCAGAAACATAGGCAGAGGGAGAAGCAGGCTCCATGCCCGATGTGGGCGCTAAACCTGCTGAACCACCAGGGCTGCCCAGATTAAATTGGTTTAACAAAAAGTAAGTTTATTGGCAAATATAACTGATAATCCTAATGATTGGTGCTGGTTTAGGACTTGATTCTATGCTGGACATTTTTTTTTTCTCCATCTCTTATCTCTGCTCTTCTCTATTTTTGCCTTCAGGCAGGCTTTCTATACGTGGTGTCAATGTTGACCCTGGAGACAGCAGAGTTGTATAATTGGAAGGAGAGCTCCTATCATCCAGGGTTCATATTAATTGCCAGAAAAGAACTAAGTGGCTCTGTTTGGGTCGAGTGTCTGCTCCTGGAATAATCATTAATTCCAGAGGACCGTGGTGCTTGCTTGACCAACCTGGGTTGGTTGGGATTTACACATGGTTGGAATCACATCAAGTGGGTGACCATGCAATTCCCCCAAGAAACAGAGGATTCAGCTGCCAGAGGAGGAAAAGCAATGTGTGTCCCTCATAAGTCACAGTTGTTTGAGATTCCAAAATCTTCAGGTACTTTCAGGTATTTCATGACAATGGTAACTGCAATAGATATTGCTGGACCCTATTTTCTTATTTTTCCAGAAAGCAAGATATTGAAGAGGAACATTAGTTAACCTGTTCATTATTTATCATCTTCATTAAAGGGGCAAAATAAAAACATGTTTTTTTGGTTATTTATGATGAGTCTTAATTTGTTTCAGGTGATCAATAAAAGTAAGCTGTTTAAAGTTAAAATAGTATAATATAACCTTATTGCAACATATATTATACTGTATATAAAACATGCCTAAAGATAAGTGAGCTCACCCCTTCTTCTCCATGCTTATTTTTTTCACTCTTTCTTTAGACTCATTTTTATTCTAGCCAGGAAAATGTATTGAATTTCCCCAAATGTGCTCTCATTTTATATATTGGCATGCATTTATGTGCTGTTCTCTTACTGCAGTGTCAGTCCTTATCTGCCAAACATACTCTTGATTCTAAGGAAATCTACTCCGTCTGCAGTCCTTAGAGCCTTGCATTGACCTAACTCCTTATTCCCACCCCCACTGCTCCAGCAATAGCTTTTTAGATTAGGGAATATGCATGTCTCAATTAATACAGCAACCTCTCTATGAGAGAGGTAGTATTGTTATTCTTAAATTACATTTGAGGAAACCAAGGCACTGAAACATTTCAGAGTTGGATCATGATGGAGTCAAGATTAGTGTCCAAATGCATATTTTTAATCACTCTATTTTCTCTCACTCAGGATGCTTATCGAGCGAATGGATTAATGGTTATTGAAAACTAGCCCTAATACTATGCCACAACTGACTAGAAAAAATGAGTTAAAATTTAAAAAAATAAGAAAAACAAAACTGCTATTAGATTCACTTAAAAAGAAACAGAGAAGCCAATCCTTCCACATTGTGTGAATGCAATGTTGATTGATCAGAGCATTTAGAATAATGTGAAGTATTTTTGTGGAGCAAGATTTGTCTCTTGGAGAAAAATTCGATCTATTAGAATCAAAGCATTTGATTTAACATACAAGTGCAGACACGTGCACACACAAAATCACTTTTCTAGGATGACCTGTAAATTCAGTATATACATTTAATATTTAATTTTTTCCTTGAGGCAAGAGTCAAGCTTATGTAACATACATGCATTTATTTTTTTCTTTCACAAAATGTCACTTCATATGTGTCCTTTGACATGTCAGGGCAAAGGCTTCTGATAGTGCTGCTGAATCAGTGACTGCTTTGATTGGAAATTCAGCCGTGTTTAGTGAGGTGTGATATATAGCCAACTACTGACAACTGGCCATGTGTACTTTTGCCTAAATAGCCCTGACTTTCAAGGCAACCACTTTGAATGTATTGGATAATGATAAGATGGGGAGTGGAAATAAAGAAGAGTTGATAGAACCATGCAAAGCCAAACCAAACCTACAATGCCAAACAATTCTTAAGAGCGATCCTATGGTCTCTGCAGGAGCAGAATTTGTTTCTGAAAATTAATAGGTTTTAGACTCCAAATAGCAAAATAGTCTCACTATATTCCATATCCAGGAGAACCTTCTCGGGTACCCATGTAACAGGTATCTTTATAGAATTTCAAATTTAATCTCCTCATTTAAAAGGTCATTATTCATTCCAATTTATTGGTCTCTCCCAAGATAATACTAAATGTTTCTATTTTTATCTGAACTCTGCCAATTACCTGATGAATCTTTGTCCCTTCAATTCCATTATTCACTACCAAGCACTTCATTGCCTGTCCTTTATTCTTTAGGCAAATCACTATTTTTGACTTTCCATATTATATATTTGGGGATCAATTGCAAATAAATAGTCATGGAAAAATAATTTTACCTTTGTCTTGGGTACTTTTTTCACAATCTTCATAAAATACTTAACATCAGGTCTTCAGAATCATGTTTCTAAATCCTTAACATGTTAAAACTCCTCAACATTTACGCTCTCTTCAGTTTGTTCACTTTACATAAGATACAGAGTAATGAGAAAGACTCATGAATAATTGTCTCCTAACCCTCGCGACTCTTTTCTCCAATGAATCCCTTATTATTTTGACTAGTTCACCCCACGGAAAAATAAACTGGTGCTGGCTGTCTGCAGTGTACTCACATATTCCTATTTCAGTGGCCTTTCACTCCTTTCTCTATAATGACACGGGTTTGTCTAGGAGACTACAGCTACAGATGATAATTAAAAGGATCCTATTGAGGGCTGAATTTTACACCCTCAAAATTTATATGTTCAAGTCCTGACCCTTGGCGCCTCAGAATGTAACCTTAGATGGAATAGAGTCATTGTGGATGTAATTAGTTTAGATAAGTTCATACTGAAGTAGTGTGGCAGCTAATCTATGATTGGAGCCCTTATAAAAATGGGAGATTTAGACACAGATATGCACACAGAACAATGCCATGTGAAAGTGAAGGCAGAGATTGGGTTGAGGCTTCTGGTACAATTCAGAAAAGGCCATAGATTGTCAGCAAACCATCAGAAGCTAGGAGAGACTGGTAGCATCGATTCTTTCCCACAACCTTCAGAAGGGACCAAGTCTGCTGACAAACTTCTAGTGTTAGATTTCTAGTCTTCAGCACTGTGAGACAATAAATCTCTGTTGCTTAAGCCATCCAGTTTGTGGCACTTTGTTACAACAGCCCTAGAAAATTAACACAGACTTGGAAGACCTGATCCTAATGAGCGCAGACATTGATGGGAATCTTAAAGTCCTCCAACCTGAGCTCATATCAACCCTCCAAAATTACAATATTACCATTTGACAAATTCCCCAAACTCAACAGAGCCTGTATCTAGAAGCCAATGGTCAGAAAGATCACTAATGTCAAATGGTATTTTTAGTGCTAGGTTTTAGAACTGAAGCAACTCTTCAGACCTGAACTGTTAATATTATTGATAGGCCTTTCCTACACTCCCAACCAAGTTTCCTTTGAGGGAAGAAATCGTCACAATTCTGCTCACCACCTACCTTTCCTGGCTTATATTTACAGGACTCCTCCTAAACCTTGCCTTAATCACACCATTACTCCTGTCTTCATGGTGAGAGATGTAGGCCTGGTTCTGGTGATCTGCCCATGTATAAGACTGTGCGTAGTAGAGGACTGGCAAGGTGGGAGAGTAGAATTGCCTTTTTTTCCCCTCACAAAAGAACAATGCTAAACAACAACAACAACAACGAACAATGCTTACCTACACATGGGTTCATGTGTAGCTTATGCGTTCAACTGAAATAACTTGAACAAGAAGTACTCTGCCAGGGGATAATAACTCCTTATGAATTCCAACTTTTTGTGTTATGTACTGCATGAGGGATTTTGCCTATGAATTTCTAGTTGACCCTAATAATGACCATTGTTTTCATCAATTACCAAACACCTACAGTGTGTTTGGGCTGTAGTAGGTTTTAATACCCTTAATTTTAATTTTTACCTTGTACCGAATTAGGCATTAATCTCCATATTTTACAAATAAGGAAATGGAAGTTCAGAGATGTTAAATATTTATATTGTCAAGGCAGGAATTTTTACTGACAAGATTAATGCTGTAATAAGCTAGGACAAAGGTATAAATATAAAAAGACAAAAAAGAAATTCAATGAATAGAAGTTTATATTTACATTGTCTGTAGACAAAGAGACTTATTGCCCTTTTGGACACATCAATGACCAACAGTACCTCAAATCTTAAAGTAACACAATAATGAGCCTAATTCTTTCTTCATGTAAATCACTAAACTTTTTTTTTTTTTTAAAGATTTTATTTATTTGAGAGAGTGTGTGAGCAAGCAGATGCAGGTGCAGGGGAGGGGCAGAGCAGGGAGCCTGAGGCAGGACTGGATCCTGAGACTCTAGGATCATGACCTGAGCCAAAGGTAGACACCTAACTGCTTAACTGAACCACCCAGGCACCCCTTAACTCACTAAACTTTTAACATTTCCCCACTTCCCACTCAAAATGTTTCTGTCTCTTTCCCACCTACCGGTACTCTCTCCCTCCCTTTGTCCAGGCATGGCCATGGCCTGAAATGCCATGAGGACAGGCTGATTGTATCAGCATTACCTCCCTCTTTGTGGCTCATACCACCATGACTGTACATTTTTTCCCCATTATTTTGGACAAGTGGGTCTTTACTGCAACTCTGAGAACTGATTTCTAGCAAAATTTTGCAATACCCCTTTGAATTACTATTGACATGCAATAGACAGTGGTTAAACCTGCTGTCCTCAAGACTGTAGAAAATGGCGTTTCCTGAAGCTCAAGGTTAATATTATTTGTAGTAAGAAGATTTCCCCAGAGGTGCTGTTTTCACTGTGGAATACCCTAGATTTATGACATGGTTTCAGGCAAGGCTCTGGTTTCTTTCTCTCAACACCCTCTTAAAAATTCATGAATCAAAACACAGATTCAGAAATTAATGGAAGCATGAACCGAAAGAGCACAATTCCAAAAGCCAGCTTGTTTTTTACTATAAAATAGACAAAAAAATACTCTCAGTGGAAACTTAGTTTAGTTTAACTACTCAAATATTCTAAGGATTATTGACGCTTTTAATGGATTCTTTCTGAAGTAAGTAGTTAATAAAAACTTCTGTTGCAAGATTAAGAAAAAGCAATAAATTAGAGCTGATGAAGTGTAAGTAAAATGGTCATTCCTTATTTGAGGGAAATTCTCCAGTGCCAAATAAAGTGACTATCTAAAACAGCGTTGTCAGTGTTGAGTTGATGAGTGACACTAATGAGTTAAATTATGTTTTTCTGCAAGTCTGGTAATTTCTCATTCTTTACTTTCAACAGAATTGAAGGAGGACTTAATTGAGTTTTCAGCTGATCGATCATTAGAAATAATTAAGGATGATGAGAAGAGAGGATTGATTTTGCATCCCTATCTACCTCTATATGTGAACAAGTTCTTTAGCTTGTTATGTGTACCTAGTCAACATTTAAAAATTATTTTGATGTATTTATATATTTATTTTGTACATATATATATTTATATGATATATATGTATATTTGTTGTTTGTTTTGTTTTGTTTTTGTATTGGGGATGGTAGGTATCAAGTTGCTTTAGGATCCAGTCTCAGAAGGTAGCAGGCTTCACTCTGGATGTAGTCCAAAACCCACTCACATTCAAGGGGGAAGATACATAGATCCCACCTCTCGGTGAAGAACTGCCAATGACACATTGTGGTAGAGTTTGTTGGGTGGTATGTATTATTGCAACCATCTTTGAAAAATATAAAATACTACATATTGTGAGAAGGGAAAATCCTACAATTTTAAATTTACAAGCAGTTTTTTGTTGTTGTTGTTTCTATAAATGGGGAAGATTTGAGATCAGCTATTTCTTTTGTTTTAGGGGAGAAATCTAAACAGTTTAGTAGGGCTTTTCCTATGGTAAGCCAATATTCCATCCTGAAATGAAGGAATATAGTATAGTGAGGAGGGAAATTACTCTGCATTATATATAAAGGTTTTTCCTACTAAGAAATGGAGCCACATCTCTGAAGTTTTCCTTTTCAAAATGAAAAACTCTCCATTTTAACTTCTTATGGAGTCCTTGGGGGAGTCCTGGTCCTGAATTCTGAGCAGGACAGTCATGCTGAAGGAGACTCCTATGAATAGGAGCTAAATGTAACATGGCAGGATGCTGGGAACTAAGGGTAGAGAAGTTCACAGGCAGTTATGTTGGAACAGTTTGGCGGGGATTCTTGGAACAGTTATTTGTAATGTCTAGTTTTGAGAATTTTTTGTTGTTTTACTAATTCTGTCTTCTAATATGCTGAAGACTTCAGTAGAATTTTGGTTTATATTATCCTTTTGTTTTTCTTTGTGGAATTGGGAATGGGCTTTTGTGAGGATAATCAACTTGTCCTGGTTTGCCCAGAATTTTCTGGTTCTACTCCTGAGGTTCCCATATTTCAGGAAATCTTTCAGACCCAGGAGAACCTGGATGATTGGTCACTGTAGCTGGAATCAACAGTGGAGGTTAACTTGTTGGGAGAGAAGTGTGACAGCTTGGAGAAAGCTGGCTTCAGGTCAGTCAGTGGCAACCTTCGTAAGAGATGGGCCATACTCGAATCAGAAGTCAGTTCAGGTTTCAAGCAAATGTTCAGAAGAGGTATCCAAATCTTTGAAATAGGCAAAAGAGAGTACTGGGCTTCACTTCAGTGTCATGGTAGATACTGAAGTTCACAGAAATATTATCTAATTTTCTAGAGGTGAGTACTTTGGCTTGACTTGTTATTTTAAGAATGATAATGATAACTCATGTCTATATAAAGGTTGGTATTAACTTGTAGAAGCTGATATGCATAATTATTTTCTGATAGCAGTACAAATGAATTTTGTTCAAGAGATAAAATGATTTCTGTCTGATAGAAAGAGATGAACCCCAGGGGTTGCAGTTTTAGTGCCCTTCAGAATATTAACAAGTTTTATATCTTAATTACTATTCTTCTTCTACTCTCCTACCTTTAAGCCACTATAAACACTTTGATTTTTTGCAATTTGTTTTTTGAACCAGCGTCACCATCTTGCTGGTTCCCTTATTAATGAGATAACTAAATATTTGATACTTCTAACTTCATTTGGGTGAGCAATATTTTCAACATTTTCATTTTTATTTCATCATAAAAATCATACTTTGACATTAGAGATTTGTGGAATGTGCTAAGAAATACCCCAAAAAATTCTTGGAAGGAGAGAACCTCCAAGTAAAAAAGTCTGGGTTTCCCACATCCTCTCTCTCAATCCCAGGGCTGAGGAGACAATGAACATGAGATTATAGATAAGAGATCAGTTGTTCCTAGAGTGAGGAGACCTTCCTGTCTCCCCATCCTCCCTGCCAGCCCCCTCAGGACTTCATCTTTCTCCCCACCTACAAGTCTCCCCTCTTAGAGACTTCTATCAGTGATGCTATGGTGCTATCTAGGTAGGGCAGGTCTTCAGAGCACTCAAACCAAAGCAACTGTAAGTCAACACTTTCTCTTACTAATATAGACCTCTTCTTAAAGCTCAATTATATCACATAACATAGTGATCCTAAAAGAGTCTGCGTCACTTCCCTCTGTCTTGCCAAAGACACTTTCCTAGGAAGGAGTTGGAGATGGAATCAGAATCAGAATCAAACTATATGTACACATATATATGTATTTTGTATATATTGTCAGGGTCCTAAGAGGAAAACAAAACCAGAGACCACTGTACACGGTTTTACAAAAAGAAGTTAATACCAGGAATTGGTTAATAGATAATGGAAAGAATGAAAAACCAAGTAGGGAAGAGTGAGGCCCTCCAGAAATTAGCAAGAGCAAGAAACTGCTCCACCATTCCTGCTGGATGGACACAGAAAGAGAAGGCAGTGTTCCTGAAGCTCACTGGCTGGTGTTGAATGGCAGGAAATGGATCCATGTGGAAGATGGAGCTGTTGGTAGAGAAGCTGCCATGGCAAAAAGAGGGGAGAGAAACACCCTGATTTCTTCCACCTTTTCGCCTTCCCACTGGCCAATCTAACAGGGAGCTGTTGATTACAAAGCCTGGGAACTGCAACCTGCAGGGCCAGCCCCTTAGAGAGGAGAAAAGAACAGCAGAAGAGCGAAGGAGGATAAGAGGTACACCAAACATACATGCATTATTTAGTGGGACCCACAATAGATCAATAAATGTTAAATTCCCACTTCTCCCAGTTTTCAATTTCATTGGTCATTTAGATTCTTTATCTGATTACTAGAGATGTAAAGAAAGGTAGGCTTTTCTCCCCACAGATAGATTTATTTGAGAGAGGGTGTGCATGCTTGCGCACTGGCACATGCAATTGCACACCTGCAAGCGGGTGCCCATATGTGGGGAGGGGCAGAGGGAGAGCATCTCTAGCAAATTGCTCTTTGGAGACCAACTAGGGCTGGATCTCACAACCCAGGAGATCATGACCTGAGCCAAAACCAAGAGTAGGACGCTTAACTGCCTGAGCCACCCAAGCACTCCACAAAGTGCTTTTATAATATGCCCCAGGACCTGAATTACGTCGAAACGTCTATGAATACAAGCAGCTGTCCTGCTCTGAGTTTCTTGAAACTATCCCACTTTGAAGATAATCAACTTGGTCAAGCTAAGTAAGCAGTCACTCCCTCAGCCCCTGTATTTACCTCGATACCTTTTTAGTATCTCTCTCTTTTGCCTGGCCCTCCAACACCTTCATTCTCCATTTATTTTTTATTTTTTTTCATTCTCCATTTATGATGCATCCTTAAGTACCACAAAACCCCCCAGACCTTTCACTGTTTATTTTACTTCTAATTCAATTGTCCTTTTCACACATCCATATACAAAAATACTGGGGTCCATGGTGATACTAATTATACCCCCTTTGTGCCTTTGAGTTCTGAAAACATTTAAGGTGAGGAGTAAAATATTGGCTGTACTGCTGGCAAAGCTAGATGGAAGAGCACAGCTGGTGCTTGGAGCTGAAATAATACATTTCCTCCCACTGAATCAGACTTACCACGTTGTCATAGGTAAAGAGCACAGATAACTTGTGGGCCTGGGGCCCACATGCTCGATCCTGACCACTTTCACCAATTTGATGAGTCAATCCCTCCTGGGGTCTATTCAAATGATGAGGTAGATGGGGTGACCAGAAAGAGTCCCCAGTGTGCCTTTCTGGGTAACATAGGAGAAGGCCTCTTGCCTTGCAGAAATGAGAGAAGTAGATGTCCCTCTCCGTCAACTTACTACCTACATTAAATGTCAGTCAATCTGCTAAAACTGTCTATGGGCCAGTTTAACCATCCCCTCCTGGTTCCTGATTTTTGTGTAATCAATCCCAGCTTCAAAAGCTTGCAAATCAGGCATTCCTGATGCCTAGTTAAGAAAATTTTACCATATGATTTAAAGTTCAACATTTTTCCTTAAAACTTCTGTGTTGGGGGGATCCCTGGGTGGCTCAGCGGTTTAGTGCCTGACATTAGCTCAGGGCATGATCCTGGAGTCCCAGGATCTAGTCCCACATCAGGCTCCCTGCATGGAGCCTGCTTCTCCCTCTGCCTGTGTCTCTGCCTCTCTGTCTCTCATGAATAAAAAAAGAAAAAAAAAACACAAAAAAAACCCCTTTGTGTTGGAACTTGTTTTATAAATATATTATGCACTACTGTGAAAGTAAGCACAGCATAAACCAAAGCACAAACAAAAACTACTGCACACCGAATATAGTAACTCCAACTCTCACAGAGTCCTGGAAACATAAATAATTCTGTAGCTGATAACCGAGAATATTTTCCTGAAGGAAAATGTAAGTACCAAATGTAACAGCCTGTGAACTCTATTTTAAAAGGTCTAAATCCATTTCTTTTAGATTTAATAGAAAAATGAAAGGATACTCCCACTAGATGGCGGCAAATTAAATCTTTTTAAAACCACCGGTTTTAAGGGGCTGATCATTAAGTTGGCAGATGGGAACTGGGAACTAGGAATTTAGGCAGAAACCATGACTTGCAAAATACACTAGCAAATCGTAAAAACTATCAAGCAAATTGTGATTATAGACTATCTACATTGGCCTCCTAAAGTCAAGCTCTTTCAATATCAATTCCTTTGGAAGCATAGATAATGTCCTAAGATCACACCACAGACAAACAAATTCCCTCCAGTCGGACGAGTTCTGAAAATGCAGTCATCGACTGTGACAGAGACTCACCTAATTTACAAATTCTGACCAATCTTGTGACTAAGTCTAGCATCCAACCCTTTCCGTACCTTTCCTTCTCTGCCTCCTTCCTTCGCTATTCAGTCTTGCTAGAGGGGTTAGATGCACAAAGGTGTGAGGTTTGTAGAGGTGTTCCTGGTTGTGTTGATTATGAGCTTTAATACAACAATGATACATGCTATTTTCAAACTTGTTAAGGGATAATCTTTAAAATACCCCTCGTATTAAAATAGATTTATGTTACGGGCCGCCTGGGTGGCTCAGTCAGTTAAACATCCAACTCTTGGATCTCAGCTCAGGTCTTGATCTCAGGGTTGCGAGTTCAAGCTCTGTGTTGGGCCTCCATGCCTAGCATGGAGCCTACTTAACAAGTAAAATAGATGTATTTTAGGTAGCAGAAGTCGAGTCTTATCCACATAGCAGAAGCAAAGCATCAAATATCCTTCCAAAGACTTTCTCCTTGACCAAACTTTAGACAGATTCCCCTGAGCCTTCTTTTCAACTAGTCTAAACCAGTCTTATCAAAGAATCCTGCTAAGACATCATCTTCCTACCCTTGATATCAGATCATCCTCCATATCTGATCAAGTTCTTTGTCCCCACCTTTGATATAGAAGTCCTTGGCTTGCTTTTAGCAAGAGTCCTGTTAGCAAGAATGCCGTCATGCTTGAAGTCTCTCTCCTCTTAATTATTTTCTATTTACTGACCCCTGCAGTCTGCTCTTTAAGCCGTAAATTCCTACTTGCTTTGCTGTATTTGGAGTTGAGCACAATTTCTCACCATTATTGCAAGGTCTTTTTTTTTTTTTTTTAAATCAAGATCTTCTTATTCGAGAGATACAGAGACAGAGAAAGAGAGCATGAGTGGGAGAGGCAGAGAGAGAGGGATAATCCCAAGCAGAACCCTCTCCAAGCGTGGAGCCCATTACAGAGCTCGACATTACGACCTGAGCCAAAACCAGGAGTCGGATGCCCAACCAACTGTGACACCAGTTCCCCTGAGACCAGGCATCCTGCCAAGTCTTCCTTTATCTTTTAACAAGTGTCAGAATCATTTCTCTTTAATAATTTCTGTTTATTTTTTAATGTTTTATTTGTTTCTAAAACTTTAACGTGTAATCTAGCAATCATTCTGAATGGTTTTAAATCTGGGGTTACTTACAAAGTGCATTATCTCCGACACGAATTCATTTCCAAAGGTCTTCACCATCTATCTTCTCATTCAGCTGCTTCTTACTTCATTGATTGACCTCCTAAATAATCTTCTACTGTCTCCAACTTCAATCCACTCAGCCATTTTGCACACTGAATTCCTAGGCTTCATTAGCTAATGAGTAAAAATTACTTGATGTTTATTTCAACATCACACATTCTTAATCGTAGAACTCAGCTCTCCCAGATACTTCTCAGTGCCCCCTCTTTCTACAAAGATGTCCGTCAGGAAGTCTTCCTAGATGACGACTTCTTCTTCTTCTTCTTCTTCCTTTTTTCTTCTTTCTCCTCTACCTCCTTTCTTCTCAGCTCATTCCCTTTCTGAGTCATTTATTGTTGGAAAGCTGCCTCAGGAAGCCTAAAAAGTTTGTTACAGCTTTTAAATTTATTTCTAAGTGTCTTCAGCCTCTTGTCTAATGTACCTCATAGTAAATATTGATTTTGGATGTTATGTTTCTTACAAACCATCACTTATTCAAGTTTATTAAGGATGCTCTCAAGTGTTGTCCTCTCACTGTGGCCTTTGGTGAGGTCATATACTGATACATTTTGCCCTCAAGTGAGTCAACTTCTACCCCTTGCTTGAGGGTCTGACTTATAGAGGGCTATGCATAGTAGGTACTTTTTAATATACAGTTTATAATTGTAATAATCTGATAAATAATCATCATTGTTTAAGTATCTACTATATACCAGGAACCATGCTAGACACTTTTAGCATATTGCTTCTAACCCTCACAATTCTCTTTCAAATGAGTTAACTATTATTTTCATTTTACAAATGAAGAGTTAAGGGTAAGAATGTTTTAAAAAATTCTCCAACATGACATAGTAACTAAGCAGAAGATCTGGGTTTAATTCTCCTAGAAGAGAGAATTAAACCTAGGGTTTAAACCTAGAAGTCTAGGTTTAATTCTCCGTTTATAATGCTTCCTTCATGCCCCCATGTTTGTTTTCCTCTGAGTTTAAAAATCACTCAGCATTTCATTTATCCAGCAGTTAGACTTTTAATCTCAGAAACTGGAGGCTCACGGGAAGCCAAAAAATAAATAGATAAAATAAAGTAAAATATTTGTAATCGTTGAGAGAACTACTTTCGGTACCCATATACTTAATATTTTTAGCAATCGATTGCAGTCCCTTTCAGCCTACCGCCTGTAGATCTTATAGTTAGTGCAGAATATGTAATAAGTTTGTGTAATTATGGGAAGCAACATTAGAAACTGTCACTACATTCAATCAGAGAGGAATCTAGAATCATTCACCAGGGCAACTAACCAAACCAGAGCCATTTACTAAAGGGAAGTTCTACATTCCTTAATATAGGATTCACTTCTGAAAGTCTTCTGTATTTATTAATAGGGAAGTCACCCCTGTATTCAACTACATTATAGTAATTTGTACCATCATGGTATCATGGTTTTTTTTTTTTTTTCTTTATTGACTCACTTGCCAAAAAGAGTTCAATGAAATACCCTCAATAGGTTACTTTAGTGATTTGTTCTCTCTACATATATGTTTAGAGGTTTTAGCTGAAATAGATATTATATGGAGGATATTTCACAGTATGTCATAAACATTCATTGTTTAATTAAAACTCATCTCTTGAAATATCTTAAGTCCTTGAATTGGTTAATTTCTCAGGGACTGCTTTAGTTGGTAGATATATTTCACTGCCCATATTGAAATTTTATGTGACAGTCACTTGTTAACTTCCAGAAACCATGCAAAATTATTTTTTTGTTTACAAATTTGTTTGCAAATTCAAAGACAGTTTTTCCTACACTTGGTATTTCCAAAATTGGGATGTGTCTTATAACTTTGTTTACATTTTCTATGAAAAGTTTTACATCTGACTTTCAGAAAAATACTCTACATGTGAAGATGTCCGTTTCAGTATTGTCAAAGCAAAAATTAGAAATAATCCATACCATCAATATGGGAGTGGCTTACTTGTAGTAAATCCATACAATGGGATTCTGTGCAAACATTGCACCATCATATAAATATAGCCACCATGGATTGTTTGGTGTGATGTTTACTAAGGTTAAATGTACAAGGTGAACAATGATCTGTTATTTCTTCTTAAATACTTAGGCTACAATCCTTGTAGCTGGATGGCAGTGCCCTCTATATACAATAAAAACCTTGTGATGAGACATTTCTCCACTCAAATAAATGCTGTTATTAAAAAAAGACAGAATGAAATCATTTAGCTAGCTTTAAAATAATTGCTATTAATTCTGTGATTTAAACAAATTTTAGCCCCCACATAACTTATAAGCTTAACTTCTACAAACTGAAAAGGAGCCTCTATGATCACATTCTCCATTGTGGTAGCCCCTGGCTGTATATGGCTATTGAGCATTTGCCATGTGGCCAGTCCAAACTGAGATGTCTTGTAAGTATGAAATACAAACTAAATACTAAAGATTTAGCAGAAATAAAAGAATAGAAAATATTCCATCAATAATTGATGATTTCAAAAATATTAATTACATGTTGAAATGCTAATATCTAGGACATATTAGGCTAAAAATATATTACTCAATTCAATTTTGCCTCTTTTTATTTTTTATTTTTTTGTGGTCGGGACTAGAAATTATGTATGTGCTGACATTTTATTTCTATTGTATAGTACTCCTCTGTTGCTTTGGTCTCTTAAAGACTCAAAAACTTCAAAGGCCTCATTTCTGGCTGAAACTAAAAAGAAATTAGTAAGGCACCACTTAGTATTTCATTTTCACACTCCTTTGGACTTTAAAAATTTTGTGATCAAAACAACCACCATAAAAAAGCCAAATGGCCATGGGCAGACCTGCTTCTAGAACCTTGTCTTTCTATTAGCATGCAATTATGTTAGTAAACATCACTACAGGTGTGGCTGCCCTGACCTTCCAGCGCATGCTCTCTGTTAAAGTGAAAAGGACATATCTTTTTAGGACTGTCATCTGATGCTTCCAGTAGTGATTTCCAGACTTACTTTCTTAAAGGGCCAAATCATATTTTTCTCAATGGGTATTTAAAATTCTATTGAAAATATGGCTACACATTCACACAGTTGTTTCTTGCACAGAGGATTCCTCAACTAATCCTGGCAACAAGTTAAAAGTCAATGGGTCTGATGCCGTTTATCAGTTCGGGGTGGTTCCCTTGTTTCCTAAATTTCTTGTGATTTGTATCGTGAAAGGGTGATGAGTATTTTCAAATGCTTTTTCTGCGTCTATTAAAATGAGCAGATCGATTTTCCTTTTGTTAATCTGGTAAATTGCATTAAATGATCTTCAAATGTTAAACCAACCTTGTATTCCTGGAATAAATTCCACTTGATCATGGAATATACTTCTTTTTATATGTTGTTGGATTTGATTTGCTAACGTTTTGAGGATTTTTTTTTTTTTTTTTTTTTTTTTTTACAATTCCTGACATCTTTTTGAAAGACATTTTCATGGACAAAGAGTACTTGGTTGGAGACTTTTATATTTTAAAGATACAGTTTTATTATATTCTGGACTGCATAGTTTCTCATAGTATAATTCATATTTATTTATTTATTTATAGATTTTATTTATTTATTCATGAGAAATACAGAGAGAGAGGCAGAGATACAGGCAGAGGTAGAAGCAGGCTCCTTGCAGGGAGCCCGATGTGGGACTCGATCCTAGGACCCCAGGATCATGGCCCAAGCCAAAGGCAGATGCTCAACCGCTGAGCCATCCAGGCACCCCTGATTTATTTTTTAAAGTATTTTTAGTGTAATTTACTTTAAAAATTTGTTATTCCATAAATTATATTTCTTTTTTCTCTCATTTCCTTCAAACTTCTCTAATAGGGCTTGATTTTTAGCAACTTGACTGGGATATGTTTAAGTGTGTTTTTCTTTGTATTTATCTTGCTCGGCATTTTCTGAGATTGTTGCTTATGTGGTTCTACATTTTTCATTAGTTTTGTAAAATTTGTGACCCTTCTATCTTCAAATAATTCTTCTACCTCATTGTCTCTCTCCGGTACCTCAGTTATACATGTGTCAGACCACTCAATGCTAACGTTCAGATGTTGTATATGAAAATATATTTCAGACCAATGTATTTATACCTGGGATTGATGATTCTTCTGTTAGGGTAGATGTGTCAGCGTCAATAGGAATAGAGATGGATTTGGATATTGTTTTTGCTCTATTTTTCTTTAGTGCACCACAGGCTTAAAATTCTTCTAAAGGGGATTGAAACTTCCTTATGCTTTGTCTGAAACCTTGAGAGTCTTTTGTCAGTGTAACTACTCCACTCTCAGCTTTCAGCAGGTATAGTATGCCTGTAACTACAGAGGGGGTCTCTCTCTGCTCTCTTGAACCACTTATATTGGTGTGGTGCCATTGACTTTGTATTCATGCAAAGCTCAAAATGGAAACAGAGGAGAGGTTCTCCTGGACAGCTCTAGCCTTACTTAGGCCCTGAGGATCTAAGCCTCAATGGTTGGACTTTGCCTTGTTTTGGTGGCAAGTCTTGGAAAGATGCTGTTCCTGCCCCTCTCGCTTTGTCAGATGATTTGTATTTCTACCCTTCCCTCTGGTGGTAGCCAACCTTCAGGTGGGCCACAGAACAGAATGTTTTCCCACCTCTTAATGATACATGGCTTTTGTTCTGTTCATCTTGCTTTGCAGTGATTAGGGGGCAGGAGAGTTTCCTGCCTCAATCCCAGGGAAGAACTACTTTGGCTTTGCTTGTTCAAAGGCCCAGGAATATAACACTTTGGAGTAGGAAGGTAAGCAAGGATCCCTGCTTCTCTCTCAGCATCAGTCTATCATCACCCAATGTGTTCCTCGTTAAGGAGGGTTCTCTTGCTCTGTCAAATGGCAGAGATCTGATACGTGGGTATGGATTCCCCTTGTCTCTGAGGTTCCTAGGGTTTCTAAACTATTATGCTAGCCCTCACTTGTCCTTTAAGAATTAATATTTCAAATGTTTTCTTTTAATCTTATTTTATGGTTGCTATCTCTTCCTTCTGTGTTCAACAAAAGATGAAAGAGTCTGTGTCCTATCCTTCTTCCTAGGAGTTTGGAAGCAATTCACCTGGCTGCTCCAATGGGCTTAAAAAGCGATTACTTTTTATATTATCCAGGTTTTTTTTTTTTTTTTTTTTTTGGTTATAGTTGTTAGAGCCAGGTAACATTCTGCTTGGCTTTCTTTCTTTTTTTTTTTAATTTTTATTTATTTATAATAGTCACATAGAGAGAGAGAGAGAGAGAGAGAGAGGCAGAGACACAGGCAGAGGGAGAAGCAGGCTCCATGCACCGGGAGCCCGATGTGGGATTCGATCCCGGGTCTCCAGGATTGCGCCCTGGGCCAAAGACAGGCGCCAAACCGCTGCGCCACCCAGGGATCCCTCTGCTTGGCTTTCTATATTCTGAGTAGAAGCAAAAGTCTTAGAATAATTTCTTTTGAATAGACCCATATTTTTCCCTTTGCTCTCATGTAGTGCCCAGTTGGGTACCATGGCACAAGAATCAGAGTCCTTCTACTTTCCTTCCTCCTAGGCATCCTGTTTCATTTATGCTGATTAATGTCATGAAGCCCTGTGAATGGGTGTCCTAGTTGAGTATGATGAATATGGAAAAACTAGGGTATTTTTTCTATTTACGTAGTGACCATATATTTGACAAACGAGGTCTCTTAATAGAGGCAAATGACTTTTCCACTCCCTGATGGGCATATAGTAAGGCAAGTTAAAGGCTCAGGTTGAAGGTGGAGTCTGTGATATCCTTCTCCCCAGCTCTTCCCAGTGGTTTTTCTCCTGGTCTACCAGGCCTAGCACTTGCTGGCTGCACAAAATTTTGTTGAAGATCTGGATTGTTTGTAGAAACACAATGTCTCATCCACTGGAAGGAAGATAGTTTCATTTCTCCTGTAAAAACATCTAGCCTGTATATAGGGCCTGAATAACTTATATTTCTGTCTCAGGAAAAAAAGCCGAAAGGAAGGTAAGTTTTTACCATAAAAATATACACATTTCACGTTCTCTTACTGTTCTCCTAAATTCTTTATTTTCAGTAAACTTTTTTTGTACCTGAGAAAATAAATTACACCCTAGGTCCCATCCCCCTCTTTAGAGAGGAAAAGAATAATCCTTTCTATTTTTGGTCAAGGATAGTTTCTCTGATAATAATTTCTTTTTGGGAAACACTTCACATAAGAGCATTCATTGGGATATTGGTTTTACCATCTTTTTGTTTGATTTTTCTCCAAATATGGCAGAAATGTCTTCTTTTCATGTCTCTGATTTCCCCCTGGTCCTTCAGCAATTTTCGGGTTGTTTACAGTGAGATCATCCAGGTCAAAAAAAAAAATTAGGATAAGATAAGTGTGGGGAAACTGGGGGACAGTTCCACTGTCCCCTCGCTGCACGGTTGTCTTTCGTTGCGTCCTAGCAAAAACTATTAAATCTAGCATCTTCTGACTTCCATTAGGGTTACTCCAGCTAGAATCCAGTAGTACTAGCTTCCCTCCCTCCCCACCCCCCACTCCTCTTCCCCACGTGGAAGCAGAGAAGGAAACAGCCTTGGAAGTTCTCTTTGGGCAACTGTCAACCTTGCAGGGACGTTTGCTTTCTGCTCAAGGAGAAAGGCTCCCTCTGGAGGCTGGGGCCTCTGGTGGCCACCGGTTGGCGGTTGGCTGACGTCTGGGCCTGCTGGCTTTTCGGTGGAGCAGGGGTAGCGGGAGGCCCCTGGGAGCAGCAGGCCCCACCTCCCTCAGCTGCCGCCCCCGTGTGACCCCAGCCCCCCACCATGCAGGACGCCCTAGCAGAAGTGGAGCCCGAGGTGGCGCCGGCCCAGCTTGCTGAGAATGCTCAGGGCAAGGAGGACAGGAAGGACAAGAAGCGAGTCTGGCGTATAAGGACAGTTCCCACTAGCCTGCTCAAGTTCCGTGCTTTCCAAAAAGGGAGAGGTCAGCCTGAGGCCAATCTGAAGAAGACTCGAGAACGGAATGAAAGTTTGGAGGGACGCTGCGGCCTGGGTTGCATGGTTATTCCCTGCTGCCAGCGTTTAAACAACATCTATTGTTTCATGATTTTCTACTGCCTCCTGGTCACCTCTCAAGGTGAGCCTGAGTGGGAGTGGCTGTCATTCTGGTGAGGGCAGCCCCCAGGGACCCTTGGGGTTGCTACCTGGTGGACGAGGAGGCCAGGAGAGGGATGAGGCCTGAGTGGAGGACTCCTTGGGGTGCCCCAGCTTGAAGCAGCTGTACGTTCTCAAGGTTCTCAAGGTCTACCTGGAATCAAAACAGGTTAAAAATGGGCCATTACCTCCGGTTTGTGCACCTGTCATTGCTTCAATTCAGCAGGTGCCTGAGGGAGCCAGTCCACCCTAGGGAGTGTGAGGCCATATGATGGGCTTGGCCTCCAGAGAACAGCCGGAGGGAGGGTGGTGTTGAGTCATTTAACATTGTTTGGTCACCAACCCTGGGAAGTTCAAGGTTAAATTATTCAGGGGGATTAAAATAAAATTGAATATGGTGTCTGTGACCACCCATTTGTTTCTGCTTCTGCTCACAAATTGGAGACATGCTGGCCAAGCTGCTCCCCGCCTGGATTTGGTATCCTTGTGTATGAGTTGAGGAGGTGAAGTGGAACCTCAAACAACCCATGTTAGAGATGGCAAACTGGAAGGTGTTTATCCTTGTCCACACAGTTAAACAAAGGATGTGAATTTGAATGCCTTTAGAGAGGGTATTCATTCTTTACTTGGCCACAGCCCTTACCACTCCCATTACACGTAAGATCCTTTACTATCCTGTTTACACTGATGGTATTCAAGTTTGCCAGGCATGATCTGGTTTTGCTCTAAAATGTTATTTCTAAATAAGTACAAAAAAAAAAAGGCTGTATGTGATAAGAACCATATGAGAAGAATGCATAAATAATGATCAGTTTATCTTGATTTTATTGAGGAACTTTCTTGGGGAAGGGGCATCTTAATTATACCCTAATAAATAGGGTACAATTGTAATAGCTGGAATGTAGATAAGGAGTATTTACTGTAAAAGGAAATGAATGAATGAATGAATGAATGAATGTTTGGATAAAAAAACCACTCAGTTACAGGAAAGCCTTGTTTCAGAATGGTGAGTGATGACTTTGGCTTGGATGATGGTTTCATCTAAGCACCAAAAAGAGTAATTATATCTGTTTTGTTCATCATGTCTCTCCAGGACCTAATTACTGTGACTAAGACACTTAATTAAGTATGTATTGAATGCATAAGTGAATACAAAAGAAGGAAAAGACAAGTTTTCAGCACATTATGAAGGTCTATAAATAAATACCAGACTGAAAATTTTGAGAGGATACTAAAAGGTGTTCACCTCACTAATGTACGGGGTGATGAGTAAGGTGCTTTACAGGTATTATCTCACTAAATATAATCCCTTCACTAGGTTGGTAATGAGGAGCCATTGAAGGTTTTTGAAGAAGTGGTTTGCAGTGAATGTTTTTAGCTCCACTACTGACTTCATATAGATCATTAGCTCAGTTTGGGTATAACATTGAGCCTTCTATTCATAAAAACAATATATCTCTTCTTGTATACTTATCCGTTGATCTATTTATTATTTGTTGTTACTTTTTAAACAGTTTTGAAGTAATTTCGAACATACAGAAAGGGTGCAAAGGTGATACAAAGAAACAGGTGGCCCCTCACCCACATCCTCCAGTTGTTTGCATTTTACCACATTTGTTCCTTCACCATAATACGTACAGACTTTTTCAGACATGGTGCCCATTACTGCTAAAGATTCCAGGGTGAGTTCTCCCAAAGTGAGGACACTTTTCTCACCACTTTTCAGTCAGGAATATCAGTGCAGCACTACCATCAAATTAGGAATTGGTGGCCCCACTCAGATACTGCCAGCTGCCTCACTATTATCTCATTTTCCTTTCTGGTCCCAAGTTCTATCCAGGAACACACATTGGATATAGCTGTAATATTTTAGACTTTAATCTGTAGCAGTTCCTCGCTTTCCCCCCTGTTTCTTATGTCCATGCAAATCTTAAGGTATATGGGTCTTTCATTCTGTATGTTGAATTTCAACCTGGGTATAGTTTGATGTGTCCTTATGACCAGACTCAGGGCATGCCTGCCTGATTGCATCCAGACTATAATGAAATTGGTGTCAGGCATAATGCCAGAAGATATAGCCATAAAGGTGGGATTTTAGGATTGGTTTTATTATACCTTTAGTCTTGAGGTTCTGAGCCGTTTGGGCCGTGGGAGATGGGTAGTCATTTTTGGCATGTAGTAGCATTGTAATGAATCAAGCTACCACTTGTGTTTGATTGCGATGAGGTACAGCATGTATCTTAGAAGCCCAATTGGCTCTACCCTTTACCTTCTGGTAGTGGTAATGACTGTAAAGGTGCTGGTGATGGATGGAATCTTTTGAATGTTCTTATGAGGAGAAAATGACAAATTCAGTTCTGCTAACTCTCAGCTCAAGTCTGAGAATGCTGGAGCCCCCCTCACAGCCCTAAAAGAAGTTCTCATTTGTTTTAACCATAGAGCTTATATTTTTGGAAATCAAACACAAATTTAAGTGTATGGGTTGATGAGTTATAATGGCAGTTGAATGCACAATCTAGTCAAGTTTGTCCTGCATCTTGTCTTCTGTTATGTATCCAAAAAGAGTTATTAATTTTTTTAGTCCATTAAGTTCGTTACATATTAGGACAGGGTGGTGACTTCTGAGCTCTTACATGTAGAACTGGAACAGTATATAAGTGTTTGTGTGGACACATATTTTCATTTAGAGAAGTGATTTTTATACCCAGGAGTGGAATTGCTGGGTCCTATGGTGACTATGATTCACTTTTTAAGTGTGTAGATTTTTCATATATGTGTTTTATTAGTGTGAGGAAGTTGCCTTCCATTTCTACTGAGTATTCTTATTAAGAAAATGTGTTGGGTTTTGTTAATTGCTTTTTTTTTTGGCATTCATGTGGCTTTTGTCCTTTATTGTATTAATATAATGAATTACATTGATTTCTTTTCATATTGTGGTATGAAATTAAGAAGCCCCATGGCTTTTGCACTTTTAAATTTGGTGAAATATTCAAAATAATTGTAAACAGAGGCAACTTATTTGAAGAGTTTTGTCTTTCAACAAGGTACTTGTCAAAAATTCTCTGAGAGTATTTTGGCAGAACTATTTCAATACAAAAAAAAAAAAAAACGTATTTAGTAGTGTTTCCCTAAGCTTACTAGATATTTATAAACCCCTAGAGAGTGATTTCTCAATTAAAATGTGACCTACAGTGAAGAGTCATTTGGGGCTTCACATTTATTAACTATATAATTGGAGATCCGTACCACCTCCTCATTCAGGCTGAATGGTTAACTAGAAGGATGTGGGACTCAGAAAGATGTTATACTCATGGCTATGACTTATTACAACAAAAGGATACAGATTAAAATAAGTAAAGAGAAAAGGCCCATGGGACAAAATCCAGAAGAAATCAGGAACACACTTCCATGTATCCTTTCTCAGTGGAATTGCATGGACATGCTTAATTTTTCCAGCAGCAACGTGTGTTAACAAATGCAAACAGTTACCAAACAAGGAAGATTATGTCAGTCTTGGTGTCCAGGGTTTTTTTTTTTTTTTTTTTGGATCAGTCACGTAAGCATTTAGCATCTGTGTGATTGACCTTAGCTATTCAGACACCATTACCCCACTCTTGCACGCACAACAAAGAATACATTCACCAGAAATCATATTATTAGCATAAATTATGTGATCGCACTGATATGTGGCCCAAGGCCTCAGTCATACAACAACACATGTTCACCTTGAATCACTTGTTTAATATAAACGGTTAGATCAGAGGGTTCTGTGTGGTCCAAGGCCTCAAGCAGAATATTCCAAGGGCTCAGAGTTATCTTCCAGGAGCCAACCAAAGGCCAGTCTTGAAGATAGGGATTCTTTGAGCAACCAAGGCCTGCTGAAGTAATGCTTTGCTGCAAAACTACACAAAGCCACTTGGATGACTTGCAGCTAATTTGATGAGAACAATTAGAAAAAAGCTCATGTTAAAAGTATACTTTTAGGGATCCCTGGGTGGCGCAGCGGTTTAGTGCCTGCCTTTGGCCCAGGGCGCGATCCTGGAGACCCGGGATCGAATCCCACGTCGGGCTCCCGGTGCATGGAGCCTGCTTCTCCCTCTGCCTGTGTCTCTGCCTCTCTCTCTCTCTCTGTGACTATCATAAATAAATAAAAATTTAAAAAAAAAGTATACTTTTAGAATATATTTCAGAAAAAAGTATGAATAACATTTTATTAGCGATAAATATGGCTAAGAAATTAAGATATGTGAGTACATATCAAGAATCACATTTTTAAAAAGTTATATAATATAAAGGTGTTTGAAAAGTTTTTGAATAAACTTAGCTTCATTAATGTAATATAACTAATTTGCCTATAAATTACAAAAATTATATGATTTTTAAATATACTACTACATACCAGGCATTGAACCAGGAAAAAAAACAAACCATCAAACATAGAATCTAAAGTTGGTTATCTGGTGTGATTAGGCTTGAAAGCAATGCAAAAAAGCAGTATTTGTGCCCGTGAAAAATGGTATACTTGAGGTTTATGTCATGTAGTAATAAGAGTTATTTAAAATGTTGCCTAGAATGAAGTTCTTATTGAAGGCAATACTATGGGAGATGAATAGCTTCTTCAACTGACTTCTTTGGTAGGACTTTTGACTAGAAGGGTTCTGGGGTTGATTGACCGCTTCCAACTTCCCTGGGAAGTTTACAGAAAGATAATAAGAAGGTTAGGGCATGGTCAGGGAAATGTATGAGCTTCTCTGATGGTTCTATGAGATTCCCATCATTGTTAGCCACACACTGCATGTCTTGAACAGTTCCAACCCAGAATTACAACCTAAGCTCAATGCACAGATTCACCAGACCAGTTTTGTTAGAGTTGAGATATTGACTGGAGAAGAGTGGAACTGTAAGAATTGGGTAAGGGCATTTGGCTGGAATTCAATGACTCTGAGGACCATAAGTCCCCAAATCCCAAACCTCCTTTCCCAGTAGGAGCAACTATTTCTCCTATGTCTAAAAAGAGCAATTCCTTTCTTGAAGACACCAAACTGACCTCACCCAAGTTAAGGGAGTGCTGATTGCCCTTATGATGCACTCCACCAACCCTTATTGCTGCCAGACTTATAACTATAATTAGATCCCAGCCTTCCCAGAATGACTAACATAAAGTCTATCCTGGGAGATACTCTACACCACAAATTTGCCTGCCACTTCAGTGATATTTCTAGGAACAATTGGCTTGGAGTATGAGGGCTATCTCTTCTAAAATGAAAGAAAAGTTTCTTGTTTTACTCACTGTTAAGAAGCATAATCTTCAGTGAAGTTGTGGGTTTCTGAAGGTAGAAGTGTGTTATGGTAGCACTATAGCTTCACTGAGGAGCAGCTCTGAAAAAATAGAGGTAAAGGAAATCTTCCTAGTGGGCAGACCATTGAACAATACATCTGATGGTCCAGATTGCCTCAATACTGTGTTGCAACTGCCCAATGGTTTGACCATTTGATGACTAGGAGAACTGGGTGAGTGGCATGTTCCTTTCAATAGGCAGAGTTATCCTATGTGGATGTTCACTAAAAGAAAAACATCACAGTGGAAGATTTCGATGAGATAAGTAGTCATCCTGTGAAATTAGCATCTTCCCCTAGTCATTGTATGTCTTGTTCAGCGAGCTCATATTTACAGTGACAATCCCATCAGGAACGGAGGTTAGGCAAGAACTGAAGGCCTGGATTTATCTTTACCACTGCTGGTGTGGCTATTGTACTTATTAAATACCTTATACACACACCATCATGGTCGTCTTATTTGTTATCACATTGCTTTAAATGAAGGAGTTCATTTTATTAGAGAAAAAGTGTCATCTGGAAGTTCATATTCATCATGGTCTTACCACATATCTCAATAACCAGAAACTCTTGGCTTTATAGAAAATTATAATGTCCTGCTGAAGACTCAGGTAAGACCCAGTTAGGAGAGAACAATTAAAAAAAATTGTGAATGCTGTTCTGTAAGGTGAGGCATATGCTTTGAGATAGAAACCTGCATATGTCATGTGTGATCAAGAAGTAGAAGAGGGGTTGAACAGTGAAAGAAGGTTGTAAATAGCAATTGTGTTTCCATAACCATTTAGAGAAATAAAAACTGCAGCAACTATGAATTTTTCTAGCATTTGTTTCATGTGTAAACACACACACATATACACGTTTGTGTGTGTGTATTTAATTTTTTTCTTTTTCCCTTACTGTTTGATAAAAGAATATTGTGGGATATATTCTTACAAATCCACCTCTGGGTTACAAAATAACCCTGAGAAGAGGAATTTAATATCCCAACCCCAGAGATAGACATAGTTACTGACAGGACATTTATTATTTTTTTTGTTAAACATTTTTTAAAATTTAAATTCAATTTGCCAACATATAACATAACACCCTCAAGTGCCCTCCTCAGTGTGCATCACCCAGTTATCCCATCCTCCCATCCACCTTATTTTACTCAGCATAATACCCTCCAGTTCCATCCATGTCAAAGCAAATGGTGAGTATTCATCTCTTCTGATGGCTGAGGAATATTCCATTGTATACATAGACCACATCTTCTTTATCCATTCATCTGTCAATGGACACTGAGGCTCCTTCCACAGTTTGGCTATTGTGGACATTGCTGCTATAAACATTGGGGTGCAGGGGACCTGCCGTTTCACTGCATCTGTATCTTTGGGGTAAATCCCCAGCAGGGCAATTGCTGGGCCATAGAGCAGTTCTATTTTTAACTCTTTGAGGAACCTCCACACAGTTTTCCAGAGTGGCTGCACCAGTCCCCATTCGGACCAACAGTGCAGGAGGGCTCCCTTTCTCCATATCCTCTCCAACATTTGTTGTTTCCCATCTTGCTAATTTTTCCCATTCTCACTGGTGTGAGGTGGTATCTCATTGTGGTTTTGGTTTGTATTTCCTTGATGGCAAGTGATGCGGAGCATTTTCTCATGTGCTTGTTGGCCATGTGTAGGTCTTCTTTGGTGAAATGTCTGTTCATATCTTTTGCCCATTTCATGACTGGATTGTTTGTTTCTTGGGTGTTGAGTTTAATAAGTTCTTTATAGATCTTGGAGACTAGGCCTTTATCTGATATGTCGTTTGCAATTATCTTCTCCCATTCTGGAGGTTGTCTTGTAGTTTTGTTGACTGTTTCCCTTGCTGTGCAGAAGCTTTTTATCCTGATTAAGTCCCAATGGTTCATTTTTGCTTTTGTTTCCCTTGCCTTCATAGATGTGTCTTGCTAGAAGTTGCAGTGCCCAAGTTCAAAAAGGGTGTTGCCTGTGTTCTCCTCTAGGATTTTTGATGGATTCTTGTCTCACATTTAGATCTTTCATCCATTTTGAGTTTATCTTTGTGTCTGGTGTAAGAGAATGGTCTCGTTTCATTCTTCTGCATGTGGCTGTCCAATTTTCCCAGCACCATTTATTGAAGAGACTGTCCTTTTTCCAGTGGATAGTCTTTCGTACTTTGTCTAATATTAGTTGATCATAGAGTTGAGGGCCCATTTCTGGGTTCTTTATTCTGTTCCATGGATCTATGTGTCTGTTTTTGTGCCAGTACCACACTGTCTTGATGATCACAGCTTTGTAGTACAACCTGAAATCCAGCATTGTGATGCCCCCAGTTCTGGTTATCTTTTTCAATATTCCCCTGACTATTCAGGATCTTTTCTGATTTCATGCAAATCTTAAGATGATTTGTTCCAACTCTGTGAAGAAAGTCCATGGTATTTTGATAGGGATTGCATTGAGTGTGTAAATTGCCCTGGGTAGCATAGACATTTTCACAATATTTATTCTTCCAATGTTTTTCCATCTCTTTATGTTTTCCTCAATTTCTTTCAGAAGTGTTCTGTAGTTTCTAGGGTATAGATCCTTTACCTCTTTGATTAGGTTTATTCCTAGGTATCTTATGTTTTTGGTGCAATTGTAAATGGGATTGACACATTAATTTCTCTTTCTTCAGTCTCATTGTTAGTGTATAGAAATGCCACTGATTTCTGGACATTGATTATCCTGCCACACTGCTGCATTGCTGTATGAGTTCTAGCAATCTTGGGGTGGAGTCTTTTGGGTTTTCTATGTACAGTATCATGTCATGTGTGAAGAGGGAGAGTTTGACTTCTTCTTTGCCAATGTGAATGTCTTTTATTTCTTTTTGTTTCCTGATTGCTGAGGCTAAGACTTCTAGTACTATGTTGAATAGCAGTGGTGAGAGTGGACATCCCTGTCCTGTTCCTGATCTTAGGGGAAAGGCTCACAGTGTTTCCACACTGAGAATGATATTTGCTGTGGGGTTTTTGTAGATGGCTTTTAAGATGCTGAGGAATGTTCCCTCTATCCCTACACTCTGAAGAGTTTTGATCAGTAATGGATGCTGTATTTTGTCAAATGCTTTTTCTGCATCTGTTGAGAGGATCACATGGTTCTTGTTTTTTCTCTTGTTGATGTGGTCTATCACATTGATTGTTTTATGACTGTTGAACCAACCTTGCATCCCGGGGATCAATCCCACTTGTCATGGTGAATAATTTTCTTAATGTACTGTTGGATCCTATTGGCTAGTATCTTGGTGAGAATTTTTGCACCCATATTCACCAGGGATATTGGTCTGTAATTTTCCTTTTTGGTGGAGTCTTTGGTTTTGGGATCAAGGTAATGCTGGCCTCATAAAAGGAGTTTGGAAGTGTTCCCTCCCTTTGTATCCTTCGAAACAGGTTTAGTAGAATATGTATTATTCTTTCATTAAACATTTGGTAGAATTCTCCTGGGAAGCCATCTGGCCATCGACTTTTGTGTCTTGGGAGTTTTTTGATGACTGCTTCAATTTTCTCACTGGTTATTGGCCTGTTCAGGTTTTCTATTTCTTCCTGTTCCATTGTGGTAATTTGTGGTTTTCCAGAAATGCGTCCATTTCTTCTAGATTGCCTAATTTGTTGGCATATGGTTGCTCATAATATGTTTTTAAAATCGTTTGAATTTCCTTGGTATTTCTTGTGATCTCTCCTCTTCCATTCATGATTTTATTAATTTGAGTCTTTTTTTTTTTTAATAAGACTGGCTAATGGCTTATCTATCTTATTAATTCTTTCACAGAACCAGCTCCTGGTTTTGTTGATCTGTTCTACAGTTCTTCTGGTCTCTATTTCATTGAGTTCTGCTCTAATCTTTATTATCTCTCTTCTTTTTTTTTAGAATAACAAAAAATATTTTACTAAAACATAAGATTTACAGAAGTTTCCAGACAAGCCATACAAAACGGTCACAAGCTTTTTCTTGAAGGAAGGATTCTACACTTGACAGCAAAGTCACAATGTTATTAGTGAAGGCTGTGATGTTTGTTTAATGTTCCCATTTTGGTTCAAACAATCAAGCTTGTTCATCTACAGCGTCTAAATAAAGTTAGACTTGGCTAGAGAGCATATTCTAAAGAACTGGTTAGCTGCTTTTAATCGATGCAATTAGATCACCATAAAAAGGGGGAAAGGAGCCCACAGAATTAAAATAAAACTACCTCTCCCCCTCAAAAATAATAATAAAGCAAAACACCCACACCCCTGCAGCTAACCCTGACAACTACCTTCATTCACAGTGCTTTATACTTAAACCATGATGGGGGAAATGAATAAAAGCAGAGAGGGGCCACTGCTTTTAAACGTTTCACAACAATCCAGATGGTACTTCTAGCCTCTGCTCATGCTTTACAACAGTGAATCAGGACAAGACATAGATTTGCTAATGTGCATTTAATCACCAAAGGACTGAAGATGTCTGGGCTTTTATTCTGTAATGTTTCTATGATTGTGTCCATTAAATGCAAACAAAAAAGGAAGAAGTCTTGGCAGAACAGGAGAAGTGATGCACACTTGATGATCAGATCGGTTTTAAATATTATTCATGGCATATAGCCTAGTCCATGCTCTAGCTGTTTCTATGGCTTGGGCTTCGTTGGTCTTCCACTGCTCCGCTACATCATTTGCTAACAGATCATCTGGATTGGGAGCACTTAACAAAGCCTGGATCGATAGCAGAACTGTGCGGATCTGCAGTGCTGGGGACCACTTATCTTTCAAAATATCTAAACATATTCTTCCCAACTTGTCTACATTAGGATGATAAATTTTGGTCATGAAACGTACTTTAGGGGCTGCCATCAGGTATTCTTCTGGAAGGAATAGTTCAAGTTTAAAAGTCCCTCCCTCAAAGGGGGAATCCTGGGGCCAGCAATGACCACATGAAAATAACGGGCGTTGCTCTCATCAGGTTCTGCTTTAATGCCAGGAACCGGTTCTGCCAGCAAATGCTGGGTTTCCTTGATAATCCTGCGGGGCAGCCCGGCCGTCTTGTCAGATCCCGAGTTCGGCCTCTGCTCTCGACTCCCGCTCTGCTCTCCTCACGCATGAGTGGAAGTCCCTATTATCTCTCTTCTTCTGCTTGGTTTAGGTTTTATTTTCTGTTCTTTCTCCAGTTCCTTTAGATGCAAAGTTAGCTTGTGTTGAATTTTTTCCAATTTTTTGAGGGAGTCTTGTATTGTGATGTATTTCCCTCTTAGGACTGCTTTAGCTGTATCCCAAAGATTCTGAATGGTTGTATTTTCATTTTCATTAGTTTCCATAAGTCTTTTAAATTCTTTTCTAATTTCCTGGTTGACTCATTCATCTTTTAGTAGGATGCTCTTTAAGCTCCATGTGCTTGAGTTTCTTCCAGATTTCATCTTGTGATTGATTTCTAGTTTCAAAGAATTGTAGTCTGAAAATAGGCAGAGGACAATCCCAATCTTTTGGTCTCAGTTGAGACCTGATTTGTGACCCAGTATGTGGTCTCTTCTGGAGACCATGTGCACTTGAGAAGAATGTGTATTCAGTTGCATTAGGATGGAATATTCTGTTTATGTCTGTGAAATAGTTTTGGTCGTATATCATTCAAGGGCCTTCTTTGTTGATGTTCTGTTTAGAAGATATTCTTTTGCTGAGAGTGCCGTGTTGAAGTCTTATACTATTAGTGTATTATTACCTATCTATGTCTTTACTTTGGCTATTATTAATTGATTGATACACTTGACAGCTCTCATGTCAGAGGCATAAATATTCATAATTGTTAGATAGACCCTTTAAGTATTATATAGAGTCCCTCTTCATCTCTTATTACAGTCTTTGGTAGACTCTAATTTATCTGATCTGAGGATTGCTACCCCAGCTTTCTTTTGAGGACCATTTGAATGGTAAATAGTTCTCCACCCTTTCATTTTCAGGCTGGAGGTGTTCTTAGGTATAAAATGAGTCTCTTGTAGACACCATATAGATGGCTTTTGCTTTTTTTATCCAGTCCGATATCCTGCGTCTTTTGATGGGATCACTTAGCCCATTCACATTCAGAGTAACTATTGAAAGATATTAATTTAGCTGACAGGATGTTTCTTGCTTTGGCCATTGTTCTTCTTGGCCACATCTAAAATGAGAGTTGAAGAAAATTCTTCTTTTTGATGCAGCAAAGATTTTATATCTTGTTTCCTGCTCGTCTTGATCTGTCAGACTGTTGTTGCTCCAAGTCTGACTTACAGTTTCTTTTTCAGTACAATTCCCTTACCAATTTAGTTAGGTCTATGATATGTTTGAGAAGTTATTTGTTTTTACCTTTTATATTTTTTATACAATTTATACCTGTGCAATTTACTTTTTATATTAAGAAAATCCATTCAGATTTATGATTAACCTAGAAGATGGGTTAACATTACCTTGAGATGGTTATGATGACTGGACTCTGTGTCCTTGTTTTTTTTTTTTTTTTTTTTGAAAGAGTAAGAATATTTTTACAAAAATGAGAATCATGCAATGTTAGAAGCATGACAATGTTGCTGTTAGTTTGGTATGCTAGTTGAAATAGAGGAAGAAGGGTGAAAATGAGTCCTGAGTAGTCTAAAGGCTGAACTCTGTAATTTACTTGTTTTTTGGCCATAAACTTCATTATTCATGATCTGGACTTATTCCTCTTTACAAGGGGCCAAGGGGCCTATGAACTACATTTTCCAGTCTTTCTCACTGGCTTCCACTTAGGCATTGCCATTGAGAGGCTATGGCAGTAGATTTGAAAAAAGGGCAAAGGAAAGCCTCTTTTTTGTTTTTCTCCAGTCTCTGGTGATGTTTTTGGCAATAGCCCAATGCAGGTGAATAAGATCTCCTGGATTTATGCTCAGGCATCACTGTAACAGCTCCGTCAGCAGCAGCAGTGGGTGCTTCAGCAGCCAAGGCTTATGGCTCTGGCTCTGCAAATGCATAAGTTTTGATGAGTAACTCTTTTCCCTTTTCACTCCAACAAACGTACTACTTTTGTAACCAATCTCTATATTAAATTCTTTGTTTCAAATATTTACTGTGATTATTTTTTTCCTAGTTGGTTAGAGAGGGATAGAAATACAGGTATTTGATATCATTTACTTAATGTTTAGAGCATGAAAATTCTTGGGATCCCTGGGTGGCGCAGCGGTTTGGCGCCTGCCTTTGGCCCAGGGCGCGATCCTGGAGACCCGGGATCGAATCCCACGTCGGGCTCCCGGTGCATGGAGCCTGCTTCTCCCTCTGCCTGTGTCTCTGCCTCTCTCTCTCTCTCTCTCTCTCTCTGTGACTATCATAAATAAATAAAAATTAAAAAAAAAATACTATTCTTTAAAAAAAAATAGAGCATGAAAATTCTCTATATTGTTCAAGGATATACACATCGTCCAAAAAAAAAAAAAAAAAGAAAGCATTTAAAAGGGTCAGAAATGATAAACTTTAAATACAGGATATGGGTTACAGAGAGAGAGGGGAATGTGTTTAGGGAACACATGATAGGCTTCAAATATTTTGATGTTTTATTTCCTGTTCTGGTTTGTAGATAAATATTCATTAGATTGCTATTTATTCATTTTTTATAATTGAAATACAATATATTAAAATAAAGATGAGTCCTAAGTAAGATGACTAAAAAAGATCAGCATTTTTCAATAAATAAATACAAAACTGGTACAAAAATTCAATTAGCAAATATTATTATTGATTAAGGCCTATTAGTATTTTAGAAGTCAAATTATGTGCTTATAGATCTTAAACAGTCAGAATATTGTAAAATAAACTTAAATCAATGCAAATTGTTTTGGTTTGTAATGAGTATCATGGTGTTCTGTTTTGTCTCTTAAAATGCATATTATTGCTTTCTTTTTATTTTCTTTTTATATTTTAGGTATTGTGTTTGGTCTCATAGATCTAAGCATTGATACTTTTCAGAAGGCCTATCATCTGAGCAACGTTGAGAATTTA
Source organism: Vulpes vulpes (assembly GCF_048418805.1). Taxonomy (NCBI): domain Eukaryota; kingdom Metazoa; phylum Chordata; class Mammalia; order Carnivora; family Canidae; genus Vulpes; species Vulpes vulpes. Next base: position 56,553,624 of record NC_132793.1, read on the forward strand.
TTGTTATCTTTGACTTATGATATTTCATCTTGCCTGATAGTAGTGTTTATATCATACTATGGAGGAAAAGGAAACATACCAAGATGGATTACGCTTTCCTCCTTTTTGGTAGGATTTGGATCACTTTTATTTGCTTTTCCATACTTTAGTGATGGAAATTATCAATCAAGTATAAACATTGAAGGTAAGATTATAGAAGGTACATCTTATTATTCACTTAAACCATTGGCTTAGGAACTTAAAATAGTTATTTATAATATTGGTCTGTACATCTATCCATCTGTACCTATGTATATTACCAAGTTTATTAAGATAATTAATTGTAGCTCCCTACTAACATATGTATGCCATTCTCTCATCTTCTCATGATCATATATACTTTCAAGTAAGAGATAGGCATAGGAAGAAGAAAGAATATTTTGGGATAATTGTTTTATAAAATTGTTTTTCTTTTGTCAGTTTTCATATGTATTATAAACCTCTTGAGAACTTTGGTAATTCCTTATATCTCCCACAGTATATTTTCCCTAATCCTTTATTTTGACCTCAACACACATACATAAAAGCACAAATAAATACGTAAACAAACACACAGAAAAAGAAAGATCAGACTCCTACCATTTCAAAATGGGAGCTGCACTTTGGCATAGGGCTTGGAATTTAAAAATATTAGTGGCTTCTTCACTTTGTTCATTAAAAAAAAATATTCCACAATCTTTTTGCTATTGCTTGTAGATAAAGGCTCTTTTGAAGTTTCACAGAACTATTTCTGGCTCTGTTGTGTTGGCTTCTTTCTTAGTATGTATAGGTCATAACAATGTTAAAATGTTTTTAACCATTTTGGCAACTTTAAACTGGACTTTAGCAAGACATGGTGGAAAAAGTCAATGTGTGTATGTATGTATACATACATGCTTATGATATTTAAAAGTATGCTTATGATGTGTGCTCACAATATAAGTAAACAGTTCACATTAAATGCAATTTATATATTTATGTGCTATATAATTCATATATTAAACAGTATGTTGATATATCATCAAAATATGAACTATATTATATTCACATACATTTATAATATTTTGTTCCCTTGGTGGAAAACATTTGTTTTCAGATGTTGGACAGCAGGGGATTTCAGGACTTTGATCGCTAGGAGAAGGGAAACACACAAATTGAATTTTATAGAAGTCAAGAGTAGCACACTAGCGACATATTTGATTATCAGGAGGCTGAATGATACCCTTGAGTTTCATAATTATGAATTCAAAGTGAGATTTTTGTGGTTGTTTATTTTCCTCCAGCCATATTCAGCTTTACAAGTGTAATAGCAAAGCTGGGAGAATTTAATTTGATGAAGGTTGCAATTTTACCAAGGGATTGCATGATAAGAGGGCAAAGGATTAAAAGTGCTAAGATGTCAATGGGAGAAATTAAGGACATGAGAGGACATTGGGATGGTGAAAAGGAGCAGGATCAAAACCCTAGTGGATTTTAAGGATTGTTGGAATTGGTTACTAGAAGTGAGCTAGAAAGATAGGGGTGTTTTGAGTGTGGAATGCTTGAAATTGCAACTAAGAAGGGTTTGTAGTTGTTGGTTTTGAAAAGTTTAGAATTAAGTGGAACACATATATTTGGGAGGAGAAGAATTGAAGGGACTAAGAGATCAGGAAATTTAAAATATCACATTGATACTGATGTCACCACAAGTTTAATCTATCTATATAAAATTGAATCCTCAGTATTTTGAATCACAATTCTAAAACCTCCTCCCACTTGACATAGCGTCAACTAGCATTCAATATGGATACTGAACCAGACAAAAATTTCCATTAGCGTACTATTTTGCTGTGTGCATTCTAGCCAGTTTTCCATGAAAATATTTTAAGAGCATTTGTTAAATTCCAATCAAAATGAATACATTCAGAGTGATCTAAAAGCATTGCCTGGATCTACCAATCTAATAACAAATGCAATTCTAAGAAACACCCATTTACTACTGTTTTACAAGCATGTGAATAGAAAAAGCATAAGAAATAGACTGCCACCTAAACGAATTTAAAATCTCATGAATTACTATGTAATGACTAACAGAAATAAATTTTTGTTGTATAATGCCTTCTCCTTATGAACCCATGTTCAAGAAGTTAGTGGGTCTGAAAAGGTAAATTATTTAAACAGAGTGACACAAAGTTAATGTGAAGATGGCTGAAAAAATAGATATAGAACTAAACTGATAATGCAGAATTTGATAATCTGATAATACATATAATATATAACATTAGAAATACTTTTTTCCTGGGTGTCAAAACTCAGGGGTGTCAGACGCCAAATTTAAGAGAAATGTGTATATATGTATATATATATATATGTATATATATATGTATGCATAGGTATGCACACATCATTGTGTATATGTTATTGTGCATACACTTATATTTGGTTTATAATATGTTCATATTTTCCAGTATTCCCACAAATTTCCTTTTATAACTTTTTTTTTCTGAGAATGTGATGGTTGATTTTAGAACTGCTACATTGAGTATAAATGAAATGTTAACTTAAAAAAAAATAAGGTGGAAATAGCTTTGTAAAAGGTAAAATATTTCATGAGAGATATTGCATATTTCTTGTATGTCTGACTTTTGACTCATTTAACAAAAAAAAAAATATCTTTTCAAAAGATATTTGCCAAGAAATGAAGACTTCCAAGATTTGCAAGAAATCCTCATCATTCTCAACAAAATATATAGCTTCCTTCATCCTGGGGCAGACTGTGCAGGGAATAGCAGGAATGCCTCTTTATATCCTTGGAGTAGTCTTTATTGGCAATAGTGTTGCCACACACTCAGCTGGTATTTATATAGGTAAGTTTATTTTCCTCTCTAATATGATTGGCCTATTTTGATTTTTAATTGAGCTTTTATACCTTGGTGCACCTATCTAAACTGATACGCAAATGCTAATTGCTGGCCCTATAAGGGCCCTATAATCATTATAATAAGTGATAACTGGTATGTTTGACTTCAGAATCACATTGGACTACCTAATTCTGAGGAACTTCTTGAAGTTTTGGAATTGTAGACAAGTCATCTGAAAGTCATTAAAGAGATAAAGGGAAATAGGAAAAATAAATATTTTTTTATTAAAGATTTTTCATTTATTCATGAGAGACACACACAGAGAAGCAGAGACATAGGCAGAGAGAGAAGCAGGGTCCAGGCAGGGAGACCAATGCAGGACTTGATCCCGGGACTCCAGGATCATGCCCTGGGCAGAAAGCAGGCGCTCAACCACTGAGCCACCTAGGCGTCCCAAATACATACTTTCTTAAGTAATAAAAACTATAGTCTTTCTCTCTCTAAATATGTGTCTAGTATACATATGTTTTCATATCAAACTGTACACGCCACATTTCATTTCTCTAGGAAAAAGTCTCAAATTGTTTGAATTGCTTGAATAGTCATATGTTTAAAGTGGGAACATAGTTGGGAAGTTGCTGCCATCATGTTCATAAGGGGATAGAAGTATTGTTTCATGCCTCCTCAGTACTTGACTCAGTGTGGTATTGAAATCATCATCATCCTTGTACTAAGCCCTTTATGTACATTAACTCGCTTCATCTTTTTGAGGAGCTCAGATATTTTGAAGTTAATGAAAGTATAATCTTGTTCACCCTATCAAGTAGAGAACTGATAGGCTGTTTAATTAACTGCAGTGTAGTACCCTCTGTTTCCAGTGTTTTATGCCATGATATCCTACAGTAAGTTAGCCAGGGGCGTATCTCACAATGATCTGTATTTCTTTATGTTACAATAGCCCTGGTCTTGGTAGATCATTTATCTGTACAGAGTTATCTATCATGTTTTTATAATTAAAATTTTTTAAAGTATTGTGAAGATGACAAGAGTAAATAGCATGTGGCCCCAAAATAATATTTTTTCCACCAGAAATAAGGAAAGTTATGTCAATAAATTAAAATAGATGATATTCATATTTATGTCTGCTTTTAGAAAAAAATTGTAGTGATTTATTAGTGTTAGCTGAGGGTGGCAACAAATCTGCTTTACTTTTGGTTCTACTGCATGGTAATTAAAATGCACATCTACACACTGCAAAAAGAAATCTACTTTATTGCCTCCCCCTGCCACTATGGTAGCTAAGGTGAAGTAAACAAAGCTTCCACGAATTAAAGTGAAATTGGCTATATTGAATTTATATTTATATTAAATGAAAATATATTTATATTACATTAAATATACAGATTAAATGAGATACAGTGATTTGTATAGTTGCCCTATCTAAGTTTCTTTAATATGTGCATTGGATGATACATATGATGGTTGATTTTATGTGTTAACTTCTTTAGATTTGTTTGGTCAAAGATCAGTTTAGATGTTTCTGCTATACTTTTTTTTAGATCTGAGTAACACAATTAGTAGATTTTGTTTAAAGCAGATTACTTATGTGAGTGAGCCTTATCTAATCAGCTGAAGGCTTTCAGAGCAAAAATTGAGGTTTCCCAAAAGAGAAGCAATTCTTTCTCCAGACAGCTACATAGAAACTCTGCCTCAGTTTTCCCATCCTTCTGGGTGACCTCGTGGATTTTAAGCTTCATTATGGACTCAATATTGTAACTTTAACTCTTACCTGGATTTCAAGCCTGCCAGCCTGCCCTACAAATTTGGACTTGCCAATAAATTGCATGAGACAATTCCTTAACAATCTCTCTCAATATCCTATTGGTTCTGTTTCTCAGGAGGACCCTGACTCATATGATAAAGTATGCTATGAGTCTTTCAGAAGTAATCTATTTCAGTGATATAATTTTTATCGTGACAAAACTAGCTTATGTAGTTGTTTTATAATCAGTATTCATTTTACAGGCTTAATTGAATCTTCAGTAGTGCTTGGATATTCTTTGAGTTATGTGATAGTAGCACTCCTTATTAAGGGCACTGAGAACAGTACTTTTGCATTTAGGTAAGCCATTTTATTTCCTTATCTGTTGTTGTTCACATTGTATAAAATATTTATTGGATAGATACTGTACCTATAAACATATATATTTAATTTTTAATAACCATATTTATAGGGAAAATATGTAATGTGACTGATATGCACATGGGTGTACATGTAAATCTAGAATGTACACTTTAATCTTTACTGTTTGAAATATAATTTTAAAAACACTATAATGACAACCTTATTAGTAATTCTGCATATATGCTTTTGAAAAATTGTGGAGAAAACACATGACTTAAAATTTACATCTTAGTCACTTTTAAGTGTACAGCACAGGAGTGTTAACCATGTGTACATTGTTGTGCAACAGATCGCTAGAAATTTTTCATCTTGCAAAACTAAGCTCTATATTCATCACACAGTAAATTCCATTTATCTGCTTCTCCTCAACCTCTGAAAGCCACCATTCTGCTTTCTATGACTCTATTTTATATACCTCATATAAGCAGAATCATGCAGTTTGTCTTTTTATAACTGTCTTATTTCATTTAGCATAATGTCCTTAAGGTTAATCCATGTTGTAGCATATGCTAGTATTTTCTTCCTTTTTAAGGCTAAATAATATTCCATTGCATGTATATACTTCTTTATTCATTTATCTGTCTATGTGGATTTAACTTATTTTGTCCACCCCTTGGACATAACATGTCCACCCCTTGTCTAGTGTGAATAATAACACAATTAACATGGGTGAGCAAATATTTTTTTGAAATTCTATTTTCAGGGGTGCCAGGGTGGCTCAGTTGGTTAAGCGTCTGCCTTTGACTCAGGTCATAATCCCTGTGTCCTGGGATCTAGTCGCACATCGGGCTCCCTGCTTGGTGTGGAGCCTGCTTCTCCCTCTCCCTCTTTCTTGTGCTCTCTCTTTTCAAATAAATAACAAATATCTATCTATCTATCTATCTATCTATCTATCTATCTATCTATCTATCATCTATCTATTGAAATAAACAAATATTGAAATAATATATTTTTAAATATGTAAATAAATAAATAAATAAATATTTCCAATAAATAAATAATCTAAAAAAATTCTATTTTCACTTCTTTTGGATATATTTACCCAGAAGTGGGATCGTTAAATCATCTATTTTTGATACTTTTGAGGAAGTTCCATGCTACTTTCCGTATATGGTTGCACCGTTTACATTCCTACTAGTAGTACACAAGGGTTCTAATTTCTCAACATCTTTGCCAACACTTGTTATTTTCTTTCTTCTTCTTCCTCTTCCCCACCTCTTCTATCTTCTTTCTTCTTCTCTTTCTCTTTCTTTCTTTTTTTTTTTTAATAAGCATCCTGACAGTTATAAAGTGAAAGCTTCATTGCGGTTTTGATTTTCATTTCACTGATGATCAGTGATGTTGAGCACCTTTTCATTTACTTTTGCCTATTTGTATGTCTTCTTTGGGGAAATGTCTAAACATTTAGTTTATAACATCTACATATAGTGCTTCTTCTATCAATACCATTCAAAGACACAGATGCCATATTCATCCCTGTGGTTTCTCATACAGTATTGCCTCTGACTAGGGAGCATCTGATAAGACAATAAAGAGTGACAGTATGACAACTATAGATTTCTCTGTCCCCTATTATTCAGAAATATCTGACTTGATAGAATGATGTCATGACTTGGTACCCTCAACAGTTCTTTATTTAGGGTCATATTGTCTTCAGAGATAATTTTACTCATTCCTTTCTGATTTGAATGCCTTTATTCTTTTTCTTGCCTAATTGATCAGGCTAGTATATCTAGTGCTGTGTCGACTAAAAGTAGGTATCTTTGCCTTGCTCCTGATCTTACTTTGTCATGTATGGTCTTTATTATGTTGATGTATATTCCCTATAAACTTAATTTGTTGTGAGTTTTTATTCTTTTGGCAAATGATATTTCTACATAATCAAAGGATTTTTATCTTTTGTGCTTATGTGGTGTATCACATTGATTGATATGCAGATATTGAACCATCCTTGTGTGCTTGGAATAAACCCCTCTTGATTGTGGTTTATGATCCTTTTAATGTATTGTTAAAATTGGTTTCCTAGTGTTTTGTTGAGGATTTTTGCTCATCAGGGATATTGGCTTATACTTTTCTTATAATATCCTTGTCTGGTTTTAGTTGTGCACTTAAATGCAATGTCCAGTTTCCATTTATTTTTTTATATGACAAATGAATCAAGCTTATGTTTTTCCCCTCAAAGGGATATCTCATTGTACTGATGACACTTATGGAACATTCCATTTTTTAAAATTAATTTATGTTTTACTGATATTATACATTATCTATATCATAAATTTCTTATATACATGGATTTCCTTCTTATCTCTTGTCTCTCTAATCTATTGTCTGATCTATCTCTCTATTCTCATTCCAATACTACAATTTTTTAATAAGTACACCTTTCCATATGATTGTAGCATTTATTGGATAAATCCTTCCTCAAAATGATTTACCAAAGAGCAGAGGTTATTTGTGCAACATTACTCTTTCAGATAAATATAATAATCTCAGGTTATAATTAAAACATTCTGATTTGAAATACTTGAATTTAATGTATCAAGTTGGGAATAATTGTCATCTTTCTATGCAAGAATATGGTATATGTTGTTCTGTGTTCTCTCTTCTTCTTTTATGCCTTCAAAAAAAGTTTTATAATTTTCTTTATTGGAACTATTCCATTAAGCTTATTCCTAGTAATTTAAAGTTCTTTGTTACTATTGTGCATGGAGTCTTTATATTATTAAACTTCCTAATTATTTCTAGTAGGAGGAGAATCTATTGGTAATAGGGCACCCTATTAAATTCTTTGCTTGCTCTTTGTTTTTTCTTTGTTCTTTGCTTACACTTTTAGTTTATTTTCCTCATTCTTCTTGGTTATCAATTATTTACACCTATGTAACAATCATATGTAGCATAATGCATATGGTTATAGTACTTAGCTGGATTCAGAAACAAAAAGAGAAAAGAAAATTTCTAAATATTATAATCAGTGAGGAAACACATAACCCTAATGACAATCTAGAGTTGAAACTCCTTGTGCATAGCCTGTCCAGATATATATACCCATTGGATAATGGAACTCAAGATTGCAACCTTGTAGCATTGCAAGTTGGAACTAGTATCCCTGAATAATGTAGCAATGGCTGAGGAGTTGTCTCATAAATGAATAAAACTGGGAATATTCTCCACCTTCTATGAAAGGCAAGGTCTATATGCAAGCCCCTCATCAGGTCTCTGTTGACAACAGAATTGCCTGTGAGAAACCAGTACCTTCAAAACTGTGGTTCTTGAGTATGTGGATATTTTCCCACAACAGGTGGTTGGACAAGGTCTTACATGCCTGTGGAACTAAAGACAGTGGTAACTATATGGTAATGAACTTTCTCAAATCTTCTCCCTAAATGATACAAAGTAACTTCACAACTATGGAAACTTTTCCAAGATAATGGCCTTAACATGACTAAAGACAAAGAATGTTGAAACTGCAAAATGAACAGTGAGTAAAAAGAGAAAATCAACAAATCCAGCACAGGATCCTTCACATTCCTATCCCACCCCATTCACTGCAAAGTCTGCAAAGGCAGACCAAGGAAAACTACAGCGAAGATGGAAGACAAAGCCTAACAAAGGGTCCTATGGGTCATTAGGTGGTCACTAGAAGGGTAATTAATTAACACTCCATCTGAGTTGAGCCAGAGAAGGAACTATAAGAAAGAGATATCCAAACATAGGTGATTTAAAGAGTCAGATGCCAGATAAAGTGTTGGTTGTGCATCTTAAAGGACCAGAGTCACCCTAAAAGGTGTGCATGATTTAAAGGAGCAAAAATGATTTTAAAGAATAGGTGAGGTTTAAACAGGTAGTCTTCCAAATACATGGCTTCTGCTGGAGAAAAAAAAAATTAAGAAGAACAAAGGATTACTTTTGCTACCTGAGTAGACGTGGGAAAAGAAAGAAACGGGAAAAATTTAGAATCCTGCAGGATAAAAGAAAACTACGTAATTGGAGGACTTACAATCAGCAAAACAAATAGGGACAAATTAACAGAAAATGCTTTTCTCTGTCTTTCTCTCTGATTATGGCTTTATTTGTAATGGAATACACAAAGTTGAAATTTTTAATTTTTCTCTGTTAAAGTGGTGAAGACACTGATGGTGATCAAAGATGGATGCAGAAATGGTGGATTTATTTTGGTTTGGTCTCACTTATTGCATGGTCTACATTAATACCATTATCATGCTTTCCACACAGTATACGAGGTGACTATAAAAATATAATTCATTAAATTAAAAGATGGTAGATTCCTTGTCCTCACCCCCATCTCCCATTGTCAGAATATGGCTGAACTACATTTATTTTTGTCATGGAGATATGGGGACATATGCTAATGTTATTTGAATAAATGAAGCTGCATGTGGCCAAATATTTTATTATGTGCCAGGCTTTCATTAGTATGTATCTTTGCTTCTTGTCATTTTTTAAGTGCTAGAGTTCATAAGTTTTCTTTAAAATGAAACATGTTTAAATCTATTTACCTAGCATAATTTAATACATGTACTTTCTGAAAGAATTATTGTAAGATAAAATAATAACTATTAAAATTCTTTTGGAAACACTAAAAAATTAACATGCAACATTAGAGAAATCAAACACTCTCCTAATGTCAGTACATTTTACTGGCACAGCATATTTTTAGCAGTGTCAAAGATTAGTCTTTTACATTTTAGGGCTTTGCTGTCAAATACTAGTCACTTGCAGCATGTGGACATTTCAATTTCAAATTAAATGAAAATTAGAAACAGTCATAAGAGCTACATTTCTAGTATTTAATAGCCACATATAACTCATGGTTACAATATGAGACAGTACAGATATGGACAATTTTCATTATCATGGAATGTTCTTTTTGACAGCACTGTTTTGGGAGAATGTGCTTTTTGCTTAATTAGACTGGCTTTAGTTTGTTTACAAATAGCTCACTTGTCATTTAAAGAAAAATTGGGTTTATTAAGATATGTGCATATGTTTGTATATATGTTTTAATTATTTAAACATATAAGATTTTTTTACTTGTTATCATGTAGGTACAGCAAAGATAAAAGCTGAGAAGCGTAAACAGCCTAATCCATTCAAATTAAAAATTAAAGATCAGGAATTTGGAACCAGTCTCAAGGATTTATTTTCTACTATTTGGGTAAAGTAATATTTTACATGAACAAGCCAAATAAGTTGACCTGTATACTTTTCTAACAATGGATTTAAGAAAATAACCATAAAGTGTCCGACTTAAATCTGAGAGGGATTAAAAAAAAATCTGAGGGGGATTTTTGAAGTCTTAATTAACTTATTCATTTTATATATAATGGGAAATAGGACCCATCCTTACCTAAGTGGCATTTCCAGAAACAGGTTAATGTCAGAGGATGGTACTAGTGTTTTCCTTCTATTTCTTTTAATTTTACTTTGTGTTTGTTCTTTCCCTGAAGAAATAAATAAGACATTTAATGAGAAGGCTTACAGGTGTTAACATCTTTTTATTATGCTTAAATGATTTAGCAGAGAACTCTAGAAGTTAACAAATATTCTCCCAAACATCATATTTTATGGAAACTCTCTCAATATCAAATGGAGAAGATATCTTTGCTCCTCTAAGTGAGAAACATGGCCTACAATAAAGACATAGTGGGGTTAAAAAATTCAACTATTTAAATTTTTTTAAAGATTGTATTTATTTATTAGATAGAGAAAGTGGGGGTGGGGTGGGAGCAGAGGGGGAGAAGTAGAAAGAGGAAGGGAGAAGGAAAGAATCTCAAACCTATCCCTTGCTTAGCATGGAACTAGACATGAGGTTCAATCCCATGACCCTAAGATCATGACCTAAGCTGAAAGCAAGAGTCAAAAGCTCAACCAACTGAGCCTTCCAGGTGCCCTAAAAAAACCTCCAGCTCCTAAGTGATTCTATATTCAATTTGCTTTCTCTTCTTTTCCTGTACATTGTGGGCAGAACTGTATTGAAGATATAATACTAACACCTGTGCCTTTATGGAGCTATGTTCTTGTGTGGATCTCAGGTCTTAAAAAGTGCAGAGATTAAAAAAAACACTGATTAACAATTGTGTAGAGAAAATTCCATGTAAAATGTAGTTTAGATATGGGGTAAAAGCAAGCATCACTGAACAGAGAGCATTTAAATGGAAAACCCTAAAGCAAAAGAAGGAATTATCCATTTGATGAATGGTCATGAAGAAAATTCTGGGCATAAGAGACACATGCGGAAACATCTTGAGGCAGTGAAGTTTTGGCTATGTTCAGTTTAGAGAAGACTTGTGCGTTTTGAGCAAAGTTGCTTGGAGAGGAGAGTGAAGGAACACTTGGTTGGAAACACAAGCGAAGGCTAGCTCATGAAGGTCCTTGTGGGACATGGTAAGAACTTTAGAGTTTGTTTTGAATTCAATAGGAAGTCAATCTAAATAATAAAATGATGTTTTAAGAACTTTAAAACATGACTTTGTGTAAAAAATGCATTAGAGTAGGGTAAGAATTAAAAAGGCAGTATGATTTGGGTGTTGTTACAGGAAGTTTTCTCTGGGTATTATAAATAGTTATTTTTTTATTCAGCTGTAGTATATGAGACCAAGTTGTAAGAACCAATTAAAGAATTACTTGGCATTTATAAAGTTCAGGGCTATGGACAATGATTTTTCCAAGAAGGAAAAAGTAAACCTTTCACATGGCAACATTATTTGAGCTTCTGGAGCCTTAAAAAAGAAAGAAAATAAATTAAAACCTAAGATGTGGGGAAGCAAATGTTCTAAAGTCTATACATAGACATATAATATTAAGAACCACTAGAAAGCTTATGTATCTACACTCTTGACTTTAACAATTAGCAGGCTGAGTTCAGAAAGAAAATAGAGGGATAATGGGCCATACATTGGGGAACCTTCTAGATTTTGTTTGCCTTGTTTCATGGCTTAGCACCTGCCAAAGCTGAATTTCTCAGTAAAGTACATCTACTGAGCCATGTTGGTGAAATTATTTCATTTTACTTTATTTTATTTTTAATGTTGACAAAATTTAAGTTGAGCGTGTCTTCTCTGATGATAAGGGAGTCAGCTCATCTTTTCTACTATGTTGATGGTTACTTGTGAGTCAGTTTAGCAATGCTATTAAATAATTCATGCAAGGTAGAATGGAGTTGAGCTGTGAGTAATGGTTATAATCCCTCATCAAGGAAGGGCTAGAGATGCTATGACTTTCTGGGAATGAGTAGAAAGTGGAACTAAGGTTAAATTTATGCTTCTCTGTGGTAGATCTCACAGGCAGAAAAATTTTCTTTGTTAGGGTTTGTTACTTTTTGCCCAAGCCCAAAAGTGAGACTATGTGCTAGAGACTGGCCACCCAAGAGTAGCTTCCTTTTTTCTTTGGTAAAAAGTTTTAAAGAGAGCAAGCTCTAGCCTTCTCTTTGTGCTCTGTGGTTATCCAAGGGGTAAAAGGCTAATGATGCATCAGCTCCCTCTCTCTATCCATAGATTCTGATCTGTTAGCAGGCCTAACTGTGAGTAGGCCTACCCATCAGGGACATTATATAGCCCTCCCTACAGGTGATACCTTATGCAAACTTCTAGATTTCTTTGATTCTGAGACATACTTTTTTTCTTCACATTTTAACATCTTTAAACTTGGGTTGGTATTAATTTGATGGAGTCTTGAAATAACTGTAAAGGAGGATGTAATTGTGACATAGTAGATAATGCCTGAGTATGGGTAAACTTGGTCATGGCTGTTCATATTATCATTACTTTACATTACATACTTTAGTGGTGCTGTCCCTATTGAGTGAGATTGCTGGGTTAATTTTTCAAAAAAGATGAATGCAGTATTCAAGCATGGGATTATAAAGTTTTTATATATGTATTATACATATACATATGTATATGTATAATATAAATAAATACATATATGCAAATATTTGATGTTGAAGGAATGACCACTAGTTCACATTTTCTTGTAAAGTAACATCCAGGCATTTTATGAAACTTAAGTAAAGGAGTCCCACAAGTAGAGATAGCTTTAAGATACCTACCACATGTTAAGGTGTACAGCTGAGTCAGGAAAAATTGGCAAGTCCTTCTTAATAGATCTAATGTATTTCAAAAGCTGGGGAGACTAATACCTACATAGTATAGGACTTTCCTTAGAGCATTATCTCATTATGTCAGTTGCAGTGTTTTTTTTCTTAGTGGTACATAAAATAATGGTGTTTCTTACTGTTGATTGTATTTTATATTAAATGAAATAATGGTGTTTTAGCCTGTCTGAGCTCACTTTCTTCAAATAAGAAATTGGTACAGTAATGGTATCTTCCTCATGGGAATGTAGGGTGTATAGATTACTGCATATCCCATAGTAAAAACTCAATAAATACATAATTAATATGAATACCTACTTGAGAGATATTTCTACTTTTAGATTAGGGAGGGAAAGTATATAAAAAATAGGGGAAAAATTCATAAGATTTTCCTTTTATCTTGAAAAGAAGAGTGGGTTATCAACTAGAAGATGAATTTAAAAGACTAGTGTGAAGAATTTGAATAAAGAAAGATCTATTGTCTTCCTATACTACTAACTCTATAGTTCAGTACCTCCTGGTTCATGACACTTAATTGATATTGTTTGTTTGAGGTTCAATGTCTAGTTCACAAACTCCCGATGTAAGGGCTGACATAAAATCATTCCAACAAGCAAATTATTCCAGTCAGTAAAATTATCACCGTCATTATAAGACTTGCTGACTAATAGCTAGTTAAAAAACACATCTCCTCATCTTTTAAGCATAGATTTTTTTTTTAAAGAGTCTTCTTGTCATCAATTTTTATTAAAAGGAGCCAGAGAAGTAGCTGTTTTTAGAATGTTATTCTCTCTACTGTTACCATATTTCTTTCTGGTCCTTATTTATATATTTTAGGAAATTCATCAATTAAGGAAAGAAAAGAGTTTTACTCAAATGTCAGTAAAGCTAATTTTAATTCTAAAATAGGTAAGATGGGAATAAAGAAAAGATAAAAAGCCAGAACAGAAACAAAATATTTAACATACTTGTAAAGTTATACTCTCATTTGCAAAAATTCTAACAAGATATTAGCAAATCCAATCCAATAGTACATTAAAAGAATTATTCATTGCAATTGAGTGGGATTTATTCCGGGGCTGCAAGAGTGGTTCAGTATTTGTAAAACAATCACCATGATGTACTACATTAATAAAAAAAATGGTAAGAATCTATGATCCTCTCAATAGGTGCAGCAAAAGCATTTGACAAAATATAGCATCTATTCTTGATAAAAACCCTCAACAAGGTAGGTATAGATAAAACATATCTCAACATTATAAAGGCCATATATGAAAGATCCACAACTAATATCATCTTCAATGGGGAAAAACTGAGAGCTTTTCCTGCATGGTTGGGAACAAGACAAGGATGTCTATTCTCACCCTTACTATTTAACATAGTACTGCAAGTTTTAGCCTCAGCAATCAGACAACAAAAAGAAATGAAAGGTGTCCAAGTCAACAAGGAAGAAGTAAACTTTCACTATTTGTAGAGGATATGATACTTTATGCAGAAAACCCAAAAGACTCCACAAAAAATTGCTAGAACTGATACATGAATTCAGCAAATTTGCGGAATACAAAATTAGTGTACAGAAATCTGCTGCATTTCTAAACACCAATAATGAAGCAGGAGAAAGAGAAATCAAGGAATCAGTCCCATTTACAATAGCATCAAAAACCATAAACTACCTGGAAATAAACCTAACCATAGAGGTAAAAAATCTGTACTCTATAAACTATAAAACACTGATGTAAGAAATCAAATTATTTATTTCCACAAATAAGTAGAAAAGCATTCTATGCCTATGGATTGGAAGAAAAAACACTAAAATGTCTATACTACCCAAAGCAATCTACATATTTAACATAATCCCCATCAAAATGCCAGCATTTAAAAAAATACCAGCATTTTTAACAGAACTAGAATATCCTAAAATATGTACAGAACAACAAAAGCCCCCAAATAACCAAAGCAAGTATTTTTCTTGAAAAAGAAAAAGCTAGAGATGTCACAGTTTTGGACTTCAAGCTATATAACAAAGCTGTAGTGATCAAGACAGTATGGTACTAGCACAAAAACAGACAACATAGGTCGGTGGAACAGAACAGAAAACCCCGAAATGGACCCACAACTACCTGGTCAACTAATCTTCAATAAAGCAGGAAAGAATATCCACTGGAGAAAAGACAGTCTCTTCAACAAATGGTGTTGGGAAAACTGGACAGCAGCATGCAGAAGAATGAAACTGGACCACTTTCTTACACCATACACAAAAATAAATTAAAAATGGATGAATGATTTAAAAATCTGAGACAGGAAACCGTCAAAATCCTAGAGGAGACACAGGCAGCAACTCTTTGGCATTAACTGTAGCGACTTCTTACTGGACATATCACTAAAGGCAAGGAATACAAAAGCAGAAATGAGCTATTGGGACTTCATCAAGATAAAAAGCTTCTGCACAGCAAAGGAAACTAAATTAGAAGGCAATCTATAGAATGGGAGAAGATATTTGCAAATGACATATCTAATAAAGGGTTGATATCCAAAATTTATAAAGAACGTATCAAACTCAACAACCAAAACTCAAATAATCCAGTTAAGAAATGGGCAGAAAGGGATCCCTGGGTGGCGCAGCGGTTTGGCGCCTGCCTTTGGCCCAGGGCGCGATCCTGGAGACCCGGGATCCAATCCCACGTCGGGCTCCCGGTGCATGGAGGCTGCTTCTCCCTCTGCCTGTGTCTCTGCTTCTCTCTCTCTCTGTGTGACTATCATAAATAAATTAAAAAAAAAAAGTTTAAAAAAAAAAAGAAATGGGCAGAAGACATGAATAGATATTTTTTTCCCCAAAGAAGACATCCAGATGGCTAACAGACACATGAAAAGATGCTCAACATCTCTCATCATCAGGAAAATACTAATCAAAACCATGATGAGATACCACCTCACACCTGTCTGAGTGGCTGAAATTAACAACACAAGAAATACCAGTTATTGGTGAGGATGCAGAGAAAGAGGAACCCTCTTGCACTGTTGGTGGGAATGCAAACTAGTGCAGCCACTGTGGAAGACAGTATGGAGGCTCCTCAAAAAGTTGAAAATAGAGGAACCTGGGTGGCTCATTTGGTTAAGCATCCAACTCTTGATTTTGGCTCAGGTCATGAGTCAAGTCCCTCTTCAGTCTCCCTGCTCAGCGGGGAGTCGCTTGTCTCCCTCTCCCTTTCCCTCTGCTCACACACTCTCTCCCTCAAATAAATAAGTAAATAAATCTTTTTAAAAAGTTAAAAATATAACTACACTAAAATTCAGCAATTGCACTCTTGGGTATTACCCAAAGGGGACACAAAAATATAGATTCAAAGTGGTGCATGCACCCCGGTGTTTTTAGCAGCATAATCACCAATAGCCAAAATATGGAAAAGAAGTCAAATGTCCATCTACTGGTGAATGGATAAAGAAGATGATGTGTATATATACACACACACACTGAAATATTCTCAGCCATCAAAAACAACATCTTGCCATTTGCAATGATGTGGATGGAGCTACAGTATATCATGCTAAGTGTAATAAGTCAGAGAGAGACAAAAACCATATGTGGAGTTTAAGAAACAAAATAGATGAACATATGGGAAGGGGGAAAAAAGACAAGGAAACAAATCATAAGAGACTGTTAGTGATAAGAACAGGATTGATGAAGGAAGGTGGGTGGGCGATGGGCTAGATGGGGAGTGGGGTTAAGGAGGGCACTTGTTACAATGAGCACTGGGTGTTGTATATAAGTGATGAATCACCAAATTCTATTCCTGAACCAATATTGCACTCTATTTTAACTAACTAGACTTTAAATAAAAATTTGAAGAAAAAAATAAGTTATAAAATCCATGAGGCAAAAAGTTATAAATGTCTATGGGTTTAAGCTAAGAATAGAAAGTAGAACAATGAATAACTATAGCTATCAGAATATAATCGATTAGAAGTATATTTTAAAAGAGTAAAAATAGAAAGCTTGGGAGTTAGGGAAATAAATTAGGGAAAAGAAAAAAACAATGAAATTAGCACTGGCTAGAGGCAGATAAGGAATAAAATTTTATAAGAGAAAACTGTTTTTAAATGTATGGATCAGAGAGATGAACACTTTTACCTTGTTTTTCTTCATCTCCTGCCTTAAGTCTCATACCTTATCAGTGGGGAAGACATTTATATACTAGAATTCCAGTGAACAAAGAAGTGTCAGTGACTATTTTGATATGAAAGAACTTTTTGAACTACAGAACTTGGTTCTGTAGAACCAAATGAATATAAAGCATTATTTGTTGCCTGTGTGGCTAGAAATGGATGACAGAGTACATAAAAGAAGGCTAGTGTCCACATTATTTAGATATTACACTCTGGGTGGTCAAAATATTGAATGTTCTTTGAAAGCAGGTAAATTGCTATCATAGAAACTAGAATCAATCAATGTACATTTGACACAAGTAACATGATTCTTAAAAAATATATTTATCATTTGTATTTATATCAGGATGACGTGTACTAGTTTTGGTCTCTGAATTGTCTCCTAGGTTTGGTGGAATAAATTGGTATTTGTAGAAGCAGAGTAAGTGAGGTTTCAGGATAGATGGCTGAAACATTTTTCAGCTTGAACAAGCAACATTTTCTCGGTGAGGTCTTTTATTCTCCTTGACAGATTTAATGAAGATAACCATTACTTATTTTCTGTGGCTAATTATACATGTTCTTCATGAGGAACCAAGACCAGAGAAAGGGAGAAGTTAAATGATCAAGTAAAACACTTGGGAAATTCAAAGGAGCTTATTGGTCTCCTCTTCAACTTATATTTTCCTCCTATTTGTCTATAGACACTAAGGCCTTTTACTGGCAAGGTCATTGTCTCCTGTTATGCTACCTTGCTTAGAGTAGGAAGTAGATGGATGCTTCTCCCACATAAAAGAAAAAGTTCTGCAATTAATTGGGACACTACACATCCCATATTCAATGAACCTTGGTTCATGCAATAGCTCCCTTATTAACATTTGTTTCCTGCTGCTACTCGAGACCTGTCCTGAATCTTAGTCTACTTGTCTGTGTTCACTAGATAATTTACTTTATATTTTGCTGATATTTGCTGATCCTGTTCTTATTTCACACTCATACTAAGTAAGTACCTGCAGGAGTACCTAGTCGGGTTTGAAACCATACCTCCCAGACCACCACGAGCCTCCTCTGGCGTGTCTAAAGATCTTGGTTTTAGACAAACCCAGTGATTGACTAGGGCTGAGAGCCAGAGTGCAGAGAAATATTCTAAGCCATCAAAATTTATCTCTTGCTTAAATTTATCTGCTACTGTGAAGACCTAATTTGATTTCTCCTGTTGTACATTTACACCTATCATAATTCAACCTACCATAATTCAGCCTGATTTTATTACATGAAATCCCTTAAGAAAAAAATAGATTTTTTTTTTAAAGAAGAGAGCCTGGACATTTTATTGGAAAGGTCTGTTGTATTCTGAGTTAGTTATGGTTACAGTTTCTTTTTAAAAAATATTTATTTATTCACGAGAGACACACAGAGAGAGGCAGACACAGGCAGAGGGAGAAACAAGCTCCATATGGGGAGCCCAAAGCTGAACTCATTTCCGGGACCCCAGGGTCACACCCTGAGCCTCAACCACTGAGCCACCCAGGTGTCCCTACAGTTTCTTTCTGAATAAAGTGCCCAGAAGTGGTTCCTTATGCATGAGTTGCCATGCTCTATGGGATGTAGTTCAACTGTCATACTTAAAACTAGGTCTGGGATCAGCACTTGAACCCAGATAGTAACTCCTAGATTTCCCAAAAACCTCTTAAATAGCTTGAGAAAATACCCAATAGGGACACTTGTTAAAAACTGACTTGATAATTTCTCTTTCTTGGGAGAGTATAAATAGGAGAAAGTCTGGGAAACTCAAACAACACAGCCTTAATAAACTGACATGGAATGAATGTGCAAAGGCTGTTGAGAAAGAGGAGCAAATGGAGAGACAATGTAGTCAGAGGCTGTAATAGATGTAGATATAGACACAACAAGCTGATAGAAAGAAGCCGAACATCTGGGCCTTTGAAACAGTTAAGAGAAAGCAGTGGAATGCTCACTAGGGAGCAGACACCAAAGCTGCCATTTGATTCTGAATCATGTTCTGTTTCTTTATGAGTGCTGAATTATTCAGCTACTTGGAAAATGTTTTTGGCTTTCTTACTTTACTGAGTAAAATCAACTGGATTAACCTTTGAATCTATTCATTTTAATTCTAAAGAGTCCAAACACAAAAATTATCTAGTGCTGGTGGTTCTCAGTGTGGCTCCCAGGCCATCATTATCATCATCATCATCATCATCATCATCATCACCTGGGAATTTGTTAAAAATTCAAATTCTCGGGCCCGACTCCAGACGTTCTAAATCAGAAACTCTGAAAGTAAGACCGGGCAGTCTGTGTTTTACACCCTTCAAATGATTCAAAGCACATTTGCAAACAACAGATCTGATAATCTAGCGTGACCCTCTTATTTTATAAATTATGAAAATGATGTGTATGCAGTCTGTGTTTTACACCCTTCAAATGATTCAAAGCACATTTGCAAACAACAAATCTGATAATCTAGCGTGACCCCCTTATTTTATAAATTATGAAAATGATGTGTATGCTTTCCTAGGTACCTTCTATATGCCAGAAACCAAATTATTGCATATATTCCATTCTCATGATCACCTGGAGATACAGATATTATAATTTCTATCTTACAGATGATGAACCAGTAATTTAAAGAGGACGAGTAAAGAAATAAAATGAGTAATTTTTCCAAAGACACATGTATCTTTGGATGTGCACACAGGCACATGCACACATACACATATAGGTGGCTTAATTGAGGTTAAGAATATAAAAATATCTCATGTGACTGACTCTAACATAGTTACTTTGTCTACTATTATTAATACTGCCTAAAAAATAGGATATGTAGAGATGTGATTTACTAGTTGTTCCAAAAATCAGTTGCAGAGAGGAGGGAAAAGCTAGGTTTTCTGTTCCTCATTCTGCCTTTTGTATCTAATACAGACTGCCATTTCATATAAAATCATGGCATAGACCAATGGGACAAAAGTTATAGAACTCAGCAACAGGTTAATGCATGTAAAATCTTGCTATATGATAGAGAAGGCTCTGCAAGGATAGCTGCTCAGTTAAGTGTGGGGACAAATTTGATTCTATGGTGAAATGAAGTTGGGCCTCTCATACAAAGGTGATTTCTAAGTTAATGTAATGTGATTAGAAAAATGCCAGCAGAGTTAATGCTAAACCAGGAAAGAAATATCTTGTGACATAAAGGTAGGAAAGGTTAAACAAGTTTGCAAATGTGTAAAATATGAAGTAAAAATTAATGGGCTAGATTACAATGAAGATTTCTGTTCTGTGAAGGAAACTGCATACTATGTTAAAAGATGAGTAAGAGATCTCTTAGTCTAACAAGAGATTAGCATTTAGAATAAACAAGGAAGTCTTGAAAAATCTCTACAGGAATTTCAGGAAGCCTAATAAAAATGTGGATAAGCAGTTCACACATAATAACTGACCTGAAATAGCTATGAATGATGTGAAGAAATGCTCAGTTGGATCTGAATTTAGAAAAGTGCCAAGCAAAGCATTGTGTGGTATGATTTTTACATCCATCAGCATGGCAAAAATTTAAAAGCCAGCTAATAATATCAAGGATTTGTGATTATGTGGGGGTTTACCAGATATCTATTGCTATGTGACAAACCATCCCCAAACCTAGTAGCTTAAAATAACACAAACAATTTTGAACATTATTTTGAAGAACACAAAATTGTGAAGAACACAATTTTGCTCATTAATCTGCAGTTTTGTCAGGGCTTACTCTGCTCAGCTCTACTTGTCAACTAAAGTGAAGTCTGGAGAATAAAATAACCTGAAGGCTTGTTTACTCAAATACTAGCTTTTGAAACTGTCTGTTTGCTGGATTACCCATGCATGGCCTGGACTTCCATCCGGCCTGGACTTTCTTACAACATGCAGAAAGATTCTCAAAGCCAAAGTTCTGAGAGAGTGAGAATATACAGCAGGAGTCGTACTGTCGCTTTATGACCCAACGTCAGATGTCATGCAGCATCTCTTGCTTTGTTGCGACAGTCATAAAGGACTTTCCAAGGTCAATGCCTCCTGATGGGAGCATGGCAAAGTTCTGGAAGGACTTGGAATGTGGAATGGAAAATACTGCTTGTGGTGAACTTTATAAAGTATAAGTTGCTCCATGAAGAATATGTAACTCTCCTACGTTATGGTCTGATTGTAAGCTGATACATTTGGGGAAAAAAATCTAGAGAAATAGTGGAAGGAGGTATATAGTAGATCTTAATGGCCCAGCAATCCTTGTATGGATATATAGTTCCAAAGACCGTTGACCCTAGTCCGTAACGGTGCACGTACAACGATGTTTAAGACGGCCTTGTTTGTAACAATGGGAGTTGAAGTGAGTCTGAGCATTTAACCCTGTGGGAGTTAGACAGCCCTGAGAAGATGAATTAGATCAATATAGAGAATTTGTTTAGATTTTCAAAATGGTATTTAGGACTAGAAAAAAATTAATTTAACAGTATATACAAACATAAAGCACCACTGAAATTTTCAAAGATATATAGGTATATAGGAAATAGAGAAAGCAGTTAAAAAGTTAGTATTTGCATGTCAATTACTGTCATGTTAATTACTATGTATAGTGTAATAGTATAATAGGTAATAGTACAGCATCACTATACATCCTTGCTAAGGTTTCTGAATTAGTTAAAAAAAAATTGACTAAAATGCAAAATGTAAATGACTTCACTCTATATGGAATTCCCAGGAGTAAAATGTTGTAGAATCTTAATAGTAATACTAGTGATTTTCCTTGAATGTTGCTTATCTTTGTTTTTTTATTTAGGTAAAAAGATTTATTAAGAAAAAAAATAGATTAATTAAAGTAAAAGGACATTCTAGACTCCTGGTTAATGATATCTTTTTTTTTTCCTTAAGTTTTCCAGAAAACTGCCAGACTCACAAATAAAAATTATAGGTGGTATGGAGGTCAAATTACAAATAAAAATGGTTTTGTATTTTAAAGATTTTATTTGTTTATTCATGAGAGACACAGAGGGAGAGAGAGGCAGAGACACAGGCAGAGGGAGAAGCAGGCTCCATGCAGGGAGCCCGACGTGGGACTTGATCCCAGGACTCCAGCATCACGCCCTGAGCCAAAGGCGGTGCTAAACTGCTGAGCCATCTGGGCTGCCCCTAAAAATGGTTCTAATACATGTCTTTAATAGTATTTATATATTGGTGAATTGCAAATTTTGGTTTTTATTTATATATCTATATCTATATCTATCTATATATGTGCATTTTCAGTTTAGATTGGGAGAGGTAAAAGTTTGGCTGATTGGTCATTACTATGTGATTGAAAAAAAATCTCTTCTTTGCCTAACAAGATAATTTGTGTATAACTTATTTCTATTTCAGGTTCTGTTGAAGAGTCCACTATTTATATGCCTAACTCTGGCCAAAGCTTCAGAATCTTTAGTTTATATTGGAGCTTCTGTATTTTTGCCTATATATATAGAAAATCAGTTTATATTAACACACTCTACAGCAACTAAAATTGCAGGTAGACCTTTTCTGCTCATTGTACTTATTTTGAAGTTTTTATGTAAAATTTTCTTGTATGCATCTATGAAATATTTCAAATAAGCATAAAGTAGGAGTGAGAGCATTTACTCAAGTTTTATTTTATTGTTATTTTAAAGTGATTCCATGTATTACTCAATACTCATCACAATAAAATATACTCTTAATCCCCTTTATTTTACTGACTTCCCCACCTGCCTCCCCTCTGACAACCACCAGCTTATTATTTGTATTTAGAGTTGGGGTATTTGTCCCTTTTTTCTTTCTTTGTTTTGTTTCTCATATTCCACATATGAGTGAAATCATATGGTATTTATTTTTTCTGACTTATTTCACTCAGCATTGTACTCTCTAAGACCATCCATGCTGTTGTGAATGGCAAGATTAAGTTCTTTTTTATGGTTGAGTAATATTACATTGTCTATATATTCCACATTGTCTTTATCCATTCACCTATCAATGGACTCTTCAGCTACTTCTATAATTTGGCTTTGTAAATAATGCTGCAACAAACGTAGGGAGGCATATTTCTCCTCCAAAATAGTGTTGTTGTATTCTTTGGATAAATTCCTAGTAGTGGAATTACTTGACCATAAAGTAATTTTATTTTAAAATTTTTTCCATACTGTTTGTACCAGTTTGTATTCCCACCAATGGGTGCACAAGTGTTCCTCTCTCTCCACATCTTTGCCAACCCTGTTTCTTCTGTTTTTGATTTTAGCCATTCTGACAGGTGTGGTGATACCTGATTGTGGTTTTGATTTGCATTTTCCTGATAATGAGTGATGTTGAATAACTTTTCATGTGTCTAAAATGTGTTTCTTGTAGGCAGCACATGAATGCTATTTATTTATTTGAGAGAGAGAGAGGTGGGGAGAGGGACTGAGGCTGAGAGAGAGAGAGGTGGGGAGAGGGACTGAGGCAGAGAGAGAAAGAGAGAAGGAGAAAGAGAGAGAGAGAGAATATCTTTCAGGCTCCATGCCCTTCGTGGAAACTGACATGGGGCTTGATCACATGACCCTGAGATCATGACCTGAGCCCAAATAAAGAGTTGGATGCTTAACCAAATAAACCATCCAAGTGTCCGCCTTACTCTGTCTATTTTTGTAATTCTTCTCTGTTTCTTCTTCTCTTGTAATTAATGACTTTCTTTAGTGTAAAAAATGACTTTTTTTTAATCTCTGGATTGCTTTCACTTTATTTTTTATATGTCATTATAGGTTTTTGGTTTTTGGTTACCATGAAGTTTTATATAAGATCCTAAGTATGTGACAATCCATATTTGATTGATGATTGCTTTAGTTTGAATGCATTTTAAAAGCTTTCTATTTCCATTCTCTACCCTCCATGTTTTATATAGTGCTTTTGCATTTTTAAATTTTATGAAACCCTTAACTAATTTTTAGATGTAGTTGGTTTTTACTACTTTTGTCCTTTAACCTTCATACAAGCTTTATTAGTGATCTACTAGCTTTACTATATATTTGTTTTTACCAGTGGAAATTTTCCTTTTATAATTTCTTCTAGCTATGGCTTTTTATTTTCCACTTAAAGAAGTCTTTTTAACCTTTCTTATAAGGCTGGTTTAATGGTGATGAATTCTTAACTTCTGTATGGGAAATTCTTTTTCTCGCATAAATTCTGAATGATAATCTTTCTGGGTAGAGTATTCTTGGTTGTAGTTTTCTTCTTTCAGCACTTTGAATATTTAGGCTACTCCCTTAGGGCCTGTAATTTTTCTACTGAAAAATCAGGAGATAACCTTACAGGGTTTCCCTTCTATGTAACTAGTTACTTTATGTAACTATTTGGCTGGTGTTTCTTTAAGCACTTATGAATTATGAATATGAATATCCCTATGGCCTGAATATACCATTTTCACTTGACGAGTAAGTAAGACTGGTCAAATAGTTGTGAATCTGATTTGGTGTATCTCAAAATGAGAATATCAGTCCACAGAGTCACAAAGCCTGCTTGCATCAGGGCTTCAGTTCTGACAAGAGGCTAGTAGTAAGCTAAGAGTTGTTTTTCCAACTTAGCTGTTTTAGGGAGTCAGTGAACCCCAGGGAATGCTTCTGAACGGAGGCTGGCTCCCTCTTACAGAGGCTCTAGTACACTAAATCATCAGTTATAGAGACCTGGAGCTCAAATGGGTCATTAGGTTTGTGTACCTCAAAGCAAGAAGTGTACCATAGCCTGTTGCTTGGCTTTAAACGTAGGTCCAGATTACACCCATTGTAGGTTAGCTGAGAGAATTAACCACTGAAATAGAGTATCCATATGAGTCATCTACTCTCTGTAATACTCAAGAGTCCAAAGTGATGCCCTGCGACCTTGTGGTTGAGGGGAAGAAGGACAATAATTTGTCCCTAATTGCCAGAGTGGTTGAGCATTTTGAATCTGTCTGCATTGTTCCCCCAAAACTTAATGAGCTGTCTTCTGGGTTTCATTGAGCTTTATCAGTCATCTTTGCTGATGAAGATATGGTTACACCAAAGTTGGAGCCTTTGAGGCTGAGACTTCTGACCTTCCATCCAACCAGATATTTATCTATCATTGAAAGCTTTTGGCATTGGTGAGTAATGTACTCACAATAAATCCTGACCTACCTCTTTGTAGTAGGAAATGTTAGGGGAGTTTAGGGAATACTGCAGATTTATTATTCGTGGCCTTATAGCGTGAATGAGAATTGGTCTTTGTCTTTGGTTGCTAATGGGATCCAAAAGAAGGTTTTGACAATGTCCAAGACAGCGTCTCAAAGTGCCATTCATGTGTGCCATAAATTTAGTTACTTCATAATATCTGGAACTTCAAGGGATATAGGAGCAACAACTAAATTGAATTGGTGGTTAATCTGTTAATCTCAATTCTCTGATAACCATTTTCGGTGGGCATAAGTTCTGTTGAATTGAGTTCTTGCTCAATTCTTACTCTCTTACTAGCCCTGCTTCCTTTAAGACCATAAGTAAGCCTGGGATTTTTCTTTCCCATCCTAGGATTCTATGTTACTTCTGTTAGGCAAGAAGAGACAGGGGCACAGTTTTGGGTATTTCAACTTATGTATTTCATCTTTACTTTTGAAGTTTAGGAGCATGTATAGTACAAGTTTTAAGTGTAATTACCAATTATACCTTTTAGAATTGAACATACAATTGAAAGCCACATCATTAGTATATTGAAGCAACAGCAAAAGCACATTGAAATTGTCCAAATCCTCACACACAAGGTCACTTTGCCTCCTTTTCAGAGGCATTTTAAGAATCCAAAGTCTGTAGTGCCTCATCTATGATTTTACACAGGAAAATGTCTTTCTTAGGGTATCTTGCTGAGAGGGTGACAATGTTATAGAAAAACAACCCTGAGATGTTTTACTTTTGTCTTAGAATAGATCCAGGTTTGGCATAATAGACTGTAGGAGGAATCGAGCCCACAGACAGTCCATCTATGACCGGTTTGTTACAATGGGGCAGACCTGGGATTTTTATGGTTTCAGATCTCATATTTAAGCCCTTAATCCATTTTGAGTTTATTTTTGTATAGTATAAGGGAGTGGCCCAATTTCATATTTTTGCACATCCATGTCCAGTCTTCCCGACACCATTTGTTGAAGAGACTGTCATCTTTTTCCCATTGCATATTCTTTGCTACTTTGTTGAAGATTAATTAACCAAATAGTTTTGGGTTTATTTCTGGGTTTTCTATTCTCTTCTGGTCTATATATTTTTCTATATATTTTTGTGCCAGTGCCATACTTTTTACAGCTTTCTAATGTAACTTGAAGTCTGGAATTGTGATACCTCCAACATTGCTTTTATTTTTTAGGGTAACTTTGGCTATTTGTGATCTTTTATGGTTCCATACAAATTTTAGGATTGTTCATTCTAGCTCTGTGAAAAATGCTGTTGGTGTTTTGACAGGGATCGCTTTAGATATGTAGTTTGCTTTGGGTAATATGGACATTTTGACCATATTTGTTCTTCTTCCAATCCATGATCATGGAATGTCTTTCCATTTCTTTGTGTCATCTTCAATTTCTTTCATCAATGTTTTATAGTTTTTAGACTACAGGTCTTTTACCTCTTTATTTAAACTTATTCCTAGGTATTTTATTATTTTTGGTGCAATTGGAATGGCAATTTATTTATTTATTTTATTTTATTTTATTAAGTTATTTTCTTAACTTCTCTTTATGCTGCTTTGTTATTTGTGT
Organism: Vulpes vulpes; assembly: GCF_048418805.1. Taxonomy (NCBI): domain Eukaryota; kingdom Metazoa; phylum Chordata; class Mammalia; order Carnivora; family Canidae; genus Vulpes; species Vulpes vulpes. Next base: position 56,580,698 of record NC_132793.1, read on the forward strand.
ATAGAAATGCAACAGATTTCTGTAGATTGGTTTTATATATCACGACTACTGAATTTATCAGTTCCAATAATTTTTTGGTAGAGTCTTTAGGGTTTTCTATATATAGTATCATGTCATCTGCACATAGGAAAAGTTTTACCTCTTCCTCACCAATTTGGATGCCTTTTATTTCTTTTTGTTGTCCGATTACTATGACTGGGACTTCCAATACTATATTGAATAAAAGTGGTGAAAGTGGGTATTCATGTCTTATTCCTGACCTTGGGGGAAAAGCTCTCAGTTTTTCCCCATTGCAGGTGATGTTAGCCATGAGTTTTTCATTTAAGGCTGTTATTATGTTGAGATATGTTCACTCTAAATCTACATTGTTGAGGGCTTTTATCATGAATGGATGTTGTACTTTGTCAAATACTTTTTCTTCATTTATTGAAATGATCATATGGTTTTCTAATTTATTTTTTGATCATATGGTTTTTATCCTTTCTCATTGATGTGATTACCACCTTGATTGAATTGTGAGTATCAAATCATCTTTGTAGCCTGGCAGTAAATCCCACTGGATTGTGGTGGATAATTTTTTAATTTATTGTTGAATTCAGTTTGCCAATATTTTGTTTAGTATTTTTGCATCTATATTATCAGGGATGTTAGCCTTTTGTTCTTTTTTTTCATAGTTCTTTACCTGGTTTTAGTATCAGGGTAATTCTGACTGCATAGAATTAATTTGGAAGTTTTCTTTCCTCTTCTATTTTTTTGGGAAAATTTTGAGAACAAGTATTCACTCTTTAAATGTTGGGTAGAATTCACCTGTGAAGTCATCCTGCCATGGACTTTTGTTTCTTGGGAGTATTTTGGCTACTGATTCAAATTCATTGCTGGTAATCAGTCTGTTCAAGTTTTCTTTTTCTTCTTGTTTCAGTTTTGTTAGAGTATGTTTCTAGGAATTGGTCCTTCCCGTCTAAGTTGTATGATTTGTTGGCATATAATTTTTCATAAGATTCTCTTACAATCCTTTGTATTTCTGTGGTGTTGGTTGTTATTTTTCCTCTTTTATTTGTGATTTTATTTGAGTCCTTTTTTGTTGTTGCATCTGACTAAAGGTTTGTCAATTTGGTTTATCTTTCCAAAAGACCAGCTTCTGGTTTCATTGATCTGTTTTTTTTTTTTTTTTTGTAGTTTCTGTATCATTTATTTCTGTTCTTATCTTTATTATTTCCTTCCTTCTGCTGGTTTGGGGTTTTGTTTGTTGTTCTTTTCTAGTTTCTTTAGGTGTAAGGTTAGGGAGTTAATTTGAGATTTTTCTTGCTACTTGATGTAGACCTTTATTACTATGAACTTTTCTCTTAAATTTGCTTTTGCTGCCTCCCAAAGATTTTAGACTATTGTGTTTTCATTTTTGTTTTTCTCTATGTAATTTTTGATTTGTTTTTTGATGTCTTGCTTGACCCATTCATTGTTGAGTAGTGTGTTATTTAGCCTCCATGTATTATGGTCTTTCCACATTTTTTTTCTTGTAGTTGATTTCTAGTTTCATAGTATTATGGTCAGAAAAGATACATGGTATGACTTAAGTCTTTTTGAATTTGTTGAGATTGTTTCGTGGCCTAATATGTGATTTCTTTTGGAGAATGTTCCATGTATACTTGAAAAAAATTATAATTTGGTGTTTTAGGAGGGAATATTCTGAACATATCTGTTAACTCTACCTGGCCCAGCAGGTTATTCAAAGCCATTGTTTCCTTGTTGGTTTTCTGTATGTAGGATCTGTCCAGGGCTGTAAGTGGGGTGTTAAAGTGTCCTACTATTACCATATTACTATTGCTTATTTCCTGTATGTTTTTTATTAACCTTTTAGGTATTTATTTGGCTGCTTTCACGTGGGATGCATAAATATTTACAATTGTTAGGTCTTGTTGGACTTTACTTTTTATTATTATAGAGTGTCCTTCTTTGTCTCTTGTTACAGGTTAAAGTCTATTTTGTCCAAAAAAAGTATTGCTACCCCAGCTTTCTTTTCACACCCATTTGCATGATAAATATTTCTCTATCCCCTCACATTCAATCTGTGAGTATCTTTACATCTGATACCCATCTGATACCTGAGTCTTTTGTAAGCAGAATATAGATGAGTCTTTTGATTGGAGCATTTAGTCCATTTACATTTAAAGTAATTATTGATAGATATAAATTTATCACCATTTTATTACTTGTTTTGTGGTTTTTCTTGTATTTCTCATCTGATCAGTTCTCTTTTTTGCTCTCTTCTCTCACAGTTCATACTTGGGTTCTTTTCTCTTTATTTTTTTGCATATTAATGGGTTTTGATTGTGGTTACCATTAGGTTTGTATATAACGTCTTCTGCATATAGCAGTTTATATTAAGTTGATGGTCACATATGTTTGAGCTTGTTCTTTACTCTTCATCCTCTCCTCCCCCCATGTTTTTGGTAAGGTATCATAATTTACATCTTTGTATTTTGTGTGTTCCTTGACTGATTTTTACAGATATGCTTATTTTTCACTGCTTTTTACACTTCCTGTTTTTCTTACTCTTATTGTTTTTGTTTTTCTCTCACAAAATCTCCTTTACATTTCTTGTAGGGCTGGCTTAGTGGTTAAGAATTCTTTTAGCTTTGGTTTGTCTGGAAACTCTATCTCTCCTTTTTTTTTTTAAAAGATTTTATTTATTTATTCATGAGATAGACAGAGAGAGAGAGAGAGAGAGAGAGAGAGAGAGACAGGCAGAGGGAAAAGCAGGCTCCATGCAGGGAACCTGATGTGGGACTTGGTCCCAGGACTCCAGGATCATGCCCTGGGCCGAAGGCAGGTGCTTAACTGCTGAGCCACCCAGCGATTCCCTTTATCTCTCCTTCTACTCTGAATGTTAGCTTTGCTAGATGGAGTATTCTTGACTGTAGATTTTTTCCTTTCATGCCACTTTCTTCTGGCCTGCAAAGTTTATGCTGAAAAATCTGCTGATAGCCTTATGGTGCTTTCCTTGTGTGTAACTGTCTTCTTTTCTCCTACTGCTTCCCCTTGCCCTTTCTTACTGCTTTTAAAATACTCTTTTTATCACTGCTTCTTGCATTTTTAGTTACTGTGTGTCTTGATGTGGCCATCTTGAGTTGATTTTTTTGGGAAATTTCTGTGCCTCCTGGATCTGGATAACTGACTCCTTTCCCAGATTAGGGAATATTCAACTATTCTTTATTCTTCTAGAATCACTATAATGTGAATGTTACTATGCCTGTTGGAGTAACTGAGTACCCTAAGTCTATTCTCGTTTTGCATGATTTCTTTTACCTCACCTGATCAGCTTGATTACTTTCCATTATTCTGTTCTTCAAGTCTCTAATTTGTTCTGCCACTTCTTCTATCCTGCTATTTATTCCATCTAGTGTATTTTTAATTTAATTTGTTGTGTTCTTCATTTCTAATTGGTTCTTTCTTTGTGTTTTCTATCACTTTTGAAGGGTGTCATTGATATTCTCCACTGTTTATTCAAATCCAGGGAGTATCTTCATGATCATTATTTTAAATTCTCTATCAGGCATATACTTCTATCTGTTTCACTTAGATATCTTGCTGTGGTTTTGTTTTTTCCTCTTCTTTCATTTGGGACATATTTCTCTGTCTCCTCATTTTGTCTAACTCTCTGTGTCCATTTCTCTATGTCTGCCCCCTAGTTTTGAAAGTAATGGCTTTATGAAGAAGAGGTCCTGTAGTGCTCTGCAGTGCAGAGTCCTTTTATGTTGACCAGAACCTGGCACTTCAGGAATGCTTCCTGTGTGTGTTGCATGTACCCAACTATTGTGTCCTGGCTAATTTTCCCTTCAGTTTAGTCAAGTTCAGAGGCTCTCTTTGCCTGTTGTGTGCAGTGTGCAGTCCCCAGTCAAGGTGGGGAACAGTTTTAACTAGGTACACCTCAAGCTTCCACAGGGCGTACTCCTCTTGCTGGAGCTGAGGCCCCTAAAACATATGAGTTAGGAGGTATGGTGTTGTCAAGATTTGTACCAGTCTTCTGGAGAAAGGGACCTACAGCCCTGGGACTGAGGTAAATATGACTGGAAAGGGTGGATCTGCTGAAGTCTGGGGGTTCAGGGCATGGTGTAAGCAAGTTAGGTAATGAATGTGGGTACAACTCTGGGGGAACATAATCTTATAATAGATAGACAGTAATCATGCTCACCTTTTGATCCAGAAGAAAACATTATCTTTGTTATACTTGACAGTAAATGTATCTTCTCTTAATTCTAGGAGGGACACGATAATCTGTTTTCCAAAACTATGAGCAAACTTGCCTTCTTCTCTTGAGGAGAACACTATCTCTATTATCCAAGGCTGTTTTTTCACTATACCCATATCCCTGAAAAGATAGAACAAAGATAAATCAGGGATTCTGCTTGCTAGATATAGATAAACATGAGATACATGGAGAATTGCTGCCTGATAAATATAATAGTAATTATATTACATAGGAATAAAGATTTTCAGATTAGTCTGACAATTCAGTATGTTACCTGCAAGAGATACTCCTTAAATATGAGGAAATGAAAAGGTAGAAAATCCAGGATAGAAAAAGTTCTAGTATGTGAATGCTAACCAGAAGGAAAGATGGTATAACTATAGTAATTTTAAATGACATATTCTCCAATGCAAGAGGCATTACTTGTTATGAAAAGATCATTTATAATGACAGGACAGTCAGCCAGTGAGGCAGATGAAACAGTTATACATGGGCATACCCTCAACAATGTAGATTTAAGATAAATAAAACAAATAGATCACTTAGATTTTGATGACATTGAGTCAATTAGGTATCCTTATGCAAAAGGTAAATGTTGACCTCTACCTCACTACAAACACAAGTATCAATTCTAGATGTATTGTAGATCTAAATGTATATGGTAAGACTATAAAGCTTTTTAGAATAAAATATAGGAAATTATTTAATGGCCTTAGAGAAGACAAAGATTTTTTTATATAGGACAGAAATCACATAATAACCATAAAGGAGAAAAATGGTATTAAATTAAAATTTAAGAATTGTGTTCATCAAATGTCAGCATAAGGAGTAAAAATGAAAGCAGACAATCTTTTCAATAGAAATATTCTACAAAGAACTTAAGTCTATAATATGTAAAAATATCTATAAGTAGTGAGTTAAGTAATCCAATAAAGATGGACAAAAGTATTCTATAGAAGATGATATCCACTGGACATTATTCATATGAAAGTGGGTTCACTTTCATTGGTTTTTAAGGAAACACATATTAAAACCACAAGGCAATACCATTATTCATTCACCACAATGGCTAAAATGAAAAAGAGAAATACACGTTGGTATGGATGTGGAGTGGTGGCATTTTATCCACTACTGGTAAATGTGTAAATGGCTTAATCATTTTATAAATCTGTTTGGCAATATCACAAAAATCTGAACATGTACATATTCCCTCATTCAGGACCTCCACTCCTAGTTATATACCAAACATAAGTTTGTCTCTTAAGAACATACCTAGAAGAAATGCATATTTTTTAAAAAGGACATGTACATGAATTTTTAAAGTTGCATCACAATTCACAATATCACAGTGAGTAAGTTGTGGTGTATATATATTCTAGAATGCTATTTAGCAATGAGAAGGTATCATCTATTGTCATATATAAAAACGTGGGTGAATTTTTCAAAGATCATACCAAACAAAAGAAGCCTTAATGTACTTATACTTTATGATCCATATTTTATAAAATCCTCTAAGTGCATGAAAGAACCTCTAATCTTCTGGCAATGTTGGATTTTTTATATGGGTTGTGGCTTCATAGGAGCATTCACTTTGAAAACTCATAAGTATGTACAATTGTGATTTGTGTACTTTTCTATATACCAGTGAAATCTTTACGTAAAAAGTTGATTGGAGATTCTGTGCATTGGTTGATTTTTCAACTGTTTAGTTTCCTTTTGGGAGAGGCTTCAAAGAGCTGGCCATTTAGTTTTTGAAATCCCTGCATCCAGGATTTTCTTATCGCCCAGTGCAATTGGCCTGACAGCCAATATTTTCTTAGCTGAGTTGCATTCTCAGTTTTCTGCTCACAAATGTGCTTGGTTTCCCCAAATCCGATAGTTGTTTGGTTCAAGTTGAATAAACCAAAGGTCTTTTCCTGGGTCAGTTATATGGAGTAGAGATGGAGATAGGACTTGGAGCTAACATTTTATATAGACTGGCATCCATTCCCCTTGTTTTTACCTTTATCCCCCTCCTTTTTAGTGGTAGCTCATTGCCCTTAATTTCTGAGACTCTAGGGTAAAATATGGTTTACTTCTTGATTTCCCTACCCACAGGCTTACTTCTCTGAAGTCTGCTGACTCAGTTCCAATTCCTACAATTTTCTTGATAAATACTGCCTCCACTCTATTTATTTGTATTTTTTTGCTTTCTAAAGAATTTGTTTGTAAGTCTACCTTTTATCAAATACTCATATGTTTGCTTTGTGGCCAGATACTTTTCTAAGTGTTTAAATATTGACTCACTTAATTCTAACAACCTTATCATGGTGGTATAATTATTTACAGATTTTCCTTAGTAGCACCTCATCCACTTAGGTATAATCATTATTTTTCTGTTCTAAGTATTTTAAAATTATAATTATCATATTTTCATTTAAGCCATATTTATTGAGAAAAGCTTTTAGTTTCTAAATATATGGTTTTGTTTCTCTTTTTAGATAACTGTTCACATTGAGTATTAGTTTCCATAGCTTGCTTTCTTTCTTCTTTCTTTCTTTTTTCTATCTATCTTTCTTTCTTTTTTCTTTCTTTCTTTCTTTCTTTCTTTCTTTCTTTCTTTCTTTCTTTCTTTCTTTCTTTCTTTCTCTTTCTTGATTTTATTTATTTATTCATGAGAGATGCAGAGACAGAGACACAGGCAGAGGGAGAAGCAGACTCCTTGCAGGGAGCCCAGTGTTGGGCTGGATCTCCCAACCCATGATCCAGGATCATGCCCTGAGCCGAAGACAGATGCTCAACCATTGAGTCATGGTCTCCCCTCTTATTAACATCTTACATTAGTATAGTAGTTTTGTTATAATTAATGAACCAATATAGTACTAAGTAAAGTCAATATTTTTATTTCCTTAGCTTTTACAAAATGTCCTTTTTTCTATTCCCGGATCTCACTCAGGATACATTACCTTTAGTTGTCATGTCATAGAATTCTATTGGGCTTGACAGCTTCTAAGTCTTCCATTGTGTTTTATGACATTGGCTGGTTTGAGGAGTGCTGGTCAGGTATTTTTTAGAATGTTCCTTTTTTGGGAATTGTCTGATTTTTTTCCCCCTGTGATTAGACAGTGGTTATGGGTTTTATTTATTTTTTAAAATTTCCAGGCGCCCTGGTTATGGATTTTTTTTAAAAAGATTTATTTATTTATTCACGAGAGACAGAGAGAGAGAGAGAGAGAGAGAGAGGCAGAGACACAGGCAGAGGGACAAGCAGGCTCCCTGCAGGGAGCCCGATGTGGGACTGGATCCTGAGTCTCCAGGATCAGGCCCTGGGCTGAAGGCAGGGCTAAACTGCTGAGCCACCAGAGCTGCCCCTGGTTATGGATTTTAGAAGGAAGATCACAGAAGTAAAATGACATTTTCACCAAATCCTTTCAAGGGTGCATATTATCACCATGGCTTATTACTTTGGAATTTGACCTTGTTCAACTGAGTCATGTTAACCATATTTCTCCACTGTATTCATTGTCTTTTAACTACTTGTTTTGGTTATTCTCTTTTCTCTCTCTCTCTCTCTTTTATTACATAGGGGATGAATAATGATGTTCTTATCCAATTTATAAGCTTTTCAAATGTCTCTGGTCTGGGACTTCCATTTTTATTTTAACAATTATATTTTTAAATGTCTAGATTTACTGTTTTTTGTTCATCTGCGCTTATTTAATTCCTTTGACTTTTTATTTAATTTTTCATTTTTATGGAAGTTATACTGTCATTTATCTTTTTGAGCATCCTAAAATTAGTATTTACAAGTCTCCCACAGACTCTCAATGATATCAATTTAATCTGTTGTTAATGGGACTCTTTTTTTTTTTTTTTGCCTTATATTTCTTTTGCTATATTACTATGTAAATCTACCACTTTATGTTTAGAGCAAAGGAGATTACATTGATATATGCATTCACTGTGCTACTTTCATATGATTGAATATTTTCCAATTATTATATATTTCTTATATTTATAAATAATTATATTTCTTCTTCCTCCACATCCTCCTCTTACTCCTCCTGCTTGCCTCTAACCCTTTATGCTTGATTGAAAAGAAAACTATTTCTCATAATGACTATTCTGAAATCCCACTTTGTTGTGAGATTTCTAATATTGCACACCCATTCACAGAACCAGTGGGTGGCTTAGTTTAATTTTTTGTAATGAATCTGTTTCTGAACTCTTATCATGGGCATGTCTCTTGCTATAAACTATAAATCCAGGCAGCTATCCAATAATAGTTCTGAATAAGACAGTTCTTGTCTTCTGTTTTGCATGGATAAGTTCTGGGTTTATCTTAGATGCCATTATCACAAAGGAGCAAAATTTCTCCATCATTCCATTAGGCCTCTAGCTTCAACCCTATTCCCAAATTAGTACTTCTTTTAAGGTTCAGGTTCATTGAGATATTTATCATGCCTTTAGATTTTCATTGTCTTTTTATTTAAATCTATGTTGTTTGGAGCAGAGGGATTGCATCAACATATGAATTTTCTGTACTATATTTAGCTGACTATTTTTTTTTAACTGTTTTCTTCTCCTCCTCCTCCTTTCTTTTAGGATTTGTTTTATTTCCAGGAGGTGCACTTGGCCAACTTCTGGGAGGTACCATTGCTTCCATGTTACACATGTCTTGTAAAGCCCTTATGAGATTTGTAATGGTTACATCTGTTATATCAGTTATATTCTTTGGGTTTGTAATTTTTGTACACTGTGATCCAGTACCATTTGCTGGGATCAATGAAGATTATGACGGGTAAATATTATTTTGTATATTTGATTTTTACATTCAAACCAACAATGTATTTCTCAGTTAATAATTATTTATCTAGTAACCCAATATGTTTATACCATTCTTGGAATTATTCAACATGTAAAAGAAATATAAAGCATACTTTCACCTTTCATAATAACGGCAGAAATATCATGATGGTAGCTTGTGATACGGCTGCTTATGTATTCATAAAGTACTAATAAAAAAAGCACTGAAATGGTTCAGAACCTAGAAATCATATTCTGTATTAAAGTGGCTAACAACTAGGAGACAATACTATCTATACAAAGCCTTACCTTGTGTTCCTGAATTGGTATGTCTGTCTTTTTATAGACATCAAAGAATAGAAATGAAGTACATCTGAAAGTATGGTATAGTAATGTCTCCTTTAAGGTAACCATGCAAAAATTCAAAGAACTTGGCAGAGATTGATATTTAATACAGGGGAACAGAATTCAAATAGAAAACCTTAGGACTGAGCAAGTAAAATAAGTAAGGAGAATAAGATTTTCAGTTCTATCTTCAATGGAGTAGCTTGTGGCAGGTCTATAGGCCCACTGAGATCAACTATAAAAATACTGAGTCAAGTTTAAAGACCCGTCTAAAGGCATCAGAGGACTGTTTAGGCAAATAGGAATTCAAAGGCCAAAATTCTGGAATGAGGCAGACCCTTAAGAAGTATCTTTCTGCAGTTGCATACTTTAAAGATATTTGCTAATTCTCAATACTAGCAAGAAGCTGAGAATTTGGGCAAAGGTCTGGACAAAAATCACCTATTAGATGACAAGAAATCAGCATACATTAGTGACTGATGTGTCAACCTAGAGTCAAAAACAGGGTCGAGCAGGATATCAGAAGAGAGAGAGACAAATGAGACAACACTCTTGGGTTTTCACTCAATACATTTGCTGAAGCTGAATACATTTGTAAGAGGCTGAAATCAAGCAGAAATCTTTAAAAAAGTAGAGGAAAATTCTAACACTATTGTGATACTCTGTAGATAAGAGTGAGTTTAGAATACAGTGAAGAGAGGAACCATGATGGACACTAGGTATTCTCAGCTGATATCTCTTTAAGGCTAAGACGTAAGAGTGAGGGCATTCCAAACATACTGTAACCTAGCCAGGAGTTAATTTGGCCACTAATTAGATGAATTTGGTCATCCAGCACTTTACCCAGCAGCAGAAAGACCCAACACTCTAAAAAAAAGATAATGCCAAAAATTATGAGACAAAACAAATAATAGAACAGACCATAGGGGATCCAGATATCATCATTATCAAATAAGAATGTTAAAACAATTTTGATATGAGCAATAACACAAATGACTGAATTTCTCTTCAGAAACCATGTGTTCAGAAGAGAGTAAAACAATATCTTTACAATTCTGAAAGACAAAAATGAAACAAAACAAACTGATGACTCATAAGTTATTATCCAGTGAAAATATCCTTTAAGAATAAAAATGAAGTAAAGATATTCTCAGGTGAAGGATAACTAATAATTTATTATTAGCACTAAAAGAAATTATTAAGTATTTTTTAAGTCTGAAGCAAAATAATCCTAGAGGAAAACTTAAAGGATAGAGGAAGAGTAAAAGAAGTAATAAATATACTAGTAAGTAGACTAATTTTTCATCTTAAGCTTAAAACATAAGTAACTATTGAAAGCAAAGAAATATAACATTGGTATAGTTTTTCAAAGATATATATCTATATCTATATCTATATCTATATCTATATCTATATACAGGACCTCTGTGTTTATAAGACTTATACAATTTAAATAGAGTGGTAAAATATCAGCTCAAAGTAGAAAAGTAAGTATGTATATATAGTTTAGGTACATATCTATCTATGTTTCCTGTTTATATGGTCTGCATACTAAGATTGTTTTTATATTATTAAGTATTGTGAAAAACAATAAAGAACAGTAGGACTTATAGTTACAATAAAGAATAGTAGAACTTATAGTTTCTACTCCATTATGTTAAGAGCTTGTAAGTCATCACTCCTATCCTCACAATAAGAAAAGAGTTGAACAACAACAAAAAATTAACAGCAGAGGCAGAGCGGACAAAGTGCTGTCCCCCTAAATGGAGAGATAGGCAAATAGAGAGAATTGTTTACTGGGAGCAGAAGCCATTGGAACTGAGTATTAAACAGCACTTGATTAATTACTGGAGGTGGAACATGGGATAACTTGAGAGTTGAAATCTCCTGGCGACCCAGTTGTAGGACTCCACACACTTTTATGTCTTTTACATCCAGGTGCTCTACTAGGTTTTCAGAGTAGAAACAGGGGAAAAAAATTGTCCTGTGTTTTGGGCAGGAGAGGGAAAATAACCATTTGAAATATGCCCAAGAGAAGTCTGCTGTCTGTAACAAAAGCCTATCCTGTAGGAAACTACTTTCCAGAATTTTCCCATCAAACTTTAAAAAGGAAGACAATCAGACAAGTCAATTCTTTTCTAACTTTCCTGTCTCACATAGGGAGGAAGAAAAAAGGCTAAGAAAACTTCTGAAGTTGACAGCTTAGAGATCAGGCCCACTGGGGTGGAAGAGACACAAAATATAAGGTTTAATCATATGATTTTAGAGTGCTTTCCCTCAACAATATTTTACCACCACATCAATAGGTATTTAGTTTTATAACAGTGAAGCACAACTGAGAGAGCTGCAAGGCACACTCTATTTAGTAAAAAGATTCTAGGGAAACCCAAAGATAACTGGGAAGACGGAATGAGGATACCATGGGAAACTGAAGCCTTTGTCACCTATAGCTACAACAATCTTTAAACACAGCCTAACTCCTAGACAGATAATCATAAAAACCTCATACATAAAAGCCTATTTACCTCTTTATTTTATTTTATTATTTTATTTTATTTTATTTTATTTTATTTATTTATGATAGTCACAGAGAGAGAGAGAGAGAGGCAGAGACACAGGCGGAGGGAGAAGCAGGCTCCATGCACCGGGAGCCTGATGTGGGATTCGATCCCGGGTCTCCAGGATCGCGCCCTGGGCCAAAGGCAGGCGCCAAACCGCTGCACCACCCAGGGATCCCTACCTCTTTTTTTTAAAACCTGATATATACTATCTGATTTTCAACCACACAGTACAGGGTATTCTAAAGGCAAGAAAATATGCAGACTGAAAAACACAGAAAGCATTAGAACCAGACTTAGATATAGCAGATGTTTGGGAATGATCAGACTGGGAACATAAAAATAGCTATGATTAATACGCTAAGGGCTCCAATGGAAAAAAGTAGACAACATGAAAGCAAAAATAGGTAAATGTAAGTAAGAGAAAAAAATTCTAAGAAAAAACAAACAAAAAAGTAAGTTTAAGGGAGCAAAAACTCTTTAAGAGGGATGAAGAATCCCTTTATGGGCCCATCAGTAGACTAGGGAGAACTGAGGAAAGCATCAGTGACTGTGAAGATAGATCAGCAGAAACTTCTCAAACTGAAAAATACAGAGAAAAAGATGGAAAAAACAAACAAACAAACAAACAAACAAAAAACCCTGCCTGGAATACAATATGCAAGAACTGTGCTGTAATTACAAAGGTATAACAAATATATGACATAAACACTAGAAGTAGAAGAAGAGAGAATAGAAGTGAGTAATAATGACAGAATTTTCCAAAATTTGCAAGCACCAAACTACAGATCCAGGAAGCTCCGAGAATACCAAGAAAGAGAAATACCCCCAAAATTACAACTAGGCATAGCATATTCAACCTATAGAATCAGAAAATAATGACAAAATCCTGAAAGAAGCCAGAAGAAAGAAACTCACTGGTAGAGGATTGAAGATTATTTATTGCAGACTTATCTTACAAACCATACAAACAAGAAGAGTGTGGAATGAAATATTTAAAGGACTGAAAAAAATCATTAACCTAGAATGGTGTATGCAATCAAACTGTCTTTCAAAACTGAAGTAGAAATAAAGATACTCTTAGATAAACAAAAATATATGGGGATTGTAAACCTGCTTTGCAAGAAATGTTTAAGGAAGTTCTTCAGAAAAAAGAAAAATTACATGAGTTAGAAATTTGAGTTATATAAAGAAAAAAGAACACCAGAGAATGAATAAATGAAGGTATAATTTTCATTTTTTTATTTTCAGTTGGTGTAATAGAGAACTTGTGTTCAAAATAATAATGGTGATAAGATGTTAAATGTTTATAGTTGCTGTATAGTGAAATGGATAACAGAAACCTTATAAAAGATGAGAGAGAAATTGAAAATTCTCTCTTCTGAGGTACCTGCACTACCCATGATGTGGTATAATGTTATTTGAAAGTAGACTTAACCTGCTTGTATTCTGGGAATTCTAGGGAAACTTAAAACATTAAAAAAGTATATTTTATTTATTTATTCCTGAGAGGCACAGAGAGAAGCAGAGACACAGGCAGAGAGAGAAGCAGGTTCCATGCAGGGAGCCCGAAGTGGGACTCGATCCTTGAACTGGGATCATGCCCTGAGCCAAAGGAAGATGCTCAACCACTGAGCCACCCAGGTGTCTCCTAAAACATTTTTAAGAAATATAATTGCTGTGACACCTGCGTAGCTCAGTCGACTGAGTGTCTGACTCCTGACTTTGGCTTAGGTCATGATCTCGGAGTCCTGGGATTGAGCCTCCTGTCGGGCTCTGTGTTTGGCAGACAGTCTGCTTGGAGGTTCTCTCTCTTCCTCTGCACAGCTCCCCTCCCCTGTGCATGCACATTCTCTCCCTCTCTGTCTCAAGTGAATAAATCTGTAAAAAATAATAAAAAGTATAATTGCTATGCTAACAGATGAGAGAAGATGGAATGTCATAAAATAAACCCAGAGGAAGCAAACAAAAAACAAAAAAAACCAAAAACAAAAACAAAAAAAGAGGAAAAGATGAAAGCAAGAAAGAACAACTCGTTGGCATGTAATTGTTTATAGTCATGTTTTATGATCTTTTGTATTTGTGTTGTGTCATTTGTGATGTCTCCTCTTCCATTCATAATTCATTTGTTTGACTCTTGTTTTTTCTTTTCTTGGCAAGTTTAGCTGAAAGTTTGTCTATTTCATTTATCTTTTTTTTAAAAAAAAACCAGCTCTTGGGACACCTGGGTGGCTTAGTGGTTGAGCATCTGCCTTTGGCTCAGGGTGTGATCCCGGGATCTGGGATCGAGTCCTGAATCTGACTCTGCAAGGAGCCTACTTCTCCCTCTGCCTATGTCTCTCTCTCTCTCTCTCTCTCTCTCTCTCTCTCTGTCTGTCTCTCTGTCTCTCAGGAATTAATAAATCTTAAAAAAACAGAACAAAACAAAAACAGCTCTTGGTTTCATTGATCTTTTCTATTGTTTTATTAGTCTTTATTTTATTTGTTTCTCTTCTGATCTTTGTTATTTCCTTCCTTCTATTAACTTTGGGCTTAGTTTGTTGTTTTCCTAGTTCCTTGAAGTGTAAAGTTAGGTTATTTATTTGAGATCTTTCCTTTTTCATAATGTAGGCATCTATCACCATGAACTTCTCTCAGAATTTCCTTTGCTGCATCCCATAGATTTTGGTATGTTCAATATCCACCTTATTTATCTCAAAGTATTTTTAAAATCTCTTTTATGATTTCTTCTTTGATTTATTGGTTGTTCAGTAGCATGTTTTTAAATCTCCACGTATTTGTGAATTTTCTAGTTTTCTTGTTGACATTGATTTCTAGTTCCATACTATTGTTGAAAAAGATGCTTGATATGATTCCAGTCTTCTTACATGTAATAAGACTTATTTTGTAGACTTCTATATGATCTATTCTGGAAAATGTTCCCTATGTACTTGAGAAGAATATGTATTCTCCTGTTATGGATGCAATGTTCTGTAAATGTTGGTAGGTCCTGCTCCCTCTGCACTGAACCCTGTGGGAATAGCTGATTTAGAACCATTTCTTTGTTTGTTTCAGTACTATGGAACTCTGCAAGCCCTGTTGGTTATGAGTCAGACCATCAAGGGGCTCTTTCCCTGGGAGGATTGTGATGAGTTCCTGGATATGTATTAAATTAGAAGTCTGACCCTCAGGTAGTGATTTTTAAAGTATGCAAATAGCCTCTTTCATGCAAAGATACAGATGGACATGTTTTGCCTTCTCTTTCTGTGTTGAGCCTTGGGAGGATAGCCAAGGTGAATCTGCAGAGCCCATTAACTACTTTACTACAGTCTTGTTTTTGGATACAAGCCTGTTGGTTTTTTGAGCTAAGTGTTTTTGGGCACCCACCACTCATGTGTGAGTCTTAAAAGTTGGCACACTAGATGTGGTGTCCATACTCTTTACTCCTTAGGGAGAAGTTGTTAGTTGGGAGGTCCTTCCTGATTATTAGGCACTGTGCCTAGGGTATGGTTTATGGTAAAATTGTGTTTCAGGTTTTCCTATCTATTTCAGTGTGGGTGATGGTATTTTCTCATTTGCCCAATGTGTAGGATTTACTCAGCTAGTTTTTAGATTTCTTTCAGAGGGAATTTCTCTGTGTGGCTGTAGATTTGGTGTGTCTTTGGGAGGAGATGAGTTCTGGAGGCACCTATGTCACCATATTGGACTGCAACCAAGATAGTTTTTTCAAGAAATGGTGCTAGAAAAATGAATATGCACATGAAAAAACAAAACAAAAGAAAGAAAAGAAAAAAAAATCTACAGACAGAACAGACTTTCAGCCTTCATGAAAATTAAATCAAAATGAACTAAAGCAGTGTATGTTCTCATTCATTTGGGGAATATAAATAATAGTGAAAGGGAATATAAAGGAAGGGAGAAGAAATGTTGGGAAATATCAGGAAGGGAGACAGAACATAAAGACTCCTAACTCGGGGAAACGAACTAGGGGTGGTGGAAGGGGGGAGGAGGGCGGGTGTTGGAGGGGAATGGGTGACGGGCACTGAGGTGGACACTTGACGGGATGAGCACTGGGTGTTTTTCTGTATGTTGGTAAATTGAACACCAATAAAAATTAATTTAAAAAAAAAATAAAATAAAAAAATAAAAATAAAAAACAAAAAACAAAAAACAAAATGAACTAAAAATGGATATAGACTTGAATGTAAAACACAAAACTAAAAAACTTCGGAAAGATAACATAGGATAAAATCTAGGTAACCTTGGCTTTTGTGATGACATTTCAGGTGCAAAAAAAAAAAAAAAAAAAAAGCATGAAAGAAAAAAATGACATGTTAAATGTTATTAAAATTAAAACCTTTCTCTGTGAAAGACACTGTTAATAGAATTAAAAGTCAATGCCCAAATTGGGAGAAAAATACATATTTTAGTTTATATGCTGCCAAAGTGAGCATGAGAAAAATACATATTTGGTAAGTATATATCCAAAATATTGAAAGAACTCTTAAAAGTCATCAATTTACAGAGAAACAGCCCAATTAAAATGGCCAAAAGGTCTAAACAGACACCTCACTAAGGAAGCTGTACAGATACTAGATACTGATAAGCATATGAAAATATGTTCAGTATTATAGGCCATCAAGGAGCAGAGACTTAAAACAACAATGAGATACCACAGAACGTTTATTGAAATGTCTGAAATCCAAAAACCTGACAAAACCAAATGCTAGTGAGTATGTGGAGTAACAAAGACATTTGCGGCAATTAGTAATATAAAATGGTAAGTCACTTGGGCATTTTGGCAGTTTCTTATATAGCTAAACATAGTTTTGCCATGCAATTCAGCAATTGTGGTTTTAGGTATTTAATCAAATGAATTGAATAATTATGTTCAGACAAAAACCTGTCAGTGAATGTTGACAGCACCTTCATTCATAATGGCTAAAATTTAACCACTCAACACACCCTTCAGTAGGTGTATAGGTAAACTGTAGTATACCATACATAGACTATTATTAGTGATAAAAAAAAATCAGCCATCAGGCCACAAAAAGATGTGGAGGAAGCTTAAATGAATATATTGCTAAGCGAAAGAAGCCATTTTGCAGGCTATCTATTGTATGATTCCATCTATATGACATTCTGGATAAGGCAAAATTATTGGCAATTTGGTTTGAATTTTTAGAAATATCTTCTGCTTAACCTTTTGAGCATATGGAATACTGATGTAATAACTGATATGATAAGATCAATCGTAAAAAATATATCACACTAAGGAATTTACTAATAATAGCTGAAACTGTGTGTAGAGGGAGAAGAGGTATATGGTAACTCTCTTTATGCTCAATTATTCTGTAAAACTAAAGTTGCTCAAATATATAGTTTATAAATCAGAATATAATAATCTAAAATGATTTTGAACTATAGGCACTTTTCCAAATGATTAGTAATATAAAATAAGACCCTTTGGCTTCATTCTAAATTTATACTTGGAAATTGTTCTGGGCTTTCACTTCCAGCCAAGATGGAATAACAGATTTCCTTTCCTACCAAAACAACCAAAAATTCAACAAAAATAGAAATGGTGGCTTTCAAGACATTGGAATCAGTCAGTGAAGGGCAGTGGTACATGAGAGAAGCATTCAAGGTGAGCCTGCAGTTCCTCCAGCTTACTGCTTCCACAGTTTTAAGATCAAAGCACAGGGAATGGGAATGAAACAGATTCTGGCTGGTTCTCTGAGTTGAGGGAATGGAGCTGAGAGTTCTGAGAGACCAATACAGCTAGAATTCACAAGATTGTGTACTAGAGGACAAATATACAGAAGACCTCCTTAAGTATTCAGCAAAGTAGTAACTAGGATATGTGTGAAGAAAGTTATTGAGTCTAAATCCATCAAGAGAATTAGAATTATAGTGTACACCATTCACACAGGATTGGGAATAATTTCTATTCTCATCAAACTATGAAACCTCAAAAATCACAGTACATAAAGTATACAGAGGGATCTTGTCTCAACAGTGGTTAATGATTAATTCTAAACTCTGGCCCTTCCTATCAAATATGGCTATCCAACTAAAAAAGATTAGAGTGTTCCAAGTAAATTAGCTGCATTACAGAATAAAGCTTAAAAATACTAACGAAAATACAAAAATATTCGACATTCAGGCAGCCTGGGTGGCTCAGCGGTTTAGCACCGCCTTTGGCCCAGGGCATGATCCTGGGATCGAGTCCCATGTTGGGATACCTGCATGGAACCTGCTTCTCCTCTGCTTGTGTCTCTGTCTCTCTGTTTCTCATGAATAAATAAAAATCTTTAAAAAAATATTCTACATCCAAGATTGAAACTTACAAAGTTCAATATCCAGTAAAATGTTGTAAGAAGCAGAAAAATACAACTCATAATAAGAAGCTAAATCAATTGATCAGTCTTAATGTTTGTAAACCTCATGAATGAGCTTTAGAATGTGTGAAGCAAAAGCTGCAAGTAGATGCTAATATTGCCAGAGTTAACAGTTATTATATAATTATTCCATATGTTCAGAAAGTTAAGTAAAAGCTATTTTTAAAAACTCAAATTGAGCATATAGAAATGAAAGCCATGAAGTTTGAGAAAAATACTACGTATGAGATTAATGACAGATTAGACATTTGCATAAGATTAAATAAACTTGAAATTGATAACAATAAACATCCAATGGAAAATACAGAGACAAGAAAATTAACAAAACAAAACATCAATAAGTTGGACAACTTCAGGTGGCTGACCATATATATATAGTTGGAATCTCCAGAGGAGGGGCCTTGGAGATAGAAAAATATTTGAAGAAATGTAAAAATTTTAAAAACTTCATGTAAACTGTAAACCTACAGACCTAGGAAACCTAGCAAACCCTCAGAACAAGAAACATGAAGAAAATTACACCATACTACATAATAAATCTCTCAAGTGTAAAGAAAAAAATCTTAAAAGTAGTGTGTGTGGGGTGATACTTTATATACAAATGACCAAAGATAAGTCTAAGAGTATAGTTTATATCAGAAACAATGCAGATAAGAAGACAGTAGGAAAATATTTTAGAAGTACTGAAAGAAAAAAATTAACAACATTTTGTACCAAGTCAGAATGTCTATAAAAAATGGAGAAATAAAAAAAATGGAGAAATAATTTTACACATTAAAAATGTAAATAATATTTGAACAATAGACTTACACCTCATGAAATGTCTAAAAGTCTTTCTGGCTGAAATAAAATGATACCAGATAAGAACTACAAAAAGCAAAGAAGACCAAAGGAAATGGTAATTATCTAGGTATTTTTTTCTTATTTAAATCCCTTTAAAAATAATTGTTTAAAACAGATAAATATATAATATGGATTTACTTGAAGAGGCATTATATCACACATTGGTAGATTGTGTTAAGTTAAATATGTATAATATAAACTTTGAAGCACCACTAAAATAACAGTCACAGTTAATAAGCCCAACTGACACATGAATTAAAATAGAATTTTACAAAAACATTTGTTTAATCTCAAATTAGGCAAAAAAAAGAGAACAAAGAAGAGATAAAAAAAGAAAAACAGAAAGGATAGATTCAAACCTATTATAGTAATCACATAAAATGTAAATGTTGCAATATTTCAATTGAAAGGCAGAGATTGTATAATTTGATTTTTTAAAGAAAGCAAGACCCAGCTATCAATGTTGTATAAAAGAAATGTACTTCAACTATAGACACAAGTAGATTATATGTAAAAGGATGGGGAAAGATATATCACATTAACAGAAATCTAAAGAAAGCTGGAGTATGATATTATACCAAGTAGATCTGAGAGCAAATACTATTAGGAATAAAAAAGGTGATTATGTTATGCTAGAATGGTCGATTCATTAAGAATTCAAGCAAGTCTTAATGTTTGTGAACCTCATGAATGAGCTTTAAAGTATGTGAAGCAAAAGCTGCAAGTAGAAATATAGAAATTCCTGAATGTGATCAGATATTTTGATTTTCTTAATAATAGAAGTAGGCCAAAAAACCTCAGTGATCATACAAAAGATTTGAATAACAGAGCCAACTTGACATGATTGACATTTGTAGAAATTTTACCTGTCAAAGAAGAATACATTTCTTTTGAAAAGCACTGGAAACCCAAAGTAAACCATATTCTGTAAAGCAAGTATCAATAAATTTAAATGACTAAATCATATAATGGAATTTTCTGACCATGATCAAATTAAATTAGAACTACATGAATAAAAAAAAGATTTCTGGAAAAGTCCCAAATATTTGGAAACTGAATAACAAACTTTTAAATAACTTGTGTTCAAATAATTTTTTCAAAAGAAAAATTGTAGAGTATTTTGAAGTGAATGAAAATGAAAATACATGTAACAAAACTTATAGAGTGTTGCTAAGACAGTACTTAGGGGAAAATGTATATTGCCTAATATTAGAAAAGAAAAAAAGTATCAATCCAATGACACTTGCTTCTACCTTAAAAAACTAGAAACATCAAAGTATAATGATCCCAAAGTAAGTAAAAGGATGGAAACAACAGAAATTAGAATAGAAATTAATGAAATAGAGATGAAAAAAACATGGAAGAATTATAATCAGGTCAAATTTTGAGGAGATTGATAAAATTGTTCAACCTCTAGAGAGAGAAAACTACTTATATCAAGAGTTAGAGATCTGATGTGATATTTTTGTAGATTCCACCAATATTAAAGAGATAGTAAGGTAATATTATGAGCAATTTTATGCCCATAAATCTGACAGCTTCCATGAAATAGGGAAATCCCTCAAAAGACACAAACTCATTTAAGAAAAAAATAATATGTCTCTAATAAATAAATCAAATTTGTACTTAAACAGTTTCTGACAAAGAAAGTTCCAGGCCCAAATGGTTTTACTGAAGAACTAAACCAAATATTTAAACAATATCTGATTTTGCACAATTTCTAGAAAATTAAAAGGGAGTACATACTTTCCAACTTATTCTATGAAACTGGCATTATCTTTACATCAAACCTGGACAAAGACATTGTAAGAAAAGAGAACTATAAACCTATTTCTCTCATGAAGATAAATACAAGAACTCTTAAAATTCTGGCAAATTGAAACCTCCCCCATATTAAAATAAATTATGATCAAGCAATACTTATGAAAGGAATACAAGGTGGCCACCTGGGTGGCTCAGTCACTTAAGTGTCTGCCTTTGGCTCAGGTCATGACCCCAGGGTCCTGGGATTGAGTTCTGCATTGGACTCCTTGCTCTGCGGGGAGCCTGCTCCTCCCTCTCCCTCTGCCTGCCACTTCCCCTGTTTGTACTTTCTTTCTCGCTTTCTCTCTGTCAAATAAATAAAATTATAAAAAGAAAAAGAATGCAAAGTTGCTTTAATATTTGAAAATCAGTTGGTATAACCCACCATATTAATAAACTAAAAAAGCCCATTATCATAATAGATGCCCAAAAGGCCCATGATAAAGTACAACATCTATTCCTGATAAAGTAGGAAACTAGGAATGGAAGGGAACTATGAAAAATATAGTTAACACTATACTTAGTGATTATTATGGAATGAATATGTTTCCCCTCCTACCAAAATCGTATGTTGAAGTCTTAGTCTCCACTGTGGTAGGATTAGGATTAAGGAGATCATTAGGTGTAGATAAGGTCATGAAGGTAGACCAACCTCCCCATAATGATGGAGATTAGTGTCCTTATAAGAGAGGGGAATAAACCAAAGACTTCCCTCAATTTGCCATGTGGGGATACACTGAGAAGGTGATGGTCTGCAATCTGGGAAGAGAGCTCACACAGACACTGTGGGAAATAAACGTTTGTTGTTTAATCCAATCTATGATGTTTTGCTACAGCAGCCTGAGCAAAGACAATGGTGAAACATTGAATGACCAGGAGTATAATATCTACTTTTCAGCACTTCTATATTAACACTATTGTGGATATTCTAACCGTTATAATACTGTAAGTGAAAGAAAAGTCATCCCAATAAGAAAATTGGAAGTAAAATTGTGTTTATTTGAAGGTGACACAATTGTCTATACGGAAAATCCAAAACGCACCATAACTGAAAAAATGAGCTTAGCAAGTTTGTAGGACACAAGGTCAATATGCAAGAATTCAGAGTATTTCTACAGACAACCTAGAAATAAGCAGAAATTAGTGTCAAAAAAACTCCCAGTTCTAACAGTATTAGGAAAAAAGAAATACTGTAGAAGAAAAGATCATTATACAAGAATTTATGGTGTTTTTATGTACTACCTACCAATAATTGGAAATTGATAATACATAAAAACGCCATTAGTAGTAGTATCAAGAAGCAGAAATACTTAATGATAAACATCAGATATGATAGTCCAATTCACAATTACTAAAAAATATTCCTGAGCTAAGTTAAAAGCCTAAATTTTTAGAGAGATATCCCATGTTCATGAGTTGGAAGACTCAATATATTAAGAAGTTAATCCTCCTCAAATTGATGTATGTATTCAATGTGATCACAGTAAAAAATCCCAACAGGCTTTCTCTTTTAGATATTATATAAGTAACCTAAACTCATATGATATACAAAGGACCTAGAAAAAAAAAAAAAACAATTCTGATGAGTAGAAGTGGAGGGTAAACACAATTTGATTTCAAGAGTTTTAGCTAATATAATAAGGAAAATAGTATTTTTTTGTAAATACAGACAAATATATCAGTGTAAAGAATAGAAAGTCCAGAAATAGGCCTATATATAAATGGATAATTGATTTTTGACAGGATGCATATACAATTTAGTAGAGAATATATGTCATTTTAACAAACTATGATGGAACAATTAGATATCTATATGTTAACATATGAACTTTGGTCTATATCATGTAGCACATAAAATAGTTAAAATGGATTGTAGATTGAATATAAAATATAAAATACCAAGAATATAGGAAAATGTTTTGTAAACTTGGGTTCAGCTGAGTTTTCTTAAATATGGTACCAAATACATGATCCATAAAGAAATATATTGATTAATTGGTCTACATCAAAGTAAAGTATTTCTGCTCTTTGAAAGTCTCTGTTAAAGGGAATGAAAAAAACAAGCCATAGATTGTGAGAAGATATTTGAAAGTCATAAATCTAAAACAAAAGAAAATCATAAATCTGATGGACTTGCTTCTAGAATATATAAAGAAATTTCAATGCTTAATAAAAGAAAATAATAAGAGCAGGCAAAAGGTTTGAACAGACATTTAACCAAATATATACAGATGAGAAACAAGGATATGGAAAGATGGCCAACATCTTTATTCATCAGGGAAGGTAATATTAAAAACCATAATATGAACTACTATATCCTTGTAAGAATGTCTAAATTTAAAAAGGCTCATTATACTAAGTGTTGATGAGGAATGTTGAAAGTGACTGAAACCCTTATACACTGCTGGTGGAAATATAAAATAACAAAACCAAATTGGAAAAGTGGCAGTTTCTCAAAAAGTTATATGAACATCTACTGTATGATTCCTCCACCTTAGTATTTACTGAGACATGGAGACATATCACCATACAAAGATCATATAAAGAATAACTATATGAAAGAGGCCAGACAGAAAGTGTACATACTGTATGATTCCATTTCATAAAATGCTTTAAAATTCATATTAATGAATAATGACAGAAACCAGCAGATGCTGGGAGCAGGGGCAGAGGTATTACAAAGGGGCACAATGAAATTTTGGAGGTGATGATCGTTCGTTAACATGATTGTGGTGGTGGTGGTGATGATTTCACAAGTGTATACATATATCAAAAAATTTCAGATTGTATATGTTCATTGTACATATTGAGTTAGTCCTTAATAAACCTGTTAAAAAGAAATTATTTCAATAATCATATTTTTATGGATTTCATTGATATCCTGATATATACATTATAAGTATAATACTGTGGTATAATTACATTAATTCTTTCTTTTTTTTTTTTACAGAACAGGACACTTGGGAAACCTGACAGCTCCTTGCAATTCTCATTGTAAATGCTCATCTTCATTTTATTCTGCTGTCTGTGGAAGAGATAATATTGCATATTTTTCTCCTTGCTTTGCAGGCTGTACACTATCCAAAACATTTAATCATCACAAGGTAATTATTATTTCACTATGATTCTCTCTCTCTAATAAGATGTTCAATTTGTAGATGGTGTTTACATTTTACTCCTAGCTCTCTATAAAAGCTTTTTTCCTCATAAAGTAAAAAAAAAAAAAAAAAAAAAAAAAGAAAAAAAAAAAAGAACAGGAAAAGAGTATTTGTTTTATGTGGCCATGATACAAAGGGCTTATGGGAATTGGCAGTGGAAAAAAATTCTTCTACATTAAAACATGCCTCAATAAGTAAGAAAATTATGAAAGGAAAAAACTCATTGGTAAATAAAAACATAATAAAAGTATTAGATTAGTCACTTATAAAACCAGGATGGAGATTAAAGCACAAAAGCAGTGAAATACCACTTAGAGCTATAACAATCAGTCAAGGGATTCACAAAATAAAAGGGTATAAAATATGGTATCATATACATAAAATGGGGGAGGGGAAAAACAAATGTGGTGCTTTTAGAACAGGTCATACTTAACCATCAACTTAATATTGATGAGTATATATATAGGATGTTATATATGAACCTAATCAAACAAATAAAAAACCTAAAATAGATATGCAAAAAAAGAGACAGGAATTCAAGGATATCACTAAAGATAGCCAAAAAACCACAGAAGAAAGAGAGAAAAAGAAGAAAGGAATGGAGAACTGCAAAAACAACTATTTAAAAAAAAGATAACAAAATGGCAGTAAGTAACAAAAGGCACACCTATCAATAATTGCTTTACCTGTAGGAAGACTAAATGCCAATTGAAAGACATAGGGTGACTGAATTAAAAAAGCAAGACCCATCAATATGTAGCCTACAAGAGACTCACCTCAGAGACACATGCAGATTGAAAGTGAAGAGATAGGAAAACATTTGTCATGCAAATGGAGCAAAAAGAAAGCTAGGGTAGGAAGACTTTATATCAGAAAAAATATACTTTAAAATATACTTTAAGACTATAGCAAGGAACAAAGAAGGACACTACATAATGATAAAACAATCCAACAAGAACATAAAAAATTGTGAATATTTATGCATTCAACATGTGAGAACCCAAATACATAAAGCAACTATTAACAGACATAAAAGCAGAAATCAATAGTAATACAATAATATTAGGGGGCTTTAACATCCACTTAAATCAATGGATAGACCTGACAAAAAATTAACAAAGGACACGGGCTAAAATGACACATTGGAACAGATAGACCTAACATGTATTCAGAACATTCCATTATAAAACAGCAGAATATACATTCTTTTCATCCTGGAACATTCTCTAGAATAGAACATGTATTAGGCCACAAAACAATCTCGACAAATTCAAAAAGACCTAAGTCATACCATGCATGAAACCTTTATCTTTCATGCATCTTTTCTGACCACAACAGCGTAAAACTAGAAATCAATTACAAGAAAAAATCTGGAAAGCATACAAATACATGATGATTAAATAATATGCTACTGAACAATGAATGAGTCAACCAAGAAATCAAAGAGGAAATAAAAAATTACATGGAGGCAAATGAAAATGAAAACACAATGTTCCAAAATCTTTGGTGTGCAGTAAAAACTGTTTTAAGAGGGAAGATCATAGCAACACAGGCCTACTTCAAGAAGCAAGAAAAATCCCAAGTAAACAATGTAACCTTGCACCTAAAGGAGCTAGAAAAAGAATAAAACCCAAAGTGAGTAGAAGAAAGGAAATAATAAAGATTAGAAATAAATAAAATAGAGACTAAAGAAACCATAGAACAGATCAATGAAACTGGTTTTTTGAAAATATCAAGAAAATTGATAAACCTTTATCCAGAGATATCAAAAAAAAAAAAAGAAGAAGACTCAAATAAAATCAGAAATGAAACAAAAGAAATAACAACATCATAGAAATTGTAAGAAATTTTACACCGCAAAGGGTTATAAGAGAATATTATAAAAATTATAGGCCAACAAATTGGATAACCTAGAAGAAATGGATAAATTCATAGAAACATATCACCTCTCAAAACCTTGCCAGGAAAAAATACAAACTTAGAACAGACCAATTACTGGTAATACAATCGAATCAGTAATTATATGGAGAACAAACTGATGGTTACCAGAGGAGAGGTGGGCAGGGGGATGGGTTGGGTAGGTGATGGGGATAAGAAAGGCACTTGTAATCAGCACTGGGCATTGTATGTAAGTGTTGAAACACTAAATTCTACACGTGAAACAAATATTACACTGTATGTTACCTAACTGCAACTTAAATAAAAACTAGGAAAAAAAAAAAAGAAACTTCCAAGAAACAAAAGACCAGGACCAGATGACTCCATCAGTGAATTCTACTAATTTACAGAAGGGTGAATGCCCATTCTTCGCAAACTTTTCTGAAAAACAAGAGGAAGGAAATCTTCCAGATTCGTTCTATGTGGACAATATTACCCTGATACCAAAACCAGATAAAAATACTACCGAGAGAGAGAAAGAGAGAGACAGAGAGTGAGTCAGTCCAATAGGCTATTATCTCTGATGAACACAGAGGCAAAAATCCTGAACAAAATATTGGTAAATCAAACACAACAAACATTACAAAAATCATTCACTATAATCAACTGGGATTTATTGCTGGGTTGCAAAGGTGATTCAGTATTCACACTTCAATGTGATACATCACATCAATAAGAGAAAGGTTAAAAACCATATGACCATCTCAATAGATGGAGAAAAACATTTGACAGAGTACAATGTCCATTCATGATAAAAAAAAAAACTCAACAAGGTAGATTTAAAGTGAGCATAGCTCAACATAATAAAGGCCATATATGAAAAACCCACAGCTAGCATCATATTCAAAGGGGAAAAACTGAAAGCTTTCCCCCTAAGATCAAGAACAAGACAAAGATATCCACTTCCACCACTTGTATTCAGCATAGTACTGGAAGTTTCAGCCACAGCAATTAGACAAGAAAAATAAATAAAAGTCACCCAAATTGGTAAGGAAGAAGTAAAATTTTCACAATGTGCAGGTGACATGACACTAAACATAGAAAACAGCAATACAAATGACTTACAATTGAATGACTTACCCTCTGTCTTTTGTCGTTTGTATCTATCAGGACTCAGTTTAAAATTTCCACATTTGCTCATATGTTGGCCATAACCTTCAGAATTCTTTATTTCCCTTTTACCAACCTCCAGACAAATTTTCTTATTTTGTCATATACAGTTGACTACTCTTATTTGACTTCATGTTAATTTTCTTATGTCTTAATCTGCTTTTGGCTAAATAAAGCACTATAACTTCAGCGTCTTCCTTTTTTTTTTTTTTTAATTTTAAGGATTTTATTTATTTGACAGAGAGAGCCAGAGAGCCCAAGCAGGGAGAAGGGAATAGTAGAGGGAGAGGGAGAAGCAGAATCTCTCCTGAGCAGTGAATCCGACAGAGGGCTCCAACACTGGGTTCCATCCCAGGATCCTGGGATCATGAGCTGAACTGAAGGCAGACACTTAACCGACTGAGCCACCCTAGCACACCTAGCTTCTTCCTTTTAAGTGGCACCAAAATATTTTTTTCAATGAAAATATGTCAACTTGGAAACAATTCTGATTAAGAGGCAGCTGGGTGGCTCAGTAGGTTAACAGTCCCACTCTTAATCAAGCTCAGGTCTCTATCTCAGGATTGTGAGTTCATGCCCTGTGTTGAGCTTCACCCCGAAGGTAGAGCCTAGTTAAAAGATTTTTTTCGCCCTGAAATAATTCTGATTAAATGTTTATATTTAAAACATCAGAGTCAAAGGGAATCAGAATTGGATGCTCTTCAATTACACTTAATGTGAAAGTTTGAGTGGTAGAAAATATCGTATCTCTGAAGATTTCTAAGTTTCTACTCTTAGAAACTCTCTACTCTTAGTTTCTATAGAAAATTAGAAAAAACTAGTTTCTATAGAAAATTAGAGCTTTTCAAAAGCTGAAAATTGCTATCTGTTCTTCATATTGATAATATTCCTGGGGAGTTTTGCCTCATTGACACCCACATGCATTTTTCCTATCTGTGCTACCAGAGATCTTCCAATTTCCTTAATATAGATAACAAAGAAATCTTGGGCTTTCTTCGTGATTTTGTCATTGAGACTAATCCTTTTCCAGCTGATAGAGACTTCATATAAAATCATAGGATCATGGTGCTTTTTCCAGAGGTTGCCCTATTACAATAGGAGACTCACTCTAATTATCTGTGGAGGGGGATATTAATCTCACATAACACATTAAGGATTGTAAGAAGCCAGGTTTCAAGGTCTCCTTCCATTGACACATCCTTAAAATATTTTAATTTCATGTACTCCTCACCTTTGTGTTATTTTTACCATATATTGTATTTCTTCATGTATTTTAAATGACATGTACTATTATTGTTTTTTAAAGGCAATACACACTTAGATTTCCTCATTTCCTTGCATTTCTATGTTTTCATATGACATTATTTTCTTTTTTCCTGAAGAACCATATTTCACCTTCATTTTTGGAAAAAAACTATGTCAGTGGGCCTGGAATTCTATATTGGCAGTGACCTATCCACCCTCAACCCTGCCACCCCGGCATGTAAAAGACGCCATTTGATTGTCTTACATCTCTTACTGCTTGGTGGCTCTTAAGATTTTTCTCTTTGTTCTTGGTTTTCAGCAGTTTTACTTTGATAGGCCTAGATTGGATTTTCATTACATTTATTTTTCTTGGTTTTCACAGGACATCTTTAGTCTGTAGATTTTTGTGTATCTATTTGAAAATTCTCAGCTGTTGTTTCTCATTTACTCTCCTCTTTTTTGAAGGGGGGTGGGTAACCACGTATTAGTTTACTATTGCTACCCAACAAATTAAAGATTAGTGTCTTTAAATAATTTTATGTATTTCACAGTTCTAAGGTCATGAGCCCAGACACCATGACTGGGTCCTCTATTGAGTGTCACATGCTGAAATCAGGGTGTTGGCTGAATTGTGCTCTTTTCTGGAGGCTCTGGGGAAGAATCTTCCAAGTTCATTGGGGTTATTTGGCCATTCAGTTGCTTGGGCTGTAAAAAAATGAGATCTGTGTTTCCTAGCAAGGAACCTACCTGTCAGCCGAGGACCAATTTTAGCTCTTAAAGGCCACTCCCATTCTTTACTGCAGGGCTCCCTCCGTCTTCAAGGCTGGTAGCAGATAATCACTAGTAGGCCACATGCTTTGAATCTCTAATTTCAGAAAAAAATGAAATACCTTTTAAGGCTCACCTAATTAGGTGACATTTAGCTTCTCTTTTTTTCTTTCTTTTTTTTTATTTTTTAAGATTTTATTTATTCATGAGAGACACAGAGAGGCAGAGACATAGGCAGAAAGAGAAGCAGGCTCCCCACAAGGAGCCAGATGTGGGACTCGATCCTGGGACTCCAGGATCACACCCTGAGCCAAAGGCCATTGCTCAACCACTGAGCAACCCAGGTGTCCTCTTAGCTTCTCTTTCGTAAAGTCACCTGGTTATAACATAATTTAATAAGGTGAGAAAATTTCATCATTCCATAGTCCTCAGAATCGTGCAGGCTTATGGAAGAGAGAGTGGGAATCTTAGGTGGCATCTTAGACTTCTGCCTCACAACGACTACAAAGAGGCTTTTCCACTGTCTATTCAACGTGTTTTTCAGTTCTAACATTTATATTTTTGTAGGATTCAAACCCATGGTGAAATTCCACATCATTTAAAATATTTTGTCCCTTTTCCCTTCTATTTCTTGGAAATTATTAATCATCACTATTTTAAAGTTCTTGCTTTTAGGTGCAATATGTGGATCATCTAGGAGTCTTACTTGTGTTTTTTCTTAATCATAAGCCAATTATTTTATCTCCCAATAAAATTTTACAGTTGTCTATTTCTCTTCATTTCAGCCTCATGTATTTTTAGGCCGTTATGTGTATACACATTGATAATTGTCATATCTTATTGCTGAGTTCCTTTTATCTTTATAAAGTGTCTTTTTCCATCTGTGCTAATAGTTTTGTCTTAACATCTATATTTTAAATAGTCACTTTAGCTTTCTCTTGCTGACTGTTTCCATGTGTTATCTTATTTCTATCATTTTATGTTCCAACTACTAGTGACTAACATTTGAAGTGTTTCTTGTAGCCAGCATGTAATATGGTTTTGCTTTTTCTTCAATTCTATCGATCTCTCTTTTTATTTTTTTTTATTTTTATTTTTTTATTAATTTTTATTGGTGTTCAATTTACCAACATACAGAAAAACACCCAGTGCTCATCCCGTCAAGTGTCCACCTCAGTGCCCGTCGATCTCTCTTTTTAAACAGACGTACTTATTTATTGAGAGAGAGAAAAGAATTCAATTCAATTTCTTGTGAAAGAGAGCATGTGCAAGTGGGGGAAGGGGCATGGGAAGAGGGGGAGAAAATCTCAAGCAGCCTCCCCACTGAGTGAGGGATCTGACAAGGTTTTCCATCTCATGACCCTGCGACCATAACCTGAGCCACCAATTTCAATTTCTTGTGAAATCAAGAGTTGGACACTTAACCAACTGAGCCACCTAGGTGCTTTATCTGCTAATCTCTTTTAATTGGAGTTTTTAGCTATATAAATTTATTGTACTTATTGATATAGTGGAGTTAGATCTATCTTCTTCCTTTTTTATTATTTGAATTGAATATATTTTTACTATTTCATATTAAGGTAATTTTTGGCATTTTGATTATATTACGGAGTATAACTCCACTGTCCTTCAACCCTTCCTGGGCCTTATATCTTGTAATTCTACCATTTGCTTACTAAACCTTCTTCATATTTTCATTTCCCCCTTGGTCAGCCTAGTTTCTATTGTCTGCAACCATTTATTGTGCATTTATCTTTTGTCTGACCTCCAGGTCCACTTGGCACTGTTCTCTACAGTCCTCATTGTTCAAGGAGACTGAACAAGGGGATGAGAGCTTCCTTAGCTTCTGAATGGATTAAGATAATAAGAAATCCTAGTAGAAAATCAGAAAAATGGGGAGAAAAGTGAGGTTGTTGTGCTTATTTTCTTAGTTCCCTGTCTGAGCCATGGATTGACTTCATCTCTTAACTGAAGGTCTTAATTCCTCTCAGGGAGCCCTCCTCCATATGACTGTCCCCTTGGGTCCCCATTCTTACCCTAAGACCATTCAGCAAATCCTTTCAAATTTACTCTCAAAATAAATGCTGGATCTGACTAGCTTTGTAACATTTTCTGCTATCACTGTGGCCACCATCACCATTGTCTTGCAATTTATTTCAGTAGCTTTTTAACTGTTTCCTCAGCATTCACTCTTCCCTTCATAGTCCAATATAGCTATTGGAGTGATCTTTTAAAACATATCATTTATACATTTATCTCTCCAGAGTTTTTACATTATTAAGAATAAAAACCAAAGTTCTTACATTTTTCTTGCAGTTACTTACCTGTTTCTGTATAATTTGCCTTTCCCCTTTTATTCTGATTTTATTTTTTCTTAGTTTCTTTCATGTTTACTCGGCTCCAGCCATTTGTCTCCTTGCTTTTCTTTCAGTTTATGAAGCAAGCTCTAATCCCATGGCTTTTCAATTTCTGTGTTTTTTTTTTTTTTTTTTCCTACCTGGAATACACTTCTTTCAGATAACCACATGGCTCACTTCCTTGCCTTCTTCTAATCTCTGCTCAAATATCACTGTATCCCTGAGGCATTCCCAGATCATGCTAAAGTTATTTCTATAATCCCTCTATTTTTCATTAATTTTCTTCCCAAAGTATTTGTCACCATGTGTTTCATTATAAAGTGTTTTTTTTTTTTTTAATTACCTGTTTCATCTGAGTTATCGACATGATGGCAGGGATTTCTATTGTATTGCTTACTGTGTTTTCCTAGCACTTAGAATGGTGTTTGGCACATAGATACTAAAAAGACTATGGTGGAATGAATTAAGTGCAATTTGGATATTTGAATATTTCCATTTGTTATTTAATAGATCTAGTAATCACATAACAACTACCTCAAAGAAGCAGACATGATTTTTGGATCACGATTTTATGAATCATTCAAATTCAAGTCATCTCCATTTCTTCTTATCCTTTAACTAGTAACTTAGTACCATATTTCTGTCGAGTTTATTATTTTTTTTAAGTTAGAATAGTTTCAGTAGATTAATAAGTTGCTAACTGGTCTCTATATCTCTAAACTCTGTTTAGTTCTTCTTAGAAAATATTACTTATTCATCTTCTTTGATTTATCAACCCTGCAAGAACAACCCAAAATTTTCATTTGGAGCTGCATTGTGACTATAATTGGCTTTAGATTCATTTGCCGTTGTAAGCCCTTTTCCTCACTTAAAAAAAATTAGTATAGAACTTCTTTGTTATGAAAACAAGTTGATCCAGCTGGATTAATTATTATCATATTCATTTTTCCTGTAATTTTAGAAGACACTAAAACTATAACATTTTAGGGGGCTCTTAAAGTATTATGAGCCCTATGCATTGTGGCTACTCTGCCTAATAGATAACAGCCCTGTCATCATCTCATGATTCTAACACCTTCTAGAGTTGGGTAACTGTCCATTTTTCCAATCCCAGCTAAAAATCCACTTTATTCATTATCTTAATTGTCCTCAATTTATTCCACTCTCTAACAATTATTTGTGCAATTGAATGTAAATATTTTTGGTGAAATTTTTTTAATTAATAGAATTTATCCTAAGTCACTCTAGTTATACATAAACATATTTTGTTACATAAAAAACTTAGGGTTTATCATTAATATTTCATTTCTAAATAATGAATGGTGGATTTAATGTAAGAATATTGACTAATAAAGCTAGCTAGTGTCCCTGCAGTTGTTGATTTTGTTTTATTTTACAATAATGAGTTTTTGCTTTATATTTCTACAAGATTGTTTTCTTATCTTCATTTTCGTAGGCATACTACAATTGTTCTTGCATTCAAGAAGGATTAACAACCTCAGATGATCAAGGTGATTTTATTGATGCTAGACCTGGGACATGTGATACAAAGTGCTATAAATTACCTTTGTTTGTTGCTTTTATCTTCTCTACGATTTTATTTTCTATTTTTTCTCGGATACCAAGCACCCTGACCATCCTTCGGTATGTATATATTATTCAAAATCATTGTTCATTTAATATATGAGAAAGTCAATTTAAGGAAGATTTTAGAATATTGCTATAAATGATTTACTCTTTTGTTTCAAGGTAGCAGCTGTAAGATGGGAAATTGTTGTATTGTTAAAATTCATATATTTGTTTATTTCTATGATTTAACTAATTTTATTTGTTTAAAGTTTGTAACTATCACATTTAGTTTTAATTAAATTTAACTTACAATATGGTACCTTCATATACAGGAAAATTGTTACGTTGTCAAAATTCATCTATATGTTTAATTTGCTCTCATTTAATTTATTTACATAAAACATATAGATATCACATTTAGCTTAAGTTTAAAACTAAATTTTTAATTTAATACACCTGGAAAATTCATAAATATAGGAATATTCTTAATTATAACACAAATGTGATTATCATGTTGATTCATTAGTTACAGATATTTATAGAATATTTGCTTGTATACTAACCAATTTGACTATGAAAAAACATGTGTCACTAATGAAGGAACATGAAAACTTAAAAACTATTAGAAAATCAGTACACAAGTTTACTCTAAATTAAGGCTACATTTGCTATTTATTTGTTCTTTCTGAATATGCGAAATATATTTAATATTTTTTTGTAGTAGCAAAATAGTTGGTTATTATTTTTTATTGTTTTTCAGGAGGCTAACATAAAACTTTAAGTTGTGATAAGTAATTTGTTGTCCCCTAGGAAAGCAGAGTGGAAAACATGAATACATATATATGCAAAAACAATTCTGAGAACTTGGGAACATGTAGTTTATGCTTTCAATTAATTTGCAATTCAGATGGGAGCAAAAGTTGCACATATCACTACAATGAAGCAGCTTTTTTTATTCATTCATCTGTGTCTGGACTAAAATTACAGGGACCAATAAGATATGTATCTTGTCTTCAAGTTGCTTGGAGTATAAAAGGGTGAGAAAAACACATAAGAAGTAGAGTGGATACTTAGAAGTGCCTTAGTTAAAGCTTGGACATTGACCCAGGAAAAGGTGGAAGAAATGGTAATTTTTATCTAGATAGGATGATTTGGAAATGCTTATCGAAGGCATGGTTCTTGAACTGAGTTATGAAGATAAGTGATTTGTCATAATACAGGCAGGTTAGGGAAACATTCTTAACAGGAAAACTGAGCAGTAAAAGTAGAGGCCAAAATGTGTGAAATACCTTGGCAAGGAGTTTGTTTTGACCAGAGTAGCATGATAGTAAAAGGGACAGGAAGATTTGGATTCCATCAGAGCCTGATCATGGCAAGATGTCTTTGCCATATTAACCTGAATGATTTTATAATGTGTGCACCTGGAGGCCGTTGAAAACAATAAACCTCAGAATTAAAAGTGGGGGGATCCCTGGGTGGCTCAGCGGTTTGGCGCCTGCCTTCGGTCCCTGGCGTGATCCTGGAGGCCCAGGATCAAATACTACGTTGGGTTCCCTGCACGGAGCCTGTTTCTCCCTCTGCCTGTGTCTCTGCCTCTCTCTCTCTCTCTCTTTCTCTGTCTGCCTCTGTCTCTCATGAATAAATAAAATCTTTAAAAAAAAGAATTAAAAGTGACCAGCTATGCATGTTAGATAGAGTACTTTGAAGATACCGTAAAAGATGAAGCTGGGGGAAAACCAGAAAAAAAGGTAGATATTTAGGATTCCATCTTTGAACTTAATAGTGGTATTTAGGGATAGAGGTGATAGAATATATGTGAGAAACATTTAGTTTGGATATAAGGGCAAGATTATTACTTTGATGTTCCTCATACAGAATATAAAAAGAATTAGGATTATGTGCAGGTTTCCAGTCTAGGGAACTAAATGCCTGACAGCCCATTAACTGAGGTAAGAAATTCAAGAAGAGAATGCTTAGGTCAAAGATAATCAGTAAATGTTAAACATGCCTTATGTAAAGTTCATGTAAAACACCCAAACAAATATTTCCAGCAGTAAGGTGAGACATATAGTAATATTCCAGAAGTTTAGTTCTGAGTTTTCTCACTTCTAGTAACTATACAGAACAATAGAAAATTAAATAAAATAAATAAGAAAAGGAAAACACATGTGCATGTGTGCATGTATGTTATAGTTTCCATGTAATTATGAAATAGACTTAAAAATCACAAAGTTGAAATTGCATGTAAATGTTCCCAAAATTGAAGCAGAACTGGAAGCTAGCTATCACAAAAATATTACAAAGACTGACATGAAATATGGAAAGGATTTCAGGATTGGCAGATCTCCTGTGTTGCCAGCATATATTTCCGCTCAGAAGGTGGGGGCCCCACCTTATAATGGAAGTTTTGGGAACAAACATAGGTGGATAAATCAGGATAGACTCCCTCCAGAAAAAATGAGAGAAAAGACTTGGAAAATGCCCAGGAGGTCAAGACATGGCAGATCTCAAAAAGTGCCAGCAAAATATACATCTAATAATTGAATACATAACCATGAAAAGCAAGAAATGTAAAGAGATCTCAGAAGCCCATAGCTTGCTGAACTTCTTTTAAAGCACACCAGAAAAAGAAAAAAAAGAAAAAAGAAAAAAAGAAAGCACACCAGAATTGGAGAGGCATAGGAGGTAGAACCACACATGGGAATTATAGTTACATCGTCCTCTATATCAACAGAGGAGTTAACTTCAGTTTTGAAGCATGGAAATCCTGGCTTATGTTCCATTCTCATAACTTACCTCTAATTTAAGAAAGTTCATGTCATTAAAATATGAGTAAGTGGGAAAGGAAAAGGTTATGCCTACATACAAAATTACTATAGTAAAAGAAGTGAAAGTTCTTGAGCATTACTTTATTACACACATTGAAAACTCAATAGAAAATTGTCACCATGAACCAGATAAAAATACAAATGTAGCTATATGTAAGTTTAAGCTAAAAAAAGTTAAATAATTATGGCCACAAGATGAGAAAAATAGCTAGATGAAAGAGGCCATGGAATGTAAACTAACAAATCTCAGGAAAGAAATTAAAAGGAAAAAATTCAGAAATGAAAACTAAATTATAAAGCAAACAGAGAAGAAAAGACAACATAAAAACCAAGTGTGGGGCATAAAAGTAAGAGAAACAGAGAGGGATGGAGAAATAGAGAATATAGAATAAAAATGAGAAAAAAGTATTAGAGAAAAGGGACAAAAAAAGAAGATAAGTGAGAAGATCCAACATAAACATAATTGAAGTCCCCAAAGAACAAAACCAAAACATTCCCACTACAAATATCTAAATTTTGAGTAAAACTTTACTGAAATAATATTTAATAAACACTGAAATAATAAGCAATAATAATAAATAATGAATAAATACTGAAGTATGATTGATTTGTATTTACATTTTGCAATGGCACATCGAGCATCTAAGGAAATTGACCCAAAACAATCAACAGTCAGATATGTAATTGTCAAATTGTTATATTTAAAGGTGAAGAAATTGTCTTTTTGTCATCTAAAGAAAGAGGAAAGCAAAAGCTTGGCACCAGATTTCTGAACAGCAACATTCCTCTGGAAAACTAGAGAGGCACTTAAAAGATTTCTGAGGAAGAAAATGTGAGCTAATGATTGTATCAACAAACTGCCCCACAATTATAAACAGTTTTGATGTAACAGAACCCAGGAGATGCTGTTATGAGATACTTCTTAAGAACTGACAGCAAAGCAGGTTGTAACTAGCCAGAATAAGATAGGGAAAATTTTGATAAAAGGTCTGTTGGTGAGCATTGGATAAGCTAAATGAAACTGATTTAACTACTTATATTTAACTATTATATTTTCTAAATATAATTAATTTTATGCTAGAACTAAGACAAATATGCTGAGCCTAAAGGTGACAAAGCAGAATGCAATGTGATACACTTTGATGAAGTAGAAATTACACAACTAGCAAAAATGGGAGAAGACAACAGAGCAAAAGGACAAACCTGTTGGATGCCTAATAGATAATAAATGGGGAGTCAGGGAAATCATCTTTCTAGACAATTTACTGAAGTATAATATATATTCAGAAGAGTGTGCATCTCACTAGTGTACAGTATGATGGATTTTTATAAAGTGAAGACACCAGCATAACCACAGTCTAGTTCAAAAAAAAAAAAATCAGTCATTACAAGTATTCCCAAAGTCCTTCCACAAACTCCTTTCTTGTCACCAAGCCCTTCGTCCCTTAAGACTACCACTATCCTGACTTCTCTGCTGAATAGAAGTGGTAATTTGTTCTGGAAATTTGTACTGTTTGTACTTTATGTATTAGGAGATTATGGCATGTAGTCATTTGTGTCTGTGTTGTGTTGCTCAACAGTGTGCTTATAGGAGTCATTGTTGCATATAAAAGAAATTCATTTTCATTGCCTTATAGTAGCAGTGCTGTCCAATCATATTTTCTAAAATAATGAAATGTTTTATATATTTGCTGTCCAAAATGGTTGTCTCTAGCCACATGTGCATGTCGATATTTGAAATGCAGTTAAGTGTGAATGAGGCACTGAACTTTAATTTTGATTTAGTTTTAATTGACTTAAATTTAAGTAGGCACATATGGCTAATGGCTACCATATTGTATAGCATAGTGTATAGTAGTCCATTGTATGAATATACTAAAATTTGTCCTTTTTTCTATAGTTAATGTTTCCAGGTTAGACTTGCTGTTTCTATGAACATTTTTCTCTTTTGGGAAAGACATGGATAAAGAAATAGCAGAATTGCTGGGTCATAATATTTACATACATTAAGCTTTTTAATTTTGAAAGTATTTGCACAAATTCATGTTTCTAGCAGTCTGTTATTGTTTTTTAACTTGAGCAATTTTGATGGGTGTGCATGTTAATATTTCATCATGTTTTTAATTTCCTTACTCAGAGGACTGATGTTATTGGACATATTTTTCTTATTAGCTATATGAATATGCAATTTTGTCAAATATCTGTTTGATTCCTATGTCTATTTTTGCATTGGATTATCTGTTTATTATTGATTTGCAGCAGGACTTCTTTCTATTTTGTTTATATACCCTAAGTCAGGAGTCACTTGTCATATATATTCATAACAAATATCTTCAACTGAGTGGCTTGCTTTTTCAGCTGTGATAATGTCATCTTTCTAGTGAAATAAATTTTTAATTTTAATGTACTATTTAAGAAATATTTCCCAAAGCAAAATCATGAGGACATTTACTACATAACTTTAGTAAAATTATAAAATCAGTAATTCAGCTGGAAATGCTTTTTTTAATATAATGTAGGGATCCAGTTTTTTTTTTTAATTTTTTTTTTAAATTTTTATTTATTTATGATAGTCACACAGAGAGAGAGAGAGAGAGAGAGGCAGAGACACAGGCAGAGGGAGAAGCAGGCTCCATGCACCAGGAGCCCGACGTGGGATTCGATCCCGGGTCTCCAGGATCGCGCCCTGGGCCAAAGGCAGGCGCCAAACCGCTGCGCCACCCAGGGATCCCGGATCCAGTTTTTTTATATGAATACTAAGAGATTCCCCACAATTTACTTAAAGGCTACACTTGCTCTAGAGCAGTGCACAATAGACTATATAAGTGGATCTATTTCTGTACTCTTTTCTGTTCCATTGGTTTATTTATGCATCCTTGCAGGAGTATTACTCTCTCTTAATTGCTGTATAATTATTGTGAATATTTGTATCAGTCTTTTGTCATAAGTACTTCTTCGAGATTTTTCTTGGCCATTCTTCTATTTTGAGGTGATTGAAATCAAACTAATCAATGTTCATAGTAGCATGATGAGATTTTTTTTAAAAAGATCTATTTATTTGAGAGAGCAAGAAAGAGAGAGAGAGAGCTAGCAGGGGGAGGGGCAGAGGAAGAGAATCCTCAAGCAGACTCCCTGCTGAGCAGGAAGCCTGACCTGAGGGGGATCTCACCCCATGAGATCATGACCTGAGCCAAACCAACAATTGGATGCTTAGCCAACTGAGCCACCCAGATGCCCCTAACGTCCTGAGATCTTGATCAGAATATGTTTGAATCTATTTGAGAGAATTGCTATACTTACTGTGCTGAATTTCTTGATCAGTCAATGAGATATAATTCCTTCATTTATTTAAATCCTCATTTATTCAATAATTTTTCATAATTTGCACTTTCAAGATAGAGGTTTTATAGCTCCTTCATTAGATTCATTCCTAGGTAATTAATATTTTTGATACTTAGTATAACGTGTATAATATAGTGTTTGCTGGTATGAAGAATGCAATTTATTCTTTTTGTGCCTTGGGTTTGTATTTGTGACAATACTTAGATGAATTACTAGTGGTTGGTTGGTAATTTAACTTGAGATGTTCTATGTACATAATCATGATCTGCAAAAAATGATTTTTATTTTTTTCTAAGCCTTAATCTTTTTTTCCTTGCTTAAGTTTTCCTTTACAACGCTGAATAGAAGTAGTGATAGTTACTCTCCTTGTTTTTTATGCTCATCACAATGAGCACGTTTCATTGTGAGATATGAAATTGATATCTGAAGGATACCATCTATCAGAATAAGCCAGTTTTCTTTCATTCCTCATTCACTAAGACTTTTACTTTCACTTTTTAATACATTTTGAAATTTATCAAATACATTTGATGATATATTGAGATCACAGTATCATATTTATACTTTATAAATTGGACTTGGTTAGTTGCTTGATTCAGTAGGCTAATATTTCGTTTAGTATTTTTACATCTGTCTTCTTTGTATCTGGACTATTTTATGAAGGTGTGGTTATATTTTCTTAATTAAATCTTTGGAAGAAATTACTTGTGATGCCACCTGGCCTTGGAAATTTCTTTGTGAGGTTTTAAATTAAAAATGGAATACCTGTGTGTGTGTGTGTGTATGTGTGTGTGTGTGTGTGTGTGTGTGTTTGAGAGAGAGAAAGAGAAAGAAGCTAATCTTTTTTATTTTAATTTATAATTTCCATTATTTTACTTTTATGTTCATTTTTTAATAATAAATTTATTTTTTATTGGTGTTCAATTTACCAACATACAGAGTAACACCCAATGCTCATCCTGTCAAGTGCCCACCTCAGTGCCTACCACCCAGTCACCCCCACTCCCCGCCCTCATCCCCTTCCACCACCCCTAGTTCGTTTCCCAGAGTTAGGAGTCTTCCATGTTCTGTCATTATATTTTTATTTTATTCACATATATCTTCTGTATATTGATATATATTCATTTTCTATCCAAATATGTATATAGCTATAATACAAAAGTATTAATATGTATTTTTCTCATTTTCAATTCAAATATGTCTTTCAATGTATTTTTTAAGATTTTAGCCATATATTTAGAGGTGTATAGTTTAATTTCTAAACATTTGGAAATTTTCTTTTTTATATCATATATAATATAAACATAATTAATATTCCACTTATTTTTAGATGGAGTCCACTGTATTCAGGGAACATGTTTTTATTTTTCCTTGAAAAATTATTTAGACTTACAAATTATTTAAAATCCTTATTATGGTGCATTTGTCCATTATTTCTGTCATTTTTGCTATATATATTTTGGGGCTATATTAGTTGAAAACAAATTTAGAATTGCTACAATTTGTTGCTTTATGACTCTTTATCCCTTGAAATCTTTTTTATCTTTAGTAACTTCTTTTCTTATACTTTTTCTCACTTTAATATTTTTATCAGCTATATTTCTATTAGCATAATATACACTTTTCCATTCTATTACTTTCAATCATTCATTGATTATATATATTAAAGTATATATACTCCAGTTTTGAAACTAGAGTACAGACTACTAAATTAAAAATAACTAAAAGTTATTTGGTCTCCTTCAATTGGGGAATATAAAAATTAGTGAAAGGGAATAAAGGGAAAGGAGGGAAAATGAGTGAAAATATCAGTGAGGGTGACAAAACATGAGAGACTCCTAACTCTGGGAAATGAATAAGGGGTACGGAAGGGGAGGTGGACGGGGGATTGGGGTGACTGGGTGATGGGCACTGAGGGGGGCACTTGGCGGGATGAGCACTGGGTGTTATGCTATATATTGGCAGATTGAAATCCAATAAAAAAAATAAAAAAATAAAACTAACTGTCGTTATGTTTAGATTTTTGTCTCATTTTAGTATTTGCTTTAAAATATTTTCTACCTGTTCTTTTAGTCCTTCTTCTGCATTGATTATTTTTAGTTTTGGAATTTCCTTTTATTATTTTGCTAATTATGTATTATTTTTTCTTCTTGTAGTAGTCAAGACATTATAAGAAAATATATGGTTCCCTAGAGTCATATTAAATTAGTACTTTTGCCACTTTTGCCACTTCAATGGCCTGAGAATACTTTAACTCCATTAACTCTCTCCCATACTTTTGTTAGTGTTGCCATAGATTTTGACGTTACACAAATTTTATAACCTAAGTGATGTAATTTTATGTATATTTAATATCATATCATCAGATTCTCTTTATATCTTCCTGAATTTTTGTCTCCTTGCTTTCTTCAGAGATCATTTCCTCTTAAAAAAAATTGTTGGGAAAAAAAAATTGTTGGGGATCCCTGGGTGGCACAGCGGTTTGGCGCCTGCCTTTGGCCCAGGGCGTGATCCTGGAGACGCGGGATCGAATCCCACGTTGGGCTCCCGGTGCATGGAGCCTGCTTCTCCCTCTGCCTATGTCTCTGCCTCTCTCTCTCTGTGTGGCTATCATAAATAAAAAAATAAAATAAAAAATAAAACCATTCATTTTTTAAAAAATTATTATACTGTGGGTCTAATGGAAATGAATTTTGTTCTTTTTGTTTGTTTAAATATATATTTAAAAATTTAAAAAATATATCTTTAATTCACCTTTTTTAATAAAATTATACTTTGGTTGTGTATGGAATTTCAAGTTTAGTGGCAATTTTAGTATTTTACAAAAAAATATTTAACTGTTTTCCTGACCTCTATTGAGAACATTCTATTATTCCTTTGAATAATATGCCTTTTTCTCTAGATGCTTTTAAGATTTTTCTTGTCTTTGGTTGTCAGCAATTTTACTATGATATTTCTTAATATGATT
This sequence comes from Vulpes vulpes, assembly GCF_048418805.1. NCBI lineage: Eukaryota > Metazoa > Chordata > Mammalia > Carnivora > Canidae > Vulpes > Vulpes vulpes. The sequence continues at coordinate 56,622,941 of NC_132793.1, forward strand.
TTGTTTGTGTTTATGTTGCAAGGAGATGTAATTTTTCTTGTAGCTTTTAAAGATAGGCTTATTGTCTTCTCCTGTTATCTTTTATGATGGTAAGTATATTAGTTTGCTAGGCTGCCATGGACACAATTCAGCCCATAGCAGTAACAAAAACAAAAAAACCCCTAAATTTATCACACTTTATTTTCTTTCTCATAGCTCTCAGTTGGCTGAGCTCAATAGGATAGTTCTTAATTGGGGTTTTTCTTGAGCTTGTGGTCAGATGCCACATGACACTCATAGTCTTCTGGTAGCATGACTGGGCTGGATTTCCCAGACCACTGACAATTTAGGCTAACTTTTTGCTGGGAGCCTAGTTGAGGCTGATAGAACATAAGTAGCCTCTTTATGTGACTTGTACTTCTGCTAACAAAGTACAAGAGGTCTGAAAGGGGACGTCCCAAGTCCTAGTGTTCCAAGAGACCGAAGCATAAGCAGCCAGGCTTTATTTGACCTAGGCTAGAAGTCCAAGAATGTCACTTTTCTGTATTCTATTTGCTAAAAAAGTCATTATGTGTCAGGAAGAGGGTCATTAGGTTCCACTTTTTGATGTCAGGAGCAACTAGCATGCACAGAAAAGAAAAAAAAAAAAACGTAATTGATGCTTGCCAATTTGGGTGATTACCTACCACAATACCTTTCATTGATTTAGGAAAAATTTTAAGTATTTCTTCAAATATTCCTTCTGCTCTATTCTTTCTTTACTCATCTTTGGGATATTAATTATACATATCATACCCTTTTTTGCTGTGTCCATGTATCTATCACTGTCTTTTGCTTTCTATTTCTATTTGTTTTTATGCTCTGTGCTTTAGACTAAAGTTTTCTTCACTTTTCCAATTTTTGATGTATTTTTATCTCCATCTGCTTTTCTAGAGCTATATTCTAGTTTACTAATCATTTCTTCATCTGTGTCTAGTTATTAAATTATCTATTGAGTTCTTAATTCTAAGTAGTGTATTTTTTCAGTTACAGAATTTCATTTCTTTTTAATAGATTCTAGTTCTCTGATAAAGTTCTCTATTTAATCATTTGCTTTCTTGGATATATTAATTCCCCATATTTAAAATCTCTGTCAGGCATCTAGTATCTGAATATTCTGTAGAATTATTATATTGTATTTTTTCCTTTGTTTCTGTCTTTTATAATTCCTGTAGTTATCTTTAATCATATGTGAGATTTTGTATACCAACAATAGAGGCTATAGACATTAATAACTTCAAAATTTTTTACAATAGCTTTATTAAGATGTAAAGAATTGAGACAGTTCACTGTAATCCAGACAGAAACTTAGAGGATAAGTTTAAGCCTCTAAAAGACCTTATCAGTTTCCAAATTGCCCTTTATCCTAGGGCATAGTCTTTCAAGGAGTCTTGATTGGAAGAAAGGTACGTTAAACATAGGATCCTTCATTCTTGGTGAGATTTGAACTCCAGTGTTTATCTTTCAGTTAAAATATAGCTTCCAAGAAAAATATTACCAGTTCTCTTTATGTTGTATTGGAAAATAATAGCTAACACATTTAGAATAAAATTCAGTAAGCTCCAGGATATAAAAAATAACATACACCTAGAGCTACACACACTCATGGACACACACACACACACACTCACACATCCAGTTAAAAATATTTTTTTAACCTGAATTGACTGAAAAATAAAAACCAGATTAAGTTCAATAGTCTGGTCAATAGAAATAAATCAATGTCATATTCCTGGTTTTAATATTATGTAATAGTCATGTAAGATTTCGTCATTGAAGGATGCTGGGCAAAGGAGCACATGGTATTTCGTACTAGTTTTACAACCACCTGTGGGTTTCAAAAATAAATAATTTCAAAATAAAAAGTAAAAAACAAAATGAAACACACATATATGAATGTCAAAAAAGCAGACTGACTTTCCAAAAAAAAAACCAAACAGTTGGGAAAGATATATCCCATATTATAGATAGAAGACCTAACATCACCAATATATCAGTTCTCCTTAAGTTAATTGATAATTTTAACGTGATGATGAAAATACCAATTATTGAAATTTAAAATCTGACTCTAAAGTTCTTAGGGAAAAATAACAAACAAGAGTAGTTTGGGAATCTTAAGCAAAGAAACACAATAATGGAGCCTTGGCCTTATAAGCTAAAATGTACCATACGTTTCAATTATTAAAACAATATAGTATTGATTTATAAATAGAATAGCAGTAAGTCTAGAAATAGATTTTAACTCATGTGGGAATTTAATATAAAATGGAGGTGAAATCTTAAATAGGTGAATCAAAGATCTTTTAGAAAGTGGTTTGAGTATAATGAGATATACTTCAGGGAGAAAAATATATCCAGAGCCCACATAACATGACAGGAAAACCTAAGATGGAACAAAGATATAAATGTAAAAAAATTAAACAAGTGCTAGAAAAACAAATTCACCAATTTCATTAAGATCTTTAAAAGAGCAAGGTATTTCCAACTATGACTCAAAATCTAAAAGTGGGAAACTGATAAAATTTACTTCATAAAGTTAGAAATAATAACCAAAGTCAAAAGTCAAGCAACAGTAAATATAAGCAACTCATGTCCTATAAAAAGATTAATCCCTCTAATAAGTAAAACTCTTTACATTAATAGCCCTACAGAAAAGTGGAAAAGTATCAAAGAAAAAGCACAAATACAAATATGAAAGGGTGTTCAGTCACATACATAATAAGGGACATAGAAATTAACATTTTAATGTGATAATATTTCTCATATATCTGGTGACTGGAATAAAGCTTTAATTGTAGAATCTGCTTATGTGGCTGTGTAGGAACAAGTACTTTAATAATATTTCTTGAAAGAGCACAAAATAGTACATCTCCTATGAAAGGTACATATTGTTAAAACTTAAAAAATTTGCAGATGTGCTTATCCTTTATGCCAGCACTTAAACTTCTTGAAATACTTATTGTAGATATCCTGCAAACAGATAAATTTACATCTGTATGATTACCTATATCGTATATATATGATATATATATATATATATATATATATATATATATATACATACATACAATATAACATGAAGGTATATATACCCATCTCCATATCTATTTATCTATAACAAAACGCTGGTAAAAACCTAAATGTGAAGGAGCAACAGACTGATTGAATAAATTATTGCATTTCTGCACAAAGAGATATAATGCAATTGAAAAAAATGAATAGGGAGGAGCTCTACATTCATGTACAAAAGGGTCTTAAGAGCATATGGTTACATGAAGAAAGAAATCAGATACAGAACAGTGAACATAGTATACTACGTCCTATGAAGAAAGAAAGTAATAGATATGCATTTACAGTTACTTGTATTTGTGTAAAGGAACACCAGGTATAACCAAGAAAGTAATTAAAATGGTAATCTAAAGGTAGCCTAAAGGAATGGGGGTAGAAATAGAGGTAGATGAAGGCAGAAGTAGAAGCAAGCAAGTTTCTCCAGCATATTCTCATAATTTATTTTGTTTTGCTTTCCAAAGCATGTTTTTATACTACAAATTCAACAAATAAAGTTTAATTTAAAAGCTACGATAAGACTCAAGGCCAGAGACACAAATTGTGAAATCTTTGGCAAATAAATGATAAAGTCAAGGAAGAGGTGTGGGATGAAGTAGTTTGTAGCAGGGCAATGGTCCCACACGAGGCAACTAGAAAAGCTGTGTTAAATGATAAAAACCCTGTATTTAAAGGCAGAAAATGACAAGAGGACTATAGGGATTAAAATTCCAGAGAGAGCAGATGTTTTTAGAGGTGATTTGGAGATCTCAAGGTGTCCCTGAGATTCTTGCCAATTCTTGATGGAGGTTAGGTGCTGACAGTCTGGATTAGGTCAAAGTAGAGGATCACTACTGAGGGCAAATAAACTGGCAGAGGTTTTGGTGATCACATAGGAGTAAGAATGACAAAGTTATTGTTTCTCTGGAGAAATTTGTTGAAATTTGATGCTGTGTGGGCCGAAGTCTGAACAAAAAGTATAATGACTTGTCTTTCTCTCTCCATCAAGGTGCTCATTAAGAAAGACTAGTTCTTTAGTTTCTTTCCTCCCAGCCATCATTTAGAAAAATGTTTATGTCTTCTCAATTGTGATAGTCATCATAGATACAAGCAAGAAGTTAGAGGAGCACTAGTGGAATAAAAGCTAAAAGTGTCAATTTCCTCCTGTACTGGTGGGTACAGGTGTTGGAGAATGGCAAGAAAAACAGCAAAAAAAGTGTTTCTACTAATAAGTATTCAATTACAATATTAAAACACAGTGCAAAGAAAATGCAGGCAAATACAATGAGAAAATTATAGGACAATCTAACTCAGTCCAAGGATTCAGAGAGGGCGTTCTTGAAGAACTGACCTTTAACCTGAGTCCTAAAGGTTGGGGACTGAGTATTTCACACAGTGGGAGCAACATATGCAAAGATTCTGAGTAGGGGAAGCAGCTTCATAAGATTGTTGTGTTATAGAATGTCATGAACAAGGAGGATGATAAAGGCAAAAATGAGGTGTGAGATGGTGTGCAAAGAGACTGATTCAATCAGGCTGACCCTTGTAAAGTTTTCTGCAATTCTAGATTTTATCATAAGAACAAGGGGACAGTGAAATAACCATAATTTCACAGTAAAAAAAAAAAATCACTTTGGCTGGTTTGTGGAGAGTGGATTGAAAGTATAAGGATAGATTTTGGGAGGTAAAATATGTAGTCATTTCATTTTTTTAAGGAGAAAGACACAACCTTGCAATAGGCCAGTGGAATTAGAGATAAACAATTAAAAAAAAACAGAGAAAGAGATATGAAAAAGCTATACTTAATAAAAAAATCACAGTCCTTGGTTATTAATTCCAGTCAAAGAGGAAAAGGATGGTATCAACGATGCCTCTTTTCACATTTTGGGCCTGAGCATTGCATGATGGTGCATGACATTTCTACTTCTTGTGACAGGGAACACTAGGGAAAGAGCAGCTTTTGTGCAAAACAGGAACTTAAGTGTAGAAATGATGTCTTTTAAGAAATATATGGAGTGAAAAAACAAATTTAGAAGTCATAAGACAGTAGAAGCTGCCTTTTTACATTTTGGAAGACTACTAACAAATTTTTTGTTTATTCCATGAAATTCTTAAATCAGCCTATCATAGACTTATTAGGCAATATACAAAAAATATTCACTTTGTTGTTAAAATACATTCATTTTTCATTAAATATTTTAATAAATATCTTTTTTATTTTGTGCTGTTTATTTAACATTATGGAAAATCCTGGGAATCATTACTTTTTTCATCTTGTTTTGTATATCAGAAAGATGGTTATAATCAAACTGAAGATACATAAATACATCTTAAGGATTATACTTTTGAGTTATGGTCAGCTCTATTTATGCTTCAGAAAGCAATGATAATCCATGTAAGAAAACTACATGTACTAAATGAAGCAGAACGTTCAAATTATAGTTAGGTATATCATTACTATTTCCACATTATGCCAAGACCTATGCTAAAGTGTGGTTCTAAGATGTGATACTTCCTTTTTCTTACCTTAAGAATCTGCTCATTATAGAAGTGTAAATTGTTTTTTTATTTAAAGGCATCATTATCTTTTGAAGATTGGTTAATTTATTTTCATTTTCCTAGTAGTAAACATTTGAGGAAAGAATATATATTTTTATCAGGTCGATATGGGTAGAATTATCTCACTTTTTGCAAAATAGTCACAAAATATTGTACATATGCTACATTTTAGTAAATTGAGTCAGTTTGGATGAAAATATTGGTCACACTAGTTTATTGTTCAAATTCTAGAATAAGGAAACAAAGGCTAAGCCTAGAGTTTATTTAAAATAAAATAAAATATAGCTCTTATTTTTTTACTTTCTAAAATGTTCAAAGCTTGATTATTTTTTATTGTATTTTTCAATTTATTTTCCAAACTACTAATATGTGGCATTATGCTTTTTTTAAATGAATTTATTTTTTATTGGTGTTCAATTTACCACCATAAAGAATACACCCAGAGCTCATCCCGTCAAGTGCCCACCTCAGTGCCCGTCACCCAGTCACCCCCACCCCCCGCCCACCTCCCCTTCCACCACCCCTAGTTTGTTTCCCAGAGTTAGGAGTCTTTCATGTTCTGTCTACCTTTCTGATATTTCCCACTTATTTTTTCTCCTTTCCCCTTTATTCCCTTTCACTATTTTTTATATTCCCCAAATGAATGAGACCATATAATGTTTGTCCTTCTCTGATTGACTTATTTCACTCAGCATAATACCCTCCATTATGCATTTTTTTAAACAAATACTTGCTTTGACCAATAGGAAGTACAGAAAGGTTCATTTTTTTATATTTGGGAAAGTTATTTTTTGTTTATTTTTTTGTTTTGAATAGTGAGAGGAACAGTCAGAGGTCCAGTAAGAAAGAGAAGTCCTCTCCCCAGCTAGGATAATTTGAGCAAGGTTGAAGAAAATGGCTATTTAAAATGTGGGTGGAGTATAAGGAATAATGTGGTAGTGTACCTCCGTCTGTTTTTGACCAAAAGAAAGAGAAAATAGAGGTAGGAAGGATAGAGACCTGTAGAGGGAACTGCTTTGCCTAGGGGCCCAGGCAACCTGATATAACTCTGCAGGGAGAGTCTAGGCATGAACACCTTGACTTCACTTTTCTTCCTAACTCTGGAGCACCCAATTCACAAACCCTAACCAGAAGGCAGAAAGCAAGAGAGCCTATTAATGTACTACATTTAGGTCAGCCTCCCATGACAGAGATATATAGAGAAATGCAGGGAGTGGATCTCCCAAGGGCAAAAGGGAAAAATCTAAAACAGTGGGTATGCACGTCAAAATGGAAAAAGGTAGGTGTGAGAGTTAGTGCTAAGTCTTTTTCAGCAAAGGAGAAAGAGATTGGGCCAGAGGGTTTGGTCCCTAAATGCTTCCTCCTTGTGAAGAGCTAGAAGCTTTGGGATCAGTTGCCAAGGGGCAGGATATGAAGAAATTGAAAGAGTTGTACTTCTTTTATTCACCCAGATTGAACTTTGTCAACTGCTAAAGATTAATTAGTTTAATTGATGCATAGGGAAAAAATAACCTTGAACCTAACATAAATTCTCTATAGCTAATAATAATGATGTTTTGGTAATATCATTACTATTTGCTTGCAGGATTGTACCAGACAATCAGCGTTCTTTGGCCTTGGGTCTGACCTATGTGATTTTGAGAATATTTGGTATGGAACTTTTGGCAATCTTTTATTACAATGAATTGTTCATTTTTTGTAATGTGTGTCTACATATATATTTGGAATTTCAGGTAAATAATAATGGTTAACTGACACAAAACAAGCAAATGGGGGAGCTACTTTGCAGAATTTAGGAGACAATATTTATGCAAAAAGACAATACCTAATGCAAAGCCTATCCTAACTATCATATAAAATATGCACTAATATTAAATTTGATTAGATGGGACAATCTATTTGATTAGAGATATATTCATCAAGCTTACACAACTAGCTTCGTAAGCTGAAACAAAACACATAACCACAGCATTGCTTGCACATTTGGGAAGTCACTAACTTAAACTAGTGCTTTTAAACATTTTCATTTTCAAAGACTCTAAATCTGTTTTTAAGAGTTTATACTCAAAGAACAAATTGGTCTTGCTGAGAATAGTGCACTGTGTATTTCAGGCTTTCTTAAAGTAGCAAAAATTAGCTTTCAAACCTACATTATATTAGCACCCCTGATTCAAAAGTTGATTAAAATATTGATGGAGCAAGAAACTAGATTGAACTGGATTGTAGACTGAAAGACATATGATAGAGTCAAGAATGTAGAAAAATTTAAGCGTGGCTTTGATGGGAATCAGAAAAATAATAATTCTATATCTAGATCAATATGTGGGTTAAAATTAGCTTTCTTAATAAGGAAAAATTAGAGCATATTTTTATGTGAATAATGACCCAATAGAAAGGAGAGATTTTTAAAAAATTGTTTATTTATTTGAGAGAGAGAGGGAGCATGAGCCGGGGGAGGGACAGAGGGAGATTGAGAAGCAGGCTGTCTGCTGAGAGGGGCTTCATAGGAGTTTGATGCTAGGGTCCCGGGATCATGACCTGAGGGAATGGCAGATGCTTAACTGAGCCAGTCTGGCATCCCCAAGAACAGATTTATAATGCAAGAAGGAACATAAGAAACAGCAAGTATTATTAACAGTATCTGCATCAGAAAGGAAGCCAGTGAGACTAATACATTTTTGATGGAAAAGGGTGGAATATGATATTTTAGATAGAGACTGGGTCTATATCCAACTGGATTTTGCCAACAGAGAATTTGAAGCAGAAGATAGAGATTATCTGATTTACATTTAAAAGATAACTGCTTCTGAGGGAGAAATGCTTATAGAAGATAAATGTGGGGAGGGAAAAAAGGCTTCTGCTGAAGTCTAAGTGGGAATTATATGAAATCGGATTCTGGAACTTGTAAAAGACACAGAGAAATCAACATATCCAAGATATGTTTGGAGTTAGTGTCACAAAGATTTATCATGGATTGGAAAAATATGATGGAAAACAGAAAAACATGAATAGTAAGTATAAATTTGTCACCTTGAGCAGTTATAAACAGAGTGCCAGCACTCAATGAAATTGGGGAAATCAGTAATGGATAGTGATCTTTGGCAGGAATCAAAAGTCATAAAGCATGAGGGTTTTGACAGAAGGAAGGTGGTTAAGACATGTTAGTTCTAGGGCCTCTTTTCTAATGCCTTTGGGATTTTTTTTTCCCCTAAGATTTTATTTCTAAGTAAGCCCCATACCCAAAGTGGGGCTCAAACTCACAACCCTAAGATCAAGAGTCACATGCTCCAATGACTGAGCCAACCAGGCACCCGAGTGGCTTTTTTAAAAAAAATCAGTTGTAATTCACTTTTAGCTGAAATTGTTGCTGAGTAGATGTTGTCTCTGGGAGTATATAAAGATTTCCTTCAGGCAGTGCACAGCTGTTCCTCTGGATTTGAGGTCCTCTGAATCTAAGGGTGCTTACAAACATACCAAAGCATTTTCATTTTCAGGTATTTCTCTCAATATCTTGATAACAGATGTACACTGCAATACAAAACTATTCATTGATTGAAAATGACACAATTTGAAATCTTTGGAGGCACACTGAATTCACAAAAATAATATTTAATATCTGTTTTAAATACTTCCTCCTAAATTTTTATTTGAAAAATTAACAAAAGTTTTGAGATATCAAATAACATGTACACCATTCTAAAAATATGAAAGTAACTAATTTTTTATACCTACAGAGATAAGGATTTTTAAAAATACAGTAATTGCTTCGTTATTAATAATCCTATAAATAAATTCATAATTTTAAATGATATATTTAAATGTGATGATGACTAAATTTATGTTTAATTTTAGAATAAAAGCATTCTTATCCTTACTTGTAGTGTTTTCATGGAGAATTTACAATTAATGCATTTTTCACAGGGACTATACCTGGACCAATACTTTTTAGAATGGTAGGAGACACTTCTTGTATCTTTCGGGTGACTGAATACTGTGGAAACAAAGGAAATTGTAGGATCTATAACAAGTTAAAAATGGCCTACCTTATGGTAGGAATATGTAAGTGACACCTATTGAAGGAATATAGAAAAGTTTAATTGTTTTAAAAATGTATAGTTGTTTACGGTAATGTGCAAGAATAATAAATTGTGGACAAATGGATACCTTGATGATTAAAGGAGCCTTATATAGAAAATATTTTAGAAATGTAAGTATTATAGTATTCACTTGAGTATTTGAGTCACTGCATTAAATACACAATTATTTCATGTTAGTCTTGAATAAAGGGTGGTAATTAGCAAAGTTTCAATTTAGAAATCAATTTTGTCCATATACAAACACAAACAAGTTGCTTGACCTTATGCCCGTTTCCATTTCATAGTAAAGGATTAGATAATTAAAAATATTTTTTTCACACCCCTAAAGAGCATCAAGATATTCTTACCCTACTTTCATTAAGTTTCACTTTTTTATTTTTATTTATTTATTTATTTTTGCTTAATGATATAACAATCTACATAGCAAGCATTCATTATTTGTTGAATAAATAAGAGATACAGGGAATTAGGAATTATTTGTTGAATAAATAAGAGATACAGGGAATTAGGATACTATGGTGGTATGAGTTATGGTCAGTGTTGAGAAAGTCTAAATATTCTTGTATTACTTTGGAAAGTTCACTAGATTTTTCTGGATCTCAATTTATTCATCTATAAGGTGAGGATGTTGGACTACACAATTTCTGAAATTTTAATCAATACTAACATTTAATGATTTTATCGTATAGATGTTGGTGTGATAAATATTTAAGTGTTTATATGTTTTGTGACTTTAATGAGTGTGTTCATTCAAAGAAACACATAATAATAGATGCTAATATTTAATAGTAACAAACACCTCTGTGACATATCGTACAGTGGTGCCTTGTAAATCAAAAGTCATTTATCCAGCAAGCTTAGTCTATACTGACACTTGAGTAAAGTAAAATTAAAAAAAAACTATTAAAAAAGTAAAAAGATGACATTTAAGTAGTCAAAATTAATTTATCAGAGATAGTTCAACAAAACTAGGCATTGTTCATGATGAAGTCCTCTTAAGACACTGCTAAGTCTTTTAAATTTTATTTTAGATACAACTGTAACATGCTTAGCTATTTTCAAACACAGCACATAATTGAGAAAGCTGGTGAACTGCTGGGGATCCTGCTAAGGAGCTCCTAAAAGGAGATAGCAATAATAAAAAAAAAAAAATAAAGAATTATGTCAGAAAGGGTAGATGAAACCCTTTTTCATAGGAAATAGGAATATGCTTTTGTGGCAGTTAGTGTAAACTAGTCCATTTTAAAGTTCTGATCATCAAAAGAAATAATTGAAAGATAGCCACAGTGTAGAAGGTAAAATGTGAAAAAGAATCAATGTTCAAAATATATAAAGAACTCCCATAAATCAATAATAGGCAAAGGATTGACAATGGAAAAATAGACCAAAGACTTGAAGGAACTCTTCACAAAAGTGGATAATGGAACAGTCAATAAACAATGGCTTGGATAAATTGTGATAAAATCAGCAATGGAATAGTATACAACAATGAAAATGAAAGCTACACAGTTGCATAAATAATGAGCGAATCATACAAACATAATGTTGAAAGAAAGCAAGCAGAAACAAATGATTATGCAGCATGTGATTCCACTTACATAGTTTTGACCTGTTTTAAATATACTTCAAAAGCAAACTGGGTTAGTGACTGAGAAAACATGAGGAAGGCTTTCTGGGTGTTGACACTGTTTCGTTCTTGATTCAGATGCTGGTCACACTGTGTTTAGTTGGTGAAAAATTTATCAAACAGTATCCTTAAAAAATTTGAGATGTAATTAAGATACAATTAGCATATATCTCAGTGTTTGGTTTGATGGCCTTTCATAATTCAGTGCACCTGTGGAATCAGTGCCTCGGCCAAGCAGAAATTTCCTGTGTCTCTTTTCAGTCAATTTCCAGATAAATCTCTTTCAGATTTCTATTATGTTGGTTCTGCATGTTCTAGCAATTTATGCAAATGGAATGCAGTATATACTGTTGTTGCTTTTTTTCTGTGTTGCTTACTATACTTTGGGGAGATTCAGCTGTATTATTCCATAGCAGTAGTTTGTGCTCTTAAAAATTTCTGAATACTACTTCATTTCATGAATATATTACAATTTATCCATTCTCAGTGTTGGGCTATTCTAAATGTGTGAAAATTGTGTTCTTATAATGGCAGACTAATTAATGTTTCTTACTTTATCTTTTTTAACCATTATAATTGATATTGTCAGATAACTGATGTTCCCCTAAAATAATTTTTACTTTAATTTTCAGGGTTATTTGCATCCTAGGCTCAAGCACTTTTATATAATGCTTGTAATACATTAATTTTCTGAAACTTGAAAATGAATAAAAACCCTACGTAATCAACTACTTTTTCTAACATATTTGTTTGTATTTGGAAAATGGTATATATTTCAAAAAGACTGCATGAAATGAATTATATAGGTTCCAGTCCCTATTGATATTTAAGTTTTGAAAGCAGAAATATACTTTTAAGCTTTAGAATTAATTCATTCTATGAAATAATAACACACCTTGCATTTTCTTGGGATATATCTTCAAGAAATCTAAAAGTTTTTGTAAACATTAAAAATATCTCCTTTGAGTAATATAAATTTATGACACTAATTACATTTTAAATTGGAAAATTGATATTTTATAGCAAGGAAATATACTTACCTTTTCTTTGGTAAATGTCATTCTCTCTACAAACAGTTTTGCTCTAAATAGATTTGACACATCTGATGCTTGTATTTTTTTTTTAATTCAGGTTCTATTTGCAAATTAATCACTATATTCTTCACTGCTATTGCATTTTGCCTATATAAATGTTTATCAGAGGAAAACAGTGACACGCTGCATATACCTGTGAAGAATCTAAAAGTAAAAAGAAAGGGAAAGAACTAATTTATAACTGGATCAAAATGAAGAATTACACACTGTCAGTCCATCAATGGAATGCTATATTAATAAAATTTGAAATAATTACAATATAGTTACATGTTTAATAAATGAATGTGATTCATATGACCCCGTAAGTTTTATTATAATTTGAGTACAAGTATAATAATATGGTCTCTGTGTTTGGATTTTTAAAAGATATTGTAAAATACACATTTAATACTTTCTTTTTTTTTTTAAGATTTTATTTACTCATGAAAGACAGAGAGAAAGAGAGAGGCAGAGACATAGGCAGAGGGAGAATGATGTGGGACTTGATTCCAGGACCCTGGGATCACAACCTGAGCCAAAGGCAGGCGCTCAACCACTGAGCCACCCAGTTGTCCCCACATTTAATACTTTAAATAGAAAGACAATACTATGAAAAAAAAAGATGAAGCAAGAGTGGGAAAATACACATAAGTTAATTCTGACTACAAAAATATGTATTAATTATTAGCCTTTGTTTATATAGGACTACTTAGGTTTCATATAGTTTATTCGTACTACTTTTCATTTGGGCTGTGGATGTTTATTTATAAACTCAGTAATTTTTCAAGATAACATTAGATTTATCAATTTGATTCATATAAGGAGAAATTAATGTCCTATTTATTTCTCCAAAAGAAGACAGCTTTAAACCTTTTAAAAATTACCATTTTCTTTATCTTTTATTTCACCATGGAAAGGTTTCTTTGGAAACTTTCTCTGGTCAGCTGGCCAATGTGCAATACATATTTTTATGCTCCTTTAATTTTATCAGACGCAAGATTCAGTATGATCATATATTTTTACTTTGACTTGAGTTTTATTGATAAAGACTATCTGATACCTGAACTGAGTTCCATTTTTGTGCTTTTATATTTCATTGTATGATAATTATAATTATTTCATGTGAAAAGATACTCAAATTTAAATGTAGAAACTGTGTCAACCATTTGTGGAATTTTTCTCAAGCTTAAATGTGTTTCTCTAGAGAGTTTTTGTTACAATTATTTCATACATCATTGTACATCCATCCAAATTATATAGCAATTTTCTAAATACTGGAATAAAAATCAGATTGTTATAAAACAAAAACTTATCTACATTGTTTCTGTTGTTCTCTTGGGAGAAGAAACAACTGACAAAATTTCTCCTTTATTATGTACATTAGTCACTGACCCTGCATGTAAGGGTAGATAGACATTGCTCTATTCTTTTTTTTTTTTAATTTCTCCAAATTTTTAAATTAAATTCCAGTTAGTTAACATACAGTGTAATATTAGTTTCAGGTTATTTTGCTTACCATAATACTTTCAAGCCTCATCCATGTCACTACAAAGGGCCTATTCATGGTATTGGCTGTCAGAGAAAAGGTGAAGCAGTGAGTATTCGTATTTTACTATATATATTTCTTTCTTAACTTCAACGTGCACTTATGAAAACCTATAAACTAGTCTTTATGTGAAATTCTACTTGGCTGCTTGACTCTTCTCTGTTGAGACCTTTATGATTGCAGGATATCTGTTGATCAGAGTGTGAAAACAGGAGTTTCTCCTTGAAAGATTCTCAAGGATCTACTGCTATGCCCTACGTTCAGAAAAAACAAACAAAAAACCCCACACATGATGTTTACCTAAGTAGTGGAAATGTATCTATGGTGATCTGCATTTTCAGAATACCTTCTTAGGAAGCATTTCTCATGTTCTTAAAGTGTATAGGATTTCAAATATCAGTGAATAACAGTTTTTTCTAGAAAAATTAAAGTTTAATAATTTTGGGTTACATAAGCTTAATATTCTCTGTGTAAAGATTTTTTAAAATTTTTAAATTTTAATTGTTTTGTCTAAAGATACTGACAGAAAGAAAATTTATACAACCAGGAAAATAAGGTAAAACAATAATACTCAGATCCATTTTGCAGGTGCTTGTTGCACGTGTGTGTATGTATATATTATCTATATATCTGTCTTTTTTCAAAAAACAAAGGTAAAACAAAAATTATAATAATTTGGGGAGTAGTGTTAAGACTTTAAATTTGATTATAGCTTCTTGATACTACAGAACATTTGTTTCTGTCACAAGCTAGTTTATAATGGATTGGTAAATAGAAAAATGATACAAGTTATAACCCAGAAGTTTCACTGGTTAACACCAAGTTAGCAGCTTTTTTTTTTTTTTAAGATTTTATTTATTTATTCATGAGAGACACAGAAAGAGAGAGAGGCAGAGACACAGGCAGAGGGAGAAGCAGACTCCATGCAGGGAGGCCGACGTGGGACCCGATCCCAGGTCTCCAGGATCACGCCCTGGGCCGAAGGCAGGTGCCAAACTGCTGAGCCACCCAGGGATCCCCAGTTAGCAGCTTTTGAAACCATCAGGGGACTCTTTCTTACTATTAAAAGATCTTATCATTAAATAAAATCTTAAGAAAAAACAGCTAAAAATCATACAGGAGCAACTTTCTTTGAAATCAGTTTTGAATAGTTTAATGTTATCAAGAATCATTATGCTTTTTACAATGTTAACATATCCAGTGAGGCTGCAAGTTCAGGTGAAGATGCTGCAAAGATATTTCTAATTTTTTTTTTTTTTAATGAGACTGACCTGTATTGGGAATTCGTGTCCTCAAAGAGCTATATCTCAACAGAAGAAGGTGAGCTCTGTGTTTAAACATAGGAAAGGTATCACAGTACTGAGTGAAAACCTAGTGTGGATTTAATTGTGCTAAAATGTATTAAAATTGTGGTTGTTTTTGTTAGAACTCTGATTAGAAAGTTGTAGTGGTTTACCTCTACATTGTTTTTTCCAGAAGACTAGTTATTTATGGTGTTTGATTTTGCCTAAAGGGATGTTTTAAAGGAATATACACATGATATCATAGCAGAAATGCTAATATTTTTAGAATCGAGAGCTGCAAATTGCATGTTCTCCAAAATCTTAGGATAATTACCATGAAAATCCTAGTTCCTCAATCTTTTAAAAAATTAATTCTTATTAATATTGAAGATTTCCTGCTTTAACGTCTAGCAATCTTCCATATGTAGTCTAGAAAAGTGTCAAGTTTTGATTTATTAATGGCATATTTCCCTTCTTAACACAAGAATTTACTCTTATTTTCCCCAAGCTCTGTTAAGACATAATTGATATACAGCATTGTATAAGTTTACGGTATACAGCATGACTGGATTTATATATACTGTGAAATGATTACCAAAATAAGTTTAGTTAACATCCATCATCTCGTATAAATACAAAAAAAAAAAAAAAAAAAAAAAAGGAAAGCAATGTTTTTTGCCTCATGATGAGAACTCTTAGTATCTCCTAACTTTCAAATATCCTATGAGCAGTATTAACTGTAGTCATCGTGTTGTACATTATTTCCCCAGTACTTCCTTATCTTACAGCTGGAAGTTTGTATATTTGACCATTTTTGTCAGATTTCTATACCCCTCCCCCATTTATGGTAAGCACAAACCTAATCTCTCCTCCTATGAGTATTATGGAGTTTTTTTGTTTTATTTTGTTTTTCAAAAATTTTATTTATGAGAGAGAGAAAGAGAGAGAGAGAGCGTGCACATGAGTTGGGCAGAGGCAGAGGAAGAGGAAGAAGCAGATGCCCCTTGGAGCAGGGAGCCTAGGGTCCCAGGATCCCATCTGAGCCTAAGGCTGAGGCTCAACCAACTGAACTATCCCGGCGCCCAGGATGGTGGCTTTTGTTGTTGTTGTTTGTTTTATATTTCACATATAAATGAGATTATAAAGAATTTGTTTTTCTCAGAGGCGCCTGAGTGGCTCAGCTGGTCGAGTGTCCAACTCTTGGTTTCAGCCCAGGTCATGGTCTTGTGGTTGTAGGACTGAGCCCCACGTTAGGCTCTGTGCTCAGTGTGGAGTCCGCCTGAGATTCTTTCTCCCTCACTCTCCCTCTTCTGCCTTTCCCTTCCCCCCCTCCTCTCTCTAAAATTAATTAAATCTTAAAAAAAAAAAAAGAATTTGTCTTTCTCGTTCTTATTTCACTTAGCTTAATGCTCTCCAGGTCTACCCATGTTATCACAAATGAAAGAATTGCTATCTTTTTTTGTGGCTGAATAATATTCTATTGTGCATACACAGCCTCTGTATCATTGATGGACATTTGTTTCCATGCTTTGACTGTTAGAAATAATAATGCTATGAACACAGGAGAGCAGATACTTCTTTGAGAGTGTATTTACTTATTTTGGATATGTTTCCAGGAGTGGAATTGTGGATCATCTGGTAGTTCTATTTTAAGTTTTGAGTGACCTTCATACTGTTTTCCATAGTAGGTGTACCAATTTATAATTGTACTAATGTGAACAAGGGTTTCTTTTCCCCACAAACTCATCAGCATTTGTTACCTCTTATCTTTTGACGATAGCCATTCCAAGAAGCATGAAGTGATACACCTCAGTGTGGTTTCAATTTGCACTTCCCTGATAGTTAATGATGTTGTACATGTTTTCATGTATCTGTTTGCTATCCGTATATCTTCTTTGGAAAAATGTCTATTCAGATACTCCACCCATTTTTAAATTGGAATGTTTGTTTGGCTATTGAGTTGTATGAGTTCTTTTTTTTTTTTTAAAGCCTATTTGTTTTAAATGTTTTTATTTATTTATGATAGTCACACAGAGAGAGAGAGAGGCAGAGACACAGGCAGAGGGAGAAGCAGGCTCCATGCACCGAGAGCCCGACGTGGGATTCGATCCTGGGTCTCCAGGATCGCGCCCTGGGCCAAAGGCAGGCGCCAAACCGCTGCGCCACCCAGGGATCCCTGTATGAGTTCTTTTTATATTTTGAATATTAATCCCTTATCAGTTAGTTATATAATTTGCAAATATCTTTCCAAATGGTAAATTGTCTTTTCATTCTGTTGATCATTTCTTTCGCTGTGCAAAAGGTTTCTAATTCGATGTAGTCCCACTTTTTAATTTTTAATTTTGTTGCGTATGCTCTAGGTTACATATCCAATAAAATCATTGCCAAGACCTATCTCAAGGAACTTTTTTCCTATGTTTTCTTCTAGGGGTTTTATAGTTTATGGATTTACATTCAAGTCTTTAACCCATTCTAAGTTAATTTTTACAAGTGATGTTAAGTAGGGAACTAGTTTCATTTTTTTATATGTGAATGTCCAATTTTCTCAGCATCAATAAATGATTAAATGAGGAGAAATACTCATTTCTCCATTGCGTATTCTTGAACTCTTTGTCAAATATTAATTGATCATTTATGCATAGGTTTATTTCTGGGTGCTTGATTATGTTCCATTAGTCTATGTGTTTTTATTTATAGCAGCACCATACTGTATGGATGGTTCTCCTGACCTCAGTGTGCATCTTTATGACCATTATTTTGAACTTTTTAATGATTTTGTAATAGAAACCATACTGCTATGAAAATGAATGAAATTTATGTGTTGCTATCAAAATGAATAAGCCTTACAAAATTTTGTCAAAACTGCCAAATTACAGACTACATATGTATGTTTATAATATTCAATATTACTTATGGGCATATACATCTGTAATAGACTTTTAAAAATTTTAAAGGAATGATAAAACATCAGATTTAGCAGCAAAGTTAACATGCTTTATTGCTTATACAGTGGGAGCAAAATAAACTTTTTCTTCAAATTTGAAAAATAATATAAAAAAAAGCTCAACCTGACTGCCTTGCTTTAGTCCGGTTGGACAGATTTTAGTTCTATGCCCACACCTGGAACAGTAACAGTTGCAAAGATAATAATAACCAGACTGACTTAAATTTGAGCTCCTAAATTATTTTCCAAGGTGAATATAATTGCTATAAATTATATGATTTAATCACACCCTAGCCCTGGAATTGAACGTGAAATCAGCTTCCCCAGGTCCACAGGAAATTTGGGAGAGGCATATATCATGAACAAAGTGGAATTTTTTTAGGAAGAAGAAATCTGTAGGAGTTTAAGTGTTACATGACCAAGACTATAGTAGTGGATTATGGATACAAGGTGAATGGTGAGGGATGAGAGGTGAGGGAGTGAGAGAAGGGGAAGAAAGAAAGAATTGGGGTGGATGCGGAGATGTAGAGAGAGAGGGAGGGAGGGAGATTAAACCTGGTACCCTTGTAGTTAGCTTGTACGCTTTTATTTAGGGTGTTAACATTAATAGGTGAAGCATAGGAAGAATGGAGGATTTAGAAAAGGAGATGAGTTCAATTTTGAACATATTGATTTTGAGGTACCAATGAGACAGCCAAGTGCCATTTGGCAATTGAAGATAAAGATGTAAAGCTAAGGAGAGAGATTTCAATTGGAGTCATATTTAGGGATCATCAATACAACAATTTGATCCATGGGAAAAAAAGATAAATTTGCTCAAAAAAAAGAAAACAGTCTACTACAAACTGAGGAATTCTGAAGAATATAACATGTAATAAATGTCTAGAGGAAGAGACTAAGAAGGAAAAGCAAGAAGAAAACCAGAGCTGAAATCAGTACAATAAAGGCAAGGATAGAGGGCATATGAAGATGATGGGAGCCGTCAAAATTGCCACATGTTGCTGAGAATTCAAGGGAAGTAATGATAATGTTTACTGGATTTAGCAACAAAGAGTTTGTTGGAAAGTACAATGAGAGAAATTTCAGAGAATTATAGGAGCAGAAGTCAGATGGCAATAGGGTAAGAAATGTGTTGGAGATGAGCAATTGGACACATCAAATGTAAATAAGATCTGTAAGTTTAGCTGTGGAAAAAAAAAAAGTATAGCTGTGAACAGAAGATACAAGCCTGTAGTTGGCTGCAGTGCTGAGGTTTGTTGAGGGTGGCCGATGAAGTAATTGTTGCTATAAGTGTTGTGACGGATGGCTGGAGCATGTTCAAAAGCTGATAGGAAGAGATCGGGGTCTAAGAATAAGAATTCAGTTAGTAGAGCAAGATCACTAAGGAGGGCGTCGGATGGGTTCCAAAGCACAGGACAAAGGATTAGCTTTAGTAAAGAGAAAGGACTTCTTCCTTTGCAACAGAGGGCACAAAGGAAGGGATGGGTGCAACTGTGGGTAATTTTGTAGATTTGATGGCTGGAACTTGAGCTCGTGCAATCTTCTGAATGTGTCTCCTCTCCTTACAATCATTTCCTCATGATCTAACCTTTGCAACCTATGTTCTGTTACATAAACAGCATGATACCTCTCTAACTAGTCTCTTGTTTTGTTTTTTGTTTTGTTTTTTTCTTCTTCCAACACACTCTCTTCCCTGTTGTGAAAGGAGTCTTTTTAAAATGTCAGTCTGATCATGTTATGCAATGAGTTGTAATTGTTTACCTGTCTGGCTCTTTTCTAGATAAGGAGACTATGAAGGGAAGTATTGTGTCGTTCATTACTCTGTTCTCAGACTTTTTTTTTTTATGTAATGAATGTTCAAAAGATATTAGTTGGGTGAATAAATGGCTGGTGACTTTATCTCTAATGCCATTGGCACAAAAGTGTTTGTTTTTTATTGAGATTATCAGAAAGATAGATTGCTGAATACAAGTATAAAGTCTTCTGTGGGTGGGACACCTGGGTGGCTTAGGTTGGGCGTCTGCCTTCAGCTCAGGGTGTGATTCTGGAGTTTTGGGATCAAGTCCCACATCGGGCTCCCTGTGTGAAGCCTGCTTATTTTCTGCCTATGTCTCTTCCTCTCTTGGTGTGTCTCATGAATAAATAAATAAAATCTTAAAAAAAAAAATCTGCGGGACTTTGAGAATTCACAGTTAAGATCTGAAGGACTTCATTTCAAAGCCACTTCCCCACTTGCTCAAGTCTCCCTCACTTTCTATTTAAAAGCCCATTTCAGCAAAGTTTATTGAGTTTTAGGTTGAATTGTGACTCTACAAAAGCTATATTTGAGTCCCAACCTCTAGTACCTGTAAATGTGACCTTCCTGGGAAAGAGGACCTTTTTAAAAAATTTTTGTTTTATTTAAGTAATCTCTACACCCAATGTGGGACTCTAACTTATGATCTTGAGATCAAGAGTTACATGCTCTTCCTTTTTTTTTTTTTTTTTTTTTTAAGATTTTATTTATTCATCAGAGACACAGAGGGGCAGAGACACAAACAGAGGGAGAAGCAGATTCCATGCAGGGAGCTCCATGTGGGACTCCATCCGTGGACTCCAGGACCACGCCCTGAGTCGAAGGCAGATGCAGAGCCACTCAGGCATCCCAAGAGTCACATGTTCTTCTGACTGAGCCCCCCAGGCATCCTGGGAAATAGAGTCTTGGAAGATGGAATCAAGTTAAAATGAAATTGTACTGGATTAGGGTGGGCCCCAATCCAATGACTGGCATCCTTCTAAGAAAAGGGAGATTTGGGCACAGAACACACCGGGGAGAACACTCTATGAATAAGGGAGAGATTGGAGTGATACATCCAAAAACCAAGGAACACCAAGCGTAGGTAGGAGAAAGATAGGAAGACTTCTTCCCTACCGCCTCCAGAGGGACATGGGCTTCCTGATACCTTGATTTTGAACTTCTAGCCTTTAGAATTGTGAGAGAAATTATGTTGTTCTAGCTACCCAGTTTGTGGTACATTGTTATGACAGCCCTAGGAATCTAATATACCTTATATATATGTATATAATTTTTCTTGATTAGATTTATTTCAGGAATCTTATGAAACTTCCAACTTAGGTAAGTCTTTGCACTTCTTGAATGAAAGTTTCTCACTCCTCATCCATCCAGGGAGATATTCTTTCCTATTACAACATAAAGTTCAAACAACAACACTGCAATAACTTTATTATCTTTAGAACAAAAATGCACTAATCCCAAGGCTCTGGGCTTTTTTTAATTTTAAAAATTTTCCTCTATGACTTTCTTTTTTTATTTCAATATTGTTGTTTGACTAGGAAGAAAGATTCTAAATGACATTAATCTGTTTAAATTGCTATGTTTAAAACTCAGGAAACTACGACTAAGTACGTGGTGGGAAAGATCTGCCACCAGTCATGGACCTCACAAAGAAATTTTACAATGTAATCTCCATGTTATATGATTTCATTAGAGTCATAAGATAAAAAAACTGTGAAACCTCTGAACTTCAAACTACTTCACTATGGAAGCTTACAAACAAACAAACAAAAAAACCCAAAAAAACCTTCCATGAGAGTTTGTTTTCAAACTACAAAGGTACATCTGTCTTACTTTTATTGAACCTAAAGACAACAAAAGGGCACGTTAGTATTTCTTTAAAGATATTTTATCAATTTAAAATATGTAAAAATGTAATCCTTTTTTCAGTAGTAAACATTTGGGACTGTATTAGAACAAACACCTAACTTTTTAACTAGGTTTTAATGGGTATATTTCAATTTATGCAAAATTGTTTCAAAAGAATGAATATAAATTGAACTATTGAACTTTTATGTCATGAGCTGGCAAATGAAATCACTGTTAAATTTAGTCATGTGATACGAACCAAGGCAATTAAGGATAATAAAGACCAACAAGAGATATGGTTTCTGGTTTTTCACTTACTATAAAGTATTACAAGTTAATTCATCTTACAATATATGGTGATTAATTATCTAAAGTGATTATTGTCATATACTATTTTTAATATGTAATTTTGCTTTTTTTGAAAAAGATTTTATTTATTTATTCATGAGAGACAGAGAGAGAGAGAGAGAGAGAGAGAGAGAGGCAGAGACACAGGCAGAGGGAGAAGCAGGCTCCATGCAGGGAGCCCGATGTGGGACCTGATCCCGGGACTCCAGGACCACACCCTGGACTGAAGGTGGTGCTAAACCACTGAGCCACCCGGGCTGCCCATATTTTATCATTTTAAAGTAGGTAAAAATGTAATCTGTTCTCTGCATCTCTGAGTTGTATTATTTTAGATTCCACATGTAAGTGAGATCATACAGTGTTGGTCTTTGACTTTTTTCACTTAGCATATTCCCTGACAGAATTTCCTTCATTTTTGTGAGTAAATTAAAATTCCATTATATATAAAAATATGTATGAGTTAATATATATGCATATAAATATATAAAATAATAATACAAATATATCACATTTTCTTTATTTTTTCTTCCATTGGTGAATAGTTGTTTTCATATCTTGGCTATGGTAAGTAATGATGCAATAAACATAGAAATGCAGATATCTTTTGAATATACAGCCTCTGACTTGCAATAGTTTGACTTTTTCTGCTTTGTTATGGTGCAAAATATACATTCAATAAAAACTACACTTCAAAGATTTTAGATACTAACCCTTTATCAGATATTTCATTTGCAAATATCTTCTCCCATTCTGAAGGCTTTCAGTTGTGTTGATTGTTTCCTTCACTGTGGAGAATCACTAGATTCCATTCCTAAATCTAATATCACACTATATGTTCACTCACTGGAATTCAAACAAAAACTTGAAACTACAAAATAAAATAAAATAAAATAAATACCATACTTTGAATTTTTATCTTTCCTGGCTAGTGATATGTCGTATCACTCTCTTATGCTGCTGGGCTGTGGCAGTGAGCTGTAGCTCCCCGTAAGCCATGCCATCATAAAGTTGAACAACCCATACAGTGACAACCATTGTTTTTTACTTTCAGTACAGTATTCAATAAATTATATGAGATATTCAGCACATTATTCTAAAATAAGCTTTGCATTAGAGAATTTTGCCCAAATGTAGTTCTAATGTAACAAATATAGGTTTCTAAGCATGTTTAAGGTAGGCTAGATAAACTATGATGTAAACTAGGTGTCATAAACAGAGTTTTGACTTAGGATATTTCTAACTTATAATGAGTTTATTCGGAGGTAACCTCATCATAAATTGCGGAAGACCTGTAGTGGTTTCATTTCCTTTGGATATATATATACCCAGAAGTGGGATTGCTAGTTCATAAAGTAGTTTTATTTTTAATTTTTTGAGGAAGCTCCATACTGTTTTCCATCGTAGTTGTGTCAATTTACATACATTCCTATCTACTACGCACAAGGGTTCTCCACATCCTCATATTTCTTGTCTCTTTAATAATAACTATTCTAACAGGTTTGAGATGACTCATTGTGGTTTTGATTTGCATTTCCTGATGGCTAGTAACGTTGAGCACCTTTTCATGTACCTGTTCATCATTTAAATGTCCTCCTTGGAAAAATGACTATTTAGGTCATCTTGCTCATTTTAAAATCAGATTATTTGCTTTTTCTTGCTATTAAGTTGTATGAATTTCTTATCTATCTTGCATATTAATCTCTTATCAGATGTATGGATTGCAAATTTTTTTGTTCATTTGTAGGCGGCCTTTTCATTTTGTTGATTACTTTCACTGTGCAGAGCTTTTTAGTTTGATGTAGTTGCACTCTTGTTGCTTAAGGTTTTGGTGTCATATCCATAAAATCATTGCTAAAATCACTGTCAAAGAGCTTTCTCCCTATGTTTTCTTGTGGGAGTTTTATGGTTTCTCGTTTTATATTTAAGACAATTAATGGCTAATTTTATCCTAGGGATTTGAATCAAGAAAGTTAGATAAGAGTTTGAACTGGAAAAGAATAGGTAAGAGAAACAGCACTACAGTTTAACCAGTTTAAGGTTTCTTAAAACCTTTTGTAATGTCTTAAGGGGTATGGATGTCCTTGGGAGTATCAATCTCAAACAAGAATTTGGGAACAGTGAATTTAGAAACCTGATTTAGGACAACTACTTACTATATATAGGCTCTTCTGTGAACTAACTGAAAACATCTGGTCTAGCTGGAAGTAAAGCCTGGAGCCCATTTTCTATAAGTGGAATTTCACTACAGAGAACATAGGATGTATATGATCACGAAATGAAAGAGTCAGGGAATCGTGACTATAACAACAACAATGCCAATTAGGGATGTATTTTTCCTAAAAAGTTGAAAGGCTCATCACTGCTTTTCAACATTATACTGCAAGTTCTAGCTAATACAATAAGACAAGAAAAGGAAGTAAAAAGTATACAGATTGGG
Organism: Vulpes vulpes; assembly: GCF_048418805.1. Taxonomy (NCBI): domain Eukaryota; kingdom Metazoa; phylum Chordata; class Mammalia; order Carnivora; family Canidae; genus Vulpes; species Vulpes vulpes. The sequence continues at coordinate 56,647,561 of NC_132793.1, forward strand.
AAGGAAGAAATAAAGGTGTCTTTATTCACAGATGATGTACTCATTTATGTAGATAAACCAAAAGAATTGACAAGCTCTCAGAACTAATAAGCAATTATAGCAAGGTTATAGAATATAGTTAATATGCAAAAGTTTATCAGTTTTCTATATACCAACAATGAATAAGTGGTATTTGAAATTAAAAACACAATACTATGTATGTTACCAAGAAAGAGAAAAGAAACTCTATGGTATAAAGCTAACAAGATATGTATAATGTCCATATGAGGAAAACTGCAAAACTCTGATGAAAGAACAAACTGAGAGATATCCCATGTACATGGATAAGGAGACTCAACATTATCAATATGGCAGTTCCTCCCAAGTTAGTCCTTAGATTAAATATAATTCCAACAAACTATTTTATGGATCTTACAGACAGAATCTAAAGTTTACATGGACAGCAAAAAGACTCAGACTTGCCAATGAATTATTGAAGGAGAAGAACAAAGTTGCAGGACTGATGCTATCTGATTTCAAGACAATATAAAACTAAAGTAATCAAGGTAGTGTGGTATCGGTGAAAGAATAGACGAAAGATTAGTGGAACATAATAGCCCAGAAGTAGAGCTACATAAATTTATTTTTGACAAAGGAGCGAATGTAGTATAATGGAGCAAAGATAATCTCTTCAAATAATGGTGCTAGAACAACTGAACATCCTCATGCAAAGAAATGAATCTAGACACAGACTAAATAACCTTTATGAAAAATAACTTTAAATGAATCACAGACCTAAATGTAAAATGCAAACCTACAAAACTCATAAAGAATACCTAGATTATCTTGGGTATATTGTTGACTTTTTAGATTAAATATCAAAGGTACAATCCGTGAAGGCAATAATTGATAAGCTGGATTTAATTAAAATTAAAACTTTCTGCTCTGTAAAAGACAATGAAAAGATGAACCACAGACTGGAAGAAGATATTTGCAAAAGGACTGATAAAGTACTGATATCCAAAATATAAAAGAACCCTTAAAACTCAACAATAAGGAAACAACCTGGTTTAATGAGCCAAAACTTTGACAGATATCTCACCAAAAAAGATATACAATGGTAAATAAGCCTATGAAAAGATGTTCCACATCATTTGTCATCAGGAAAATGCAAATTAAAATGAGAAACCACTATATACCTATTAGAAGGTCAAAAATTTGTAGTACTGACAAACCAAATTCTGAGAGGATGAAAGCAACAGGAATTCTCATTAAATACTGGTGGGGGCAGCCCCGGTGGCTCAGCGGTTTAGCGCCGCCTTCAACCTTAGGGCCGTGATCCTGGAGTCCGGGGATGAGTCCCACACTGACCTCCCTGCAGGGAGCCTGCTTCTCCCTCTGCCTGTGTCTCTGCCTCTCTCTCGGTGTCGCTCATGAATACATAAATAATGTCTTAAAAAAAAATTACTGGTGGGAATTCCAAATTGCACAGCCAGGTTGGAAGATAGTTTGGCAGTTTCTTAGAAGAGTAATCATACTCTTATAAGATTCAGCAATCATACTCATTGGTTTTTACTCAAAGGAGTCGAAAATTTATATCTGCACAAAAACCTGTACATGTAAATTTACAGCAGATTATCTAGAGTTAATAATCTTGGAAGCAAACAAGCTTATGGATAAATAAAATGGTACATCCAGACAACGGAATATCATTCAGTGCCAAAAAAAAATGAGCTATCATGCCATGAAAAGATATATGGAGGAAATTAAATATATACTATTAAATATATTTATATTTTTATATTTTATATTCATAGGTATATTTAAATATACATTAGTAAGTGAAAGAAGCCAATGTGAAAAGTCTATAAACCATATGGTTCCAACTATATGGAATCCCAGGAAAGGTAAAACTGTGGAAATATTATAAGTGTGAATAGTTGCCAGAGGCTAACGGGGAGGGAAGTGTGCATAGGCAGAGCATACATAATTCTTAGGGCAATGACACTGTATGATATTATAATGGTGGATACATATCATTAGAAATTTGTCCAAATCTATGAAATATACATCAAGAGTAAACCTAAAGTAATTTATGGTCTTTGAGTGATAATAATTTGTCAGTGTAGTTTCATCACTTGTAACAAATGTGCTAATCTGCTGAGGGATGTTGATAATGGAGGAGGCTACGCATGTGAATGTAGGACAGGGGCTAGGGTTTACATGGAAAATCTTGTGCTTCCTCTCATTTTTTTGTGATAAACCTAAAACACAGCTCTAAAATTAAAATCTATTATAAAGAATTTACTCCTGACATATAAGACTATTTTTTTTTCCCATATAATTACTCATTTCCCCCTCCTTTTCTTCCTGACATAACTTATTTCATGCTGGGTGTAGCTAGTTTTGCCTTCATGTGTATGACTTCGCCACTCTAAGTAAATGTCATACTCCTTAAGGGAAAGGGTTCTCTTTTATTCCTTTAAATTTTCTTTCTTCCAAGTACATAGATGCCTTTCTCTCTCTCTGTTTGTAAATAAAATATAAGAAAATGTTTATTCTTCAGAATAATGTTCAATATTATTTTCCCTTCACTTGTATTCTGTATTCTATAATTTTTCTTCAGCAATGCTGACATCATTACTGTTTTTTGATTAATGTGATTTTTAGCACTTCTTGCTTCTTAAAGCATTGGAGACAGCCAGTAGCATTTTCTCTTTTAAGGAGAAAAAACTTATAGGACTCCTTAGGAAAACAGGATTTACTTGTTCTGGAAACTGATACTGAAATGAGTATTACTGAGTTATTTCTTCCTTGTCTCTAAGACTAAAAAGAAAACATCTTATGTTACTTCACTCTCATGAACTAATAAAAGGAAGTATGTTCTTAAAGTTTTCAAATGTGAATTTTATGTAAAAGTCATTGCATAATATAATAAGCATTATTTTAAATAGCAGGTATGTTAAAGCTGCACAAGTGTTTTTCATATCCTATTGTGTAGGCAAAATGATGACTCCTCCAAAACATCTATCTCCTGATCTCTGGAGGCTGAAGATGGAATTACGGTTCTAATTAGATAATCCTTCTAATTAAAATAGAGGGATTATCCTGGATTTTCTAGGATAAATGTAATCACAAGGATCCTGAAATGTGGAAGAGAGAAGCAGGAGAATCACTGTCAGAATGATGTGATGTGAGAAACACCGAACTGCCTATTTCTTGCTTTGAAGATAGGAGGGAGGGGGGCTATGAGACAAAGATTGCCAACACCTTAATTATAATCCAGCAAGGCCCCTTTTGCATTTCTGACCTTCATATTGTAAAATAATCGATTTTTATTGTCTTAAAGTCACTAGTTGTGGTAATTTGTTAAAGCAGCTATAGGAAACTAATCATACCTATCCATATCAGCCTTCAAAAACACTTAAAGGAATGACACTATCATAGATATAATCTTCGTCAAATATTGTATTTCTTCCCCTCGCTGACATTTTCCGGTCACCTCGAAGTTAGATATTACTCATTCTGGCCAATGAAATGTGAGCAAAAGTGCAATGGGTCTCTTTCAGATCAGAATATTTTCTTCTGCTTGTATGGTTCAGATGGTACAACTAAAGTGGTAGGTTCTTGATCACCCCGGGGTCACAGAGTGTATACGTAGAGCAACCACTCTCAAATCCTTATTGAACATATAGTGAAGCTACACAAAAACTTTTTATTATGTTAAGCCACCACAATTTGAGTGGCAATTTGTTACTGCAATAGGACATAGTTTATCCTTTAAAAAAATACAGATACCAAGTTATAGCTTAGTAAAGATCAGGGACTAAGTTTCTCTGATTTCTACAATTCTGGCTTAAAGATAGAGTTTACAGTATTTAAAAGATCGTCTTTTAAATCCTATCTACATGGTCTATTACATCCTATCTACACTTTCGCACACAAGATTTCCAATTCCAAATTGTGCTCTCTGGCTACAGACTAAAAGGAAAACCGGGTATCTTCCTGAAAAAACTTAAAAAAAAAAAAGCCATACCTTCTTTATGAATGGTGGTTGTGGTCAGTAGCAGAATAAGATGCAGTTATTCACATTAAAGATGGTGTTTTATTTTTGTTTAGAGGTAATCCCATCTTTTCATGAAAGTGCCTGAACCAGGGTCTATTGTAATGCCTGGTGATGAGCCAGCATTTTTCTTAAAGAGCTTTAAGCCTCTCATATGCCTGAACAACTATTTCTTTAGAAGTTGAGAGTTCTCTAAAAACCAAGAGTTATGACTTTATCTTAGCCTGGAAGTTTTTAAAGGCAAGTTGTTGCCGTTTGATCCAGTTAATTATAGAAGAACCTCAGTGTGAATTTGTTACGTAAATTAACTGAAGGTGGACTGTAGGTTGTATATTTCTTCACAGAGCCCGGGAGCTTATCAACCCAAAGACCACTAGGTGCCAAACTAAAATTTTTACACATCCAATGTTTTTAGCATAGCCCAAGTAAACATATTTTTATTCATTTTGAGCTGGTTTGCTTTGCATATCATGGAAAACTACATCTTGCCATAGTTACACTCTGTAGGTATAAAACATTGCAAGCTACTGCTGCCCTGTGGAGCTCTGTGATCCAGACTTCCTGCTCAGCTGTTGAGTGACATCACCTGTCTATCATATGGTTGTCATTAGGATTCAGTTTTTTGAGGGAGGTTGGACCAAGGGCCTCAGTGACTCACTAACTTTTGACTAGACGCAACTCTCAGTTCCTTGTCATGTGGGCCTGTCCGTGTGGGCTCACATCATAGACCTTGCTTCATTAGAGCAGCAAACTAAAAGAGCCACAGAGTAAGTACAAGCAAAATAGTTTTCTATAGCCTAGTCTCAGAATGGACATCACATCAGGTTTTTTTTTTTTTTTTTTTTTTTTTTTTGTAGGCTTAAAGTCTTAATTTTTACACTTATTTTGCCATTAATTCATAGGAAATGGATTCCATCAGCTCAGGCTCCTTTCCATTGGTTCTCACCAAGTATGTGGCTCTGGGTGGAGCAGGTTGGCACTTCAGTTGAACCCAAATACTTTTTTTGCTTCCTTTTTTTTCTGGTCACTTTCTTTCACACACTTCAAGAAGCAATCTTGGCTCTTTGAGTGCTTAATACACTTGATATGTACATTAATTCCCTTGACAAGAATCTCGCCTTTAACTTGTTTACAACAATGCCAACAGCATGCTGGGTAACACTGTACATGGTAACGTTTGCCATGGTAACATTGTGGAGTGTTCCTTTTTGAACAGTGCATACTCCCTTGATGTCTACAATATCACCTTTCTCGTGGATTCATATATATGAAGCCAAAGGAACAACTAAGTGTTTCCTAAAAGGGCTAGAGAACATACAATGGGTACCTCTCCTGTTTCCCTTTGTGTTAGTCATCTTGGCGACTTACTGGAAGATGGTGTTTCTGGCTGAAAGGCAACATCATTTTTAAAAATTTAAACATTTTAAATTTATTTTAGAGAGAGAGAGCGAACAGAAGGTGAAGGGCAGAGAGAAGGAGAGGGAGAGAATCTCAAGCAGACTCCCTGCTGACTTTGGAACCCACATGAGGTTGATCTCAGGACCCTGAGATCATGACTCTGAGATCATGACCCAGAGTCAGATGCTTAACTGACTGAACCACCCAGGCACCCTATATCTCAATACTTTTTTAAAAAGCTAAACTATAACTTTATTCTGATGTCACAAGTTTTCCCACCCATATTCTTCTATTTTAGGACCTAATTCGATATGTCACATTGTGTTTTGTCATGCTTCCTTAGTCTCCTTGATCTGTGATCATTCTATCCTCGTGTTTCATGAACTTGAAATTTTTTTAGAATAACTGGTGGTTTTTGGTAGAATGTCCCTCAATTTGGGTTTAATTGATACTGTTTCATGATTATGCTGAAGTTTTACATTATGGGAAAGATTTCACACAGAGGTGATCTTCCCTTTGCTTTGGATCATATCATGGATACATGATGTCATTATATATCGCCAGTATTGTTAACCTTGATGATTTGGTCAAGTTTGTATAAACCAGGTTTCAGTCCAGCAAAGTTCCTTTTTTTTAAATCATTTCACCCCTTCCATTTTTGGAATATTTTGTATGTTGGAGACAAGTTGTTACTTTTAGCCAGTACACACAAGGGATGGGGATGACATAATGGCCTAAGTACCAGAAGACAGGGTTCATTGAGAGCAATTTCAGAAACTGCACATCATACTATGAAAGGAAATGCAGACATACAGTGGTAGGTAAGGTAAAGATGTAGTGGGTAAGGTAAGGATGCAATAATGTACATAAATGATGCAACATGTTTCTGTCAAGATGAAAGGTAGCTATTATGATAATTATTACAATAATTGTTTTGTGGCTCTCAAGTTGACTCATTCAACAAATGTTCGTGGAACTCTTACTAGGATAGAACTGGAAATACAAAACTCTGGTTTTGGAGGATAATAATAAACAGGTTAAAGGAAATATTTGTGAATTATAACAAATGATATAAGGAAAGCAATCAGGACAAGGTGACACAGAATGTGTATCTGTGTGCATGTCTGATGACTACTTCAGTCAAATAGAAAAAGCCTTCCTGAGATGACATTTATGCTGGGATTGAATGCTCAGAAAACATCAGCTTTACAAGATCCTGGAAAGTAACATCCCAGGAAGAGAGAAAAGCAAGTTCGAGAGCCACAAGGTGGAGAAGAGTTTGCTATGTGAAGGAAATAGGAGAACCTCATGACTAAAGCATATTTAGCAAGGGATAAAGTGCCGTGGACTAATGTTGGAGGTAGGCAGGGGCTAAAATATATAGGACCTTGTAGGCCATGTGAAGAACATCATTCATTTTACTCTAAGTATGATGGAAAGCATTGGAGAGTTTTATGAAAGGTAATAATAACAAGATCTTATTTTTACAAATTTTGGTCTAACTGCAAAATTATAGAAACCTTGCAAGAATAGTGCAAGGAAGTTCCATACACCCTTCACATGAGGTGAAAATTATATGACAATGCCAGCTTTGTATTTTTCTGATCAAATCTATTTTATTCAAAACATCTAACATGGTATACTGGCCTTTACTTTTCCAGGATTCAAAAAAAAAAAAAAAAAAAAAAAAGAGAGACAGTATTCCTATCCTATTATATAAGAACCAGAAATAATAATAATAATTAGATCCCATTCTCTTTAAATTTTTAGATAATAACTGAAAAAATGTTGGGGGAGAACTATTAAAATTGTCTGTAGTGTTTATGTTTAGGACAGCCACAGATTGGTACCTATTGGCTAATGGGAAACTATTTTCCTGATCGTCTTCTATTGTCTTTTGTCACTCCAAGTGTTCCACAAGCAATTTTATTTGCTGGTTGAGTTTTAGCTTAGGATGTTTGCCTTTACTCTTGACTTTTTAATTCTTTTTTGACAAGGAAATACAGGTATAATTTTCAGAACCATGGACATTATAAAAGAATGCGTAAATGATTCCAAAGCTTTGATACCAGCTATGATGCTTGGATGTATGACACATGCATTATAGTAACCAAATAATGTTTATGCTTACAGTATCTTCATGTTTTTAGCATACCACACTTACTGTTTTATTATCCTTTGGTAAGTCTTGCGTGGCATTTGTTCAATATACCTTTTGTATTCAGGTACATTATTTGGGAGAGTATTTGTTGGTGTACAATTGTGTATGCCTTACTGTTTTATGATTCATCCCACTCCCTGAATGACCTCAAAAGCAGGTAGTCTCCTCATCTGGCTACATTCTTGTTTTCTCACTTTCCACCCACATCCCAGAACTGAATCTTTCCTTCTTTGCAAACATGTACTTTAAATGCCTTAGACGCTTGTAGAGAACAAGAGTTTAGCTAAACAGGATATCAGAAGCCTGAGAAATCTTGAGTCTATTCAGTCAAGGAGTTCTAAGAAAGGAAAGTAGTTCTAACCAACAAACATCTTAGTCAGTGAACTCATGAATGTTCCAGTTAAAATACAACACGGTCCATTTATTTGCTTGGCCAAAGCAAACCTTCTTTATCTCAGATAATAGTCTTTGCTCTGACGTCCACTTGGAGTGCTATTAATGCAGTAATTCCAGCTTTCTTTTGATTAGCGTAAACATATCATTTTCAATTTTTTACTTTCAGCCTATTAGCATTTACATTTGAAGTGTATTTCTTGTAGACAGTATGTAATTGGCTCTTGCTTTTTATGTGACATCTGATCATCTTTTCCTTTGAAGTAGAACATTTATCCTATTTCCATTTAATGTAATTATTAATATAGTTTGGCCTAAATCATCACCTTGTTCCATGTTTTCTTTTTGTCTTATCCATTTTTGTTCCTTTTGTTCCACTTTTCAGCCTTCTTTTGGATTAATGGAATATTTTTTATCACTCCACTTTATCTCCCTTATCGGCTCTTTTATTGTTGCTATTTTAGAAGTTGCTCTAGGACTTACAAGTCATTTTAATATTCTACCTGTGACATATTACTGCACATATAAATGTATAAATATGTCATTTCATATATAATATTTATAATAATATCCTTCCATATATGTATGTATGTATGTATGTATGTATGTATTTCCATTTCTCTTTACCTGGCCTTTGAACCTCTGTCATACATTTTAGCTTTATGTAACTTAAGAATACCACAATGCTTTAAAATTTTTGTTTAAGCAATTTATCTTTTAAAGAGACAGAAATAATTTTAAAAATCACATATATTATCGATCTTGAACTACATTTCGTTTCTGGTGCTCTTTATTCCTTTGTATGATTTATAAATCATTATTTACACAGGGTATCATTTTCCATCTGCCTGAAGGACTTCTTTTAACGTGTGTGTATGTGTGTGGGGGGGTCTGGGTATTACATTATTCCAGTTTTCTTTTCTTTTTTTGCTTTTAATGTCTGAAAACTTCATTATTTTACCTTCTTTTCTGAATATTGGCCACTGTCTCGCTAACCCCTTCATATGAATCTCTCCGTGGTCTAGGATGGTTTCTACATATGAAGATGCTATCTGTACTGTGCTGAATATTTGAGGGAACACTCTGCATAGCAACTCTGCAACTTTCTCCTCTCTAGTATTGTTTTACACATTTTAGCCATCTTGGTGACTCTGAACCTTCAATTTTGTCTCCTCAACTCAGAATCTGCTGGGTTTTCTGCACATTTCACATCCAGCCCCACCCTTCCCACGCTGTCACTTGAAAACTTGCTCAAGGCAGTAAATTGCTCACTTAGTTCACTTCCTGTCTCTTAAAGACTACTTTTTCTATTACTTGAAATCTACGTGTCTTGAAACTTTTTTTCCTTCATCTACTTTTTTCTTCTTTTAAGTATTTCAAATAGAAGTTAAATCTGGTCTCTGCTATTATTCTATCTTGTCTGGAAATGGAAGTCCCTCCCCTGGCTGTACTTTTAATGCCCATTTAAATTTTTTTTCTTGCAAATATGCCTTTGTTTCACCACTGCCTCAGAAGTTTTACTTCCTGCAGTTCTTTAGTATTCTTTTCTCTTTCTAGTCTAGCAAAATTTCCGCTCCTCTGATAAGTTGAAGTATGGAGATCTTTGTGTCTTCTCTTCAATCAAAGAAGACACTTTGATTCTGTGAATTTTCTCTGATGCCCACTTAAGAAATTTTCTATTTTCTTATCTCTTGTGTAGGGTATAAAATCGTTGTCCTTGTCCTTTAGGAACATGCTCTGAGAGCTTTCACAAGCTATAAAGTAGAAATGTAAAGGTTTTTAAAGGTTTTGCTTTGTTTTATTCATGTCTACAACTTGAGCTCTGTTCATTAAAGCTCTTATTTGTATTTACATTATTTTATCAATTAACAGTAGCCTGCTAACTCTCTCAACCTCATACTAGACCTCTACCAACTACCAACAAATTGTAAAAAGACTACTATGAAAGAATATCCTCACTCACCACTATCACTCCACCTGTTACTGGCCTTCTCCTGCTTCTTATTGCATCGAGCTTTTAGGTGCTTTTAACATTAATCTGCCTAGAAACAGGCTGCTGGAACAAATAACATCTTGATGTCCCTTGTAGTTCCATAAATCTAAATTCTAATAACCACCATCATCTACTTTGTTAAGAAACAGTAGTGGTAAAATTATAGGAATGACGGGATTAGAGTGGCAGCTGGCTGCTTTTCTATTTGGTAAAACTGGTATTTTGTCATGATAATGACATTGTGATTATGCAAATTATATAAAATCATAATATTGAAGACTGTTTTTCTGGCATCAAAATCAGATCTTGGGTAGCAAAGAAATATAATTTATAATATTACCCTAATTGTTCATTTGCTATAGGATAATTTCTTCAGTTTAAAGCATTTCTTGATTTATATATAAACCCACCTATGCCATTGTCACTATACCGAATGTGATATTTGTATCATAAATATCCTCCTATAAAATTCCCAGTGTTTTGAGTAAATTATAATAATAATCACTTATCAGTAAAAAGCTTAACGATACTGTACAGTAAAGTTTACACTAGTATGCGTTTTTCACTGCCTACTGGGTTATCTTTCTTATGGGATTATAGTATAAAATGTTTACATGTTTTCCTTTTTAAAATTATAATCATACATGTTTATGGATATTCATCTTTCCATAGATTTATGATTACTATTACTAAAGAAATTGTAATATTTTTGAAACATAAATGTATCTTTCTGTGTGACTGCAATCAGAAAGTCTTAAAAATAATCTAGTTCAGCATTAAATTTTTTCTTAGATATGATTTAATTATGCATTTTACAGGGCATTTAAAATAAAAAAGACAAATGAATAATACTAAGAAGATCTCTTAGATTGTGCCATTTCTTTTATTTAATAAATATAAGATCCAGTGGTATTAATAAGTCCTTAATAGTGGGATTTTTAATCACCTCAATAAAATCTGCACTTGACCATCTTTGTATTCAGGCTCTCTCAAGGTCCTATAATTTTAATATTCTGTGAACATCATAGTGTTTTACTACTAAAGGATTTACATCCAGTTTACAATTGGAAGGGAACTAATAGACTATTAAAAGCACACAGAAAGAAAAATGGTAAAGTGCTCAAGATAGGCATATTAGTATATTTCCATCCTATAGGTATATCTACCTGGAAGGCCAACATATAATGATAAGATTTCTTTTAGGCATGGAATCAGGGCAAGGGGAGTTAGTGAATAATCTTGATAGCTTCTGTCATGAAGCCACTTTATCTTGTTGTTATCCAATTCCTGAAGGGAAAGACCTATGGCACATTCCAGAGAATGGTCCCTAGGCAAGGACATCTGCTCCTGTGTACATTGTTGAAGCTTTACCATAAAATTTGGATACTATTCTTTATTCCATTCTCTACCCTTTAAGAATTCAGCAAGTGAAATCCAGTAAAAGAATAGAAATTTATTAATTACCTTCTGAAATTTAACATGGTGTATTTTGACTTTACCCTATATTGACCAAAGAATTAAAAAACAACTATCCACAGAATTATAAGGAAAAAAATCAATACAAATTTATTCTGCTTCGTTTTGTCTTTGTTGCAAACATGAACCCCCTTCCTTCCATCATTGCAGCACAAAAGATGTAAGGGAACAGGAAAGTGGTGTTGATAACACTTTCAGTAAGAGCAAGAAGTATTTAAGATGAAGCAACAGCACTTTCACTAATCTTTAAATAAATTTCTACTCTCTAGCACTGCAAGAGTGCAGATTTCTCCTTACTCAGGATGAATTTAAGTGCACGATGATTATGCTACTTTGATTTTGGTAGTGTATTTGAATTTGTTAATTCAAAGCTGCAAAAGAGTTCTTAAGCCATGGCTGTGTTTAATCATATTTCATCAAAGCAAAATTTGCTGGTTGTTTAAATTACTTCATAGATGAAATGGTGATAATACATATATTTACACATTTAGGCATCCCTCAAGTCCATTTCTGTGGAAACTTTTTACAATAGAAGGCTATGGAGATTCCATATCAAGCCTAATTTGCATATCTGTAAAATCTGAATATCTGCAGTTCAGAGCAGACTTAGTCTTCCGATCCTTATCAACATCAGATCACAGGACTGTTGACCTCTTAGAACTGTTAGAAAAAATTCTACCGGACAGTGATAGGCTGTAGCAATTCAAAGAGAGAAAATGCAAGGTTGAGGAGGATATCTGACTGAGAGAACTTTGAGTTCAGGTCCTGCACAAGTGTCAGGCCATTTACTAGCTGTATAACTTTAGGAGAGTTACCAATCCTCTCTGGAAGTATAGATTCTTTAATATGTAACATGTTGATAATAGGTATTGCTCTAGTAAGGATTAATAATGGAATATAGAGGGGATCTCTGGGTGGCTCGGTGGTTTAGCGCCTGCCTTTGGCTCAGGGCGCCATCCTGGAGTCCCGGAATCAAGTCCCACATCGGGCTCCAGGCATGGAGCCTGCTTCTCCCTCTGCCTGGGTCTCTTCCTCTCTCTGTGTCTCTGTCTATCATGAATAAATAAATAAATAAATCTTTAAAAACATAACGGAATATAGAGAAGAAATTTAAAAAATAATAGTTCCTACTTCTACTCCATCTCTATGTTCTTGGCCAGTCTAGACTGTCAGGGATCTAGGGACAGGATGTATATCTGTTCAAAGTAAGATACATGTAATTTTTATCTTGATCCCTGAGCTCAGTAAATAAAACAGATATAATTGAAATACAATTTTCACAAAATAGTAGATATCATGTAACATGCACTGTGTATTTTCTTCTGAATTCTAGTTTATCTCATAACTAAGTGATGGTGCTTGAAAGCCTTCCTCTAGACTATTTTAAACAAGGTTAGGGACTAAAGTAAAAAGAAATAAGCACATCCTGGTTTAGGATGAGGGGTAACCTTTCCATCACTGTATTCTCTTCTCTGGGAATGGATACCATCGTCATGTACTACCCAATTGTGGCTATTCAGGAAGTACTAGCACTGAATCTAGAAGTAGCTTCTTGGACAGGCAATCAGCCAGGTGTTAAATGAAGACAGCACAACTTGGAAACTCTCTCCAGAATTTCACTGATTAATATTTAGTGAAGTAATCTTTTAATGAAGGGACCCTTATAAATGAATAATAGTATTATGTATTGAAAACAATATAATTCAGCATGTAAAGTGTCTAGGAGCATCTGAGACCTCTCAACTTTGCTAAAGGTAGTCCAGACACATTGTTTTGAAGTTCCTTTTATAATCAATAATTAGGTTTGAGGAAGTAGCTTCCTTAATACTCTGCAGTCTTATGAAACATAACAGCTTTGTGTGTGTAGCCCTGATTACCCAGCAAAAAGGAAATTTATGTGACTTATGTCCCTTATTGCAATCAACATTTCATTTAGGGTAAGATCAACATCTTGAGATATTGATGCAGTTTTAAAAATGTCTTCGTTTAAAATATATTACTTTAGTATTTAATATATTTAAATATATCGGTATATCTTTAGAAAGCAAAGAGCGTGGGTCCTTTGAAAGCCTGATCATGTCATGATCATGTCAGTCCTTGGTTTCAAACCTTCCTGTTCCACTGGCCATGGAAGCCAAAGTCCTTATGACGCCTCCGAGGTTTACCCCAGTCACTTCTTCACCAACAGCATGCCTCCCCCCGCCTCAACTGCTATTGTTCTCCAACCATTTCATTCACCCCAGCCACTCTATTCTGCACATGGGACTCCCCCCTTTATCCCCTTGAGGTCTTTGCTCAAACTCAATGAGGCTTTTCCTGACCATCATTTAAAAAATTTATTTGTTTTTTTATTAGAGAGAGCCGGAGAGCACAAGAGGGAGAGGGAGGAGCGGACTTCCCGCCGGGCAGGGAGGGAGCCCGCCTTGAGGCTTGATTCCAGGACCCTGACATCATGACCGGAGTCCAAAGGCCCACCCCAGGACTGAGCCACCCAGGCGCCCCTCCCTGATCTACCATTTTTTGATGAATGAATGAGTGGAAGAACGAATGGATTGTAACTACTGCCTAACGGTGTGAGGTTGCTCCCAGTGTGTTTTTAAATATATTCCACAGGTAGCCATGATCACGTGAACATCAGCTTTGCTGACCTTAAGCTATGCAGTCTACATCAGAAAGCATACCCTGTAGGTGGAGGCTTCTGGGGACTCAGAATCTCTGGATCTTCAGTTTTGGGGTAGTCACATCAGACCGGCTGACGCTGCGAGGTCCCGGGCCCCGGGAAGGCGAGGCTGCGGGTGGGGATTTCTGCTTCCAGGGAGGATGACGAGGGAGCGCCCAGTCCCCAGCACCGCCTCTGGGGCGCGGGATTCCGGGCGGCGCAGCGCCAGTCCGGCTCGGGGGCTCGCCAAGAGGACCCGCGGGACAGTTTCTGGAAGGATCTCCCGGGGCAACGGTGGCAGCGGAGGGGGCTCTGGAGGCCCGCGGACTGCGGGGGGGTGGGGGGGATGGAGGGCAGGGTGGGGGCGGGGGTGGGGGCCGAGCTCCCGGCGGAGGGTCCCCGCGGCGGGGGCGGGGCGGCGGGGGGGCGGGGCCTAGCTCGGGGCAGGGGCGGGGCCCGGGACGGGGCGGGGCCTAGCTGGGCGGGGGCGGGGCCTAGCTCGGGGCGGGGGCGGGGCCTAGCTCGGGGCAGGGGCGGGGCCTAGCTGGGCGGGGGCGGGGCCGAGCTCGGGGCAGGGGCGGGGCCCGGGACGGGGCGGGGCCTAGCTCGGGCGGGGGCGGGGCCTAGCTCGGGGTAGGGGCGGGGCCTGGGGCGGGGCCTGGGGCGGGGCCTGGGGCGGGGCGGGGCCTAGGTCGGGCGGGGCGGGGCGGGGCCCGCACGGGGGCGCTGCCACCTGCGCGGGGGCGGAGCCAGCGGCCCGGTGTCTCGGGCGCCCCGACGCGCGGGGCCGCGGAGAGCGCGGCACGACCATGCAGGGCGGCGGCGGCATCGAGAACCCGGCTTTCGTCGCCTCCAGCCCGGAGCCCCCGCGCCGCCCGCCGGCGTCGCCCTCCCACGTGGAGGTGTCGGACCTGTCGCCCACCGCCCGGCCGCCGCCCGCGCCGCCCGCGGGGCCCCCGTCGCCCCCGTCGCCGGCCGCAGGCCCCCGTGCCTCCCGAGAGGCGCCCGGGCCCGAGCCGCTGGCCGAGTTTGAGGAGGGGCCGTGCGGGTGCGGGGACTTGCAGCCGCGGAGCCTCCAGCGCTGCAACACGCCTCCGGGCTTCCTGCTCTACTACTGCCTCCTGGCCCTCACGCAAGGTAGTGCGGGCGCCGCCGGGGCGGCCGGGGCGCGGCGGGGGCGAGGGGGCGCGCGGGGCAGGTGCGGGGCGCGCGGCAGGTGCGCGGGGGCGGGGGGGGCAGGTGCACGGGGGGCAGGTGCGCGGGGCGGGGGCAGGTGCGCGGGGCGGGGGCAGGTGCGCGGCAGCCCCGACTGGGGACCTGCGGCCGCCGGCCACCGAAGTGCAGCGGGCGGGGCGCCAGCCGGGGCAGCTCTTCCTCAGTAGCGACTTTTCACACTGGCCGTACGACTCCCCCCCCTCCCCCCTTTTTGCGTTTCTGTTCTACCTCAGTTTCCCCGATTCGATTCCTTCCAGGAAGGTCGAAATTACCGGAGCCTCGGCTTGGGAATGGTCGGTTTACACTTGGGGTAACCGTTCTGTGCGACGGCCGCCTATCGATTTAGCTAAAACTCCTCGCTAAAGGGATATTCGTTTATTTACTTATTTTGGGTGTGTGTGTAAATCTATTGTTTCTGGAAAGGAAGGGTCAATTTGCAGGGGGGGTAGGGTAGTTGGGGAAGGGGCTCGGGGGCAGCGTTCGTGCTTCGCGAGTGTTTAGGTTGAGGCGTGAGCGGAGGTGCAGGTGCAGGTGCAGGTGCAGGTGCAGGTACAGCCACAGCCCCGGGATGTTCAAGCAGAGGCTGCAGACCTCGCGGAAAGGCGAGGCTTCTGAAACGCGGAGCTGGGCAGGATCTGTTTTGTTCCGGGAGCTCCTTTAGGGTCCCTTGGGAGTGACGGATAAAGTCCACGTTTATACCCTTGGGAGTTTGCGGTCTACACCTGGTTTGGAGGAGTGAGTGGTAGAGGAGGAGCGGCTCCCGGGAAAGAAAGCCTCGAGAAGGTGCAGGTGTTGCTGAGTTGCCTGATGCACGGGGTCAAAGAAAGAAACGGGCAGGTGCCCTAAGGTGACAGACCCGAGGAGAGGGGGTACCAGATGGAGCACCCTGAAGGAAATAAATGCTGCAACTCAGAATCTGATGGCCTGTAGATTTTCTTGGGTCAATGGAACCCTAGTTTCAAAGTATTTGGTTAAAGAGGCTACCCAGAGCTGATTGGAAGAAAAGTCATCCGGGAAATAGTTTTGGGGAGAGGGAGGAGTTGGAGATGCTCTTTTTTATTTTATTTTATTTTATTTTATTTTATTTTATTTTATTTTATTTTATTTTATTTTATTTTATTTTATTATTTTTTATTTTATTTTATTTTATTTTTATTTTACTTTATATTTTATTTTATTTCATTATTTTATTTAATTTTATTTATTTTATTTTATTTTATTATTTTTTGGAGACACTCTTTTTAAAAGATTAACAGAAGAGTAAATCTAAATACATTCTCTCTCTTCTTATTCCTGCTCCCCTTACTCAGGGCCCCTCGCTATTGCACATATAGATTAAGGAAGTTAACGTTGGTTGCAAGTCAACTGCAGCTCTTCTGCCAACGATTGCTTTGAGCCAAGAAGTTATTTCCCTTTCCACCTCTCTGGTCCCCACGCAAGTTCGCCTTCTCTCAATGCCTTGGTCTTAGTTGTCCAAAATCTGTGGTGAGACATTTCAGTGCCAAAGGAATGCAAAGTTCAAAGAAGTTGGACACACGTAAACTTTGTCTTACCTTAAAACATATTCTTAAATTTCTGTGTTCCAGAATACATGATTTGTTCCAGAGCACTTCCATGTAATATAAAATAAGATTATTAGCAAAGGTTATTGGCACTCCTAGAAAACTGTGCCCCTTAGCCACTAGCTGCATCTACCCAGAGGCTCCCAATTTAAGAAGCATAATCCTAGATGAAGGTGACCCAATAAGTTCTTGTTTCAGTTTAAAGTTGAATTATTACCATCTAAGTTTGGATCATTACCACGTTTCTCAGACATGATCCTTGGGAGGTCCATTTCCATGGTATATTAAGAAGCATTTGATTGGGGAAAAACAAAAACCCCAAACGTGTCAGGGTAGTTTACTTAACTCAGAATTTCTCAAAGATAAACAGGATTTCTCTTAGCACCTTACCTTCTAACATGCGTCCTATTTTCATATATGTACAATAGAGACATGTAGTATGCAATATTTCATGAAATTCCTTTTTAAAAGGGAGAGTTCTTAGAACTTCTGTAACAGAATTCAGAGTGGTATGCTTAGGCTTAAAATGCTATCCACGCCCCCCCCCCCCCCAAGAGTTTATAAGTTTACTTAGAGAAGTTTTATCATAACTGAGTTTTTCATGATGGACCTGTAATCAGTATAGCAAGTGTGTTGGAGAGTTGATTTTTTTGGGGGGGTGGGGTGGGGAGGAGGTGATTTTCATAATCTTAGGTAAATTTATCTCATAAGCGTGCCATTCCCAGGTACATTAGACACTTTACTTTTAAATTTCAAGAATCACAAATTGGCTTTTGACTTATTAAACTGGCATACAAGTAAAATCATGAAAAAAAAAGTAAAATCCTGTTAGGACTTTTAGAATTTATTATATCAATTTTCTTGACATATATTCCAGTTACAATCTTGATAAAGCAAAGTTTAAAGAGGATATAGAAATCATGGCTTGTGTGTACTCTGTTAAGGAATGAATGAAAATGCATGATATCTTCTTAAGTAAATGGGTAACTAGTTAAAAACTGTATTTTGATCCAATGCTTTTTATTTTCAATTTATAATGATGTTTAAACTCCTGTAAATTTAACGGAGGGGATATTTTTGTTAAGCCACTCACAGTTAGATTTCCAGCTTTACCTTGTGTACCTTGTATTTTCCATCAGAGTTGTAATTAGCAATGAAGTGTATATTTTTAATTTTTTTTGCATATGATTTAGACTGCCAGTGGTTGAAATGACTTAGATAGCGTGTGTTTATTTTTGCTCTCAGATCTTTTAAACTATAATTTTCATGTCTATAAAAGTGTTAGAGGAAAAGAGGTGTGAGAGCTCAATTTCACCTTTCATAAGACTAAGTGAAGCATCTCTAGTTATATATAAACATGTTTAATAATTGAACAACCTGGGACACAATTGGGCGTTACTTTAATGACCTCTTGAGTCCCTTGAACTTTTTATACTCTTCTGGGTGAGGTGTATGAGAGTATGCTACTCTTGGAGTCTCTCTAGTGAACTGGACTCATGATTTTTTATTTGTCATATAGAGAAAAAATGAACTTAGCTACAATTTAGTATGTGGTAAGCATCGATTTTATGGACACTTGAAAATTCACAAGTATACCATTTAAAAGCAAACTGATTTTTAAGGAAGTATGTTTGCATTGCTAGCCTTGAAACTTTGAGACTTTCAGAATTGGTACATTAACAACAACAACAAAAAAATCAAAATAAATTCATAGCCAAACTTCAGTTGCAACCAAATGTTAGTATGCTGTGTTAAAAATTGTAACCCATATGGTAAAGTTAATAAAAATCACCCACTTATGTTTTCTTTTCTCTCTTTTTAGGTGTTGTAGTAAATGGCCTCGTAAATATTAGCATTTCCACTATTGAGAAGCGCTATGAAATGAAGAGTTCTCTGACGGGCCTGATATCATCAAGCTATGATATCTCATTCTGTTTGTTATCTTTATTTGTGTCATTCTTTGGCGAAAGAGGACACAAACCAAGATGGCTTGCATTTGCATCCTTTATGATAGGACTGGGAGCCCTTGTATTTTCAATGCCAAAATTTTTTAGTGGAAGATACCAATTGGGGTCTTTTTTTGAAGGTAAGTTCCTGTTTTGTTTTCGTTTTAATTTAAGAAGTATTGTAAAATAAGGCTTTTAACTCTGTATTCCAACTACTTTGTACAGGTCAGTAGGGTACAGACTTCGTCTCCTCCACTGCTTACTGCTTTGTTTTGATGTGAATTGTGTAAAATAGGAGATTATCGAGAATGCATTATTCAGAATTTATTCGCATTATTAATCCTTTGAAACTCATTCCCCAAATTACGCACAGTCCTCCTCAAAAAGCAATGATCGATTTTGTTTGTGCTTGTAACCTCATTGGGGTTCTAAGACCTATAGACTTCCCCTTTGTGGTTTTATTTGCTGAGCTTACAGGTCTGCCCCTGGACATGTTGATTCCTGATTCCTGAGTTAAAGAGAGGTGAAATTTATAGGAGAACTAAGTTTCCCTAGAAACTGAAGCTAGCTGTACTTATGACTGTAGTTTAGAGACTCAGAACTTCATGAGTTATCTAATGTGTTGCTCTGGTTAGTTGAGAAGTACATTATTCAAAGACTCAAAAGGAAATTTGACTGTATTTCTACTCCTCCTCCCTGCCAAAGAATCATTTTTAATGGGAAAACAATTACATAGAGCCAGAGAGATATGCTAATGAAGTCCTTAACATTTTTATTGTCTTTCCTGGGACTATTAATAGCAAATATTGAGAAAAAGAGAGCTATAAAATGAACTTTTCAGGAGTTAGGTAAGTGAAGAAAAGGCTTAGGGTAAGAAGAAAGGAGAATTGAGGCCTGCCGCAATATAGGCATTCTTTTTAAAAGGTTAAGGTTGTTACATTTGTGAGTTTTAATATTGAAAACTAATATTTGTTGTGCCCAAGATCGCAAATCCAAGAAACCACCAAGGAGCCGACACCGATGCAAACACACGAGGGTTTATTTACAAGCTCAAGCTTGGGTCCAAGTGTATCCGACACAGCGGAGCAGGGACTTGGATCCCGAAGTGGGTTACAGCTGGGTTTTTTATAGGCTGGTCTAGGGGACCTCCAGAAGGGATGGAAGAATTCTAAGATGGGACTTTCTACCATGGGCTTGGGCTCTGTTGTCTTTCTGATATGGGATTACCTGCCGAGGACATTGAGGACATTCTGCGCTTTTTCCCCTTAAAGTTCAGCTCTTATTCACAGGGGCCTAAGATGGCTGTACTTGTGCTAATGGTAAACTTTAGGTGGGATGGCCTTAATTTTTCTCGGCCTCCACATATTAATGTGTTAAAATTCCTTTTTATTTAAAGATTTTATTTATTTACTCATGAGAGAGACATAAAGAGTGGCAGAGACGTGGGCAGAGGGAAAAGCAGGCTCCCTGGGAGGAGCCTGATGTGGGACTTGATCCCAGGACCCTGGGATCATGGGATCATGACCTGAGCCAAAGGCAGATGCCCAGGTGCCCCTAAAGTGTTAACATTCCTAAGACCAACTTCCAAATTATAGAATGACAACAAATAGGAAAATATTTTTAACAACTTAACAATAATATTTTTAACAATTATGCAGTGTGGTTTTGGGAGTATGCTTATTAGGTAAGCTGACTTTATTTTGGAAATAGAAATAGAATATGCAAGCAAATAGGACCAATAGAGGTTTTTTTAAAATTTATATTTATTTATTTATTTATTTTCCAATAGAGGGTGTTTTCAAAGTGTGGTAGACTTTGGAGTACATGAGATAAGGAAAGTATGTTATCAGTGGAAAGATCACTTCTATAGATTCTAGTACATTATCTAAGATCGGACAAGATTTTGTAAGGCCAATGTCACATAATTTCATTGGAGGTAGTTTTAGGAACAAGGCACACTAGGTTTTAGTAAGACACCTCTGAAATTCAACAGTAAAGTAAAATCTAAACTTGAGTCTGTCACATAAGAAACATGATACCAATTCCATGATAGCGAAAATACCGTGTTTTTAGCATTTATGTGGTAATCTTTGTACTAAATCAAAGTCCTCACTCTTGCGGTTGATCATATGCCTTACTTGTTCTTTAACTATATGAACTTTGATAAAATCTCTGACTCTAACCAAAAACATAACACCTGTTCGAGTACTAAAGCCTGATCTTCCTTCAGCAATCTTCCTAGCTTCATGTCTTTGCTGTACACACTTTGAATTGCAGCTAATCTGAACAATTTCTATTTCCCAATGGGAAATGACCACAAATTAAGGTGTGTGAATGGGGGCTAGAGATAAAGCCAAGAAGATTGCTAAAACCAGGTCACAAACTTTTAGTACATTATGGTGTACTCTGCAAGTTTTCATTAAGTTCCATTTGATATGTCTTAGTGATATTTTTTATTACTTTACTTGAAGTTGATTAGATAGAGGGATTGGCTAATATGTGAGGTTTTTAGTCTACATTAGACTCATAATTTAAATAATAGCTTATCATCGGCAAATGGAAATCAAAACTCATACAATGAATATTTATTGATACAGACTGTACATGGTGTAATAAAACAATAAAAACAGTTACATGCCATTAGGATTTTATGCAGTAGTGGGAAGAAATACAAAGTTGATAAGCAAATAAACAAGATATTTGAAGATTAAGGGAACAAATAATATGGAGTAATAGGGTATAAAAGGGAAGATATGTAGACAAAGGAAGGCCGTTGTGATAATAACTGGATAACGAGGACCCACTTTTCAAAGATGCTTTCCAGGCTGGAGAAAAGCATAATATAGGGCCTTGGAGGAGGAAAGAGCTTGGTAGGTTTTAGGAATCATCACTTTGGCCAGCATGACCAAAGCAAGGGGAGGACATGGCATGAGATGAATTTAGAGAGATAGGTAGACACCAGCATGAGGGATTAACATTTTCCTTTAAGTGCAGTGGGAAGTCATGAGAAAGTTTTCCTTTTATTTTTTAAAAAATATTTTTTTTATTTGAGAGAGGGCAGGAAGCACATGATCGGCGGTGGGGGTGTGTGTGTGTGGAGGGTGGGCCGAGGGAGAGGGAGCAGCAGACTCCCCACTGAACAGGGAGCTCAACTACTGACTACTACTATGCACAGGGCTCTTCCCAGGACCCCAAGATCATGACCTGAGCAGAAGGCAGATACTTAATGAACTGAGCCGCCCAGGAGCCCAGAGAAAGAGAAAGTTTTCCATAGGAAAGTGCATGATCTTATGTTTCAGAATGATCATTTTAGCTTCTTTTGTTCTGAAGAATGAGAGTAAATGGGAGAAAATCAGCTAGGAGGTTTTTACTAGAGTCCAGGTGAGAGATAAAGGTAGTCAGACTGGGTTGGTATCAGTAGGGATCTAAAGGAGTGACTGATTCTCAATATATTTTCAAGGACAAAGAGATAGGACTTTTTGGTAGATTGATTACAGAAGAGGAGTGATTAATGACTCCTTGGTATTTGGCTTGACCAACTGGGGCCATTCACTAGAATGTAGAAGAATGGCATTAGGGGTGGAAGTTGAGAAATCAGGTTTGGAATTAGTGTGAACTGCGTATTATATATATGTTGTAATATATGTTTTTGAACATAACATGTTTATATAAGTGTACGAATTACTCTTTAGTTTTCATTCCTAGAAGTGCTCAAATTGGGTTTGAAGGGCTTCCTCATTCTAATTTTTGGTAGATAATGCCACATTGACTTTTAGGAAGCGATGGTACTCTCTCAGAGTCAATATGTAAAAATGCCTCGTTGCTATTTTGAATTTTTGCATTTTTTTCCCTTGAAGGTTTTCTTTAATATATAGGTATTTACAATATAGCAGATACAAAACTCAGGACTGAAACCACATTACATATCTAAAGAAAGGAACCCAGGTATTTGGAAACAGAAGGAATGCTAAATATCATAAATACCTGCTTTTACAATGTAGAACCTTAGGACAAGCTGTGAAGTGAGTGATTCATACTGATTTCATAGAGAGTTCAATAATAGCTAAAACTAACTGTAGTTTTTATGCCTTGTTTAATGTTTTTAAATTTTTATTTCTCATAGGTTTATTAACTACATTGAACAGTTTCAATATTTTTATGAATTTATTCATTTTGAAGTGTTTACATATTGCATGATTATTTTTATGAATTTAAACCATTTCCCCCCAATTTTAAATAGCCATTATAATAATCTGTACTTTTCTTTTTCTTTTTTTTTTAATT
Organism: Vulpes vulpes; assembly: GCF_048418805.1. Taxonomy (NCBI): domain Eukaryota; kingdom Metazoa; phylum Chordata; class Mammalia; order Carnivora; family Canidae; genus Vulpes; species Vulpes vulpes. The sequence goes on from NC_132793.1 coordinate 56,670,690, forward strand.
TTTATTTATTTATGATAGTCACAGAGAGATAGAGAAAGAGGCAGAGACACAGGCAGAGGGAGAAGCAGGCTCCATGCACCGGGAGCCCGACGTGGGATTCGATCCCGGGTCTCCAGGATCGCGCCCTGGGCCAAAGGCAGGCGCCAAACCGCTGCGCCACCCAGGGATCCCTAATCTGTACTTTTCTTAAAAACATATAATAACGTGGGACGCCTGCGTGGCTTAGTCGATTAAGCGTCTGCCTTCAGCTCAGGTCATGATCCCAGAATCCTGAGATCTAGCCCCACATCCAACTCCTTGCTCAGTAGAGAGTGTACTTCTTCCTCTGCCCCTCTCCCTCTCTACTCCCTTCCCCTCAACTCTCTTTCTCAAATACATAAATAAAATCTTTAAAAATAATAGTAACTTGTCTGTTCAAAAACGTTAATCCACCTTTGCATATTTTAGACTCTATAACTAAAATTCTTAGTGATTTGTTCAAGTCTAAGAAGAGTGTGTAAGAAAACTGGAGATCAGTGGGAAAAGGAAACAAAGGAGTTGAAAACTTTCTGTAAATAAATTAGAAACAAGGGCATGTACAATCTTGTTAGGTAATATAAAATAAATAACCCAAAGAGCCTCACACTAAGAAATCATTTTATTAGTTGAAGTTGTACATGTAATTTAATTTGAAAAGGACATTGAGAGAGTTAGTGTTTTCCTTTATGTGCTTTTTTGTTGTTGTTTGAACTTGAGAAAAGTCAGAGCTCAGTTTGGATGAAATATCTCTGTAAGAGGAGATCAAGGTAATATAATATAGTTGGTAAGTAGAGGAAAACAAAATGAAATATGATAAGCATGTATCATTTCCACAGGTGTGAGAAAAACACAAAAGGAGGTCAAGAGTCAGCAAAAGGTAGAAAAGTTGTTTGAAATAGCTTGAATTTTCTATTCTGTAAAAAATAAATTTAAGTAGGTTCAGGAAAGTATTGTTTTAAGGGAAACTTTTATGATTACCTAAGGGTTGGGGTGATTAACTTTGGAGATAATAACATTTATCAAAGGAAGTTTTGGTTGTTATTGGTTACAAAAAAGAAGAAGAATTAAAATTGAGAGAAATGCTTCTCAGGACTAATTTTTATATATGGTAGCCTGAAAATAGAATAGTGTCATAAAATATTTTCAAGTAAATAATATTTGACACTCACTTTTGATATATCAATTTGTTATAACATGTTTTAATATAACTTTAAGATATTGTAAACATGTGAAAGTAGATCTTTACCACATAACATTTTGTTTTCATCCAACCACTTTTTAATTCCTTGTGAATGAGTGTTAATTTAATGGTGTGGTGTTATGGACAATAATCTTTTTGTCTCTTTGAGACTTTGCGAGGGTGGGGGTCATTAGTAAATACTTAGAAATTACGGAGAAGTAATTACTAAGTCCAGTGAAACTCTTTTTCCCTGTTGACCAATAATTGGATAACTTTTTCTAAGTTGTATTATTTTCACGTTTCTCTTTTCCATTCCTTCCCCTCAGGAAAAGATAGCTCTCAACACTTTCCATTTGCTTCAACACTAAATTTCTAATGTTTTAGATTGGTATTTCAGGAAGAATTCTGTACCAAAGGATGTTTGCTAAGCAAGGTGACTATTAAAATGTTGAGCTAGGAAAATAATTAGCTTGGGATTCAATATATGATTTAATTTTAGTTACTATTTTGTATTTTATCTTCTTTCATAAGGATTTTTTTTAATATGGAATACGTGCCTTGATTGGAGAAGACATAGGGCCAAGAATCTTCTAATTTTACAATCGCTAACTTAATACAGTGTACTTTAATTTCACTGAGCCTCTGAGTGTCCTTCTTTCTTAATATTCCTTCTTCCTTATAAAAAATCAGTTTTATTTTTCTTATATTTCAATTTTATTATAACAAATGAATAAAAAGCAAAAAGATATCTTAGAGATACAATGATGTAATAAAACAAATGATTCAAAAGAGTTATAAATTCTATACATACAATAAAAGAGCTAGAATTAAGTTTTAGGGGTAGTCAGTGCTCCAGATGAAACTAGCACAGTTTTTAATATTCAAGGCACTTTCGTCTTCCCCAAATTTCTTTTTTTTTTTTTTTTTTTTTTAAATTTTTATTTATTTATGATAGTCACACAGAGAGAGAGAGAGGCAGAGACACAGGCAGAGGGAGAAGCAGGCTCCATGCACCGGGAGCCCGACGTGGGATTCGATCCCGGGTCTTCAGGATCGCGCCCTGGGCCAAAGGCAGGCGCTAAACCGCTGCGCCACCCAGGGATCCCTCGTCTTCCCCAAATTTCCTGGATTATATGAGTTACCCTGGATGCTTGCTACCATCATTTAATGCCCCTTGGGGATCCTGATTCAGCAAGTCTGGAGGACTCAGGATTTTATTTTATTTTTTTAAAGCTACCCAGGTTATCAGTCCATTTGAGGAAACATATGTCCAAATTGGTGCTTAATTATTTTTGTAAAGTCTCAGCTGTGGACATAGAGGTTACTTTTCATTTCAGGATTATTGCTTTATAAATTCCTTTAAAATAGAAGTCTCACAACTGTCATGGAATACTAGATACTTTAATGTATCCAGTTTTGTTGGACTTCAAATGACCACACTTCTAAAATAGAGGAAACTAAGAGAGAAAATTAAGTAGGAAGGCATGTGTCAGTGACATGTTAGCACAAACTCATTTCTGCTCAGAGCTATAATTTGTAGATAGAGATTTATAAGTGCATGCCCTTGAGCAAAAGAATATAATGTCTCAGCATTTCCCAAGTATGATCTGCAGAGCACAGTTTCTGAAGCTATTTAAAATATATTAAAAAAAATAAAATATATTAAAAATATGTTCCATGGTTCAATGAGTTTGGGAAAATGGAAGTTAAGTGTCTCTGATGCATCTCTGTAAAAGTTGATGCAGTTTGTGAATCTTTAGCTAGAGGATGTGATATGTACCAAAAGACCCCACTGTTAACGCTTGCCTCCTTTACTCTGCTTCTACTGCTCACTTTATGTTTTCTGCTCCAGAGAAGTGTTTTGGAGAACAGGCTTTGGGAATTCTGTTTCATGCTGTCTTATATGGTTTTGAAAGGCTGTGTTGAATTTAGAAACTTCATTACGACCAGCATTAGCACAGCCTGTGTTGGATGGTAGGAGTTCAACAAAGGTTTGTTGAGTTGTCAAATATATTAATGAATGAATGGATCCTTTCAGCGAAAGCATAGTAGGAGTCTAATGACTTCCCTTCCACAGAAGGCAGTAAGAGTAGTTAATGTCAGATAGAGGCAGTTTGGATGCTCTGTTCACATTTTAATATAAACTGGGCCTAAAGAGTAATGGGGAGTTTTTCTTTTTCTGTCTTTCTTTCTTTCTTTCTTTCTTTCTTTCTTTCTTTCTTTCTTTCATTGGCCACTGAATTGGGGGGAATTGTGTTATCAGAGGTATCAGAGGCAAAGCATTGACGGTCTTTATGGGTGAGATTTGGGATCTGAAAAATTTGCAGTGTGGAAAAAGGAAGCTAAAACGAGAAGCATATTCAGAAATAGTAACACAATGCTTTGATACTCTACTTTTGTTTTTTGGTCTTAATTGCTTGCTAAACTGTTGATTTCGCTGTGTAGCTACCATGCTTCTAAGGTGATGCTAAAATGGCAGAGTGATTTGATAGACTATTTAGTAGTGATTACCTTTATTTGCTTTCATGTATAAAATAAAAGGAAATGCTCTGATAAGGCATTCAAGTCGACCATAGGCATAGTTGTGTCTTACTGGTATACTGTATGGGAGGTAATTATTAAGCAATGCTTTTTGTCGCTTCCTCAGAAAGGTTGGTAAGAATGTGGTTTGTGGCAAGAAAGAAATGAGGAAATTCTATTTTTAAAGTCACTGTTCTTAAAAATGCATCAATTAGCCATTGTGTGTTTTAATGTATTTTTCCCTTTATTTTAATACTATGAGCACATCACATTGAGTAGAAGTATGCAGCAGTTGAGCAGGAATATTAGGGTCAAAGCTGAATTTAAATTTTTGCTTGAATGTGGTGTGATAGAACTGTGTGGCCCTGGACAAGCTTTACTATAAATTATGATGATGATAATAACTCCTACCTCATAGGAGACTGTACACATACAGTGATAAAGCAGTGCCTGGTGCATGGTAAGTGCTCATTAAATGGTAGCAATGAATAATAATAATCTCATGATTATTAAGTAATGGCTATTTAAGTAATGGAGATTTTTGTGTGAACATAGTTCTCATTTCTCTAGGTTGGATGCCCAGGAGTAAAGCAACTGGGTCATGTAATGGTTCAAGATTTTTTTTTTTTTTTTGAGAACTGTTTAAGATAGCAAAAACTATCTTTCTTGGTTTGTTTAGTTATTAACAGTGATAGTTACAAAATCATATGAACAACTAAAAATTTTTCAAAATGATATTTTTTTTTTTGGTCAGTGTCACTTGATATTGGTAAATCTCTAAAGTCTGGCTCAACACTTCCAAAATAATATATTTAGGGAGTGTTTTAGCTATATTCTTAGGTGGTAAGAAAATAAATTTGGTATAGCTCAGCTTAAATGAATCTACTCAAAATACTATACTAAAATATTATTTTTTAAATAGTCAAAGTGCTTCTTTATCCTTTTTTATCTAATTTTAAACATGGTACATCCTTTGCAGGCCCTTCAGAAGATTAAAACCAAACAAAACCAAAAAGAAATGGGATAAAAGGGGGAAAATGGCATAAATGCAACTAGAAAGGAAGGAAGTAAATTTTCATAACACAAGTTAGGATTACCCACTGCTGATATTGTTTAGCCTTCTTAATGTATATATATGTTTATATACATATTCATAAATAGTCACATATTATACACATGCTTAAATTACACAGTCATTAACACATACTCATGCACACTCACATCCACATCGTCTTACCAACATTTATACATCTTACATCACATTTATACATTATGCATTTAAATGTACATTTTAAGGAAACATCATTTTGAATTTTTAGATACCTACTTTTTGTTTAAGAATATATATTGGACATGGTTATGTTAAAAAACAGTTGCAAAATATTTATGCTTTTATATTCATTTTAATAAATAGCCTATTTAATCAGCCCTCTTTTGTTGTGTTTTTTATTAACACATTTTTTCTGGTTAGAGAAGACATATGGATCATTGCGGACAATTTGGATAATACTAAGAAATAGAGGAAAAAGCAATTCATTATTTTTTCTCAAGGAAAGCAATGTTGAGAATGTTAATGTTTTTAGTGTGCCTATTTCTTATAGAGTTAATATATTTTGTATAATTTGTAACCTTTGAGCATTCTTATTCTTGCATAACATTCCATTTTAAACTTTAACCATTCTCATAAAGTTGAGTATTTATATTTAAAAAGTTTTTTATTGTAAATTACCTCATGCTAACATTGTTACATTTAAAGATTTTACTATATTTTGGTAATTGGGCAGTATATAACATTTTGTAATTGGCTTTTTCACTCAGAATAATTCTGTAAAAACTCATCGGAGTTGTGTTTATCAATTGTTCATTCCTTTTTATTGCTAATTACTAAGTAGTTCATTTTATGGATGTATTATGCATGGTTTGTTTAACAATTCACCTATGAAAGGACATCTTAGCTGATCCGTTGTTTGGCTGTTACAAATAAAGTTATGAACATTTGTACAGATTTTTGTGTGAACATAGTTCTCATTTCTCTAGGTTGGATGCTCAGGAGTAAAACAACTGGGTCATGTAATAGTTCAGTTTTTTTTTGTTTTTGTTTTTGTTTTTGTTTTGAGAACAGTTAAACTATTTTCCAGAGAGACTATACCATTTTATAGCCCACCAGCAAAGAATGAGTGATCCCATCCTTGCCATCCTTTGATGCCGTTATTATTTTTTATTTTAGCCATTCTGATAGATTGCAATGAAATCTCACTGTGGCTTCAACTTGCATTTTCCTGATATCTGATGATGTTGAGCATCTTTGCTCATGCTCATTTGCCATCTGTTTAACCTTGATGTAATGTCTGTTCATGTTTTTTGCCCATTTCCTAACCAGATAGTTTAATTTTTACTGTTGAATTTCGAAAGCTGCTTATATATTCTAAGTCCTAGATCTTTGTCAGATAGATGATTTGCAAATATTTTCATCTAATATGTAGCTTATCTTTTCTTACTTTTAACAGGGTTTTTTTTCACAAGACCAAAAGTTTTAATTTTGAAGTTCAGTTTATCAATTTTTCCTTTGATGGATTTCATTTTTGTTGTCAAGTCTGAGAATTCTATACCTAGTACTAGATCCTAATGGGTTTCTATTTTTTTTTAAATGTTAATAAGTTTTTCATCTGTGATATATTTTGAATTTTGACTCTCTTTATATTCCTGTTAGCACTAGCACTAATTTTTTTCCTTTAATAATCCAAACACATAAGAAATGTATTTGTCACAATAATCAGACTGATTGGAAAGGGGAAAATACATAGCAGTCACTAGTTCAGAGAAATCTTGAGATCCCACTAGGAAGATGTTATGCTTGTTCCTTGAGTAAACCTGCTTCTTGGGAGCGTCTCAGTGTTCTCTGTTGGTCCTTTTTATCGTCTTTGGCTATATTCGAAGAGGGCAAATGGAGAATATACTCCTTGGATGGTTAGAATCTGTAGTAGCCTATTTCTTACCTATAGAAATTTGGGAGCTAATGGTCATTTTCATACTCATTCAGTCATATTCTCCCGAGAAGAGGCTAGTGGTTCATTTGGTAGTATAACTGTTTTAAAAACCAGCTTGTTATCTAATTGTTTCAGGTATATGTGCCAATTACCACACTCCTAGTTTTGTTGTATGTCTTATCTTTCTTAACCTCATGACTCTCTCTGGACTTAATTAAGCATATTGGACTAATGGGAGAGCCATACCCTTAGGTACTTCTCTCTAAGCTACATTTTCCAATTAAAAGTATTTGCTTGGTACTATCTTAATTCATTTAATGGGTATTAACAATGAGTATGGCCAGAGCCTTGTTTTTCTCCATGCCACAGTCTGTTTTAATTGACCTTTGTTGCTCAGAGAAGACTTCTGAATTTTATCTTTTATATGATTTGGATGAGAAGCAGTTGTCTCTTCCACCTCTAATCATCCTATCGCCTTTCATTCCATCCAGAATACTTTGCACAGACCCACTGGCCACCCACAATGTCATTACTGTCTGTTATTTGAGTTATTGGAAGAGGTCAGAAAGGCAATGTCCCATAAAGCTCTGTAGCATGTTAAAATGTATTATTTAAAAAAAGAGTTTCAGCATTGAGAAATGCACCATCGTTCAACATATTATCTGGCATTGGGTAGACAGTTGGTAGATACTTGTTGAATTGAGAGGGACACTCTCTAAGGCACCGAAGAGCCCATCACATGAAAGAGGGCAGATGGGAAGAAGGAACTGTTTCAAAAAGTTAATAAAAAACCAAACTTACAGGATTTCTTCATTGAAATAATTCTGAGGATCTTGAGTAATACTGAATTGCTCATGGAGTCTCTGGGAATAATGTGAAAAACATTTATTTCTTGAACAATTATCTGTAGCCATGCCATTTTTTTTGTAGATTATATTTCCTATTATCTCCATTTTGTTATCAAGCTGGTCATGTTTCCAATTTCAGTGTTGTAAAAGCAGTTAATTGTTATAATAAAAAGTATTTTACCTGCTTGAGTTTTTAAGAGACTCCGTGGTATTAAGAGGACATAATAACTAAGTCTATTACATTTGCTAAATATGAAGTTTTCCAGGATACAGTTTTTGTGACAGAGTTTTGATTACTGCAAACTGAAACATATTCTCTAGACCTCATGTAGCATTTAAATTTCATTTATTACTGTTTTTAGTCTATGATTTCTGTCCATTGTTTTTCATATTAATTTGTTATATTCTGACATTTCAAATTCATTTTTGGCACTTCTTAATTTCTTTAAAAAATCTTATTACTATAATATTTAGAGCATATATATTTTGTATTTGTCAGGTTTTAATTTTAATTTTTATATTATGTACTACTATTACTACATGAGACTGATTTTTTGGGGGGGAATGCAGGGTTATAATTTGTTCATCATTTTCAGTAGCTACTTTTTCAGTTTTTTTTTTTTTTTAATGAATTGAATTAACACCCAGGATATTTTGCTATGAAATTTAATTCATCATATACTCTTTAAAAAAAAAGATTTTATGTATTTATTTATATATTTATTTGAAAGCAATACACTGAGAGTGAGGTGGGGAGGGGGCAAAGGGAGAGGAAGAGGGAAAGAATCGCCAGCAGACTCTGCGTGGAGTATGGAGCCTGGTACGGGGCTTGATCTCATAATCCCAAGATTATGACCTGAGTCCAAACCAAGAATTGGACGCTTAATGGACTGAGCCACACACATGTGCCGAATCTTACATTCTTATGGTAACCCTTATTTTTTGCAAATTCAAAAAGACTTGTAGGATATAATTTGTACTGGATAGAAACTATGTGGCTGTGCTACCCTTCAGAGGCAAGGTTGGCTCCATTACCCAAGTAAGTTTCAGAGACCGAGTTGACATGTTATAAGTGGGGAAATTCTAAGTCCCATGGACAGAAACCAAAGCCCCCCACAAGTAGGTTTGGAAAGCACAAGTAATTAGGTAGGCAAGCATCTCAGATTTGCATGCTCCTTGTTCTGATTGCCTTGTATATGAATGTAAAGATGTTTTTGCAACTTGTTAATGCTCACTTGAGAATATCCTTTGTGGAAGAAGTTCTCAGGAAGAAAAGATGGTCTGGATAGTGAATGTCACTCAGTGTCTGTGGAATCGTACCATGTCAAAAGTGGCCATAATGACGTAAGCATGGATTAAAAAACATGCCTTTCCCTCCTCAAGACTACGCTAGCTATTCCCACTACAGATTGACTGATTTATTTTTTAACTATAGGGGCCAGTTCTGAGAGCTTCTGATATGCCAGTATTCTCCAGGGCAACAAATATTCCCAAAGGCAGTTAAAATGTATCTTTCCTGGTTGCAAATTATCCTCCTGACTCAACTGTATATTCCAGATGTGAATTTCTTTTCATTGCCCCCAAAGCCTCTACCAACACTCAACACTGTTTCCCTTACAAAATGCTCTATTCATCATTATTATATCCTATACAACATCACTTCTGACCAAGAAACTTACATGCAGCAAAAGAAGTATAGTAAGAAAGTCCTTTTTTATGAAATTCATCTGTGTGTCTTACTGTGTGCCCTAAACCCAGAAACTACTGACTTGTTGGAATGATGTCCATTGTATTATAATTTGCAGCATAAAATTCTCTTCCCTATAGAACATGGTATATATGTTAAATAAGACAGAAACCACTCTGCATCCTTTATAGCTATAACGCATAGGGTAGTAAGGAGCTAGGAAGTGGCGAGGGATTAGTGCCTCTTCCTTCTGTATTGAAATTTTTAGAAATTTATAGAATTTTGGCTTTCTGCCTTGATCTTGTTGAGTCCTAGTCCCCACAGGATGAAAGCTTCCATCAGATAACTCAGTCATTATTCCCTTAAAGCTGAGACAACTCTAATTATATTTTTAAAGAACTATTTAAATACTCAACAGGAAGAGAATATGGTCACTGAACTGGCTGAAATTAGATTACTAAAGGGATATTGCGTTCTTTCTTTCTATACAGTATCCAAAAAAAATGTGTTTTGGACTGAGGGAATTCATTTGGGTGCTTCTTAACACTCTCACACCCAATAGTACTTGTTAAAAGGATAACTATGGCAACCAGAGAGAGATAAAGCAGCTGAAGACTTGCAGATGCTGTGTAAAGCCCCAGATCAGTTGAGGTACAGGCAAGTACTAAAGGGTACACAACCTGGATGATGGGAAACAAGCGATGTTTGTCAACTCAGGCTTTCTGACCAGCTACGGAAGGAAGAACTGTAGAGCTTGTTAATTGTCCCATTGTTCTTGTCTTCCTCTGCCCATTATATGAAGACCACTGGTGATTACCAACATTTCAGCGTTGGGTTCAGGTGGGAGAGTAACTGGATTGACATTACCCCAGGGTGATGTTTTGGTGATAGGTTCTTGTGGATTTCTTGTGTTGGAGATGTTTTCTATCTGGACAAAGATTAAAAATGAATGCTAAGCTACCAGAAAAACAAAAAAATGGACAATGCTGGATATGATCTGTTTGTCCTTTCAGGTCTGTCAATCATTTTATCATCTTGTTTTATCAACCTGTTTAATAGAATAAACCCCATGGACTACATTGCCTTGGCACTTTGCCACCTGGCTTCTAGTTGGGTTTAGCCAATGAGAGTTTGCCTATTGGAAAGAAAGAGGTTGTAAAGCTTATTTCCCTGCTCTGTTCCCCACTAGAGTTGGTGCAGAAGTTGCTGTGCCTTTACCTACACTACAGTTTTTGCACGGTTTTGGTAATTGCCTAGGGATACTGGAACCTACTGTTTGTTCCTTTAACTCTCCTTTAGAAAAAAAAAATGTTAAATTTCCGTCAGTTATCCCTTTTGTCTGTCTTCTACTGCAATCTTAGCTGATACATAAAAAATAGTCCATATATATTTTCTAGCATTTGTCTTTAAAAAATATTTTGACTTAAAGTTTTTCCTTATAAATGACTGCTATTTTTTTTAAAGGTTTTATTATTTATTTGAGAAAGAGAGAGAGAGAGAGAGAGAGAGATAGAGAGAGAACAGGGGGAGGGGCACAGGGAGAGAATCCCAAGCGGACCTTCATGGCCAAGCACTCAGTCTCACCACTTGGAGACCAAAACACAAGCTGAAACCAAGAGTTTGACCCCAACCGAGTCACCCAAGTGCCCCCAAATGACTGCTGTTTTGAAATGAAGTAGTGCTAGTACTTTATAACAAATGGGGAAGCTTTATATTTTCTTCTCTATATTGAAACCGTTTAACACACAGGTTGATTATTTTTGATTGAGCTTTGATGTCAATTCTCCAGAAAAGACATTTAGAGGTAGACTTTTGATTTCCATTTCAATTTATTTCAGTCATAGATTCATACAAATTTTATATATAAGTTTAAACCAATATTTTTATTTTAAGACATTTTCTAATTTCTTGGTATGAGATTATACATAGAATATTCTAATGTTTTAAAAAAGGTTTTATGCATTTGTGGTCATTCCTATGACTTTCGCGGTATGTTGGATTCTACTTTTCTTATCTTGTGAGTTATGGCCACTTAGGTTAGGGGTTTGTATCTTAGATACAATCTTAGATGCAATCTACTTATCTTAGATAAGATAAGTAGATTGGCTGTTAGAAATGATATTAAAAGTTTTTGTCTTTTTATTTCATCTTAATAGAATCCCTTATAGAAATTTTTTGAATTTTCATTCCAAAGTATCTAAGTAACCAATTCGCTTTATGTCACCATTAACCATGCGATGAATCTGTTAAAAGATTAGGCTCTTTAGTCTTAGAGATTTTGGAAGCAGTTAATCTAATCCTGATTTTGCTCATTTGTAATATGTGAAAAGTAACGGTACTTCCTTCATAGGTCGTTTCTAGGGATTCGATTATACATGATAGGGAAGGATCTTGCATAAGATGATCACTCAGTAAATATTACTGTTATTGCTATTAACATAAATGAGGATCAAATATAAGTAAGGCATGATTAGTGAGAACCTGGTGAGTCATTGAGGCAGTTAGAACTTCAGAGTACATAGTCACAGACTGGAGAAGGATAGTAGTAAGTGAAGAAAGCTTTTCCCTTGGGCGTCAGGGGAAGTGGAATTTGAGCTGGACTTGAACAATGGGTATGATTAGGAAAAGCATATGATGTGGCCATATTCCTTTTAGGCAAGGAATATAATGTTGAATGACTCTTATGTTATAAGGTTGATGACTAGAAAACAGATGGTATAAACAGATATTGGGAAATCAAAGAAGGTGGTGTTTTGAGAATGATGATGAGTTTTATTTTAGACATTTGAGGTAGAAGTTTGACATCAGAAATACAGTTCTGGAGCGTGAGAGACACTGGAAGTTTAAAATTGGTAATGGGAGTCATCTTCCCAGTTTCTTCTTCTTTTTAAAGATTTTATTTATTTATTCATGAGAGACATACAGAGAGAGGCAGAGATATAGGTAGAGGGAAAAGCAGGCTCCATGTGGGGAGCCCGATGTGGGATTCGATGCCAGGACCCTGGGATCACACCCTGAGCTAAAGGCATATGCTCAACCACTGAGCCACCCAGGCATCTCATCTCAGTTTCTACATTTGTGATAGTGGATGTTCATCCCAAAGGTGAGAAGAAATGAGAGGGGTGAAAGGCAAAATCCTAAATCTTGGCAATAGGAATCATTAAGAGATCACTGATAAAACTGACTCTGTAAGTTTTAAGTCTATCCATGCCAGGGTTAAATTAAAGACATTTTAATTACTTAAGGTTTTTTTGTATTCCCTTGGCCCCTTTACCATACTTGAAACCAGTATTCTTCCAAAGTGTGTTTTATAAGCCTGTTCTACTAGATATTGCACATTGATGGAGAAAAAAAAAAGGTAACTTAAATATATGATATGTTGTGAAAACTCTATCATATTATGTATAAATGTATGCTTATTACTTTCTAGGAGGAGGAAATAATAAATGAGTATAGGTATTTATTGCCTTCGCTAATTTGACATAGAAGCCCAGAGTTCACGGAGATGCTCAAAAGCCTAGGGTTCCATAAAATATACTTGGGGAAATCTTGCTTTATAGCTCCCTGGGTGATAGTTCAGCTCCTTGAATTGTGGCTCAGAGATCATGGAGCGTACACTGGGGGATTAGAAGACTAGGAATCGGATTATTGGGTTACGTTAGAAAAACCTACCTGTGCACAGCAGTGACTTTGAGCTTCAGTTTCCTCATTTAAAAATGATTAAAGAAAGTTGTTGTGAAGATTAGGTTAGGAAATGATTGTGAAAGCCTTGAGTGTTGAGAAGCACCAGAAAGTATAACAGTATTTGTTTATATAGTTTTTTTTTCTCTCCTTAACAATCCAGTCTGAATAATTAAGGATATATTTAGTGAAAGGTTAGCATATTGTCAGAAGGTGTTATTCATATTTGTAACTCCAGTTGTTTCCCTTTTGTGTATTCATAAGTTGCTCACTAACATTTTTGGAATTTCGTATCCATCCCATAGTACACAGGTAACCTCTGGCCACCTGTGTATTCTGAAGTCATTTTCAAGTCCTTGTAACACTTTGTATATTATAGTGTTGGCATTCTCTATAAAGAATATTGCCAAAAGTCCATAGGTCTGTGCAATTTGGAGTGTCTCTTCAAAGTCCAGTCCAAGTTATGTGTTGGTGACAACTGTTGATGCCATGTTTTCTTGGCACCCAGTTATGGAGATTGAAGTATATAGATTTCCATACATATTTTTAGATGTTAGGGGCATTTTCTAAATTATTATTATTTTTAGAAGATTTTATTTATTTATTCATGAGAGACACAGGCAGAGGGAGAAGCAGGCTCCCCGCGGGGAGCCCGATGGGGGACTCGATCCCGAGGCTCCAGGATCACGCCCTGAGCCGGAGGCAGACATTCAGCCGCTGAGCCACCCAGGTATCCCCATTTTTAAAAATTAGATCTTTGAGTATTTTATTCCATAATGTTAGAGACTTTTCTTTAGAAACTTAAATTATCTCCTTCGACCACCTTATGTGATTAAAATTTCCTGTGTTTATCATTTACTTCTCTCACTTTCCTTGTTTCTATACTATATGCCTGGTTGCTCTTTTCGCTTCCAGCATCTTTACGTAGATGCTGTTACAGCTCTTTTAGAGAATCATTGTCTTGACTCCGGTTCCCCATAGGAGGTGAGTGAGCAGGCTAGCTAGCATCCTAGGCAGGTTGATCTTTTCATTTCCCACAAAGATAGAGTCCTGAATTGTCCGGGATTCCTTGGGCAACATCTTGCCACCCCCTCAACCCTCAATTTTTATGAACAGCGGCAGCCCAAGAAGTCCTTCTATCACCTGGCTCACATCCTGTTCCTACATCACTTGTGGCAGGCAAGGTAAATGTGCACCTGAGAGTGTGGCTCCTCACGTTCAGGAAGAGTATTTGTCTTGCTGCTTTCTCTGATCTTCTGCTACCAGCTGCCCTTAGCCCTGGGCAAGAAGGCCCCTGCCCAGAGCCACGTGCAGAGAGGGACCCCCCCCCCGCCCCAGACACCTAAACTCAAACATAACTTGATTTTCTCTTTAAAGAAACTTAAAAAAAAAAAAAAAAGGGTTTGTGGAAAGATTGGTAACAAGATTAGTGAAGAGAAGTTGTAGGAGGGGGATGTGGGGATGAACTATACTCTAGGCCAAAAGATGCTGCTTAGACTCAGGCCTGGCCAAGTTTAAAGAAAAGCAGCTTCCCTTTCTCCTTCAGGGCAGTCACTAGGGGATGAGGTGGGGGGCATGGGGGGAAGAAAATTAGTCATTCCCTGGGAAGGGAGGTAGAGAAGCTGTTTTTGTTTCATGTTAGCCACCTCAGAGTACCTGGCGCAGGTACTTACGCAGACTGGGTTCCTTAGAAAATCATGCTGCTTCTCAGGAGATGTGGGTACCTCCTAGAAATTCAAAAAGAAAAAAAAAAGTGTGACTGGCGGAGTGAAATCTCGTTGCAGACAGCAGCCTTCTGACCTGCCCTTGGCAGAGGATGGGCCCAGAGGAAACCATGGTCTCTTAACTTGTAGGTTTTGAAGGTAAAAGCCTGGGAAGGAGTAGGCTCTGGGCCTCTGAAGGGGGAAGGTGGGTTGGGCTGAGCTTTATCTTTAACTTATAAATAGCTAGGTATAGAGATTTTTCATTTTCCCTTTTGCCTTTAGTCTCTGCACATGGTAGTGGGTAGGTCTGGACCCTGGTTGTCCATTACGTCAAGTTCTGAGCATTAGTTTTATTGGAAACACTCCGTTTACGAACAGCGTAGGCGCTCCCTCTTGTGGTGTATTGTCAAATCACATGCTTTTAAATCAGTGTGGGAAGTATTTTGTCCAGAACTTTTAGATTTCTCATTAGATGTTGAAATTCTAGGTTCACTTACTTTCCTCAACTAATGATACTACAGAATGCACGTAATAGGTAAGCCTAGCTGTTTAAAAATCTGTTTTATGACAGGTGCAAATTAATAAATTTAACATTACGATGAATGGTCTCCTTCAGGTCTCCGTGGCATCTCAGAAGGAAATATTTCTTGATAGGCTGAAATGAACCCTCTAGTAGTTTTTGTCTTCAGGAAAGGTTAATTCCATGAGATTTGTAATATGTTTAAATATTTGTCGTCTGTCTAAATACTTGAATGATAGTTTGAGTATAAGATTTATGAGTCACCTTACCTTTCATTGATTCCTTTCTTTAAATCATTCCTTTGCTTTATAAGATTAATGTTGCTCTAGAGAAGTCTGATGCCGCCTAAGTGTTTTTTTTTACTTCCTCTAATAAGTGACTGTCTTTTTTCTAGACCATACAAATAAGTCTTCTTCGTCTTTAAAATCCAATAACCTTATAAGAGAATAGTCTTGAAAGTTCTGCATCAAATTTTTTCCTGAGATGCTCTTTGCCTTTTTAAATTATTGATCAGCCTTCATTTCTTTTTTAAAGATTTTATTTATTTATGCATGAGAGACAGAGAGAGAGAGAGAGAGGGGCAGAGACACAGGCAGAGGGAGAAGCAGACCCCATGCAGGGAGCCCGACGTGGGACTCGATCCTGGGTCCCCAGGATCACCGCCTGGGCTGAAGGCAGACGCTCAACCCCTGAGTCACCCAGGGATCCCCTGTTTTCAGTCTTTGATTTTAAGAAGCGATTGTTGTCATCACTTTTAAACTATGGCAATATGGTAATTTTTAAATCAACATCATAATGTCATGTTTCTGGAGACCACTCTGCCATGTGTTTTGCCTTTCCTTTTTGGTTATTATTCACCTTCGAATGAGGCAGCTTTTTGTAAGATGTCTTGGTTAACTTTTTGTAAGGTGCTTTATTAGTTTTCTATTGCTGCATAACATATTATGCGAACTTAACTTGAAACAGCGCAGATATCTTATCTTACTGTGTCCGTGGGTCAGGAGGCAGGCATAGCTCAGCTGAGCTCTCTGCTCAGAGTCTGCAACTTGGGGTGTCACTGGCTGCATTCCCATTTGCGGCTCTCTAGAGAAGAATCCTTTTGCCAGGCTCATTAAACTGTTGGAAGTGATGGTTTTCTGGGATTGTTTAACTGGGATCTCCGTTTCCTTGATGATCATCATTGAGTGTTGCTGTCAGCTTCTAGAAGCTCCTCACATTCCTTGGCATGTGGTCTTCTCCATGTTTAAAACCAGCAACAGCTCACAGAATCCCTCCTTGGCTTCAGACTTTAATGACTGATGCTCCTGCGAGAGCAAGAAAACCTCCACGCCTTAAGGGGCTCATAGGATTGGATTGAACACAACCAGATAATCTCCCTTCTCATTAAGTTACCTGATTACTGATCTGATTAAGTTACCTGATTACCTGATTACCTGATTACTTTCCTTGTGGAAACTCTTCGCCACAGTAACAGAATCAAAAGTGAATTAGGATGGGGGATCTCGGGGGCCACCTTGGAGTTCTCATATAATATTAATGCAGCATAGGGACTGGCACCCTGTTCTGGACAAGTCCGGATTCTCTCCGCTGCAGATGGATGTTCATCATGATGTAGTTTTTAATTTCTTCCCACACCCAGCGCTTGCTGTTCAAATGTAGGTAGACTCTTTCCCTGGCACTTCACCTCTGTGACAAGTTGTATTTTTTGTTCAGTCTCACTGCACTTGCTTCGCTGTGATACTAGGTAGACCGTAAGCTTCCCATCGGATGTTCACATTTATGTCTAAGTGTCTTCAATTTATTTTTCCTATTGTAAATTGTTTTCTTTCCTTCCATCTCATCATCTAACTTGTATATGTGATGCCTACTGATCTTTTATTTATTAATTTTATATTTATAAATATATTACTTGTTTTCTTACTGTTTTAATAGTGTTTCCATTGATTTTTTTCATTGTCCCAGAGAGACAGTTACGATTTCTGCATATAGAGATGGTTTTACCTCTTGATTCTGATTTGTGGGCCTTAAGTTTCTTTCCCCCTCTCTAAAACAATGCTGAAAAGTTGCAAAGATGGTGAGCATCCTTATCTTACTTCTGACTTTAGCAGTATGTTTGTGTGTATATTTGTACACATGTACACTTTATACATACATGCCCATATATTTATGGCTATATGCCCATATATTTGATCATGTTAGAGAAATATCTATTACTATCTTATGTTGATTATATGATTTGTTGTTGACATTTGTCATATGTCTACTTAAAATCTGTGAAAGTGATTGTTTGACTTTTCTAGTTAGATCAAATATGTTAAATTTTCTGAATAGATTTCCTACCATGCATCTTTAAAAAGTTGTCCTATATTTCATAAATATGTTGCTGGATTTTGTCATTATATTATTTTTTTGCATTGATATTCAGATATGAGATTGGTCTATGAGTTTGTTTTGTGGTGGTATCCATTTGTACTCAATTTATAGAAATATTATAATTTCTAATCATTTTTCTATATTCTGGAATATTTTAAGTAGCATTAGGTACATTATTATTATAGCTATTGTCATTATTATAATTATTTAATATTTCAAGTTTTGGTAAAATTCATCTCTGAAATGATCTGGTTTTGAGAATGAATCATTTTTGATTTTCAAATTTATTTGCTGGAAATCAGCCCTAAATTAGTCTCTTGTGAATTTTAAAAATAGTCATCACTTTATAGTTCATTTCCTTTTTTTTTTTTCATTTATTATTTATGCTGATGGGATTTCTACTTTTTCAATATGTTAGTGGTTTATTTTACTGATTATTTCAAGGTATTTATGTTTTATTCACTTTATTATTTTTTATTTCATTAATCAGATTTCTATTCATTAATTCTTTATTGTTATAATTAAAGAGGCCTCTTCATTGTTTACTCTCTTCAGTGTTTTTTTCTAGATATTTTTTTACATGTTATTTCCTACACAGATATTCTATACTAAGTTCATCTTACTCCAGTTGTGTGAGTGTTGGGGTAACTAATGCGTGATTTATTTTTATATATTTTTAATTTTTATTTCCTTTCTGTTTGAATGAGATACTTTCCTATAAGTACTACTTTAATTATAGCTTATGACTTTTGATGCGTATTCTTTCGAGTGTCATCATTTCTGAAAATTTTCATAATTCCAAAATTTTTGATCCAAAATGATTTAATAGCTTCAGTGTTTTGAATTCCATTTTTTTCTAGGTTGTGTTGTGTTCATTTTCATTTTCTGTTATTAAGTTCCATTTTTATTTAATTTTGGTCATAGAATGTTATTAATATTTAGTCTTTGGACTATGTTGTAGATATTTTAGAAGCATAATATATGGTCAAGTTTTTTAAAAAAATTTTCCTTGGTACTTAAAAAATGGAAGGCATAGTTTAATCGGAGAATAAATTTTGACATATTTTCCTAAACATAAATCTCTTTAATAATACTGTGTAGGTCTTATTTATTCTTGTTTACTTTTAATAATTTGCTCTTTTGGAGTGAGAAAGATGAAAATTGAAGTCTCGTTCTAAGTTTTTCTGTTTATTTTTTTAAGATTTATTTATTCATTCTGAGAGAGGGA
The DNA here is from genome assembly GCF_048418805.1 of Vulpes vulpes. Lineage (NCBI taxonomy): Eukaryota > Metazoa > Chordata > Mammalia > Carnivora > Canidae > Vulpes > Vulpes vulpes. Next base: position 56,689,435 of record NC_132793.1, read on the forward strand.
GAGAGAGAGAAATAGAGGAGGGAGAAGGAGGGACAAAGGGAGAAGGAGGGGCACAGGGAGAGGGAGAATCTTGAGCAGACTCCCTGGTGAACCTGGACCTACTCGAGGCTTGATCCCAAGACCCCAAGATCATGCATGATCTGAGCTGAAATCAAGAGTTGGATGCTCAACTGACTGAAACACCCAGGTGCCCCTTTCTGTCTGTTCTTATGTCTCGAGTAGTATCACTTAATTAAAATTGTTGCTATACATTTTTATTTTTAATTTATTTTTAATTTTTATGAAAGTTTAGGGCTTTAGTTGTAGTTTGTTTTATTCTGTAGTTTTTTTTTTTGTTTTTGTTTTTGTTTTTTACTAAACCTGATATTTAGAACAATTTTATATTTGCAGAAAAATTGTGAAGGTATTATAGAGAGTTTCCATATATACTACAACCATATCCCCCTATTATTAAGATCTTACTTTGTATGCTACACTTTTTATGATTAATGAACTAATATTGGTATATCATCTATTTTTTCTTATACTTATTAGTTGAAATGCAGGCTTCACTTAGATGCCTTAACTTTTTTCTGATGCCCTTTTTCTGTTCCAGTATCTGATCCAGGATGTCCCATTACATTTAGTTGTCATGCTGCCTTGGCTCCTGTTGGCTATGACAATTTCTCGACTTCTCTCTTTCTCTCTCTTTATGACTGGAAGTTTTGAGGAGTACTGGTGAAATATTTTGTAGAATATGCTTCAATTGAATTTAACTAATGCTTTTCCTGTGATTAGGCTGGGGTTATGGGTGTTTGGGAGGGAAGACCACACAGGAAAAATGCCGTTTTCATCACAGCATATCAAGGGTACACACTATCAACATCACATACCACTTGGGATGATGACCTTGATCACCTTGAGGTAGTGTTTGTCGGGTTAACCCAATGTGTACTCACTCTTTTTATTCCAACTTTCCATCCTGTACTCTTTGGGGGAAGGTCATGATGCACCCCACACTTCAGAAGAGGGTTGTGATGCCCCACCTCTGAAGGTGCACTATCTATATAAATTCCTTGGAATTCTGCAGTAGAAACTTGTCTCTTCTCCCACATTTACTTATTTACTCAATAATTTTTTTTCAGTGCAAATGGATAAGCATGCATTTTATAGTTGAGGTTATAATCCAGTGCTACTTAATTTTGGTGCTCAAATTATTCCAGCTTTTGTTACCTGGAGTTCTTTCATTTGGCTCCTATATCCCTTTGACAAACTTCCATTATTGTGGGGTTTTTTGTTTGTTTGTTTGTTTTGAGCACTTTAATACTTTCTGACATTATGAAATGCTTCAGACTTATTCTGTATATTTCCTGCTCCAGTTCTAGAATCAACCATTTCTCCAAGGGTCCTTGGTTTCTTTCATTAGAAAATGGGAAAAAAACCTTATCATCTAGAATACAGCGATTATGTTCAGTTTCTATTGCCTTCAGTCTTGCAGTCTCCACTCATTTCAATAGTACATAGGTAAGCATCTTTCCCTCTGCCTTCTTTAGTGAGGTGGTTTCATACGTTTGTATTGTAGTCAGATCTTTTTGTCACGCTCTCCATTTCATTCTGGACAGTTTTGATTTTCTTGAATTATTCAAAAAATTGTGTATATTCAACCTTTGTGCTGCAAAGTTCATTGGATTTTGACAAATGCTTCATGTCATATATCAGCAATTAAACTATCATCTAGAATAATTTCACCACCCTAAAAATATCCTCTGTGCTTCTTCTATTCAGCTTCATCCCCTCCGTCTGAACCCCTTGTCTCTTTTCTATGCGTATGGTTATGCATTTCCAGATTGGCATATACTTGAAATCATAAAGTATGCATCCTTCAGGCAGGATTTTTTTTTTTTAATGTTTCAAGTTTTTATTTAAATTCTGTTTAATGTATGATGTACTTTTAGTTTCAGTACTAGAAATCAGTGATTCATCACTTATCATAAAACACCCAGTGCTCATCACAAGAGCCCTCCTTAATACCCATCACCCATTTACCCCATCCCTCCACCCACCACCCCTCCAGCAGCCCTCAGTTTGTTCTCTATCGTTACAAGTTTCTTAATGGTTTGCCTATCTATTTTTTCTCCACGTTCATCTGTTTTGTTTCCTAAATTTCACAGATGAGTGAAATCTTCTTTCTCCATTTGTCAATCAATGGACATTTGGGCTCTTTCCATAATTCTTCCATAATTTGGCTGTTGTTGAAACTGCTGCTCTAAATATAGGGCATGTGTGCCTCCAAAGCTGTATCTCCACATCCTTTGGGTAAATACCTAGGAGAGCAATTGTGAGATTTTAGGGTAGTTCTGTTCTTAACTTTTTGAGAAACCTCCATACGGTTTTCCAGAGTGACTGCACCAGTTTGCATTCCCACCAACAGTGTAAGAGGGTTCACCTTTTCTGCATACTCGCCAACATCTGTTTTTTTCTGGTGTTGTTTACTTCAGCCATTCTAACAAGTATGAGGTCATTGTAGTTTTGATTTGTATTTCTCTGATGATGACTGATGTTGAGCATCTTTTCATGTGTCTGTCAGACATCTAGATGTCTGCTTTGGAAAAATGTCTATTCATGTCTTCTGCCCATTTCTTAGCTGGATTATTTGTTTTTTGGGGTGTTGATTTTGATAAGTTCTTTGTAAATTTTGGATACTAACCCTTTATCAGATATGTCATTTGCAAATATCTTCTCCCATTTTGTAGACTTTTAGTTTCGTTGATTGTTTCCTTTGCTGTGCTGACACTTTTTATCTTGATGAAGCCCCAATAGTTCATTGATACTTTTGTGTCCCTTGCCTCTGGAGATGTGTTTAGTAAGAAGTTGCTGTGGCCGAGGTCAAAGAGGTTGCCACCCTATGTTCTCCTCTAGAATTTTGATGGTTTCCTGTCTCACATTGAGATCTTTGACCCATTTGAATATATTTTTGTGTATGATGTAAGATGGTCCAGTTTCATTCTTCTGCATGTTGTCCTCCAGTTTTCCCAACAGTATTTGTTGAAGAGACTTTTCTTTCCCCACTTAATATTCTTTCCTGCTTTATCGAAGATGAGTTGACGCTATAGTTGTGGGTCCATTTCAGGTTTTCTGTTCTGTTCCATTGATCTACATGTCTGTTTCTGTGCCAGTGTCATACTGTCTTGATGACTACAGCTTTGTAATAGAGTTTGAAATCCAGAATTGTGATGCCACCAGCTTTGCTTTTCTTTTTCAAGATTGCTTTGGCTATTCAGGGTCTTTTGTGGTTCCATATAAATGTTAGGGTTGTTCCAGCTCTGTGAAAAATGCTGCTGGCATTTTGATACGAATTGCATTAAATTTGTAGATTGCCTTGAGTAGTATAGATGTTTTAATAATGTTTGTTCTTCCAATTCATTGGTGTGAAATGTTTTTCCATTTCTTTGTGTCCTCTTAAATTTCTTTCACAACTGTTCTATAGTTTTTAGAGTATAGATCTTTTACCTCTTTGGTTAAGTTTATTCCTAGATATCTTATGGTTTTTGGTATAGTTGTAAATGGGATAAATTCCTTGATTACTTTTTCTTCTTCATTATAGGTGTCTAGAAATGCAGCAGATTTCTGTATGTTGATTTTCTATCTTGTGACTTTGCTAAATTTGTTTATCAGTTCTAGCAATTTTTTGGTGGAGACTCTGGGTTTTCTACATAGAATATCATGTCATCTGCAAAGAGTGAACATTTTATTCCTTTCTTGTCGATTTGAATTGATTTTTACTCCTTCCTTGTCGATTTATTTCTTTTTGTTGTCTGATTGCTGAGGCAAGGACTTCTAGTACTATGTTAACTAACAGTGGTGAGAGTGGGCATCCCTGTCTTGTTCCTGACCTTAGAGGAAAAGCTTTCAGTTTTTCCCCATTGAGGGTGATATTTGCTATGGGTCTTTTATATATGGCCTTTTTTATGTTGAGGTATGTTCCTTCTATCCCTAATTTGTGGAGGGCTTTTTATCAATGGATGCTGTACTTTGTCGAATGCTTTTTCTGCATCCATTGAGAGGATCACATGGTTCTTATCCTTTCATTTTGTTAATGTGGTATGTCATGTTGATCGATTTGTGAATATTGATCCACCCTTGCAGCCCAAGAATAAATCCTACTTGATCATGGTTGAATAGTTATTTTTATGTTAAAAGTTGGATTCAGTTTTCTGGGATCTTATTCAGAATTTTTGCATCTATGTTCATCAGGGATACTGGCCTGTGATTCCCTTTTCAAAAAGCGGGGTCTTTGTCTGGTTTTGGAATCAAGGTAATGCTGGCCTCATAGAATGAGTTTGGAAGTTTTGCTTCCATTTCTGTTTTTTTTTTTTTTTTTTTTGAACAGTTTCAGAAGGATAGGTATTAACTCTTCTTCTTTAAGTGTTTGTTAGAACTCCCCTGGGAAGACATCTGGCCCTGGACTTTTGTTTGTTGGAAAAATTTTTGATTAGTAATTCAGTTTTGTTGCTTGTTATAGATCTGTTCAAAATTTTTATTTCTTCCTGTTTTGATTTTGCTAGTTTATGTTTCTGGAATTGGTCCATTTATTCCAGATTGCTCCATTTGTTGGCATTTATTTTACATGATATTCTCTTATTATTGTTTGTATTTCTGTAGTGTTGGTTTTGATCTCTTCTCTCTCATTTGTGATTGTATTTACTTGGGTTCTTTCTCTTTTCTTTTTGATAAGTCTGGCTAGCGGTTTATCAATTTTATTAATTCCTTCAAAGAGCCAGCTCCTAGTTGCATTGATCTACTATTCTTTTTGTTTGTTTGTTTCTGTATTATTTATTTCTGCTATAATCTTTATTATTTCCCTTCTGCTGGCTTTGGATTCATTTGCTGTTCCCTTTGTAGCTCCTTTACGTGTAAGGTTAGGTTGTGTATTTGAGATTTTTCTGGCTTCCTGAGGTAGGCCTGTATTGCTGTACACTTCCTTCTTAGGACTGCTTTTGCTGCATCCCAAAGGTTTTGAACCATCATATTTTCATTTTTGTTTGTTTCCATGTATTTTTAAAATTCTTCTTTAATTTCCTGGTTGACCCATTCATTCTTTATTAGGATGTTCTTTAACCTCTGTATTTGTGGCCTTCCAAATTTTTTCCTAGTGATTGAACTCTAGTTTCATATCGTTGTGGTTGGAAAATGTACACGGTTTGATATCAGTCTTTTTGTACTGATCGAAGCCTGATTTGTGACCTAATATGTGATCTATTCTTGAGAATGTTCCACATGTGCTTGAAAAGAATGTGTATTTTGCTGTTGTAGGATCAAATGTTCTAAATATATCTGGTAAGTTCATCAGGTCCAGTGTGTATTCAAAGCTATTATTTCCTCATTGATTTTCTGCTTAGACAATCTCTCCGTTGCTGTAAGTGGGGTGTTAAAATCTCCTACTGTTATTGTGTTATTATCAACGAATTTCTTATTTTTGTTATTGTTTTATATATTTTGGTGCTCCCAAGTTGGGGGCATAAATATTTACACTTGTTAGATCTTTTTGGATAGACCCCTTAAGTATGATATAATGCCCTTTTTCATGTATTGTTACAGTCTTTGGTTTAAAATCTAGTTCATCAGACATAAGTATGGCTATTCCAGCTTTCTTTTGATGTCCATTAGCCTGATAAATGTCTCTCCATCCCTTTACTTTCAATCTGCAGGTATCTTTAGGTCTAAAATGAGTCTCTTATGACAACATAAAGCTGGGTCTTGTTTTTTTTTTTTATTGATTTTGGTATCCAGTGTTTTTGATTGGCACATTTAGTCCATTTACATTGAGGGTAATTATTGATAGCTTTGAATTTAGTGCCATTGTGATACCTGCCAGGTCATTGTTTCTGGAGATTTTCTCAGTTCCTTTCTAGTCATTGTTGCTTTTGGTCTTTCTTTCCCACTCAAAGAGTCCCCTTTAATATTTCTTGCTGGGTGGTTTAGTGATCATGAACTTTAGTTTTTGTTTGTCTGGAAACTTTATCTCTCCTTGTATTTTGAATGAGCACCTTACTGAGTAAAGTAATCTTGGCTGCATATTTTCCCCATTCAGAATGTTGAATTTATCATACCACTCTATTCTGCTATGTTTCCTGCTCCTGAGAGTGATCGAGTCATGAAGAAGAGGTCCTGTAACCTCCAGGGCCTGGCGCTTCAGGCGTGTTTCTGGTGTGTGCTGTGTGCACTCTGCTGTTGTATTTCGGCTGTTTTTTCTCTCAGGTCAATCCTCTGCAGAGTTTCTCCTTGCCTAGATGGGGGAGTATTGGACTTTGTCTAGAGTGTGGCAAGTTTTAGCTACATGTGCTGTGGCCCACTTGCTGAAAGAAACCAGATCCTATTTCCACTAGAGCTGAGGCCTTGTGGCACTCTTTGATCAGTAGACTTGGTGCCTATGGGAGGTTCTTGGTGGTCTTCTTGGGGAGAGGTGCTAGGTTCATGTGGCTCTGGTTCTCAGGCACACTTGCTCTAATAAAGAAGCACCTGCAGAGCACAGGGGAGTAGGGCTTGGTGTAAGGGGCTGAGACCTTCACTGTTGGATCTGTTCTGCTCACTGAGGTCAGTCTGAGCTGACAGGGGTGGGGTGGAGGTAGGGGAATGGAGCCAGCCCCCTCCCTGGTCTCCAGAGGGGAGTTTGTGCCTGGTGCTGTTCAGGAAGTCCTCACAAAAGAGTGAACAATCTCCCCTCATGTGTCCCAGGCATCCCTCAGATCCCTGCCTCCATCCTGCCTGTGTCCAGACTGTCTGCCCTCCTAGCAGCACAGTGCACTTGTGTTTTATCTCAGGCATGCCAGCTGCATTTCAAAAGTCCAAACTTTAGGGACCTGACTAAGCACAGATCATGCTGGGCTTCTGAGCGAGGGTCTTACCATCCTGTGGCTGGTGTCAGTTTGTCCCAGAAGGGCGGTCGCACCAATTCACAGGAGCTTGGAGTTCAGAGTAAAGCACAGCAAAAGGCTGGTATTCAGGTTAGCTGCTTTCAGCAGGCATGTCTCTGCCCCTATGCTAAGGAACTGGGCGGCACAATGGTGCCCACCAGCTCCTTTGTCCCCTGAGAGGGGGACTGTGTCCACTGTGTCCCAGGGGATCCCCATTTCACGCTGTCTGCTCCCAGGCCCCTGCCCTCTCCCACAGGAGCACCACTATGCCTGCCCCAGTCTACACTGACCATAGCAAGGATTTCTAAAATTCCAGTTTTTGAGTTCCACTGGTTGTAAAAACTCACAATGATTAGCCCCTCTCATTTTCTCAGTTATTGTTTTTGGGGAAGTGTGATCCCCCGAATGCTGTGTGCACTTGCACTGTCTCTCCCCCCACCCTTCATTCTCCATGATCAGGGCTCCCTCCCCTGTGCAACACCTGTGATCCTTTTCATCCCCAGCTCAGGTCTCATCTCTGAACCTCCTACCTTCCACCTTGTGGCCTCTTCTCTCCCTTTAGTTGTACAGTTCATTCTCTCAGTCCTCAGATTGATTTCTTGGGTGTTTAGAATTGATATTTATCTAGCTGTGTCCCAGGGAGGAGGCAAGCATAGGGTCCTCCTCCTACTATGTGGTCTTAACCCCACCTCCCCAGGCTGGATTCTTTCACTTAGTAATATATATTTAAGGTTCACCCGAGCTTTTCTGTGGCTTGATATGTCATTTCTTTTGATCAATTCTAAGAAAAGCAATAGAAAGAAATTATTCAGAAATAATACACAGAGTAATATATTGGATACAGTAGTTTTCATAAGTAGATCTTAGACCTTGTTTACTTGGGAAAAATGATATGGTGTTAACTGTTATAAGTAATTACAAGAGATTTGAGCCAGAGAAGGACTATAAAGATCAATGACATATGACTGAATACCCCAAAATAAACTCATGCTCAAGAAATTTAATAAAAGATGCTCTTTGGTTAATCCAACAGAAGGCTGCATCCCAGTGTTTTCCCACTAAACTATATTACATATGAATTAAACATACAGTTGAAAAACAAAAACATGAGTTTGAGTTGTGTGGGTCAACTTATTTATATATACAGATTTTTTCCCCGATAAATATAGTACAGTACTGTAAATACATTTTCTTTGTGACTTTAACATTTTCTTTTCTCTAGCTTACTTTATTGTAAAAATATATTATATAATACATGTAACATACAAAAAACCAGCTGTTAACCAGCTGTTTATCAGTAAGGATTCTTGTCAAAAGCAGGTTATAAGTAGTTCAGTTTTAGGAGAGACAAAAGTTATACATATATTTTCGACTGTGCAGGGATTGGCACCCCAACTCTTTCATTGTTCTAGGAACATTTGTAAAGTAAGAAAAATGTTTTTATAAAATCATGTTAATTTATATGTAATCTTGGAGAAGGGAAGACTTTTATAAATCAGATATCAAAATCAGAACCTATGAAGTAAATCTGAAAAATTAACAGAAAGTATATATAAGTGGCAATAAACACATAAGAAATGCTTAATTGTATTCATGACCCTAAAAACTTGAATTAAAAAAAATGCTCATATGAATGTACACATGAGTGTGCCTATATTTTGAACCAGAGAGATTAGAAGTAATTTAATTTAATTATGCATTCTGTGTTCCTGGTGTGATTGCATAGTTGTTTAACTTATTAATAAGGCAGTCTGGCAGGAACAAAATATAAATATTTATACACTTTGACCCATTGGTTCCACTTTTTAGAAATTGTACCATAGATAAGCTTGCATAAATATGCTAAGGAAATTTTAGAAGTTCTTATCACAACATGTTTGTAATGACCTAAATATATGTACATATGATAATGATAAACCTTATGATATTAATGATCAAATATAAGTTGTGTATTAATAAGTAAATCATAAGATATTTTTGCTGTGAAATGTATGGCGGTGCCAAGAAAGAAATTGAAATACAGTGAAATTCCAACATCAAAGATGTTCAGGACATAAGTGAAAACTGAAGTTATTGGGTTTAAAAATAGTATGTTTAGTATTGATATGGGAGAGCTTGGTTCTTGTCTCACGGAGTCGAAGAATGAATCTCGTGGACAACAGAGAGTGAGCAAAGCGATAGAAGTTTATTAAGCAGAGATACAGAGAAAGCTCTCAGGAGTGAGAGGGGTCCTGCCAAGGTGGCCACTGAGGGCTTTTATGGTCTTTTGTAGGAAACTGACCAAGGAACTTGGTAAATTTCTGTTAATATATGGATGGATATCTAGAACAAACTTGGTGGACTGGTAACTCTCAGAATAACAAGATGTCATTCTAAATATCATGAGCCCAAACAAGGTGCTCCCTTCTCTCTGGGTGACATCTCCTCCATAATATTTCTCTGCATCTGGGATTTTTGTGATTACTTAGGAACCACTAAAGGGGGATACTTCCTAACACTTTGGAGCTAGGGAGCCAGGTTTATTTTTTCTGTTTTTACTGTCTTATCTCTGTTTTCCTGGGATGGGTAGGAGCCTGACTGTGGGACCTTTCCCTTATCTTTCCCTGCTTAGCCCCATCTACCCCTAACTCCTTCCTACATTATTCCTCCCCCTGGAATAGTAACCCTCACTGCCCTTAGGGAATGGGATGATGACTGCTCTGGCCGCTTCAGGCTGAAAAAGGGTGGCATAGACGGGAGTTATTCTCAGGGGTTGGTCAAGAGGTCCACAGAATGGCTCTTGAGAGATGTTAGAAGGCATGAAGTGACATAGGCGCCAACAAACACAGAGGAAAAGATAAAATCCAACAATTCAGCACTTGCAAAAGGATAACATAAAACAAGTTATGATTACGTTACTTAAGATCTTCAATTACCAATTTTGTTGAAGAGATCAACAAAAAAGTGGATACTTTTTATCCTTTTAATGTATCACAAATGTCCCCAATTAATTGGAACACCTTGCAAGAGTTATCTGTAATTTTAAAACAACATGTGAGGAAACTCCTCACACCCCAAACGGTGTAGCGATAGACAGTCAATAGCAGTGTGGTCCTTGAGAAGTCCTTCACTGACTTTATTTAATTTTTGGTTGAGTGTATCCAGTGCCTGGCAAGTATTATTTACAGCCCTGCTTAGCAAGCAAAATAAGTTTTGCTTATTTTATATTGCAGTCCTCCTATTTAAAGTCCTGCAAGTCCCATAGTGAGCTTTGAGGTTCTTTTTACCAGGAGGGCCATTGTATGCTTGGTTATATCCCTTGTTTGCAGTTGTGTCTCAGTAGAGGTGGCTTCTAGGATAAATATGACTAAAGGAGACAACCATCAAAAAGCCCTCTTGATTTGAGGTCTAGCCTGAACAGTAAGTATTATAATTACAAGGAATCACTTGCAAGTAGGAGAACACTTGTCAAGAAATAAAGGCATCCCCAAGTCCATCATCCAATCCAATCATAAAGTGAGATCATCCATTATCTTCACAAGTCCATAGTTAACCCCATGCAGTGCGGTATGTTCTGGCTTTATTTTTATTTTTATTTTTTTAAAGATTTTATTTATTTATTCATGAGAGACAGAGACAGAGACACAGGCAGAGGGAGAAGCAGGCTCCATGCAGGGAGCCTGATGTGGGGACTCAATCCCGGGTCTCCAGGATCACGCCCTGGACTGAAGGCAGCGCTAAACTGCTGAGCCACCGGGCTGCCCCATGTTCTGGCTTTAAAGGAACAATTTTGTCATCCCAGCCATATAGAATTGGTCAAAGTGCTAGCTGTATATACAATTGCTGAGGGATTCCATATTTTAAAAATTTTTTAAAAAGATTTTATTTATTTATTCATGAGTGACAGAGAGAGAGAGAGAGAGAGAGAGAGAGAGAGGCAGAGACACAGGCAGAGGGAGGCAGAGAGAGAAGCAGAGACACACCCTGGGCTGCAGGCGGCACTAAATCACTGCGCCACCAGGCACGCCCCAGGGATTCCATTTTTGTTTAATCATAAACCCATGGGATCCTAGTATTCCCATAGAATAAAAGCCATAAAGATTATCTACACCTGAGCTATTGTGCAGAAATAGAAAAGCTATTTCTCTGAAGTTTACCTCAAGTAGTCTAGATTTGGCAAACATCATTCGCTTAAAATGATCAGAGTTATAATTGAACATCCAGAGATGTGTGATTGAGACAGTTTCTTTCTCTAATAACCCTCATTTTTAATCAGAAGTAGCCACGTCAGGACTGACCTGTCTGCAAAACAAGAGCAGTTTTAACAGACTTGCCTAATTATTTACATAAGCTCAGCAGAATAATGATTGATCGTACCGATCTTTTAGAATCTGCTTTGCTGGAATTTTTTATAAGGAATCTTTAGGTTGAATTTTTAGTAGCCCTTTAAGGCCAGAAGCCAAGCCAAGTACTTGCCATCAGACCTACCTACAATACCTGTAGATTTGGGCAGATTCCTCTTCACGAGGTCCCCAAAGTATCCTGAGGTTCCTGCACCTGCCAGGGAGTGACATTCTTTATTTACCTGGTGAGGCTGCTGGTAACTCCGTAAGCAAGGTACCCGGCCAACATTTCCAAGTAGTTTTATGGCTCCAGGTTTCATGAAGTCAACCTCAGTTCCCTAGAGCTGTTTAGTCATATCTGAGTCTGTGTTTGTCTCTCAAATATGACATTCCAGTCAAAGCCTTGGTAAAATAACCAATACTTCCAAAGGTGTCCTGTTACAAAAACAGATTCTTATTGAACTTAAAATGACTATGATTGCCATGGAAGAAAGAATACTTAAGGAGACCTTTTGGATTTCAGAGGGTTCACGTAGAGAGAAAAGTTAACACTTGAATGTTTACAAATAAATACTTTCTCATATTTACATAAATCAGATATCTTAAGGGAAAGTTTTAAACTGGGAGAGCAAACATTAGAGAACCAGTAGTGTTTCAAACAAGAGTCACAAAACTATAATCATCCTTTTGGTTTATTTAGTCCCATGTTACTATTCTTGTTTAATTTGAGTGCAATTTTAGTTAGTTCTGGAAATCCTTAGCCATTTCAGCTTTGATCTTAAAGGTATTAAAACGTATATTCATCCTAAAGATCCTTTATATGAACCTCCTTGAAGATGAAATTCATTTTCCAAGAGCATGAGAACAATGATAAATGACAAAAACTTAGAAATGGACATAGTTAATAATCATGATGCACTTGACAAGGAAACTCAAGTTAATTGTAACATATAACACTTCAATGATCTAAATATCAAGGGATGACCTTATATTAAAACATATTAAAACTGTAGGAATTGCATCTCTGGAATAGTTAGAGCATTTGCCCAAATGTAACCTAAGGCTTATGATTTAACAGTTACTTTCAGAGTAACTTAACATACCAAATAAAAGGCCTAATGAGTAAAAGATTCCATTTCCAATCTAAATCTTGGGACATTTGTTAAAACCTTAGAAAGTTTTAAAGCACATAATCCTAAATAGGATTAGGGATGTTAAAGAGCTGATAGAGGCAAAACATAGAAACTGGTGTTTCTGGGTTGGCAAAGAGAAAACAACTGCTTACATTTTCTTATCAAGAGCTGAACAATTTAAGAAAACTTGTCTTTTTAACAGAGAGAAAGCACTTTATCTTATACCTGTGTACTTTTAAAACCATTCATTTCAATCTTATCCACACTTAAAATTCCTTTCCAAAGATTACCCTTCCTAAACCTACAACTTTCTTGTGCATGCAGATTTTGTCCCAAGCTGCTACTTCTCAAACAACCAGTCTTATTTAGGACAAAATTACCTTCCTTTGCCTTTCTCAAAAACGCATTCCCATCTCTTATATGTTTCTTAGATTTGTCCTAAACCTTTCTGCATGCAGAGATTTTCCTTTATTTTCCATCAGTCTTAATTACATTTAGCAGAAACCTTAGTTTCCAGTGAAAACTAAGTAGTAACCACTTGAACTGTTATACCAAAACTAAGACAAACTAATGAACTTATCAAGCACAAAGCACATTTACCAACAGATTCAAATATCCTTAGTTTCTCTGCAATAAGTCAAAAGCACAAACCTGTGTTTAGTAACTAATGTGTTAGCACTGTATCCTATTTTGAAAAGACCTAAATGTCCAATGAATTCAATCTCATTTACCATAAAAGCAAAACTTTAAAGTAGTAGGTTACCAAAACCTTTGAAAGCTATCTTAACAACTACCTATGAAAACCATCATTTTAAGTTATCTTTTGCTGACAAATTGCAACACATAACCCGAGCTTTATCAACCTTTGATAGAATAAAAGTTTCATACTTAATGCTGATAACTTTAAAGATGCCTATTTTAAACCCAACGAACTTTAGCTTTAAAGACTGAATATGTTTCACCTAAGCCCACACTTAAAGTCAGTGCGACCCCATGGGCAGGTTTTATCTGTGACACTGGTGGGAAATCTGAAGTGAGCGGTGTATGTAGGCCAGGAGCATAGAAACAGGAGCAGAGGGAGGGGAGACAGAAGAGGCAAAGTGCAGCTAGAAGGTTGAGCTGAGGATAAGGATTCCCAGTTCTAAAGCTCATCCATTTGGATAGATGAGCCAACGCCATGATTTTCCGCCAAGTGGAATGAGGTGGTCCATGTGAGGCCAGAGAAGACTGGGAATTTCCCCGAAACAAAGAGAGTTTTGGCATCTGCTTGGGAATATTCCTTAAAGTCCCCATCCTGAGGTAGACTAACCACAGGTGGCTCCTGTTATCACCATTAACCTGGGAAATGTATGAGGGAGAAGCTCCCCATGTACCCCTAAGAGTAGCCTGTATTGGGAGGAGCAGTGAGGGAGTCAGCATCCCCTCTGGAGGGAGGGCCTGTGTTTCCTCCAGAGCCTGGGTTTATTCGGGGACCTATTTAGATAATTATCCAACATGTCAGGAGGGAGTTTGCTAGCCACATGCCCAGGCAAACATTCTGCTAGAGGCCCTTAGGTGGGGGTCCTGGTGCCTGCCCGAAGATCTAGCTGATGGGTACCACTGAGGCCATGCAAGTGCAACAGGAGATCAGTCCTTCCTTAAATTTTGCAATCCAAATTGTTTCTAGTGAGTTAAAAGGCAAGGACCCAAGGGAGAGAGTCCTTGGGAACTGAAGAAGAGACCATGCCTTGCTGTGAAGGTCACATCTTATTTTAGCTTGCGTTGAAGAACCCGCCAACTTTAACCCGTGGAAAACACTAGAACACTTTTACAAGGGGAAAATAATAAATTTTGCAGTACCCATCTACAGAAGTCCCTGCGGAGGATGGTTTGTTTCCCATCTTGCGATCCTGGCAGGAGTCTTTTACCCCATACCTGTCGTTTTCAGCGTCAGTGGGTCAAATTGTTCCTGATTTTTCGGAGCACAATCCAGAGGCGTCTCTGCTGAGGATGGGTTGTTTCCCATCTTGGAATCCTGGTTGGAATCTCTTACCCTGTATCTCTTACAGAGAGGTGACCACTGAAGGCGTCCCTACAAGTCAGCTCTTACCTAAACCAACGTGTCCCTTGTTTGCTGCCTACCCAAGGCGATAGAGTGGCCTAATGGCTTGGGATAAGGAGGGATCAGGCCACTTTTACCCACCTGCCACCTAATCCTCCTGCCTTCTCTGGATCTTCTGGGAAAAAAACCTGACCTAATCATAGAGCTTAGCGAGCTAAATCATTCAAATGATGATATTCTTTTTATTTTATTTATTTATTTATTTTTTGAGAGGGACAGGGATGTGACGGACAGTGGGTGTGCATCAGTGATGTCAACAAGGGCCAGGGATCCGTGTCTGCTTCTGCCAGCATAACGAGCAGTGACAAGACAGGCAAGCCCAGCTCCTCACCTGCTGACTCCAGGACTGCCCTTTCCTAGACCAACTGACTAAATAGCTGGGAGGAACAGCTCCAACACGATTACTTTCCCAGGAGTAGTTACAAATGCAGCCAGATTGATCATCTGCCTTAACATGATTTGATATGGTTTGTAATTTACTGTCCTGCTGAAAGCATTCATGTTATGAGGAAAAAACTACAAATGATCTTCAGATCTATTATTTTAAAATATTTTTGGCCATTTTTATGTACCTTTTGGGTTCAGGCATTATTTGGGGGGGTTTTGTTTCCAAAATAGTTAAATAAATTCATATTGCTTATAAGAAATATATATATGTGTATATATATATATATAATGTCTGGCCTCTATACATATATATGTACATATATACATATATATATATATAACAGGATCATATGGATTTGAAATATTTTCGCTTGAAATTTTAAAATATTTTTATTTTTAAAATTTGTTTTTATTGAAGTTCGATTTGCCAACATATAGTACAACACCCAGTGCTCATCCCATCAAGTACCCTCCTCAGTGCCCGTCACCCAGTCATCCCATCTCCCCACCCACCTCCCCTCTGCAACCCTTTGTTCATTTCCCAGAGTTAGGAGTCTCTCATGGTTTGTCTCCCTCTCTAATTTTTCCCACTCACTTTCCCTCCTTTCCCTTATAATCCCTTTCACTATTTCTTATATTCCCCATATGAGTGAAACCATATGATGATTGGTTGTATTCCTTTTAGAAGGCTGAGGAAGCAAGCAAAACACTGAGAGTCTGTCAGTGGGAGGCGTGTGTTGCTTGTGAATGAGGCTTCCCTTGGGGTGTGACCCCCCCCCAGGGCCGCTTCTCCATCCTTTTATGTATCTCAGAGACCCCAAGGCCACCAATGGTAACCAAAGGGCAGGCTCAGTTTGCTGGATTGCCAGTCCTTATGTGTGCCGTTGGGATGAACATCAGGCTAGCAGGGAATCCTATAAATGAATGACCTTACTCTTCAGACCTCTGTTGCATGAGCCCTCATCCATAGGTCATGCAGATTCCTTTGCATCTCTAGCCCCAGGGTGCCTCATCAGTCAGGCTGATCATTAGCCAATTTCAGTTTTCCTTGTCTCACCTTTGCTACATTTCTGTTCCAATACCTGAGATCCCATTGGTAAGCATGGCCCCACAGTAAGCAAAGTCCTTGAGGTGGGGAAAAGCCGATTCAGAAAGCCAGAAAATGAAAAGTGGAACTGATTAGGGTTAGGCCAACATTCCCTTCCTTTGGGGAAGGAGGATTGACCAAACCTTTCTCCAGAAGCCTCTCATCTGAGTCTTAATACTGCAGCCCTGCTGTCACCTTTAAGCTGACCGACAGGTGTGTAGTCGGGTTTTGCTGTTTGTTACTAGAAGAGTTCATCCAAGGGGGAGAGACGTCTTCCAGGAAAGAAAGGCTAGAGTCCCCATTACTCACCCTTTGATGGGAGTGGTCCCGGGTTTGGGAACCAAAATGATACTGGAGAGCTTGGTTCTTGTCTCATGGAGTCGAAGAATGAATCTCATGGACAACAGAGAGTGAGCAAAGCGATAGAAGTTTATTAAGCAGAGATACAGAGAAAGGTCTCAGGCATGAGAGGGGTCCCGACAGGGTGGCCATTGAGGGCTTTTATGGTCTGTCTTTTATAGGAAACTGTTCGGGGAACTTGGTAAATTTCTGTCAATATCAGGGTAGATATTTAGAACAAACATGGTGGACTGGTAACTCTCACAGTAACATACAAGATGTCCTTCTACATATCATGAGCCCAAACAAGGTGCTCCCTTCTCTCTGAGTTAATATCTCCTCCATAATATTTCCCATATCTGGGATTTCTGTGATTACTTAGGAGCCACTAAAGGGGGATACTCCCTAACATTTTGGAGCTAGGGAGCCAGTTTTTTTTTCTTCTGTTTTTATTGTCTTATCTCTGTTTTCCTGGGATGGGTAGGAACCTGACTCTGGGGCCTTTCCCTTATCTTTCCCTGTCTAGCCCTGCCCACCCCTAACTCATTCCTACATCAGTATGACCATGCTTGTGTAAAAAAAGTAAATGGATATAAAACATGTAAATATGTGACATGTCTGAAAAAAAATAAAAGGAAGTGTTAACAGTGGTCATTACCCCCATCTGAGTTACATGGAGAACATGTAGAGAAGACAAGAAGGAGGAAAGTTGAGTTTTATATTTCTCTTGTTCTGTGCTATTTAAAATTTACTCCATGGATTACTTCCCTTGGGAAACAATAAACATCAAAACCCCACAGAATACTCACATGGTCAAGATATTTCCTGGATTACTACAAAAGATATTTATCTTTTATTAAAAAAAGAAAAAATAAAAAAAGAAATGCATGTATGTTTAATTTTGCAACGTATCAAATAATAAGAGATTCTTCTTAATCTAATCTACTACCTCCAAAAAAGTGAATATTGAAGCTAAAAATCGCAGTTCAAATGTCTGACATGGCTGGGTGTGTAAGACAAATAATACAGACTTAGCCCAGTTATAAATACAAATTATCTGCTAAAATATTCATCAACCCCTTTTAATATGAATATGTACAAAATTAGAGGGCATATTTTAAGTTTTTAAATAAAATAAATATGCATAAAATTTGCATCTAAAAATTTCATGGCCATGGACCAGTTAAGAGTCTTCAGGATTTGTGCTTTGAGGGTCTTACTCATCTCATCCTTCAGGAAGTAATAAATCTTGATCTGATATTAAGGAAATGAAAATTGAATCAGCTAAAGCTATTGTTAAAATTCAGTTTCCTGGAAACTCTAGCTTCAAAGGGAAAGGTCTGTGAATATATATTTAACAAGCATCTTTATTCATTAATATTATCAGGTGAATTTAGGCAATATGGGTTTACTATAATATTTAGCCTTCGGGTGTGGTTTTTAAAAAGATTTTAATAAAAACTTAAAAATTACCATTTTTCTTTTGATGATATTCGGAAGAATATTCTATAAATAAACTTAATAAAATAATTTGACTTCAAAAAATAACTGGACATAACTTCAAGTATTATGGCTTTGTAGTGAATATTAAGAAATTACTGTTTTAACCAAAATATCCTATAACCTAAGTAAACTTTTCACATGTGTTCAAGGTATTGGTTGATAAATTTGGTATGGTAGTCATGCTATATTTATGACTTGGAAAGAAAAATAAAGGCTACTTTTTGGATTTTTTCCCCTTAATCTGAAAACTCCTTCCCTAGCAAATCGTGTTTGTGTTAGTTTATCCCCAAAACTTGTTAATTTTGATTGTTAAAGTAATGTTTCTCAATTTTGTTCTCCACTGTCTAAATTTTAACATCATAGTATTTCTAAAATTTTCTTTAGTAATTTCTATGTTTTAAGAATAGTTTAATCAAAGAGAGATGATTGAAGGAAATATAAGGTTCTGTTAGGCAAGTACAATTCATAAAAATAGATATTTCAATTGTTAGCTAAATTTCTGTAAATTCACAATTTACTTTTTCCCCCCCCAAAGATACTTGCATAACAACAAGGAATAGAAGCAGTTGTACCTCTTCAAATTCTTCGCTTTCTAACTACTTGTATGTCTTCATCTTGGGCCAACTGTTGCTGGGAACTGGGGGAACTCCTCTCTATACTCTGGGAACAGCTTTTATTGATGATTCTGTGCCCACACACAAGTCTTCGCTCTACATAGGTAAGTTTTCTCTTTCCTAACGTATCAATGTTTTGGGATCATTTCATTTTATTGCTTTTTAATTTATACATAAAAGCATAATGCATGCTTATTGAAAAGTTAGTTGTAATTTCCTAGGTATTTCCATTAGATTCCCAGTAAATATTCGGTCTAGCAATATTCTTCATTTTGTTTCATTATTTACTGACACATGTCCTTCAGTTGAATGTTGTTACGAGTTTGGTTGACATCCTGCTCTGTTTCCTGTTCTGGGCATGCTAGCCTTCTTGGCAGTGCCATCCAAGCAGTAGGCTGTCCAGATTACTTGAATTCTAGGCTAATTTGCGCAGGGTGGGGAGATGGAGCTGTGCCACTCCACCTGATTTACCACATCCTACATGGACCTGACTAGAGTCAACAAAATAAACCACCCAGAAATTCTGCGGAGTTTTTCATTTCAGATGAATTCTTTTTATATACGGCTTAATTCTTGTTGGGGGGGGGAGGGAATCTAATGTTTGGTAACATAAGTTTCTAGTTTCTCTTAAATTCCTTCTCTAATACTCTTGCGACGTAGAGCTCACTAGGTTATGCATGGCCTTTCGTTAAATCAATGTGTTTCACATTTCATTTTATCAGTTTTCATTTTAATAGTTTATTATTCTAATGTAGAGGACTGTCTTAGTTCCTCCAGTCTTCTCTAACAGAATATTGTAGACCGCTTGGCTTATAAACAACAGACATTTATTTCTCACAGCTCTGGAGACTCAGAAGTCCAAGATCAGGGTATCTACCCACAGATCATTGTCTGGTGAGGCGCACTTACTACTTCATAATCATTCATCTTTTTTCCTGTGTCCTCATATGACAGATGGGAAGAGAGGACTTTCTGGGGCATCTTCTTATAAGGGCACTAATCTCATTTAATGAAGTCTCCACTCTCATGATGTCATCAGTTCCAAAGGTCCCACCTCCTACCATCACATTAGGGATTAGGTTTCAACAATGGAATTTTGGGAGGACATAAGCATTCAGTCTGTAGTAAGGATTGTTGCCATAGTCTCTGGAAGTCAAATATGTTCAATGTAGCCCTAATAGAGACCACTAGATCTACCTAGGCTCTTCTGTGATGTGAAAACCACTACACTTCTACTTGTTTTCTCTACTCGTTTTGCCTTAGTCTCTCTGCAAGGTCTGATTCCCTCTCCTTGTAAGTTACAGCTCATCTGTACAATTTTTCTTGTATTTACTAATTTAAGAGTGCTTTTTTTTTTCCAATTAGCTGGTGAAGATGCTTTTCACTCTTCCAGTTCAACAGATTTTCTTTCTGAAGTCCTCTTCTGATCAGTACTTCTAAGACAACTTTAATCTTTATGTTTTAGTAGCACAAAAATAGGAAGTTTCTCAAAAATTATTTAAACACAGTTGGTGGAAAAAATAAATAAATAAACACAGTTGGTGGGGTAGAGGCCCATAGGACCATCCCAGATTCCATAAATCTGTAGGAGGACTGACTTAGATATTTTCTTGGTCATAGCTATGATTTATTATAGCAAAATGATACCAAGCAAAATCAGCAAGGGGATAAGGTGCATTAGGCAAAGTACAGCCAAAAACTGGGTGCAAGCTTCCAAGATTTAGCTCCTCCTAGTGGAGCCATACAGCTAGCAATTGATCCTGCCAGCAATGAGTTTGGAATATTTTCTACAAGTTCATTAGAGATTCAGTGACCAAGGATTTCACTGGAGGTTGATCATATAGGGACCCGTGCCTTGCATATATCAAAGTTGTAGATTCCTAAAAGGAATACAAGGGGTCATCAAAAGCACACTGTACAGTGTAGGCACACTAACCTTATTAGTTATGGAATGGTGGCATCCCTCTGGGCAGTTCAATAAATCCCAAATGCCAGCTAAGGGCCAACCTTGCCAACAGGTCTTTCTGAAGTTAGCAGTCACAGGCCTGCTGTGTTAACTCTTTCCCAGCCTGTAGGAACTCATCAAATGGTAGTTTTTGAGAATAAAGGGCAAAAAAAGTAACAAAACTGGGAAACTTATCTTAATTTTATTTTTCCATTAAGGAAGATACAAACAGTTATAGTATCTTATATACGTTTATTTTTTTCACTTTCAGATAACTACTGTTTTTCACCAGATATATAGGTTTTATTGCACAAAATCCTTCCTTTTTATATATTCTTATTTCCCTCACTTTCAAAATGTTTCCTCCATTCTTTCTTTCTTTTAAAACAGTGTCTATTACTGGTGGCATACATTCTTCTATACATTCTTCTATGAGACACACTGTATTCATAACAATGCAAAAATGGGCAAAATGAAAAAGGTCAAAATTTGCTACCTTTTAGAAAAAATTTTAAAAAGTGGTTAATGCAACATCTCTATCCTCACAAATGTTTCCAGGCAGTCACTCTTTATTCCTCTACTTCTTTGATGCTTTCCTTGGGTTAACAATCTTTTTTCTTTCATTGAACTTTTTAATTCATTTAATGTCATTTTGTGTTTAAATCTTTCATCTTAACATGTGCTTCCTATGCTTTCTATTTACTTTATGTCCTTATTTCTTGCTCTTTTTTTTTTCTTTCTTTTGGCTAATTTAATATTATTTCATTTCTTCTCTCTATTAACTTCCTGGGTATATACTCTTTTACTTCTCATCTACTAATGACCTTATATGTAAACATGATTTTATGAAATTCTAATGTTAATCAGTACTTTTACCACATACTTGATCATCACAAATGTTCTAGAATCCTTTAACTAAAAATGTTCTTTTTAATCCTTTTCCCTGATGAATATTTTCACTAGGAATATGACTAGCTGGCTAGTGATTTTTTTTTTCAGTACTTTGAAAATACCCTTTCTTTGTCTTTTCACTTCCACTCTTTCTTATATGTTTGCCATTTTAAGATTTTTCTCTTTGCATTTGATTTTCATCAGTTTTGTTTGTATCACGTGTATAGGTGCAAAATTCCTTTTTTTATATGACTTCATAAATATATTTTTTTGATATTTTTATTGGCTTTAGGATATTTCCTATGATTATTTATTCAAATATAACCTCTTCCTATTATCTCCTCTCTTAGGACTCCCATTGCATGTATGCTAAGCCTTTTTTTGAAAAATGTATTCTTCCTATATTACTCTTTTCTGTATTTTTTTTATCCTTTGTTTTTATTTTTTTGTGCTTCTTGGTAAATATATACTGACTTAATTGATTTTCCAGTGTGGTAATCCTCAGTTTAGTCCTGAGTAATCTGCTATGTATCTCTTTCATTTTAACTTTGACAAAGGTGTTTTATTTGACAGTATTTCTCCAAACCCTCCTTTTTGTTTTTTCATAAATTCCCTATCTCTGATGTATTTGGGGAACCCTGGAATCTGAGATTCCCTTTATCTAACTTCACAGATTGAGTTTATTTGAAGCAAAGCTGTACGTACTCTGTGGGCAAGTCTAACTTCTAACTCACTGTTACTTTTAGAGTATGACCTCCTGGTACCAACATAAAATGTAGGGTGGGCAAAGTCTATAAGGTATAACTTCCAAGTTAGAGACCCTGGGCTGTAACTTTGGTTTCCCTACTTTTCTGGAGACTAGCAAGGATTGCTAACCTTCCCAGTGTATTTTGTAGAATCAGCAAATACACTCAGGAAAAATACCAGTCCCAGTTCTTTAGATCTTTCTCCTCAGAATTTTGACTCAGTGGTCCTTCAAAAGTTCTTATGTTTTCAGATCATTTTGCATGAGCTCTACATTGGAGACTTGGTCAAGGACATAAATCATTTCTGCCATTGACATATGCTTAGCTTTGGATATGATATATTCATTCTTTTGTGTATGTGAATGAAAATCTTAGTAGTTAATAAGAAAATTCAGAAGGTGGTAATATATGAAGATACTAACATATGCATAATCTTTTGCAAAAATTTGAATGTTACAACGCATGGCAAAATTTTAAATATCTGAGAGAAATAAGGTCAATTTAATTCTGCTGCAAGTGGAAATGGAAGATTCACTAAGTATGGGACTTTAAATTAATGGCTTACTTTTATGAACAGGCTAATCATCACATCCAGGTTTTAAAATCAGCTGCTGTAGTGCAAAATACATATTGCGTTTGGAATGTGTACAGAGTAGAAAAGACTTCTCGTTTCACATTATTTTCTTACATAACAATTATAAACAGTAATTATTATCATCATCCCTGAAGGGTAATAGCAGATGTACTACTTCTGTTGCTATTTAACATATGTAACTTTCCATGAATATGTAATTATTGGATTTATTGCAATTATTATTATAGTTTAACAACTTTTACATTGAATTACATATATATTTACATTTAAAATATATTTTATAGTTATATTTATTTTTAAAAATATTTTCAAGCTCCTTACTTAACAAATGGTACCAAATTGTATTTTTTATTGAAAATATGTGTAATTTTGTTGTAATTCTAATCATTTCAATTTTTCTACAGTAAAATATTTCTTCACTACTGTAAGACATTCATAACGAAGTTGTACAGTTGACCATTTTCAATGTCTTTGTTCTTCTAGGAATTGGCTATTCTATGTCAATATTAGGCCCTGCTATTGGCTATGTGTTGGGAGGACAGCTGCTAACCTTGTATATTGATGTGGATATGGAACAAAGGCAAGGCAACATCTTTTTCTTTTATTTAAATTTATTTTATTTTAATAATGTTAATATCAAAGAACATTTTCAAAGTATTTCTTCAGATAGAATGAGGGTTTTTCAGGAAACAAAACTGAACACACACAATTTTTACATAATGTTTCAGCTGCACTACTTCATGAATTAATGCCATACCACCCCCTAGTATAATGCATTTATTCATAAATAAGAATGATTAAAAGTCACCTGTGAAATTTTTCAAAATACACATCTAGGACCCCATGCATTTTTTAGAAAGAATTTAATTAAAATTAGTTGTGCTTTTAGTAGATTAACTGGGTATGGCTAGTCTGAAAAGTCTCAAGAGTCTATGATTCTCAGATTAAGTTCTATAGTAGTTCTGATATGGTCATAGGAATCACAGGTGTATGGTTTTAACTGTAGCCATAGATGATAATAATAGGTAATGTTTACTTATCCCATGCTATTTTCTAGGTAACATAGGTTTTGTATGTTACATATTTTACATACCCCTTAACTTAATCCTTTTAATAATCCAATAAGGTAATTGATACACAGAGGTTAGTAAGTCGCCTAAGGCATGAATTCAAGTAGGTCTTTTTGACTCCAAAATCCTCCTTTTAACCACTAAGTTACCTTCTCTTTTTCCTGAATATAGAGAAGTTAGTAACTTTTGGTGAAACCATATTTTTTCATTTTACCACTAGGAATTAAAACTGTACACTCCTATGTGATTGGGTATAATGAATAAGAAAATGTGGTTATACTTTATTTTTTAAAAATATTTTATTTATTTGAGAGAGAGAGCATAGGAATGAGGGGGACAGAGGGAAAGGGAGAAGCAGACTCCCCATGGAGCAGGGAGCCCCCTGTGGGGCTCCATCTCGAGACTATGGGATAATGACCTGAGCCAAAGTCAGACACTTAACCTACTGAGCCACCCAGGCCCCCTGAAAATGTGTTTATAGATATGTGATTTGTTCTTTGAGCTGTTAGTCCCAGTTTACTATTTTAGATAGTATATAAAAGATATGAAGGAAGTCCTTGAAACAGAGAGCTGGGTTTTTAAGAAAAGTTTTTAATTTCAGTGGAGAATTACATGAGTTTTAGGGTTGGTGTGTTTGGGGAGAAACTGGTTGATATACAACTATGAGAATCATTGTACAACACTGTTAATAAATTATTTTAAGAAGAACTTTATAGTCAGAAAGACAAATACTATATGATTTCATGTGTATGCGGAATCTAAAAAACCATGCGAACAACAACAAAAAACAAGCTCATAGATACAGAGAATAAATTTGTGGTTACCGTAGGTGGGGGAATGGGTGAAATGAATAAAGGGAGTCAAAAGGTACGAATTTCTAATTTTAAAATAATTAAGTCATGGGGTATAATATACAACATGGAAACTATAGTTAGTAATATCGGACTGCATTTTTGAAAGTTGTTTAGAGTGAATCTTACAAATTCTCAAAACAAGAAAAACAGTTCTATAAATACAGTGATAGGTAATGTGTTGGTCATTTTGTAATATATAGAAATACATAACGTGATATATAGAAATAATGAATCACTGTATTACATACCTGAGACTAATATAATATTGTAAGTCAGTTATACTTTAATAAATACATTAATTAAATAAAGGAATTTTATGCTTAAATGAATGCCTTAATTCATATTACATATTATGTATGTACTTTTGTATGTATGTATGTACCATATTATGTATGGACTTTTAACACAGATCAGTGATTTGCTATAAGATGTACTTAGTATAGTAGAGAAGAAAAACTTAGCCAAAGTTAGGTAAAGAATGTTCAGAAATTCGATGTATGCTTCCAGATATTTAGCATACTTATATTTACTATTAAATATTTTACATTTCTATGTCACATTGCCATTTGAAATACTTTGTAAGCCATTATAGCTCTCATTTATGCCTGCTGTCTGTTGTCTGATTCATTGCAATGACTCAGTTTAAATGTTGGATATTATAATACTATTCCCCTATATATGTGCTGAATTGCAAAGTATATACTTATCATAACTGCATTTTAATGAACAAGGTAGAGTTAACTTTTATATTTTGTTTTTCTTTTTTTTTTTATATTTTGTTTTTCTATCACATAGCATAGGTATCTCTGAAGATGATCCACGATGGCTGGGGGCATGGTGGATCGGATTTCTTCTGTGTTGGATCTTTGCTTGGTCTTTGATAATACCTTTTTTATGTTTTCCAAAACATTTACCAGGTAAACATATCTTCTTTAAAACCAATTGTTAGGCCAAGGGTTGCTTATAATTTGTAAGATGCCTAGAAAATTCATTGTTTTATAGAATTTCATTTGTCTGCCTATGCAAACTTTTGGATATTTTTGTCTTTAGGAAATACTGGGTAGCTATCAAAATACTCATGGTTTTCCTTTATTTCCAATTAATAAAAGCAATAAAACTATATGTATTCACTTTCTTACTATATTTATATACTTAATAATATATATTAATAACATAGTAATAACATATATAATACTATAATAATATGTAATATGAGTAATAATATACTATTATAAATATACTTAATAATAAATTTGTTTCCTGTCTGTTTTCTGGAATCTTGCTTTATGTATATGCAAGATACGAGATCTTTCAAACTATTAGTTTGCGTTCAGTTCCTCACTCACCAATAGTCAGTCTGCCTTAAGTCATTGATATTATTTGTTGATGAGAGTACCAGTACCTTTTTTTTTCATTTGTCATCAAAGTAATACTGTAGTATACTCATTATCACCATATTTCAATATTAGTTTCCTAAAAAGAAAAGGTTAATAGAAAAGAATATCCATTCCTTTCTTTGTAAAATTTTGCTTCTATATAATCATATAGTTCAAATACATTATCTGTTGAAATATTTTTCTCTAGGTAGAAGGTTAAATAGTTCTTTCTGTTGTCATATGCAGAAGGATAGATGATTAATTTTTCAGAATGGGCAAAAGAAAAGTGAGCAGAGTAGAAGTAGGTGAATTCATTGATTTTTTTTTTTCTACCCTAGACCATCCAACTTATAATTCCATATATTGGCTTTTTTCTCAGATTTATTCAGGGTGCCATTATTAAAAATCAAAGGGATATGGTAATACATGGTAAATGTTTCATCTGCAAAGTATATTAAAGAGAGTAAAGGGAAAGAGCCTCAAACATACTTTGTTTCAATATAATGGATGAAAAAAAGAGATCCATTCTAGAGAAAGAAGAGAATTTAAGAGATATTTTTAAATAAAGGGAATGAATATGTCATTGGAACAAAAGTGTCTCATCTTAATATTAGACTTGCTGGAACCTCCTTAGCCAATAGGAATAATACTAGCTCTCAGGACAGACAAATTACATACATAGATATTTGTGCAATTTTGTTGACAGAGAGAAACTGGCTCTTACGTTACAGAATTTGTATATTTGTAGAAATATGTGTCAGTTAAAAAGTAAGCATTTAAAAAATGAGAATGAAAAAAAATTAAAAGATAATGAAAAAATAAAAAGTGAAAAATGAAGTGATAGAACAAGTACATTTACTTTTTTTTTTTTTTTTTTTTTTTTAGGTACAGCAAAACTTCATAGTGAAAGAACTTGCCAGACTCATAAGGAAAAGAGTAGTTCCTTAAAAGACACAGAGGAGAATTTTGGAACAAGTTTGAAAGATTTTCCAACTGCTCTAAAGGTAAAATAACACTGTATATGCATAGACACACGCACACCCTCCACATTTAAATAGGTAGATATATGTATGTATTACATAAACATGAGTAAATATATACATATTCACAGACAAATATTTCACAATTCATTTTCATTTGCCTATTTACTATGGTTCTAGCTTTTATAAATAAATAACTCTTCAGATTTAATTTTATTATGTTTGGAGTAAATGAGAGCTATTCCAGGGTAAAATGGTTCAAAGAACATGAGTTATCTTCTTGGCAATATCAATATTCAGTGGTTCCTCCTTAGGACTGCAGCCAATCATTATTCTATGCCATTTCCCTAATGTAGTGGATCAATTGGTTATCACTGAATTGTTAATACCTATTTGAGAATGTCAAACCGATATTTTTCCCTTGTGAATGAAGTGGCAGTTAGTGGTTACTTGGTTTGAATTTGAGGTTAAAGAAACAAATGGTATGGTCTATTCTATTGTACTTCTAAGAAAGACATTCTTCCCATATAGCATCATAAAAATTTTGTACATACAGGAGTCTATAATTTTACCTTTTCAGGATCTGAAAATTATTTACCTTTCAATTATTTTCATTTTCCTCCTCAAATGAAAGCCTGAAATGTTCTTATTTCCATTTATCCTACTTTTCAACTCTCTGTTTTCTCCCAGGTAGGCACAATCTTGTGTTTTGCTGAGATTGTTCATGATTTTTAATTCCAACTTCTGTTTTCTTTTATAAATTCTTGTGTGTATTACCATCAAGCGTTAACTCACCACTGCTTTTTAAAATTCCTGCTTCAAGGTTTCATGCTTCATGGTCTTGATTCCGATTCAGAACCCTCTGGGTAGAGTATTATATTGCTAGTTTTCCTCAGACAAGATGCCATCTAAGTATCCTTGAATACTGAATGATATTTCTGACTGGATGGACACTTTCGGATCACATTATTTTAGTCCCAGAAATCTGTGGTTGTTACCTTGCTCTTTTCTGGTTAATTGTATTGTAGTTAAGAAGTTCCATGTCAGTGTGATTCTTTTTCATCTCCATCTGCAAATTTATAAATTTTTTTCATTTATTTGCAATTTCAGTCAATTTGTTAGGTTATGCCTCTATGTATGTGTTTTTTCATTAATCCTTGTCAGGTGATTTTTTTTTTCATTAATCCTTGGCTAGAAATCCATTATTTTTTTAATCTGATTAAATACTTTCTGCTATTATCCTTTTTAAAAAGTATTGAATGTTTTCATTTGGGTACTTTTTCTCCTTTTGTCACTATTGTTATTCTTATGTTAGATCATCTGAATCTGATTTAAAACTCTCTTATCTTGCCCTTTTGTGACTCGTCTATGTGGATCTGTGCATGTGTGTATTTTGTTTGATTTAATGAAATTTCTTTTGCATTTAATATTCCAGAACTATAATTTGATTTTCACTTTATGGTTAGATTAAATTGACCTAATTAATCTCTATTCTCTCCCCCAATAGATTAAAAAAGATTCTGAGAATCTTTTCTCAAAGACCAAGCAATGTGGACCTCTCTTTAAAATTATTACTACCTAAAGTTCTTAACTATTGAGTCCTTTACTCATGGAACACTACAGATCTTATACTTAGAGACCATTCTCATCTGTACTTGTAATTGAGTTCTTCGCTTACTAGACATGGAAATTCAGAGCACACTAACAAATCAGGCAAGGGATAGATTTAATGTATGGAGATTTATAATCGACTGGTAAAGGGAACCTTTCCAAGCTGGCTTTTACCTTCTTTACCCAGTCGCTGCATATGATAAGGCACAGTCACCCTCTTGATGAATCACCTATCAATTCTCTAGGTGCTGCATGTATAAATGTTCTCGTTGTAGTATATATAAAGCTATTAGTATTCTGTATTTATGCTTTGGTACTGGAGAAAATGCTGAAATTTATAATTATATTGTATTTATTAAAAATTTGCCATTTCATCATGCTGCTGATTCTAATGCTACATTTTATAATATAAGCATAGTTATTCATTTGGTGAACTATATTTTTTCTTTAGAATTTGATGGGGAATACTGTCTTTATGTGTTTAGTTCTTTCAACTTCTTCAGAAGCCTTAATTACTACTGGGTTTGCTACATTTTTACCTAAATTTATAGAAAATCAGTTTGGATTGTCTTCCAGCTTTGCAGCCACCCTTGCAGGTAAACCATTTTCTTCTTTGTTCGAATTTAATCTAATAATTTTACTTTACCACATTAAATGCTTATCAGAATAGTCTATCATTTTTGATAGCCCTCTTTTTAAAATTTACTATATTAGTTTGATACAAGTTTCTAATTTTCTGACATTTGACAGTCTGTTTTATGAATGAGAAATACAGAAGCTGTAGAGCTAAAGAGCATATTTGTCAATCTTAATATTCAAAACATTAATTTTATTAATCTCTTGACATAACCATTATATCATTTATTCAGGTGTTTCTAAATGGCTAAATAATATTCATATGTTAATACTGTGCTTGTTTTGATGTTTTCCAATTCTCATATGAGTAACTGAGTACACATGTATGTTTTCTCACTCTCTGTGTCTTCTTTCTCACCAGGGGCTGTTTTAATTCCTGGAGCTGCTCTTGGTCAGATTTTAGGTGGTGTCCTTGTTTCAAAACTCAAAATGACTTGTAAAAACACAATGAAGTTTGCTTTGCTTACATCTTTAGTTGCATTTGCTCTGAGTTTTGTATTTGTTTATGCCAACTGTGAAAATGAGCCATTTGCTGGTGTGTCTGAATCATATAATGGGTAAATATATTTCAGTGCTTTTGATATTAATGTCAGGGTAATAAACTATGTGTATATTTCAGAGTACATGCTTTCTTGAGTAAATTAATGAAAGATTGGCTTTTTTTTTTTTTTTAAATTGGAAGGCTTTCTCCTATGTAAGGATATATAGTTTTTTTTTTTAGTTTGTTTGCTTGTTTATTTATTTTTAAAGATTTTATTTATCTATGAGAGACACACAGAGAGAGGCGGAAACACAGGCAGAGGGAGAAGCAGGCTTCCCACAGGGAATCTGACGTAGGACTCGATCCCAGGACCCGGGATCACACCCTTAGCCGAAGACAGAGGCTCAACCAATGAGCCACCCAGGTGTCCCTTGTTTTGTAGTTTAAATAACTGACATCTTATTAAATGTTGGGTATTTATTCAGAGACTAATTAAGGGACATCTGTTCTATCCTGGATACTATGTTGAGAGATACAAAGATTAGTATAATGGAATCTTTGTACTGAAGGGATTCACATCCTAGGGGGGAATTTCTTATCTTATGTTGCTATTGAAAGTCTTGAAAAATAGAGGTGATTCCCTATGGTGAAATTCATGTATTAGGTGGGTTGAAAATAATCTAGGAGAGAAATTAAATGAAACTAGTCCTAGGTTATACTAATTATTATTGTTTCTACTCTATTTTTTGTTTATTTTTTTTCTATTTTAGAAGCTCATGTTTATTGGATGTTTATTGGAGAGAAAGAAATGACTTCTTGTTGTTCTGACTCATAAACATGTTTTTACCTGTAACTGATGTGATCATTTTTATCTTTCTTTGCCTTGTTTGTTTGGTTTTGAAATCCCAAACTGTGAGTTAGGTGATCAGGCAGGTTGGCATTGCACTGTGATGCATTTATAGCCTGTATTGCTGCTTTCATTGTTTCATTACATGTGTTTGAGGCAGATGAGGGAGCTAGTACTCCATCCAGGTCAAGGACTCCACAGTTTTTTAGAATATGACATTCAGGTAACCTAAATAGAATGTACTTTGTTTGCATGAGTTTGCCAGTAACAATTATGATTTGCAATTGCTGTTCATTTCTGTCATTCTTTTACATTAATGAGTTGCTGAGCATTCTGAAGCAATGCTAAGTTCATTTCTATTACATTTATTCACATTTGTTGACTACATCTTCTGGCTGACTTTTATGACAAAATCCCTGCTCTAAATGAGTTTACAATGTAGCAGGAGAGATGGGGGAAACAAAATGGTAAATGAACAATGCATTAGGTAATGAGAGACATACAAAAGGCTATGAAATTCAAAAGGAGGGCTTTTCAGTTTCCTTTAATTAGATTCAGGAAGAGTATGGGCTTACATATCCTTTAAGGATACAAAGAGTTTTGGGAAGAGAGAAAGGCTGAGGGGGAATATGTTAGCCATAAATGCTGGAAAGTAAAGGCTAGGTTCAGGAACCAGTTTGAATGAGACTTAGGTTATGTAACTGTAAATCAAAGTTTCTGGAGATGCTGAAAGGTAGGTAGAGGTAAGCTCTGCAGACCTAACTTTAATATCTACAAACTTCACCCAGACATATCCCGAGGAACTACTTTTTTTTTATGTTCCTTTTAGAAGAACAGAAAGTCCTGGATAGGTTAACACTTGTTAATCTTCATGAAAAATGAATGATGCAGATGTGAATCTATTTGCTTTTTTTTTTTTTTTTTAACCTTAAACAAGAGTTACTACCAGATAAATTGTCCTTAGTCTATGGACAGGAAGGAAGACAAGTGAGAAGTTTGGGGTATGTGGCCCCAAATTTTCAGTTTTAGCTCTGTGTGCTGCATATTAAAATGTACATATTATGGGTAGCCTCATTCAAGAAACATGTGTATTGGGATGCCTAGGTGGCTCAGCGGTTGAGCATCTGCCTTTGACTCAGAGCCTGATCCCAGAGCCCTGGGATCGAGTCCCACATCCGGCTCCCTGCATGGAGCCTGCTTCTCCCTCTGCCTGTGTCTCTGCTTCTCTCTGTGTGTCTCTCATGAATGAATAAATAAAATCTTAAAAACAAAAAAACGCGTTTAAGAAAAAGTAGTATATGGAATAAAGAATAGACTAAGAAGCTCAAGAAATATGGGGCTCCTGGCTGGCTCAGTGATTGAGCATCTGCTTTCGGCTCAGATGATGATCCCAGGGTTCTGGGATCAAGCCCCATATCGGGCTCCCTGTGGGGAGCCTGCTTCTCCCTCTACCTGTGTCCCTGCCTCTCTCTCTCTGTGTGTCTCTCATGAATAAATAAATAAAATCTTTTAAAAAAAAAAAGAAGCTCAAGAAATAACTTGTTAGTGAAAGAAGTTATGAAAATGGAGCATTTTTTAGTAGATTGCTGTAGGCTTTCCCCATGCCATGTAATCACAGGTGGTTAGAAACAGCTTTTTTGACTATGAATTATTTAGTGAGGCTTATTGATAAGTTTAATTAAAACCCTGTTAAACGATATACATAAAAAACTTAAGATCAACAATACTGATTAGTGGATATTAATAATATTTATAATATGTTACATGAATTCATTCTTAAATGTTTAATGTGGGCACAACAATTGAAAGGAGACTGTCATTTCTAAAAGTCTATTAGTTATTAAAAATCCCTATGGTTCTTTTACTGCCTTGACGATATAGGCAATTTGAGTCTGCTTTGTTAATCAGTGCTAATAATGGTGATTTGTGTTTTACTTTATACTTAGAATCTCATAAAATATGAAATACTGTACCAAGTACACATAATATTTTTTCTCTATCTGGTCTATAGCTAGAATTTCTTTTCTTATCTGAAACAGCACCTTAAAGAAGCATACCTATTAGGATGTTGTAATACATTTAGGGAAATCTTTGCTTATGGTAGAGGCATAATTATAGAGTAGTTTGGATTCAAATAAGAAATCAGCATTTAAATTCTATTTGTCATATACACGTTGCTCATATAGACAGATGTGTGCATATATCTATTTTTTAAATATTCAAAAATTTTAAAATTTAAAATACTTATTCATTTTTAAAATACTATGTATATTAAGTCCATTTAATATACTTTGCAAGCATTGGCTATTTTCCTAAAAATAGTTTCCTTTACCTCTTGCAGTAAAGGTTTATAAAATATATAGGCTTAAGTGGCATATGTAGGCTTGATAATAAGGGATATATGCTACATTTCTTTGTTTCTTGAAGAGAAGTTTGTATCATACTGTTTTCATGTTTTCAATAGTCACTTATTGAGAGTGCGAGAATTATATATTGGGAAATTTAAATTAAAAACTGTGTAGAGGCTGTTTCTAGAATTGAAGGGGTAGTATTTTTCTAGTTGCTGTACTCCTATATCTATATTGTAAGCTAGGTATAGGTAGTCCAGAATGCTTTCTTTTGCGAGTAAAACAGTTTGTTGCGAGTAAAACAATTTTTTTTGATAAAAAAAATTGAGCAGCAGCCTATGGAATAGATTAGAAGAGACTCCAGGCAGAGTGACAAATTACTTAGATTTTACACTCTGATCACCTTTCCTTCAAACTTGGACTGATTTGTTTCCAATTTTTTTTTTCTATCCTTCAGTCTATTTCTTTCATGAATGAGCTCCTGATTCTCCACCAACCCCTTAAATATCATCATTTTCCAACGTAGTGGTTATTATCTTCTAATCTTTAGATAAATCACTCATTTACTGATTTTGACCTCCCAGTGCAGGAGTGTTAGCTTCATGGTTACTATGAGGAGGGGTTTTATTATCCCTTTCGCTCTGCTCCCCCTGCCCCCACCTTTTCTTCTTCCTCCCTTTCCCTCCCTTTCTCTGTGTCTTTGTCTCTATCTCTTTATTTCTTTTCTTTTTTAAAAGATTTTATTTATTTATTCATGAGAGACACAGAGAGAAAAGCAGAGACACAGGCAGAGGGAGAAGCAAGCCCCTGCAGGGAGCCTGATGCAGGACTCGATCCCTGGCCCCCGGGATCACACCCTGAGCCAAAGGCAGATGCTCAACCCTGAGCCACCCAGGTGCCTTGCTCCTAAAGAGTCTCACTCAAATTTTGCCTTTCTTTCTTCCATGCTTCTAAAGTGTATTTTGCAAAAACTTTTAACCACTCACCATATTAGTGTATAATTTTCTGTGTCCATCTCTACTCCTAGACTGTGAAATCTTTGAGGACAGCAACTACCTTACTCAGCTTTGTATTCCTGATACCTAGCATACAGCCTAGCATTTGCTCAGTTTATTGGTTGAATGAATGAATAAATAGGGACTCAAGAAGTATCTTTGATTAGGGTAACCCTTTATCTTAACAAACATATTGCATCCTATTAAGAGGCAGTCTGGAACACAACTGAGCCTGGGAACCAGGAATATTTGGCAAAGACAGGAAAAGTGATTTAATCTCTCTGGGCCCTAGTTTTCCCACTGATAAAATGAGTATGCTGAATACCATTATTTTATTCATCTTTCTAGACTTAAAATTTTGCCTACACCCCAGGGAAATTAGGCAATGTCTGTAGAAATTTTGGTTGTCATAACTGAGGGAGTGTTACTGGCATCTAGTGGGTAGAGACCAGGGATGCTGCTAAGCATCCTACAATCCACAAAATCAGCACTCTCCTCCCTACCACCCCTTGAAAGAGTAATGTACAAAAAAAAAAAAGAAAGAAAGAAAGAAAAAAAAAAGTAATGTACCAAATGAGAAACCTTGCTTTATTTGCTTTCTCTGCCTGTTTTTCTAATCACTGGCATGCGTTATACAAGTATTGCTCGTACTTCCTCTCTCTCCCATAAGAAATTAAATTCTATGTGAAAAGACAGACATTTTATTTGTTTTACTCATTCAGTAATTAAATATGTGTTAAGTGAGTAAATAAATGACTGAATGGAAGATGTAGCAAGGCTTCTGAACTGTTCATTAAAAGTTACAATACAGATAATTTGCCCTCATTTAATTTCTTGTTAACAGGACAGGAAAACTGGGAAACTTGACCGCTCCTTGTAATAGCAATTGTCACTGCTTGAGATCATATTATTATCCTATCTGCGGAGGAGATGGAATCCAGTATTTTTCTCCCTGCTTTGCAGGTTGTGCAAATTCTACTTCAAAAAGACATCCAAAGGTAACTCGTGTCTTCTGCTTTACTTTAATGAGGCAGTGTCTTTGTATATTTATGGACGGCCATCTTTATCCCACTAGTGGAATTTAGTGGTTCTGGTTCTTCCTTGCTGCCCAGGAGGGGCCATTCAGAAGCCAGACATAAAGTTTTAGTCAAGTTAGATGAATAAACTCTAGAGATATGCTGTACAACATTGTGCCTATTGTCAACAATAATGTATTGAATGCTTTAAATTGGTTAAGAGGGTAGAGCTCAGGCAAAGTGGAGTGAAATAAGAGTGAAATATTATTTACCTTTTTATATTTTAATTTTCTCAGCCAAATTAATTCTCAAATACAAATTTACTTTTAATTCTAGATTAGAATGCATTTTAGTTTACCTACATAGGATTTTTTAAAAAATGAAATGATTTAAGAGAGTCCAATAGAATTTTATTGTACTACATCTACAATCTAAAGATTTCATGTTAGCTAAATTTAAGAATTTTGGGGGAAAATGACATTCAAATTATCGGTAGCACATAATGTTATACATTAATAGATAATGTGATAACTTTGAGAAGACCTGCGGGAAATACATACATGCTATAGTATAAGGGATCACAATAAATAAGATAAATAAGAAATACATGACAAAAGAGCACAATCTTGACTATTTGAAATGTAGAATCATGAAATGGCATTCCTTTTCCCATACAAAGAGAAGTTTAAGATTGCAGGAAAAGATTTCTATGTAAATAAGTATAAATAGATAATTGGAATGATCCATAAAATTACTTTAGATTTCTTCTAAAACCAACATGGATATATTTGTTGGTTATAACGTGTGGTTATACACGTTTGCATGTTCATACACACACACATAAATCTATGTATGTGTGTGTACACATATACATATATCTTTAATGATTTTATGTTCAATAAATAGTTAGGTACTCCTACTATATTCGTCACTCCTTCCTGCAGGTGTGAGAATATGAGAAGCAATGTACATTTTTTCATATTACTTAACTTACAGATTTTTATTATTTTTATTATTTTTAAAAGATTTTATTTATATATTCATGAGAGACAGAGAGAGAAAGAGGGGCAGAGACACAGGTAGAGGGAGAAGTAGGCTCCACGCAGGGAGCCTGACGCAGGACTCGATCCCAGGACCCTAGACTGACTTTAGCACTAAAAAAAAAAAAGATTTCTGGCCTTCAGAATAATAAAAGAATGATTTCCTTTGACTTCTTTGGCTTTAATATGACTTTTATTGAGGAGTTAGACTTGTAAAAAGATTTATAGTAAGGATAGAATTGAGATATAAAAAATCTTTAAAAAATAGTTATGCCTAATGAACTTCTTGAACTCTCAGTTCTTTTCCTTTGAAAGTTATACTTGTGATCTTTTAACATGTTTCCTTCTAACACTTTATATTATTAATTAAATATGTATATATTAAATAGTTAATATTTTATGCTTATATATAAAATAACCTTTTGGATAATGAAGTAATAACTTCAAGTTTTTGATTGTCATAAGTGTCATCCTAGAAGATATACAGTTTGCTTTTAGTAACGCAGTTACAGAAAGTTCAGAAAGTTATAGTGGTTTAGTTGAAAGTAGGACTTTTTCCCCCCAGAGAATTATGATGTATTAGTCTATTTTACTGTGCACTTGTTAAAATTACAGTGTTTGTCCTTTGAAACTAGTGTAAATAGATTGTCACTCTCCCTGCTTCTTTGTCTTCTATAATGGAAAACTATTTGAACAATTATGATCCATTAAAAGTAGTTTAGAATGTGAGACCTGGTAATTGTTTATTCTTGTCAATTTATTTCATAAGTCAAGAGTCAATAATAGGTTACAACTTGAGACAATGAACTCAAAACTCAAATACAGGCCATAAAATATGACCCCTTATTTTCTTAATTTTTGCTTAATTTTTTAAGTGTTAATTACTCCTTCCCAGCATTATTTATTATGTATAGATCAAGACTATGTAAAGTGTTTGCCATGTATAGAGATCACTTAAAATGATAAAATATATTTTCAAGAGGGGCACCTAGATGGCTCAATCTGTTAAATTACTGACTCTGGATTTCACCTCAGGTCATGATCCCAGGGTTCTGGGATTAAGCCCCATGTTGGGCTTTGTGCTCAGTGGGGAGTCTACTTGAGGATTCTCTCTCTCCTTCTCACTTTTTCCCTTCCCCCTTTCACACTCTCTTTCTCTAACATAAATATTTTAAAAATATATATTTTCAAGATAAGTACTTTCAATATTTTCTTGTCTACTATTTCTAGGTATATCACAACTGTTCCTGTATTGAGAGGAATGTAGAAATAACACCTACTTTGGCAAGTTTTGATTTTGAAGCTAAAGCTGGAAAATGTGAAAATCGCTGTGCAAACTTGCCTATATTCCTTGGCATTTTGTTTGCTACAATTGTCTTTACATTTATGGCTGGTACTCCTATAACTGTGTCCATCCTAAGGTATATATTATATTGTGAAATTTGCCGTTCCTAAGACTTATGTTGGGTGAATAGAAAATGGACTCAAGGATTCATTTGGGGTTTATATTGACCATTGGTTCCAATCGTAATTTGGTTCTTATAAGGTCACTAGTTCTATGGCATTGGATTCTACCCTATTGAAGTTCTACTTCATTGAACCCTAGGTGAATGAGGTTTAAATATGATCATATGAAAATGTCTTAATATTGCCTACATGGAATATACCTGATTTTAGTTTCTCTGCCTCTTTCATGAGGCTTCAGTTTAAGCTGTTTGACTGTATTTAAGCATGATGGAAATAAAGTGCATTCCACATGTGTCAGAGTCAGAATGACAGAATTTAATTCAGCCTTCCTGTAAACAGTGCTCTACTAGATGAGAAGCTAACTGCCACCTGGCTCTGAGCAGTGTTTTAAGCTTTCAAATTGCTCTTTCTCCTTCTACATCACTTGATAAAAATATTTTTTCTGCCTTTTCATAAGGTCATCAGCCTATCTATGTCTTTCCTAACAAACTCTAGCTTTTTTATTCTTCAGTTTTCGTTCCCTTACACTACTTTTTCACATACTTTTTTGTCAAATAGAAATTTTAGAAATTCTGTCCAACAGTATTAAATAGTCTGTTAATATTATCCTACATGGACATACAAGTTATTTAGAGAATTGAGAAAATGCCTTTTTAAAACTTTGTTTTTGAAAAATTATCTACATCACCTTTCAACTGCATGTTGATCTCTTTTATCTCCTAACTCTTGTGTGCCAGCGTCATGTAGCTTTCATCTTTGATAATCATTACTTAAAGAATCCTTGTTGAATCAGATTAAGCCTCAGCAACTGTTTTGCACTGACCCAAATTTGTACCTTATATCATAGGTATGACCTCTGTCTCAAAGTCAGTAAGTTAGAATAGGAATTATTTGCTTGTGACTTAAAAGATAGTAAAAAATAAGTCTTATTAATAAATGTCTTTTCTTTTTTACATATTACAATTCATACATGTTCAATTTATTTGTTAAACTTTATTTTTTGGTATTATTTGTAGTGTGTTAGGTCACATAACATTTTTCTTCTTTTACAATTCCAGAAAGGTTGAACTATAAGCTGTTACAAATAGTTTATTTAATGGACATAACATATACTTTAATCTAGAAATGCTAAGCTGTCATAGAAATAAATTTGCTCAAAGAGCAAATATACTATACGGCTGCTTTTGGTTTAATATGTATTTGATATCTCCAGGTGTGTTCATCACAAGCAACGGTCCCTAGCATTGGGAATACAGTTTATGCTGCTTCGACTATTAGGTATGCCATTTTTCTTAATTCGTTGGTGACTGTTGGTTATTTTTGTCCATTAGTGTTATTGGTGTACTCATTTATGGTGTATGCCAAGAAAATAATTAATTTAAATTCCATGGAAAACTACATAATTGTCACTGAAGAAAGCTGTTTTCTAATATTCAAGATGTATTATTTATGTATCACATAAGAAAATAATTACTTTACTTTTCACCTACCTGATTGGTTAACTGTTGTTTTCAATTATGTTACAAATATAACTTTAAAGAGTATATCATATTTATTTAAAATACAACATAAGATCATGAACACTTGTTTAATAGAGCATAGTAAAATACATAAATTTTTTCTATTCATGTAAAACCTATTACCAACATAAATTATGATGAAATCTTATTTATAACTATGGTAATTCCTTTTCTCCCAGCATTTATCTCCATTTGGGACATAATTATATTGTATTAGCAATGAAAATTAGTGAATTGAAATATTTTAATGAAAATTTGGCATAGATATTATGGCTAGTCGAAAATTGATGGAAGATTTTATGGAAAAAATTATAAGGTTCCAGATGTAGGAAGAAATAGAAGGACAGAAATACTGTATTATACGTAAAATTATATAATTATACCTACAATATTATACACATAATATTGAGATCATTTATAAAAAACGAAAAGCAAAAGCAGGAGAATTAGAGATCATCTGGACCAATTTCTCCATTTTCAGATGAATAAATTAAGGCTCTGAGCGATTTAGAGATTTCCTCATAGGTACACAATTCTTGGTGAAAATGAGACTGGGAAGTGATATCCTTACTCTCACCAGTGCTCTTTTGACACTATCATGCTGCAGGTCATGCTGGAGGTAGTTGAAACCTTTTTTTTTTTTTTAAGATTTTCTTTATTTGACAGAGAGCATGAGAGCAAGTACACAAGCAGAGGGGATAACAAGGGGAGAGGGAGAAACAGGCTCTCCACTGAGCAGGGAGCCAGATGTGGGGCTAGTTCCCAGGATCCTGGGATCATGACCTGAGCCAAAGGCAGATGCTTAATCAACTGAGCTACCCAGGTGCTCCAGTAGTTAAAATCTTTGTCTAAGAAATATATTTGACTTGTAACAGTTGGAAACTCTTTAAATATGTGAAAGTTTAGTGCCTCATGACTTCATGTGAGGGAAAGGGTGTGTGATTTAAGATATATTCCCAGGTATGTTAGTACGATTGTGTGTACATTTGTGCATACACATGTACACTCTAATGCATTCACATGCACATACACATAACACATAACACATATGCTGTAGTTCAGCACTTATACATCAATACTTTTGATATTTTGGGATCCCTGGGTGGCGCTAGTGGTTTAGCGCCTGCCTTTGGCCCAGGGTGCGATCCTGGAGACCCAGGATCGAATCCCATGTCGGGCTCCCGGTGCATGGAGCCTGCTTCTCCCTATGTCTCTGCCTCTCTCTCTCTCTCTCTCTCTCTCTCTCTCTCTCTATCATAAATAATAAAATAAAAAATTAAAAAAAAATACTTTTGATATTTTAAAAGTAGAATAGTTAGTGCCCCTGAGTGGCTCAGTCAGCTAAGCATCCAACTCTTGTTTTTGGCTCAGGTCCTAATCTCAGGGTCATGAGGTCAAGCCCCATGTCAGGCTCTGAGCTCAATGAAGAGTCTGCTAAAGTTTCTCTCTCCCTCTCCCCATCCCTGCATTCACTATCTTTCTTTTTTAAAAATAAATATCAAAAAAAGGGAGAATAGCTAATTTCAAAGGCACATTCATTAAATTAGAAAAACTGGATTAAAATATTTACTTAGCTAAGTGTTAACCCAATATATGCCAATTTTTTTATTAAAATAACTTTGAATTTATTAGAATTATATAGTAATTATATAATTAGAGTGTTTTATCTGTATTTCTTCTTATCTCTTTTATTTGTATATAACTTGATTGATTTGTATATGGGCAGATTAATTCC
Organism: Vulpes vulpes; assembly: GCF_048418805.1. NCBI lineage: Eukaryota > Metazoa > Chordata > Mammalia > Carnivora > Canidae > Vulpes > Vulpes vulpes. The sequence goes on from NC_132793.1 coordinate 56,729,967, forward strand.
TAGTCTTATTTTTATAAGATATATGTATAACTATGTATATAACAACCTGTTAACTATAGACTATAATCTTTACTGATTGTTTATGTCACATATAATTCTTCTAGGCACAATACCTGGACCAATTATATTTGGTGTCACAATAGACAGCACATGTATTTTGTGGGATATTAATGAATGTGGAGCTAAAGGAGCTTGCTGGATTTATAACAACATCAAGATGGCCCATATGCTAGTAGCTATAAGTAAGTGATGATTTCTTGATAAATTTAGATTGATGAAATAATTAAGTACTTTTAAGTTTTGTAATTTTTTTTTTTTTTTAGAAAGAAGGTTTCTTTTTTTTTAATTTTTCTTTATTTATGATAGTCACAGAGAGAGAGAGAGAGAGAGAGAGGCAGAGACATAGGCAGAGGGAGAAGCAGGCTCCATGCACCGGAAGCCCGATGTGGGATTCGATCCCGGGTCTCCAGGATCGCGCCCTGGGCCAAAGGCAGGCGCCAAACCGCTGCGCCACCCAGGGATCCCTAAGTTTTGTAATGTTGAGTCCATGCTATCCTATAATTATGAAGCAGAAATCAGTTATCACAACAAGTTATGAAAGGCTTTAATGAGTTATAAGGCTCAGTCTAAAGTAGAAGAGAATAACATTTTAGCTTTCATTAAATCACATACACTTTTTTAAACAACCTCTTTCAAAAATTTTTTTGAACTTCTACAAAAAGTTAAAAGACAATTCTGAGAAACTCTCTGGAATGATTGTCTTCTAGTTACCTGGGCTTTGTAAAGCACTTAGAGCTGAGGTAGAGAAGTATCCTTTGACTCTAAAGTGTGTTGTAAGAAATTATTTTATAGCTTAACAGGTTAGCTGTGATGTTTAACCCTTTTTGCCTTCGTGGTCTGTCTTGGATAGTCTTGTTTAAGCAATAAATGACAATGAAGATTGAGGAAGTAGACCAATGTATCTATTTTGTAAGAGTTAATATCTAAAAATTTAAAACAACCTAAAGAATTAATATATTTAAATTGAAATAGAAGTAGAGGTTTCAAGACAGTGGCACAGGAGAACCCAGAACTCATCTCCTCTCATGGGCAACATATTTATAACTATATAGAGAATAATTTCTAAAGAAAAGGATCTCAACATTGGACACAGCACCCCATAACCAAGGACAAAAAAACCCCACACTGAAGTAGGAAAGGCAGAGACATGGCTTTGTGTACGATCTTGCCCCAGACATAACTCCACAATTGAGAGGGATCCCAAAAATAAAGAGCACTTCCTCAGTGAATGAAAGGTTTGAGTCCCACAACAGGCACCCTGACCCAAAGGACTGACACTAGAAATACAAGATTACCAAACATCTGGGTTTGAAAATCAATAGGAATTAATACCAAGAGAAACGCAGAACTATAGGGAACAGAGGTCCCGCTCTTAAAGGGTTCATGTGCAAACCCACTTATCCTGAGATCCAGCACAAAAGTAATAGAATGAAAAACATCCAGATCACGAGACAGAAGACCCATTTACTAATTTTAAAGTGACTACTAGAGAGGCAGGAGCCTACAGGAACTCTATCCAGAGACAGAAGCCCTGATTGGCACCACTTTTACAGTCTCATCCTAACTTATGGTGTCAGAATCAATGACTGCCATTTTCCATGCACTTCTTTTACCTGATAGCACCAGAGGGCATCCTCTGTCCACCCTATACTATAAGTAGACTGGGCAAATAATCTTTAGCTCACCTACCTCACAACTAGTATGGGGAAGCTTCCTGAGCCCCATCCTCATTTAGCAGCCAAGATGCAAACAGATGGGTAGGTTCCCTGAGCTCCACCCTCCCAATGTAGCAGACAAGCTGCAACTGGGTCAGGTGAACACCCCAACCCCACCAAGCTGAAACTGAGCACCCTGGGGGCTGGCTGAGCACCCTGAGCCCCACCTACCCCATACAGCAGCTGTGTCCCTATTATAGGTAGCTAGGACATGCAGACTACATGAGGGATATCATCCATAGAGAGCCTGGCTCTGTAACTAGGGGATATTGTGGTTTTGGGCAACATGAAATGGTTGGGTCTTACATAAGTCCACTATCTCAAGACTGAAAGAGGTAGTCATTATACCTAATACATATAGACAGAGAGGACAGGCAAAATGAGAAGGCAGATTCCAAACCAAAGAACAAAGCAAATCTCAGAAAAAAAAAAAAAAAAGGAAATGGTGATAAGCAATCTACTTGATAAAGAGTTCAACAATGGTCATAAATATGCTTACCAATTTTGGGAAAAGAATGGATGAACACAGTGAGAACTTAAAAAAAAAAGGGTAGAAAATATAAGAAAGTACCAAACATAAGTTATAACTGAACTAAAAAATAATCTAGGGGGTTCAATGGTAGAATAGATGAATTAGAGGCATGAATTAGCGAGCTATAAGACAGCAATGAAAAACAACAGCAAAATGAAAATAGAATTAAAAGATGAGATACCTTAAGGAACTTCTGGAACAGCATCAGGTGGAATAACATTTGCATTCTAAGGGCCCCATAAGGAGAAGTGGGAGAAAAGGGCTACAAAAATTATTTGAAGAAATAATGACTGAAAACTTCCCTAATCTGGAGAAGGAAACAGACATCCAGGTCCAGAAGTCCCAGAGAGTTCTAAATAAGATGAACCCAAAGAGAAATATACCAAGACCAATCATAATTAAAATGATAAAGATAAAGAGAGAATCTAAAAAGCAGCAAGCAGAAAAAATTACATATATGGGAAACCCAATAAGGCTATCGGAAGATTTTTCAGCAGAAACTGCATAGGCCAGAAAGAAGTGGAATAGCATATTCAGAACACTGAAAGGAAAAAAGAAATTAACAAGAATACTCTACCCAGCAAGGTTATCATTCAGAATTGAAAGAGAGATGAAGAGTCTTCCATGTAAGCAAAAGCTAAGGAGGAAGTTTATCACTCCTGACCTTATAAGAAATTCTGAAGGGACTTCTCTAAGCTAAAAAAGAAAGGCATCAAAAAAAAAAAAAAAAAAAAAAAAAGAAAGGCATCTAATAACACATGAAAATAAAAATCTCAGCAGTTAAGGTAAATAAATAATAAAGGTAGTAGATCAGCTTCTTATAAAGCAAATTATAAGGGTAAAAGACAAAATTAGTAAAGTTAGTTTAAAATACAATTATTAGTTAAGGGAACTTAAAAAATATATAAAATGTGTCATCAAAAATCTAAAACATGAGGGGTACAAGTAAAAGTATCAGACTTTTGTGTTCAAAATTAAGTTATCAGCTTAAAAGAGATTGTTAAATACATGTTGTATGTGAACTTCATGATAACCACACACATAAAATAATTATAGTAAATTCAAGAAGGAAATGTAAACATAACAATAAAGAAAATAAACCACAGGAGAAGAGAGAAAGAGAATAAGTAAAGGATCATAGAGGAACTACAAAACAGCTAGAAAACAGTTAACAAAATGGCAATAAGTACATACATATCAATAATTGCTTTAAATATAAATGAACTAATTTCTGTAATCAGAAGACAGAGTGGCTGAATGGATTAAAGAACAAGACCCTTGTATATGCTACCTGTAAGAGACTCACAGTCTAAAGCTGGTGAAAGACTGAAAGTGAAGGGATAGAAAAAGACATTCCACGAAAATGAAAATGAAAACAAAGCTGGAATAGTAATACTTACTCAGATAAAATAGACTTTAAAACAAAGATGGTAAGAAAAGACAAAAAAAGGGCATTACATAATGATAAAGGAATCAACATAACAGCATTTGTAAACCTAGCATAGTAACACATAAATACATAAAGCAAAACAGTGGTAAGCGGAGATCTAGGCAGTGATACAATAATAGTAGGGCCTTTAATACCTCACTTATATCAATAGATAGATCATCCAAATAAAAAAAATCAATAAGATAACTGTAGCCTTATCTGGATCAGATCGACCTAATAAATATATAGAGAATATTCCATTCCAAAACAGCACAATACACATTCTTTTCAAGTGCACATGGGACAGTCTCTAGAATAGATCATATGCAAGGTCACAAATGAGTCTTAATAAATTTGAGAAGATTCAAATTATATCAGGCATATTTTCTGACAAAAAATATAAAACTAGAAATCAGTTACAAGAAGAAAACTAGAAAATACACTAATATGTGAAGATTTAAAAACATGCTACTGAACAACCAGTGGATCAAAGAAAAAAATCAAAAGAAAAATTTTAAAAATAGCTGGAGAAAAATAAAAATGGAAATACAATGTTCCAGAATATTTGGAATGCAGCACAGTTATAAAGGGGAAGTTTGTAATCATACAGATACAGGCCTACATTAAGAAACAATAAATATCTCAAACAATCTAATTTTACATTTAAGGGAACTAGAGGAAGAAGAAAAAAACAAAGCCCAAAGTTTAGCTTTCTTCCTAGAAGGAAGAAAATAATAAAGATCAAGACAAAAATAAATGAAATAAAGACTAAAAAAGCAATATAAATGATCAGTGAAACTAAGAGCTGGTTCTTAGAAAAAATCAACAAAATCAACAGGCTTTTAACTAGACTCATCAGAAAAAAAGAGCCCAACAGAGAAAATCAGAAATGATGGAAGAAAAATTACAATGGACACCACAGAAATACAAAGGATCATAAGAGAATATTATGAATGATTATACACTATCAAATTAGTCAACCCAGAAGTAATGGATAAATTCCTAGAAACATATAATCTTCAAGGCTAAATCTTGAAGAAGTAGAAAATCTGAATAGAAAATAGGCCAGTTGCTGGTGATGAAATTAAATCAATAATCAAAAAACTGCCAAACAAAGGTCCAGTTCCAGATGGCTTCACAGGTGAATTTTACCAAGGATTTAAATAATTAATGTGGATCCTTATCAAATTATTCCAACGAAATTGAAGAGGAAGGAACACTTCCAAACTTATTTGGTGAGCCCAGCATTACCCTTATATTAAAACCAGACAAAGATACTACAAAAGAGAAAATAGAGGCCAGTATCCCAATGAATGCAGATGCAAAAGTCCTCAACAAAATATCAAAATTAATTCAGCAACGTATTATAAGGATCTTACAATGTGACTAAATGGGATTCATTCCAGGGATGCAAGGTTTGTTCAACACTCACAAACCAGTCAACGTGACACATGACATTAACAAAATGAAGGATAAAAAATACATATATTTTTTCTCCGAATTCAAAGGAAAAACATCTTTAAAAACTCATTTTAAAGAATTCACTCTTAGAAATTGAAGGAAAAACATTGTTAAAAAGTCAACATCCATTTGTAATAAAAACTCTTACTGAAGTAGGTATAGAGGGAATATACCTCACATAATAAAGACCATATATGACAAACCTATAGCTAACATAATACTCAACAGTAAAAATCTAAAAGCTTTTCTTCCAAGAGTAGGAACATGACAGGGATGTTCCCTCTCGCTACTTTTATTCAACATAATGTTGGAAATCCACCAAAAAAATTGTTGCAACTAATAAATTAATTCAGTAAGGTTGCAGGATACAAAATTAATATGCAGAAATGTTTGCATTTCTCTATACTAACAGCACAATATGAGAAAGAGAGATTAAGACAATTCCTTTTACAATTGCACCAAAGAGAGCCCAGTAGTAAACCCACATTTATATGCTCAGTTAATCCACAATAAAGGAGGCAAGAACATTCAATGGAGCAAAGACAGTCTCTTCAATAAATGGGGTGCTGGGAAAACTGGGCAGCTACATGCAAAAGAATGAAATTGGACCACTTTCTTACACTGTACACAACAATAAACTTGACATATGTTAAAAACTTAACTGCAAGACCTGAAACCATAAAACTCCTAGAAGAAAACATAGACAGTAAGCTCTTTGACAGTGACCTTAACAATATTTCTTTGGATATGTCTCTTCAGGCAAGGGAAACCAAATCAAAAATAGACAAAGGGTCCACATCAAACTAAAAAGCTTTTTTGTACAGTGAAGGAAATCATCAACAAATGAAAAGGCAAACTTGGAAATGAGATGGCCAATAAAGGGTTAATATCCACACTCTATTAAGAACTTACACAACTCAATAACAACAACAAAAGTGAACAACCTGATTAAAAGTTGGGCAGAGGATCGGATAGACATTTTTCCTAAGAAGACCTCCAGAGGGCCAACAGTCACATGAAAAGATGCTTCCCACCCCTCATCATCAGGGAGATGCAAATCAAAACCACAATGAGGTGCCACCTCACACCAGTCAGAATGACTATTATCAAAAAGAACAAATGAGTATTGGCAAAGATTTGGAGGAAAAGGATCTTTCTCATGCACTGTCTATAGGAATGGAAAACAGTGTGGAGGTTCCTCAGAAAATTAAAAATAGAACTACCATATGATCTAGTAATTCTACATCTGGATGTTTCTGGGAATTTATCTGATAAAAACAAAAACACCTGTATGTACCCCTGTGTTCACTGCTGCATTTTTTATAATAATATCTGAAAGTAATCTAAGTGTCCACTGGTAGATGGATGGATAAAGAAAATGTGGTTTATATATACAGTGGAACATTACTCGGCAATAAAAAGAATGAAATCTTACTATTTGTGATTCCATAAATGGACCTAGATGGTATTATGCTAAGTGACATAAGGCAAGTAGAGAAAGATAAGTCATATATGATTTCATTTATAAATGGAATTTTAAAAAGCCAAAGAAATGAAACAAAACAAAACAGACTGATGGATACAGAGAACAACCTGGTGGTTGACAGAGGGGCATGATTGAGCCGATGGGCAAAATAGATGAAAAGGAACAAAAGGTGCAAATTTCCAGTCATAAAATAGGTCACATGATGTAACCTATAGCATAAGATGTATAGTTAGTAAAATTGTAGGGGCGCCTCCATCAGTTAAGCATCTAACTCTTGATTTTGGCTCAAGTCATGATCTCAAGGTTATGAAATCGAACCCCCTGTTGGGCTCTGCACTGATCCTGAAACTTGCTGAAGTTTCTCTCTCTCCCTCTCTCTCAGTCCCACCCCCATGCTCCCTCTTTAAAAAAATAAGATAAAATTTAGATGAAAAATGGTAATATTGTAAGGACTTTGAATGGAGACAGGTAGTCACTAGACCTATTATGGTGATCATTTCATAATGTTTAAAAATATCAAAATACTCTTGTACATCTGAAACTAATATAAATTATACACCAATTATAATTCAAGAAAAAAACATGTTCTAAATAAACATACACACAAACATACATGTATGTATTATTACATAATGTGTGATTTTCATCGTGATTATGATTGTATTTTGGCATATGTATCAAGATAGCTTATTAATCTTAATGTGTTTCAACCCAGAGAATGATGTCGGAATTTTTGATGATAGAATAATGAAATACCCACTGAAGAAATAAATATGTTAATCCAAAAATATAATTGGAGGGAAAAAATTGACTAGAATAGGCAAAATTAATCTTTCCAATGCTTTTACTTATGAAACACTCTTTATTTACTGTGTTTTTGCATTTAAAAATTATTTAATTGGTTTTGTGTATACTTTTTGACCAAAAGATAGAGATAATGAATTGTTCCTTTTCCTACTCTGTGATGAATGTGAGATTTTTTCCCCTAAATCATATATGCCTTTAAATTTTCTAAAAACATTGTCATGATAGTACCTATGTAATTAATTTTCCTGTAAATGTATAGATGCTTAGTTCAATGAGAATTCCTGTTTTTTCAAATACACATTTTGAGTAAAATACTAATGGTAACACAAATTAGGTACTGCAGAAACTATACTGCAAGGCCATTTAGTTTATTCAGCTGTCACTTAAATGCTTATACTCTGGCCAGAAATAGTTTCTTTTCATAAAGCCAAGCTCAAAATCACAGTCCTTTGAAAACAAAGCTTGTGAAGTGAATCTCATTGGTTCATATTTTTAGTCAATATTTAAATTTGGTTGAGTATTCAATGTGATACATTTTGTGGAGGCTTTCTCCTAAGAACCTCAAAGCCTTTTTATTTTTAGAATTATTTTCCATCACGGACTTGATCATTCCACAACTCATTTTTTAGGTTCAAGGATATTATAAGCTATTTTATTTTGTCATTGACTTCATTTCTTACAACTTTTATACATATGATGTGTTAATAAAATTAGAAGTGGAACATAGATTTATTTAATTGTATGCAATACTTACTTTATTAGAATGTACAATCATAACCAAGAAAAGAGTAATTATTGTACATTTTTAATGTTTGGGAAGAAAATTAAAGCCTGCTTCATTGTGTTGTATAGAAATGTTTTACTGAAGAATACCACCTTTCTAAAATTTTAAAAATTTAAAACATAGATCTATAATGCCTATCTACTACTGCTCTTTAAAGTGGGTTTCTGCGAAGAATTTCTCAGAATTAATTTTTGTGATACTTAAAGGCCTAAATGCATGATTAATTTTTGTTTTTATATTTAGGTGTTACTTGTAAAACTATCACCATTTTCTTCAATGGGTTTGCAGTCTTTTTGTATAAGCCTCCACCATTAGACACAGATGTATCATTTCAAAATCAGAATACAGTTGTGAGTACTGTTTCAGTAGAATGTGATCTCAACAATGCAGGAAATGAAGGATGAAATAGAAAAAGGAGACTGTTTTACAGCTGGAAAATTGGCCATCATTTCCAAGAGTGCACATTGCCGTTGCAGCATTATCTACCCAATATGGACAATCATATTTTAAAAGTTGGCATTTTATAATTAAATGTGTTTTCTGTACATTTATGGACTTGTTTTGTTTTAATGTAAGAAACAGACTTGTGCCTTCAGAGCCCACCAAAAACCTCAGAATACACACGCATTCATGCATGTGCACACATACACACACGTTTCCCATTGTCCAAGTATGAAATAACAAACTAATAAACTAAGTTAGAAAAAAAGCCAATTATTAGTTAAAAGTTTACATTTTAAAAATAATCATATTTCTATTCTTCTTGCAACTTGTTTTATTTTACTTATCATTGCCAGTAGTTTGAGCTTATTTAGAAAATATATGGTATAAAAATGTAAACTAATTAAATTTACGTGATGATTTTTGAGAACTATTACTGAAAACTCATGACTTTAAAACTAGACATTTTGTTTTTAAATTTATATACACTTAGTCTGTCCTTTATTACAAAGGTTTACAGAACGACTAAAATATAATCATCTTCTTTTTTTTTTTTTTTAATGTATTCATCTGGATTTTTTTTTTTTTTAATTTTTATTTATGATAGTCATACAGAGAGAGAGAGAGAGGCAGAGACATAGGCAAAGGGCGAAGCAGGCTCCATGCACCGGGAGCCTGACATGGGATTTGATCCTGGGTCTCCAGGATCGCGCCCTGGGCCAAAGGCAGGCGCCAAACCGCTGCGCCACCCAGGGATCCCTAATCATCTTCTTTGTGTCCCAATCTATAGTGAATTCAGAAATAGCATTGTATATGCCTATTTTCACTTTACTCAAGAATTCCAGCAGGTAATTTGCTGATCTTGCTTATTTTTAACACTTTCTTTTCATGATTCCAAGACAGTATTATTCAATTATACGTCCTCCAGGACAAAGTACCAGATTCAGTTAAGTGCCAGTTACATATGAAAAGATTTTTTTTTAATGGCTTAGGTGCATTTTATTGGTTTTCTTTGAAAGATTTCTTAATGAACTGTTGATCAGTGTTTATATACTCAGTAATTTAGTTTTTCTCATCTTAAAAATTTGCCACCTAGTATGTTATTAATAGTATCTAAAAGAGTGCTTTGCTCATGGTAGGCATGTATTAGTGTTACGAAACTCTTTAATTGATCCATTTATTTGAAAGATAAAGTATTTCTCATATCGGATAACATAACACTCCCATTTCTTTAGCTCAGATTTAAGCCAATGTTGTTGACTCAGAATGTGGAAGAAATAGATCAGTGAACAACAACAAAAAGCTTCTACTTGGTCAAGAATTTTACTGAATAAGGGAAGTGTTAAGTTCATATTTAATTTAGAGGGAAGAAAAAAAAATCACCCTATATATACAAATAGTTTAATGAGCAAGTTGCTTAATAATTGGCATTCATTTCATAATGTTTTTTAGTTATGAAGAGTTTCATTGTAGTCAGTGTACTCAATTTTATAAGATGATACATTTTTACAAACTTAATGAAAATAGGTAAAGTGAAAATAATTTCAACACTTGAAGGAAGTCAGACTCATACATATTTACAAAGAATACCTCCTTTCATGACAGGGCAGTGTAGACACTACTATAATTTATAAACATTATTTATACTTTTGGATCAGCTAGGTTATATGTATTGATATCCTACTTTAAGAACAAAATTTTTCATAGTATATTTTTTCACGATTTATTTGATTTTTAAAGTAAGCTTGAATCTATAAATTGACCAGTGATTTTTGTACATAATTGGATATATGTCTTAAAACTTATTTTTAAGATTTAGATTTTCTTAATTGTAGGACATACAAATGTAAAATTCTTATACATGGAAAGAACTGTATACAATTGATTTAACTCTGTAAATTGAAAAATATAAGGACAATTTTAGCTCTATTGTCCTTTAGTATTTAATTAAAACAATTGTATAAAATGCATATGTGTATCTTTTTAAAAATGAGAATATTTGTACTAGATTGTTAAATATTTAACCTTATTAAATGGCACAGATTTTCAATAGGATTTGTATCTGTTTATGAATACACACACACTTGGTGGTTGGGAAAGGGAAAATCAGTGTACTTTTGAACTTGGTGAATGTAATTTAATTCAGTGATTTCTGGTATCTCAACATATGTGTTTAATTCAATATAAACCACCTTCACTATGAAATATATACTAAAATTGTTCCATACAATAGTTTTCATGTATGACTGAAGGATAGACAAGATTTATAGGAGTAGGATACAGTTATAGATAGTTGGTTGTCAAAAATATGATACTGTGAAAGTAATATGTTTTGGAAAGGTTATATTTAAGTCCTCGGGTTGTCAAAACACTTATGACAATATTTTTAAGGAAATCAGTTTGTACATTAATTTTAGAGGCAATGCCCCTTACCCCCAGTACAACATATTTTAAGCTTCTTCAGCTGTTTTTTGTACCCAAAGCAATAAACATTAACTTACACATTATATGTAAGTGACCAGAAATAAATAAAAGACAATCTGTTTTTAAAAACTGCATGGGTAAATTGGACCAAAACATTTTAGTGTTTTTTACTGAAATTCACAGCTTATAAAAATCATCCTCAAAGAAATGGCATTTTAATTTTTTCTTTCTAGCTTTAGTTTGACTTTCTTTTTAAAATTCTATAATGATTTTAGACTTAATAAAAAGTTGTAAGAATAGTACACACAATACTTCTGTAAGCTTTACTCACTTCTCTAGTGTTAACATATCAAACATCCATAGAAAAGTGATCTAAACTGGCAAATTAGCATTAAAGAAATAGTTAATACCACCTCTGCAAAAGGGCATCACATTTTCTGTGATGTCAGCCTATCTTTTTTTTTTTTAATTAATTTTTATTGGTGTTCAATTTACCAACATACAGAATAACACCCAGTGCTCATCCCGTCATTGTTTCAATTGTTGAATTGTATATTTTAAAATGGTGCATTTTACTAAATGTAACTTAGGCCCTGGGATAGTTGATTTGTAAAAAGAAATGGTATTAGAAACAGCGTTTGAAGGCAACTGTTGCTGGGTCCTTCCAAGTCTAATGAGAATGCCCTAAGAGGATCTTGCTAGTGTTGAGGATGTTGCTAAGAAAGTAGGCTGGTGTTTCCTCCCTAATTGAATGTTTTCTTAGTTCCGTCCCAACAGAATGGAGTATGTACCCCCATTACAGTGAGGGGAAAGGAATTAGATTTAGATTTAGATTTTAGAATTAGATTTCTGACTTAAGCCCAGGGTCCAAAATACAGAGCGAGGATGCCTCCGAGGAATAGCTTCAATCATAACATCTGAAGATGAGAATTTCTGTGCCACAAAACGTGACATTCTAGAGCAGTGTTGGTGGGACTCTGTCCATGCATCTGGCTTCTGTGAGGTCCTGCTAGATAGTGTCAGCAACCAAGGTGGGTAGGTCAGTAATAAACCAACTCAAGGGAGCATCAATCTTTCTGGGAATTGATCAGTTAAGAAGTCAATATGAACCCACAATTGCACCCCATGATTAAGCCAGCTTTTGGAGTCCTGCTGTAATGAATGGCATGGAGGTCAGTATCAGTCAAGAAAAAAATATGTAGGTCCAGGTGGTGAAGGGTTTTTACCTGTCTTCCTCTTCCTTTACTCCATGGGCACGCGTGGGAGCATGAGAAATGAGACCTTTGTGATACTTAAAAATGACCACAGAGCTATGGAATTTATCCAAGAATGTCAAAGGGGTAGAGCTAGTAATTCCAACAGAATATATTTAAAGGTAGCAATGGGATAAGAATAAATAACAGGTATTTTTTTTTTTTTTTGCAATTTTCACCTCATTTGCATTATTTTACTATTTTTGTATCCTTTTACTTAGAGGAAATAAACATGATTTTACTATATTTCTTCTTCTCTAACCCTTGAACGTATTCCTTAACTTTTTGAAATCTGTTAACTAGTGCTTGGACCTGAGTGGTTGGCAATGACTAAAATGGCAGTTGCCTGTGGAGCTCTAAAAATCAACAATGTTCAATCCCATCCAGGACCAATGAAATTTGCTTTGTTAAAAATTTCCTAGGTTTTTCTAAAGTTAAATCAGGGCTGGAAACTGCTGATATAAACTAACACATTGAAGAAGGTGGTGAAGGACGTGAAATCACATCTTGTTGTCAGTGATTTAGTTATGTTTCCTGATTTCCAATTTTGATCTCTTAGAGAAGGAAATTTTGGCTTGAAAACGAATAATGGGGTAATTTTGAGGGTTGAGATACTACTGGGGCTTCTTCTAGAAGTATGTCTCTGGATGGAGTAAAGTGAATTGGGGGAGTGGGGGGGGGCAGAAAGCAATGGTAAGAAATTTACTTGTTCTTAAATTTTTCGTATGGCTCTTAATTTCAGATACAAAACATCAGAGAACACTCCTAGATTCTTTTCCTGCATGGGTCAGCTATGTCAGTAATGATGTCCATGTAATACCCACTACAGGGGTATTGCATGGAGAGAGCCAACAGTAGTTGCGCTGAATGCACGGCATCTTGTGTTACTGTAACGTGAGAAATTCTAATAAGGAAAAAATAGAGCAGAATTGACATAGCTTAGTGGAGATGCTGAAGACACAGACATAAAACAAAGACATCCTGGTACATGCTCCTCAGCCACGTTCTTGAGGTCTTCGAAAGAACGTGGAAACAGCTCACCCATCTGGCTTCCCAATGATAGAATAGCTTGTCTCTTTGCTAATTGTCAACAAAGCAGAAGCTTGCGGAAGGAAAGGAACAAATGAATCACTGTATCAAACATGTCTGCTCTTTTTTCCCCTTCTCTCTCTCTCTTTTTCTGTCTTATAAAATCATCCTGCTTCTGCATTGATTAGATTAGATCAATCTATTGTTGGCTTTCCTTTTACATGAGTAAATGCTGTGAAGACAGTACCATATGTCTTTGACAGGCAATTTGGAAGTCTGAAAATCATAAACAGCAAAACCAGTTGGGTAATCCTACTTGCAAAACGCTTCAGAATAAAAAAAAAAAAAAAGCAAAGACAAGGTAATTCTAGTGAAAATACTGCTTTTTGCTAATCTGCTTGGTATGAGGAAATGTGCTAGATGGTATTACATGTTCATGCTCATTACAATCCTACCAGTTGTTTCTTACGTGAGACGACTAAAGCCAAGGGAAATAAGTTTTCAAGGCCAGAAGGAGAATAGTGTCAGAACTGGAACTTGAATCTGGGTGTCCGTAGCTCCCAAAACTCATGCTTATTCTTGTTTTTACTGGAATTTGCTGAGCTTAACTATATAGGTATATTTTTTAAACCCAAAACACAATTTTTGTTTATGGGGATTATACTATCTCTTTCAATTCTAAAAATTATCTTTTCTGGAGTTATAGCTAATGGGTAGTAAATTTGAGGCGCACTAGACAAAAATGTGCTCTTCTCTATTAAGAAAAAGTGTTACAATTAAATTCTTTCCAGGGTTACAATTTATATTTTTACCAGCAGGTGGCGGTATTGGTTTTACTACCGCAGTGAAAGTGTTGCTTTAGGAGCCTTTTCACTTTTTTTTTGTTGTTGTTGGAGGAGGATTTCTGGCTCTTTGCTAAAAATTTCATTTGCATTTTTTTCATTATCGTTTTTCATATCCTTTGCGTAATTTTTCCAGAATTATTTTCTCATTGCAGATCATTGGAAAGATCTCCTGTTAGAAGAGAAACTGGTAACTAATGAGAATCATTTGGTGGATTCAGCTTTTGCTATTTTGATGTCTTTTCTCATTTAGAAACAGGGTGATACATATTTCTGATTCCATGATGGGTTTCCTCTCTAGATATTGACCAAGAGTGGATTTTTCATATTAACCTATATTTTATTTTTAAAGAGAAAGCAGCTATTAAAGTTACCTTTCAAAAAAGTATTGATCCTTCAAAAAGAAAAGAAATGTGAAAAAATAAATTTCAAAATTTTGACCAGGTTTCTCTTTCCATTGTTAAGCATGAATTTTTTGCATATTAAAACGAGTAACATTGTTCACTCTTATACTACAGTTTCCTCCCATCCGTCTCCCTAAGACCAAAATAGAATTAAAATCTATTAAAAGGAGACCTCAACTGTATAATTCCCAAACCCATTTGCTAGTTTTCTGACAAAACTGCCTTTCTTAGAGTTTTCTTTTTAAGTCATTTGGGGCTTTAATATGCCCTGTTGTCACTAGAATTACTCTCCTCAAAAACTTAGTACCTAATTGACAAAGTAGGGCATAAGTATATGAAAAGTTAATGAGTAAAGCAATTCAATATTTAAACAAAATGTCCAAACATTCAGCCTTCAGAAACACGTATTGATCCTTTACTTAATGCCAGGCGTTTGAGGTCCAAAAATTGGGTGACAATGAGGAGACAAAAGAGATAGGGGGACACAGTGAGCGGCACTCTGTATTCTTCAGAGACTCAGGGACTTTTGTAAATAGAACTGTGTTTAATCAGTTTTATTAAAATACAGTTTGATTTTATCCTCAGGCATTTTATTTTTCTTTCCTAGAGGAGCTGGCGTCAAGCATAGCACTGATCATTATTATGGAAATATAGTCCCTCCCCTCCTGTCCACTTCTCAGACCAGCGCTTACAGTTAGTAAATCTACAAAGAAATATAATATGGAGGGTTCAAATTGTTTCCAGAACACACAGTGGAAGTGACTCAACAACTCTATCTGGGATTTTACTGCAGGAGGGTGACAGCTGTGTTAGTGGTTCAGAAAGTGATGAATTGACGTGATGTTACAAAGCAATGCTGGATCACAAATGACTTGCACAGCTCATGCTCAAACTGGTTTAGTCAGAGCTCCCTCTGTAATGGAACAGACGTTTAGAAGCCCTGATTATGCACCTAACCTCATTTTCCACAGGTAATACTGCTTTCATACTTTACAGAGAAGAGGGAGATTATTGACTAAGACTATTCTCAGCTTCTATTCACATCTCTTTACATCCTGCTTACAAATTAACTCATGTCTGTCTTTCATCTCAACTCAGTGGGAAAGACATCTTCATTCTTCAAGGTGAACTACCAACCTGGTTCCTTCATCCATTCCCAACCCCTCTGATCTTTCTCAGGATCTTGCTCAATCAATTTCCCTCTGTTCTGTAGAATATATTAATCTCTGCTCTCTTTCATGCCTTTCACATCTAAAGAGTTCACGGTTCTTCCTTCTGTAGAAAATTCTTTCTGTTCCCTCATGCCTTCCAAATGCCCAGCACCAGCTCTGATCGGCCTCGCCATATTCAGGTTCACAGTGGACATCTTTCTTGGGCTAAATCACAGGTGTCAAAACTCAATTTGTCAGTAACTGAACTCACCACGTACCCTTCTGCCCCAGCCCTCCTCCACTTCTTTTCTTCCCACTCTTGTTTCTCCATTTTGATGAATGTCTGTACCCAGCTGACCAGCCTCCCCTGTCTTTGTGTTCCAAGCCCATCAGCTATCCTACTCCAAACCCATGAACAATCCCCTTGTTGATGATTGACTATAAACCAGCAACAAATATTATATACAATGGCTATAATTTCAACAAAAAGGTAACATGTAAGCATAGTTTAAATTTCTTCAATAAATATGTATTGGGTTGTATTACATGAGAGCAGAATTAACACGTTATGTCTAGATCTAGATGACCTTTTTATTTCTCTGTTACCTTTGTTTATTGTCAAGAAGCAATTGAATTGAGGAAAAAAATCAAGAGAGATAAAATATTACATTTCATTTCCTGGCTTAATTTTTATTTTCAAACATTCTTTCATGAGTCTATGGTATTTTAATAATCCGAGGTGAGTAACTTGCTGATACAAACTGGAAAAGGAAAATGCTTATTTTCTTGAATTCTTCTTTTCCAGTTTTAGAATACCAATTCATTGACCAGAACAAGCCCTAGGAAAACCTGTGAGATTAGATTGATGGTTTTGTATATTTTATTTTTTTTAAGATTTTTTAATTTATTTATCCATGAGAGACAGAGAGAGAGAGAGAGAGAGAGAGAGAGAGAGAGAGAGAGAGAGATGCAGAGACACAGGCAGAGGGAGAAGCAGGCTCCATGCAGGAAGCCTGACGTGGGATTTAATCCCAGGTCTCCAGGATCAGGCCCTGGGCTGAAGGCGGTGCTAAACTGCTGAGCCACCTGGGCTGCCTGGTTTTGAATATTTTAAAAAATAATTCTATCAAGCATTAGTGTGGCAAAGCAAAAATTGCACTGGGCAAAGTTTCACGGAAAAGGAAGACTTTGTTTAGGTTGTTCTAATAAGGAAGAGAGACCAGAGCTCAGTCTGAACTCAACTCTGTAGAAACAAAAGACAGTATGGTTTTTAAAAGGTGGGGGGAGAGAAAGATCATAGGCCATCTGTGTTTGCCACCCGGTTTTCACCAAAGGAAAAGTAAACTTTCTCTCTCTTTTTTTAAGTTGAAGTATAGTTGACAGTGTCAGACTAGTTTCATATTTACAACATAGTGATTGGACAGTTCTATATATTAAGTTATATTCACTAGGATAAGTAGTCATCCTCTGTCACCACACAATGTTATTACAGTATTATTCACTATATTTCCTGTGCTCTACTTTTCATCCCTGTGATTTATTTACTTTATAACTCAAAATTTGTACTCTTCATCCCCTTCACCTTTTGCCATGCTCCCCAACCCTCACCTCTGGCAACCACCGGTTTATCATCTGTATTTATGACTCTGTTTCTAGGTTTTTGTTGTTTGTTCATTTGTTTTGTTTTTTAGATTCCACATATAAGTGAAATCATATGTTCACGACAGGAGGAAGTTTTACAACTCAGATCAAGGAGCCTACTTCCATCCTTCCACAGAAATGGTGGGGATAGGGGTGCTATCTTTCTAGATAACTATATTTCAAAGGGATGGCTCCCAAGTCTTGAGAAAGACACTCTTAGGTTGTAAAATAGGCAAGCTTCTAAAATTATTTACATTTCATAGGGGCCAGGAGAAAGTTTAATGACCAGTATTCTCAATGTTCTCAGTAATGTAAAGGCAGGGTCCCAGAGTCAGGAAGAAGATTTCCTAATGTTTAGTTAAGCTGAGAAAAATGTTAAGGCTGTCGTGGTCAAGGGGATGCAAATTCTTTGATTTCATTTCGATTTGCCCTGGAGCCTCTCTGAGCACATTTATTATATAGCATATCTTTGTGGTTGCTTGGTATTTGATTTTGGATTTAGAGACTTTGTAATAAAGTAGCCCTTCTTAAATTTGATCTGACTTATCCTATTATTTTTTTTAATTAAACAGTGCACCTGTCAATGATTTGTGTTCTTACTCAAAAGAGTATAACAGAACAATTAGTTGTTAGAAACTGTGAAAAAGTAAGCCACAGTGTCCTCATAGACATTGATCCTATTTTGACTCTTAAATTCTGATATAAGAAGAATACTCATAAAAGGCTGCTGTGAATGGAACAGGCAGAGATAACACAGGCTCAGACACACTAAAGCTAATTACCTACAGTAAATGGTTTGAATGTGGGCCAATAAGAGACTGGGGAGTAAGCATATTAAAGCCACTATAATAGAAGACATGAAATGAGACAAAAGAAATGAGGGATGGAAATGTAATGCATGGAAGGAAAGTCATACAGGAGATTAAGGAAATTACATTGCTATTGTGTTTCATTCCAGTTAAAGTGAATGACCTTCATTGGCAATGGTTCATGAATCCAGTATTTATAAGAGAACACAGACACATACAATGGCATACAGGTTAACTCCTTTTGGCCTTTTTCTCCTTTTCTCTTTAATGCCTAGATAATGAGCTACACTGCAAATACACAATCTATACATATGGAACCTAAAAGAATGGAGATGCAATAGGCTGTGCTTATCTAGTTGAAGACAAGGCTTTTCCAATGTCATCATCTTTGCCAGTCACACACCTGCTTGGACTTATACATTAATAATTGTTTAAATGAGGGAGGTATTGCCAGCATTTTCCCAATTTTCAGTGAATTTGAAGTCCAGGAAGTCTGGCCCTTTATGGAGCAGATGCTTCCATTTTGGTGGCAAATTCATTCTCATGCTCATAACTGGACAAAATGCTTATTCCCATTATAATAATGATTCCTATTATTCCTATGACAAGACATCATTGGATTCTGAGGATAGGGAGAGAAAAGAAAACCTAAATCTGGTGCAATCCCAGATCTGTCCCAGATAAAAAGTATTAGAATCATTCTCATTCTAATGAGTATCCACTTAAGTGGTGGGAGGGAGCAAATATCTTTCTATCATTAAGGTAATGAAGATAAGAGGCACAGGCTGAAGTGAGTTTACTGCATTCCTATATTGCACAGTAGTTTTGCAGAAATTAAGTATTGGTCCAGGGGAGGGGTTCCCAAACTTTCTTAGTTCACAATGAACTTAGTGTCTCAGTAATTTTTTCATGGCACACCTAGACTCAAAGAAGTGGCCAGCAATGTTAGTTAAATGGCCCAAAAATTTGATAAATATTTATTCCTGAAAAGTTTAATAGTTACTTGAAAGAAACAGCACATATATTGAAGGAAAACTTATATTTTTATTTCATTGTTAATCACATTTATTGACATAATTATGCACCTTTTGGACATTGCACAACTTCTCAAACCTTTGAATCAGATTGGACACTGTCATCCTTTTTTTTCTCATCTCAAAATGATTTTCATAGGTATTTACTTTTTATTGTAGTGATTGCTGAAAACTTACCATTGCAAATATATGACATCATCTCAAGGAATATAGTGTAGTCAAATGTTAAGATTTTGAGTTCCTCAAGTTAGCAGTTTATATAGAATACGATACTGAGTATTGCTATGTTTGACTCTTGATCTTGGGGATGCGAGTTCGAGGTCCACATTGTAGAGATTATTAAAAGATAAACAAACTTAAAATTTTTTTTAAATATTCCACAGGACCTTTATGAATTTGTTATGGCCTACTGGGATATATATATATAAAGGCAAATACAAGTTGAAAATAAAAGGCTTAATGCTTCCTGTGGAAAACAAGGGAAAGAATTTCTTTTCTCTGTTTTCTTTGAGCAGTTACTTTAGAAAACTTGTAATTGTAGTTTCTTTCTGTCTCCTCCTTTTGAGAGGAGATTCTGTTTTTAATTATATTTCCTGAAGCTTTGGCCTTTGTTTTAGAATATGATCCCAGGCACAAGTTTCCTCCAAATTTTGACCTATTCAAATATTATAAATTATGATCATTATAGATTTACACTTAAAGACATTTTCACTTTTTTTATAGGTTGAATAAATGATTTGTATTCCATAACATTACCACAACCTTCTAAAAGTCAGACTACAGGTATCACACTCATTTTTAAAAATTGATTTTAGAGATGAAGAACAATCTAACAGAGATTATGTGGCATGCCAGGAAAATGCCAGTGTTAGTACCTAGGGTAGGTATGATACTTTTTTTTTTTTTTACATTACTTAACAAACATAGAGTATGTGATTTCCCAGAGAGTCAAATTCAGCACCTAAATTTCAATATTTCATTCTACTTTCCATAGCCTTACAAAAGAAGAAAAAAAATTTAAATGATTGATAAAAAAGAAATATGGTTAAATTATGAGAAAAAACTCATAATTAAGTGGTAAAAGTTGTAAGACTTAAACAATTATGTTCAAGTAATGTTCTGGAATTTTCCTTTCAGGAGATTATAGTTTATTGATATTTTTTCATATTAGTTAAAAGTATAACATTGTTATATGACTTTTGAAACAAATCAAATAATCCTACCATCCCTTTAGTCCTTTCTCAATCTTTGCTTATTTCATTTTCTAAAACTAGGAAACACAATTGTGTTACACAGAATTTTATACTACTTCTTTTTCCCCCCTTTCATTTATTATGTCATGGGCATAGTCAATGTCTCTCTAGGTATATCTAACCCAGCGTTTAGACATCCTCATAGATTTCCAATGTATGAATATGATGATTGATTTACCATTCCTTATGGCAGGCCAATACCTTTAATTAGGTTTGAATGTAGTTCTAGTCATATAGGATATGAATTTGATGAGTCTATCAGTTACCTGAAGACTAAACAATTTTACACGGTGGTATATAACATGATCTTCCTGATAGATTTGATACTTTAGGACATAAAGTGATTTTAGAAGGAAATTGAAAGAATAGATAAACAGTTTTCTTTGTCAATATTTTTAAAACCATGTCATTCACCTTCATAGACCTGAGATTGGTATCTTAGAAAAATTTCAAAGGAATAACGCATTTTGAGCATAACACGAAGAGAATAAGATTGTGTTTATATGGTCAGAAAAAAACAACAACAGTAGAACAGATCAATAAAAATAGGAGTGGGTTCTTTGAGAAAATTAACAAAATTGATAAACTCCTAGCCAGTTTTATCAAAAAAGAAAAAAGAAGGGATCCCCAAAATAAAATTAGGAATGAAAGAAGAGAGATCATGACCAACACGACAGAAATACAATGATAGAAGAATATTACAAAAAGAAAGAAACAGATAATTTAAACAACTCATAACCAGTAAAGAAATGGAATCAGGAATAAAAAATCTCTCAACAAAGTCCAGGGCCAGATGGCTTCCCAGGGGGATCCTACCAAACATTTAAAGAGTTAATACCTAGTCTTTTCAAACTGTTCCAAGAAATAGAAATTGAAGGAAAACTTCCAAACTCATTATACGAGGCCAGGATTATCTTGATTGCAGATAAAAACCAAAGACCCCACTGACTCTCGGCATGCTTACCCTAGTGAAGAAGCACCTGTGGAGCACAGGAGGGTGGGACTTGGTGTAAGCAGGTGAGGCCTCCACTGTTGGTGCTGTTCTGCTCTCTGAACTCAGTCTGTGCTGATGTGGTGGAGAAAAATGGTGCCAGCCCCTTCC
The DNA here is from genome assembly GCF_048418805.1 of Vulpes vulpes. Classification (NCBI taxonomy): domain Eukaryota; kingdom Metazoa; phylum Chordata; class Mammalia; order Carnivora; family Canidae; genus Vulpes; species Vulpes vulpes. The sequence goes on from NC_132793.1 coordinate 56,751,624, forward strand.
TCATCCCTGGAGAGGGGAGTTCATGCTGGCCCCTGTCCAGGAATCCCTTGTAGAAGAGCAAACAATCTCCCCTCATGTGTCCCAGGTGTTTATCAGATCCCTGCCTTCACCCTGTCTTGTCAACAAAATACACCACATTAGTACAAGAAATGATAAAAATCATATGATCCTCTCAATAGATTAAAAAAAAAAAGTATTTGACGAAGTCCAGCATCCGTTCTTGATAAAATCCTAAACAAACTAGGGATAGAGGGAGATACCTCAACATTATAAAGACCATATATACAAGACTCAGAACCAATATCAGCTTCAGTGGGGAAAAACTGAGAGTTGTTCCTCTAAGGTCAGGAACAAGACAGGAATGTTTACTCTCACCATTGCTACTTAATATAGTACTAGAAGTCCTAGCCTCAGTGACCAGACAACAAAAAGAAATAAAAGGCATCCAAATCGACAAAGAAGTAAAACTTTCACTAAATGCAGACAACATGATACTCTATGTAGAAAACCCAAAGACTCTCCCAAAAAAATTTGCTGGAACTGATAAACGAACTCAGCAAAGTTGCAGTATGCAAAATCAACATACAGAAATCTGCTGCATTTCTATACACCAATAATGAAGTAGAAGAAAGAGAAATCAAGACTCAATCCCATTGACGACTTTACCCAAACCCATAATATACCTAGGGATAAATCTAACAAAAGAGGTAAAAGATCTATACTCTGAAAGCTATAAGATGGTTATGAAAGAAATTGAAGAGGACCCAAAGAAATGGGAATACATTCCATGCTCATGGATTGGAAGAAAAAATATTATTAAAATGTCTATAATACCCAAAGGAATCTACACATTTAATGCAATCCCTATCAAAACACCACCAGCACTTTTCACGAAACTAGAACAAACTATCCTAAAATGTGTATGGAACCACAAAAGCTCCCGAATAACCAAAGCAATTTTGAAAAAGAAAAGCAAAGCTGAAGGTGTCACAATTCCAGACTTCAAGCTGTATTACAAAGCTGTGATCATCAAGACAGTATGACACTGGCACAGAAACAGATACATAGATCAATGGAACAGAACAGAAAACCCTGAAATGGACGCACAACTATAGGGTCAACTCATCTTCAACAAAGCAGGAAAGAGTATCCGCTGGAAAAAAGACAGTCTCTTCAACAAATGGTGCTGGAAAAACTGGACAGCTACATGCAAAAGAATGAAACTGGACCACTTTCTTACACCATACACACACAAAAAAAAATAAATTCAAAATGGATGAAAGAGCTAAATGTGAGACAGGAAATCATCAAAATTGTAAAGTCAGTAACCTCTTTGACATAGGGCATAGCAACTTCTTATTAGACATGTCTCCTGAGGGAACAGAAACAAAAGCAAAAATGAACTATTGGAACCTTGTCAAGATAAAAAGCTTCTGCACAGTAAAGGAAACCATCAACAAGACTAAAAGGCAACCTATGGAATGGAAGAAGATACTTGCAAATGACATATCTGATAAAGAACTTAAAAAACCCGGGACACCTGGGTGGCTCAGCAATTCAGCGTCTGCCTTCAGCTTGGGGCGTGATCCTGGAGTCCCAGGATGGAGTCCCACGTCCGGCTCCCTGCATGGAGCCTGCTTCTCCCTTTGTCTGTGTCTCTGCCTCTCTCTCTCTCTCTCTCTCTCTCTCTCATGAATGAATAAATAAAATATTAAAAAACTTACAAAACTCAACATCTAAAAAACATATAATGCAGTTAAGACATGGGCAGAGGACTTAAATAGACAAATTTCCAAAGAAGACATTCAGATGGCTAACAGACACAAGAAACGTTGTTCAACATTACTCATCATCAAGGAAATATAGATCAAACCATGATGAGAAACTGCCTCACAACATGTCAGAATGGCTAAAATTAACAATACAGGAAACAAAGATGTTAGCAAGGGTGTGGATAAAGGGGAACCCTCTTATATCGCTGGTGGGAATGCAAACTGGCACAGCCACTCTGGAAAACAGTATGGAGGTTCCTCAAAAAGTTAAAAATAGACCTATACCCTATGATCCAGCAATTACACTGATAGGTATTTATACAAAGGATAGAAAAATACAGATTTGAAGGGCCACATGCACCTTGATATTTATAGCAACATTATCAAATATATGGAAAGAGTCAAATTATGGGAAGAGTTCAAAATGTTCATATATATATATATATTTATGGAATATTAGTCATCAAAATGAAATATTGCCATTTGCAATGCCATGGATGAAGCTAGAATATATAATGCTAAGGGAAATAAGTCAGAGAAAGACAAATACCATATGATTTCACTCATTTGTGGAATTTAAGAAACAAAACAAATGAACATAGTGGAAAGGAAAAAAGAGGAAGCAAACTATAACAGATTCTTAACTATAGAGAACAAACAGCATTGATGGAGGAAGGTGAGTGGGGGATGGGCTAAATGAGTAATGAACATTAAGAAGAGTACTCGTGATGAGCATTAGATCAAACTCCAAATTCTATTCCCAAAACCAGTATTACACTATATATAACTAACTAGAATTTAAATAGTAACTTGAAAAATAAATAATGAAAAATAACATATAGATAGAATACCAAGAGACACATGAGTTTAAGGTAGTCAGTAAATAGGAAAAGATCTGTTAGACAAGTTTTGAAAGAAATTGTATAATTTCGAAAGAAATTGTATAAAATAATTGTATAATTGTATAATTTTCAAAATTGTATAATTTTGAAAGAAATTGTATAACTTGAATCATGTATCTTTACAAAACTGAAAATAAAACAAATAGTTTGAAATGTTAAACTACATCCAAATATGACACAGAAAATTTTAAGTTTTTAAAAAAGTGCACATGATTTTCATGCCTTTTAAAAGTTATGTGAGAAAAAAAAAGTTATGTGAGAAAAACAACTTTTGGGTTTTTAAAGTTTGTAATATGCAGGAATTCATTTACAAGGTAGGTTCTGGAACAAAGCGATATTATTAAATTTTCTTATTGAATAAATATTGTAATAGATCCTTAGGAAGAATAACCAATTCATTTCCATATTCCATTTTTATTGGAATACAATGTAAAACTTCAGTTATAAGCAGATATGGCATAGTAATCAGAACACAAAAATTTGTGGGTTTTTTCATGTTGGGTTACTCTTGAATTGAACTACTCCAAAATAATGTATTTTTTAACCTCAGATGTCTTACATCCCAATTGATTCTAGAATCAAAAATAATGTCAAATTGTTTATCATCACTTGGAAGTATTATAGGTGGTTTTATTTTGCAGGTGTGATTTAAATTTTTAGCTATGAAAAAAATTTAGTTATGAAATTGTTTTTCATTTAGAACTTTCTCCTTTCAATCACTTTTCTATGACAAATTATTTCGTGCAGTATAAAAGTTAAAGATATTTTTAAATTGCACTGAAGAACAGTGAAATAATATGTGTATGACAGTCTATCATGAAGTGCATCAACCTGAGGCTAGATAAGTCAATGTTATGCCCCAATGCATCAATTGAACGCCAACACGTAGGCACCAAGGGATCTCTGATACAACTTCTAGGCTTTCTGGGCTTTCTGTGAGGCATACTTTTTTCTATTTTTTAAAATAAGACAGAAAAGAAAATATACAAATGATAGAAAATCATGCAACTTGATGGAGATTTTGTGTAACTAAAATCGTTTAGGCAAACCTTATTTTTAAATTTTCTTTTAAATTCGGGCTCAGAGAGTTTAGATGACTTGCTCCATTAGGAGTGATTCAGATAAGTTATATTGCTTTACATATAAGAACTTGACTGAGGAACTGGTCATTCTGAAGCTTAACAGTAAGGATAATCCAATCTTAGCCAGAAGCTTCAATGGTTGGCAGGGGAGTCCTCTGGGGGACACACTGCTAGTGTAACAGGAGGTCCCTTTATTGTTTTGGAATTAGCCGAAGATCCCAATAATCCAATTAACTTCTTTAAATAAAATAAAAATAGCCAGTACTTATTTAGTGCCTATTACCGCCAATGTAGTATCTAAGAATTTAAGTTCTACAGTGATAAGAGCAGTGTTTGGAGACTATTTCTCAAAATACTGTTTGTGTGATCTTGGGTGACACCTTCAACATCTCTAAACTTCTATTTTTTAAATTTAAATCAGATAGATATCTGCCATTTACTGTTGGGATGTATATTAAAAGCTAAATGTAAAACTACTTAGTTCAGTGCCTGGCACATGTTTATCCTCAATAAATAGTAATCATTATTTTATATTTCAGGTATGATTCTTAAATTACTCAAAGATGTAATTAATATAATTTTCTAATGGATGAAAGAACTAAAACAATTTAAGCATGTCATACAGCAATTAACTCGCAGAACTGATATCCACATCCAGGTTCTTGTGGTCTCAAATTCCATACCTGGTTCGTACATTAGATTTTCCTGATGATATATAAAATGCTGTGTCTGAGGTTTATTCCTAGACCTGTTAATTTAAATGAGGACCCTAATGTTTATTCAGAACAGATGGCTTTTTAACTCAATTCTACTTCATGAAAAGTGCTTACCATGGTGTTTGGTAGTACATTTTAGAACTAAAGAGAAAGATACTATCATTGTTATTATTTATACAGCTGAGCATGTCCAAGAAATTCCTTCCATTCTCCCCCACAGAATATCAAGCAGGCTTTTGAAAAATTGACTCATCTAAATTGATTAACTGAATTGTTTACATTTCCTGACTTGTTTCAAAATTCTGTTACAGTAGGTTCTAATAGCCTCAACTAGGTATTTTAAAAATAATCAGAATAAGGGAGGTATATTCTCCAGAGAAATTTAACCAGAGAAGATCCTAACTAGTCAAAGAGGAAGGCAGAGATGAGGAGCTGAGCTGAAGATAAGGAAACAAACATACAAAATTCAGCGTAGTTAACTTGTGAGACTGGAACTGAAAAATATGAGCCTGGTATATAAAATCTAATAATGTGTTTTAGACCCTGATGGACACAGTGATGGATAAAACAGCCCAAGATTGAAAAATAAGCAACATACAAATAAAAAGAAAAGGAAAGGAGAGGAGATAACTGCCAGAAAAATACCACCATCACAAATATTGATATAGATAGAAACATAATTATAAAACTTGATTTAGAAACATGTAATAATACAAATCATAAATGACTGAATAGAGGCCGAACAAAATTTATTACAGTGGGTAATGAGTGTAGGGCAAGACACATTATAAGAAATATAATAATACTTTGGGGTGGGGGTGGGCAAAATGAGTGAGGGGGAGTGGGAGGTACACAGTTATGGAATGAATTAAGTCATGAAGGTGAAAGGCACAGCATAGAGAACATAGGCAATGGTGTCACATTGTGGTGACAGATGGTAGCCACACTTGTGGGGAGCACGGCACAACATATAGATTTGTGGAATCACTATGTTGTACCCCTGAAACCAATGTAACCCTGGTTTCAATGTCACTGCAACAAAAGTCATGTGATATTTCCATCTGCCTACATAAGAAGTTAATCGACACCGTCTAAAATTGACAACGAATTTACAACAAATAGTATTATTTAGTAACAAAGAGGTAAATAAATAAGAAAGAACAGAAAACAGACTTGAAGATAGTTACCTCTGGTCAGTAGATTGGCATACGGGCCTGGGGAGTAGGGGGAGGAGGGGGAGGAGGTCAGTGTTAGCAGAAACTAGAGTGTTTATTAAGCTCTCAGAACTATTTGATATTTCAAACTGTGTGTGTTTGTGTGTGTGTGTGTGTGTGTGTGTGTGTGTGTGTGGTTCAATTAAAGTAAAAACCTTCTTGATTTATGCAGGGAAACTTTTTACTTTCAGGAAAAAAAAACACTGACTTACAAAAGGTTTTGTGGGTATTTTAGTGGAATGCCTAAAATTCTCCTTCGGTTACAATTTCTTAAATTTTGAAACACCTTTGATAGCATATCCTGTTTCACGCAACTCCAACCATGTGCTTATGAAAAAGATGCCCAGGAATTGATACATCTCAAGAGGAAGCACACTACTGGAGAACTTTGTTCAAAGTCCTGACTTCTGAGATTTGGGATTTGTCTGTAAATATGGAATATATACTGACTCTATGTCTGCGCATGTTGCCAGAATAATTAGCTAAAAAGTGAAGAAGGCAGTCAGGGCAATGCAAAAAGTCTTTTTTGATTCATTGCCAAGTTTTTCTCATCTTGTGTAGATACAAACTCGTGGTTTCCAGAGTTTATAGAAAAGTATTTTAGATACATTTGCTATGGAATGGTTATATATAACTCCAAGTTTTTGTGTGGGTGCACACACACGCATTCTTTTTTTTTTTTCTAGGAAACATCAAATCTTGAATTTTAAGAAAATTTTTTTGACCACAGCAATAGAAGTATTCTTGTTGAAAAGTGAATATTGGCAGAGGCCGGCATACAAGCAATTAGACTCGGTCAGAAAGGCAAGACTCTATGATTTGTTCACGTGGAACACATCTCAGGTTAATGTGTGTCTTAAGCGTTATGCAAATGAGCACCTTTTTCAAAAACTTTAAAGAAAAAGGAAAAGAGTTTAATTCAAGCCCAAGTTAGGACAGCTGCCCAGGGTATACAGTCTTCGCAAAGTATTTCAGGAAAGGACCATTTAGGGCAGGGTCACACACCCTTTTTACATGAAGAGTTACAAATCATCGTGACAAAAGACCTCGCAGAAAGTTACAGACCTTATCTTAAGCTTATAGCAGGTACCCAACGCTTTGATTCCAATCTTAGGGGAACTACGGAGTTTTTACTCTGATTTTTATGTTCAGAATGTCTCTTTTTAGGTTATTTGTTACTGAAGCAGATGTACAATGTGTGCTCTGGGCAGAAATTGAGCCCATGTTGTGAGGGTTTGCGGACTCTGGTAAATGTCAAAGTGTGGTTTCTCTGGGACCCCATAGTCAGGGCCCACACACATTAAAAGTTGAAAATCTCCTTCATTTTATCAAGTCTTAAGCTTTAAGATGGAGAAAATGAGAAATCACCTGCTGAATTCATTTAATATCTAGATATTAAAGCTTTAACATTCAACTAAAAGAAAAATGGTTCATTTTGTTGCTAAGGAACAACCATGAGAGATGACAAGCCTGAAGAATCTCCCAAAAAAGACCTCACAGTCTTTTTTTTTTCTTTCCTCCTGCTAGGGCATTTCTGACATGCCTTTACTACATCATATTTTCTTTACTCACAAAATACAAGGCTCCCGGACCTGAAGTATGACACTGCTTAGAAGAGCAATGCTTGCAATCCCAACAATGGCAAACTTTGTAGTGGCAGTGTTATTTCGGGTTACTTATGAATTAGTGACTATTGAAACAGCTTTTCTATTAAACGAAGGCAAGGGAAAGTCATTTGGACCAAAGGACTAAAGTGGGGTATATGATAGTGGATACAAATAACTAAGGTTACAAACTAGTTTTCAATGAAATCTCATTTTCAGTCACTAAGAAGTAACTAGAATAAAACCTAGTTTTGACTTAAGCTCTTTGACATTTGTTCTCAGGCTTTCCTGAGGGTACTGTGTCTGAAAGCCAAAGAATTTATTCAGCAATATTTGAAAACTAAGGTCTTGGAATATATATCTATTTTTGTGAATATTAGTTTGTAAATTTCCTCATACAGCCACCCCTAAAGCATTGATGGATGAAACTTAATATCGGAAAACCAAATATTCCATAAACTTTTGGCAAATTAATGTGAGAGGAAAATTATCTTGGATAAAAAAATTCTAATATTGCAAAGCTAGCACAATGCCAATAAAAATAACATTCCATTAAACAACTGGTTCTTCCTCAAACTTTTAGGTTTATTTTTTATTATTATTTTTTTATTTTTTGGCTTTTCTTCTTGATTCCTGGATGTCACTTCTTCTCTGTTCCCAACCTGTCTTCTTGTTTATGTTGCATACAAGTTGCCTGAATCAGTTCTCAAGTCCCAGACACACATTTCTGATTCTCCAACTAAAATCACATACTCAGTGCTACCAAAACTGGATTTACAGTCTACACATTGCTCTTCTTGTTGACTATACTTATTCTGTTCCTTGCCTGTAAATCACACAAATTCAAATCATCTTAAGTCTTTTGGACTCTAGCATTTCTTACTGTGCGAAGATACTCTGATGCCCAGCTACATCCCCTTAGCACATTCTAGGTTTCTGATTCACAGACTTTTGCCCTACTTGCTGGCATCATGAGGGAAGTCTCTGATCATGGGAGCAGGTTTGGTCCATATATGGAGCAGGCTGAAAGTACCAGGAAGTTGACTGCTCATAATTTTTTTTTGACTGCTCATAATTTAAATCAACATTTTAAACTAACATTTAAAATGTATAAAACAAAGACTTTGAAAATATTGAAGTTAGTCACCTAAAGAAGGTTTTCTGTGGTTTTATGGAGACCGCATAATTTTATATTCTCGGCTACTGATTTATGGAAGTATTATAGAGAAACTTGCAAAAACAGCTGTCAGAAAATGGAAAGAAATGTCAACGTGTCCTCATAGCACTAGCATAAAACATACATTTCTTTTATCATATTGCCTATTCTTTTAAAGAAGATGTGGAAATCTCTGCCTTAAATCATAAAAATTGCATTCCTTGTCACACAAATCTAGTGAATGTGTCCCCTATCCACCTAGTTCCCATACCAGGGCATTATATGCCAGTCATTTTGCTCCATGATGTATTTATTATGAGCCTGCTATTTTCCGTGAGGCTTATGTGTGACCTGTTACTAATTTTTCCCTAAGCAACAGAGCAAGGTCATGACTAAGTGATGACAGAGCACCATGGCTGGGGAGAAGAGAGCATGGGGGATTGGATCCATGGTGCCAACGCAGACTTCTAGCCCAGTGACCCCAGTCCCTCCTGTATTGCCAACAGTGCTGGTGTGCTGACCAGAAAGTGCTGAAAGAATTCCGTGCTCCTGGTAGAAAGGCTCCCGATGGCCCAGACAGGAAGAACAAGAACGTAAGGGACCTCTCCTAAGTCATTGTCAGGGACAGAATCCTAATATGTAAAAAGCTTAGTGGTTGTGCTGTATTGGTCTGCTACTGACTTAAGCTTCAATGTGCCTCAGAAATTTAGAGTCCAGGACAGGCACGAATTCAAATCACTTAATCTCCTAGTTGGCACTTAATGAAATCAATACATTTCAGATGTATTCAGAACCCGCTATGTTCCTAAAACCAGTCCAAATGTCTTCACATATGTTAAATTCTTGAGGCCACATAACCTTTTCAGGTGGGTTTAATAGATGAGGAAATGGAGATTTGAGAAGATTAAGTGACTGTTTGTTATTCAAATTAACCACTAAAAAATGATGAAGTATACACTTTAGGGACAGTAACATGAAAGCGCACCCTCTCTTCCCTGCACAAAGCAGATGCAGAAAGTATCTTTATGAGGCAGCCTTGGATCCGGTAAATAATTGTTCTGAACAGCCTGTAAGTAAACATGGTCCAGGAAATGAGTTTCAATACTTAGAAATAATAGAATGAATCTTAAGTTTTTCTGAATGCTAACAGAAACCCTGGGTAAGTGGAGGGCCATAGGAAATCATCTAGCTCGTTTGACATTTGACTTTTTTGCCCCTGATAAATCAAATGAAAGAAACAGCTGTATAAATAAATCAATTGTAATCACTATTTACCTTTTATGACTTTTACTTCTCTTCACAAAATAAATCAGAAACGAAGGTATAGGGGATCCCTGGGTGGCGCAGCGGTTTGGCGCCTGCCTTTGGCCCAGGGCGCGATCCTGGAGACCCGGGATCGAATCCCACATCAGGCTCCCGGTGCATGGAGCCTGCTTCTCCCTCTGCCTGTGTCTCTGCCTCTCTCTCTATCTCTCTGTGACTATCATAAAAATAATATGTGACTATCATAAATAAATAAAAATTAAAAAAAAAAAAAGAAACGACGGTATATCACATCAAGGATTACCAGGCCAGGGCTGCCACTGGCAAGGAATTTCGAATGGAAATAGAAATGCTCCTTTCCCCCCTAGATGCCTCTTTATCTTCCTCTAATCTCCAATTGACCTTCTTACCACCCTCTCAATCCATTCTCTTGGCTTTTATCACTACTGGCAAATATGAAGAGGTGGGAAATGTTGAAAAATGCTTAAAATACTCTTCAGGATTTCTGTCCTCTCAGGAGGAAGAAAATTGCATTATTTTGATTCCTTTTTCCTTTAGTTTACTTCCCTGTATGGAGGGTTGTAACCTCTGGAAGATTTGGCTCTTCCAACCCACCCCTCCAACCCCATCACACTTAAAATAATCTTTCTACTAGACTAATGATCTTCAAAGGACAGAACAAAGACTTGGCTTCAAGAAGATTTTGTTTTCCTACCGTGCAAAACTCTTTTAGTGAGAAAATATTGAAGAGCTGGGTAAAGTCTTGAAATTGAAAAGGGTAAACTATAGACAACACAAATATTCTCACCTGTGTTTCCTTATGTATGAGAACAAAGTTGCTTGAAAATACAAATTCAAACTGAAAAATAAAGTTCTGCTGATTTCTCTTTTTTCCCCTCATGATTAGACACATTATGCTCTGTGGAATTAGGTAGGAATAAATGTTAGGAAATGGAATCCTCAATTAATGCACCCTTTTATTTTTAATTAACTATGTCCATAAATAAAAGGAGCTCTTAAGTGTAGTTATCATCCTTTATTTAATGGTGAGATTTAAAGGATTTGTTAAGAGTATCTGCAGATGAGAACCTGGATGCTTGCATGCCGCTTGCCTTCCCTTCAATTAGAAATTGTGAGAAAAAATATGGATTTATGTTATTAAATATGGTATTAATTACCATAATCATATGATATTCTTTGTAATAATAATAATTATCGTAATAATATTATTATTATTATTATTCATTCTTTGGCATTCATTCTTTGTTTTGACAATTTGTCCCTATTCTTTCATACACTATTAGTTACCCATAACTTTGGGGATCCAGGGATCCTTTCTTTTCATTTTACACAATATTCTAATCATCTAAGCTTAGAGAAATCAAGTCAGCGTTTCCTTTCTGTAATGATATTTGCCCTGCTTCTTTTCTTAAGGTGGTAGGTAGGGATTGGGAGGAGAAGAAAACTTATGAAGAGAAGAATAGAAATCAGGAGATATTCAATAAATGTGGTACTTGTTACACATGGCCTGCTTTTATTTTCCTACTTGTATAAATAAATGCCAATAAATAGGCCCTTGAAAAAAGAGTAGATTGCCATTTTGTTTTTCCTAGTAATGCTAAAATATTCACATGAATATTCTTTCTCCTTTTCTCAAATAAATTAAGTAAAACATCATGAGTCTGAATGATCTAGATAAGTGAAAAACAAGAAAGACACTTTAAGAATTAACACTGTGATATGGGCAACCATGTGGAATGCTCAAACTGTGTGTCTGCCACACATGGAGTTCCTTCAGCTCTTCTCTTTCCATTCTTCACACTTTCGGATATATATCTATTTTATATCTATTTCTATCTCTCAACTCTAAATTGTATAGTACCACACAATTTGGAAGTAGACATTCAATTACATTTCGGGTGATTTATATAGAATACTATAACAGACTTCAGTGCTGAGAGGGTAGTAAATATCTTTATTCATGCCTGTTTGTGACTCAGATCATTTAGGAAAGATCTGAATGAGGTTTTTCTAGTAGCCACAATATGCACTTATTTTCCACTGTAATTTATAATTTTATGCTATAGTGAGGATCAAAACCACTATCTACAGATACTGAGTCTCTTTTTTTATACTCATTCTCTCTGTTTACTCATTTCCTAGTCTCTCTTCAACCCACTCTAATCAGCTTCATTTCTACTGCTTCACTGAAATTATTCTTGTATAAAGGCTTATGATATCTATCTCCAAAGCCCAACGGACAATCCACAGAGTGCTCTTCTAGAGCTAATGTTTAACACCATTGATTTATCTTCCCTTTTTGAAATACTTTCTGTACTTGACTTCTGGAGTACAACTCTTCAGAACCCTGCACACTTTTCCTCTTACTTCATGGATTGCTCCTTTTCAGACTTCTCTGGTTTCTTTTCCTTTTTTTTTTTTTTTTTTTAAACTTGTAGCAAGTACTACTGTTAAACTCTACTCATCAGGCCAGAGACCCATGGTGATTTGAAAGACTTGCCACTCGTGTAGCATACTGCATACACTTTCTTCTTCTTTTTTGAATCACTAAATCTTGGAGCACCTGGTGCTTCTCTGCACAACTTTCTTTTTCTTTTTCTATTCAGACTCACACCCTGGGTGATTTGATCTAATCTCAGAGCTATACCTGTAATCCCCCACTTTGTATCTCAAATACTGATTGTGTTCCTGAACTCAGATTTCAGTAATCAAATGCTTGTTTGACTTTTATACTTGAATGTGTAATAGATCTCTTTATTAAATTCCATTATTCTAACCCTTTCCCCCCACCACAAACCTGAGAATCCCTCAGTCACCATCAATGATACCTTGTATTTCACAACCAAACCATGAGCAATGAAGTCATCTCGATCTTCAAAATGATACCCTGAACTCGATTAACTCCCAATTTTTCTTCCACTGCTGCCATGTTGGCCTAGGCCACATAGCCTCTCACCTGAGTACTGTAGCAACTTCAGCCAAAGTCAGATAACGTGCCACAAGAACTTTAAGTAATTCAGCTAACTAGGAGAAGATGTATGAGTAAGGCAAAGCAGAAAAATAAACATGGAGGGGACAGGGTCATTTGTGACGATACTTATTAACTTCTGATGTTATATATATGAGAACTCAGGATGAAAGATTATTTTTTATGACTTGAATAACTTTAGATTGAACACTCGGGGTATTACACACCCTACTACAAACCCTAGTAGGATTTAAGACAGAAATTCCATTCAATAATAATTTTCAGTGTTCTAAGTGATTTAAGTTATAGAGTTGAGGGGACAAATACTACATTGTTTATGCTACATTTAGGAAGAAAAGGTTTCTGGACTTAAATATGACAAGTAAGGTGTGAAGGTGGGGCATCACTTTAAAGTTTATGTGAAGTGTGAGCAATTAATATATATATTTAATCAATACATTTTTACTTCTCTAGGATAACTTTCCCACTATAAGGACTAATGCTTCACGCAATTACTCCCAGTATGCTGTGTCTACATTTCATGAAAAGCTCTGATACACCAGGCTCCCTTCTGATGGCAATAATGATTCTGATCCAATCTACTTACTTTGGGTAAGTATTTTCTTATACTTTCACACATTCTTGTACTTTCTTGTACTTTCACACATTCCAATTTATCCTGAATGATCTGTTTTTCCACTAGAAACAAGTTAGGATAATCCATCTCTGATGAGGTTTTGAATCATTGAGGTGAATCATCCTGATATCTGGCCCCAGGCAGTAGTGAAGAAATCCATGAAAGAGAGCTTCTGAAGATGTCTCCACTACTCTCAATTCCTTCCAGGTCCTCTTTGAGAGCTCTGTGCTAAGAACTTTGACTTTCTTTATTTCTATAATTTTAAATGATACATCTCACTTAAAACTCCTTCATTTCTCAAGTATTTCTCCTTGACCTCCTTAGGTTAGAACCTGAGAAGCAACCAGACAGGAAAGAAAGAAAACTGAGAAACAAAGTATAGGATAAGCACTGAATCCCGGGCAGCAAGATAGTATCTCAAACATTATAGAAAACGAGGACAAGGGTGCCTGGGTGGTTTGGTTGGTTAAGTGCCTGCCTTCAGCTCAGATCACAATCCAAGAGTTCTGGGATAGAGCCCTGCATAGGGCTCCCTGCTCAGCAGGGAGTCTGCTTCTTCCTCTCCCTCTACCCCTGCCCCCTGCTCATGCTTTCTCTCTCTCTCAAAAAATAAATGAAATCTCTTTAAAAAGGAGGACATATTTTGCTTTAAAAACTAAAGAGGAGGAAGTTTTAGTATTGAAATAGCTTGTCCTCATGGCTGTTACCATTTATAGAGTCGTTATCTTAACCTCATATCTTATTTCCAATTAAGAAACTGCTTATAATCACTCTGTGTGTAGTAAAGTATTGTACTCTTCAATTGTCCAGTAGGTACTTATTTAAAAATTATTTCATTTTACTTATTTTGTTTGATATTCCATACACAAGAAAATTTCATTATTAAAGTATTCATAATAATTTATTATGGAAAGTGAAGAAGTCATTAGGAAAATATAAATAAGCCTATTTGGTGAATTCAGATTTTTTTTATTTTTTTAAACATTTATTCATGAGAGAGAGGGAGAGAGAGAGAGACAGAGACAGAGACAGAGACAGAGACACAGGCAGAGGGAGAAGCAAGCTCCATTCAGGGAGCCCGATGTGGGACTCAATCCTGGGTCACCAGGAACAGGCCCTGGGCTGAAGGTGGCGCTAAACCACTGAGCCACCCAGGCTGCCCGAATTCAGATTTTATTATTCTGAATTTAACATAATGGTAAAGACCATGAAAGGTTAACAGTCATTAAATTATCCATAAACTGGAAGAATAGTGTTCATTTTTCTTTAGTGATCTTTTTCTCTAGTTATTTTTACTGTGTCCTCATAATTTGCATTTTAATCCTTTAGCTTATATAGACCCTCTGATGTTTCCTTTTGCAGTTTGTCAGTCTTGGCTTGTCCCTACCCAGAACTGTGCAACATTGAAGCTTATTGATTGTGAGGGGGCCATACTCACATTTCTATACCACATTTCAACTAAAACAAGACTCAAGAAGGATTAAATCTTAAAATGGAAAAAAAATACCATGATAACATTGTCAACTAGTCTTAAATACTGCAAAAATTGTCAGTTTCTTACCTGAGCTATTGTCAGTTTTAGAACTGATTTTAGCAGTTGTTTTCATGTCCTGTTTCTAACATCTCATTCTAACTTTCCAGCTGGTTAAGCGTTTTTCCTTCTTCAATTTCCTGAAAGACCTTCCTGTAGCAGTTAGGATGCACTCAGCAGCCAGAGCAGCAATCCATTTAAAGTGGCTTCAATAAGGGGAAGGTTTATCTCTTTCTTTATGTGTAATAAATTAGAGGTGGGCAGCCACAGAATAGTATGTTGGTGTCAAGAACAACAGGGCCCCTGGCTACTTATGTCTTTCTATTTTGCCACCCTTAACATGTAGCTTTCATCCTAGGCTTGACTTGTAGAACAGTATGGCTGTTGAAGTTGTAGCCTTTTTCTAAGCTATAGAAAAGAGGAAGGGCAAAGGGCAAAATATTTCCCAGAAGCCATACCCAATCTCTGCTTTTACCTCATTGGTCATTTCTAACTGCAAAGAATGTGTCTCCTATGGTATTTTTAGCATATGGCTTTCATTGATCAAAATTTACTCTTTGGAAAATATCTACTAGTTTTATTAACATTATTTTTTAAAGATTTTATTTATTTATTCATGAGAGACAGAGAGAGAGAGAGAGAGAGAGACAGAAGCATAGGCAGAGGGAAAAGCAGGCTCCCCACAGGGAGCCTGATGAGGGACTTGATCCTAGGACCCTGATATCACAACCTGAGCCAAAGGCAGACGCTCAACCACTGAGCCACTCAGGCATCCCAAGTTTTATTAACATTAAAGGATATTTTCATCTGTAATGGTACCAGCTCTTCTTAGGCCAGGATTTTCCAAACTTCAGTCATTTTAGTCCTACCTTCAAATTTTTGATGCATGCAACTTGTACTATTACTTAATTAATACATTTATTTTTACTTTAAATAACCTTGGAATTATTCTTTGTGATAATCTGTTTAATATCATGGATTTAGTATTTCAGTTATGCTTCTTTAAGTCACACTAAAACATGATACAAATAGCTATTTCAGAAAGTTTATCAATGTCTTAACTAAAATCATCTGTAAACACTTAGTTGTTCACATACTTTTGCAATGGTTAATATTATATGTCAACTGGACAATGCAATGATGCCCAATTTTGTGGTTATACCTTAGTCCAGATGTTGCCAGGAAAGTATTTTTAAAATATGATTAATATTTAGAACCAGTAGGCTTTAATGAAAGCAGAACACTCATCATCATGTAGATGAGCCTCATCCAATCAGGTGAAGACTTTAAGAGCCTCAAGACTTCATGGTCTTGAGTATCTCTGGAGTTTTGTCTAGTGAACATCCTGAGAGAGGTATAAGGTCTTTTCCATTAACAGCAACATAAAAATCACCAGAGAAGGATTCCATATAGTCTGGTTCACGTACCTTGTCCAACACTTGGCCCTGTTTGAACTGCAGAGTGAGACGTTCTTATGGGCCCAGCCATGTGCATATTAGCCCATATCTGCTCACCACAAATTATCTGGATAATAAGAACTGCTGTTGCTGCAAAATTATCATTATTTGTTCGTGAGTAGCTTCCTTTTGCTCCCAACATCTCACTGTATCAGTGGAACAACCATCCGGAAGAGAAATGAGGGAAATAACACTTGTGGCTATATGTGAAGAAGAGAGGGAGTAGAGAGAAGGACAAGAAGGAAGGCAGAGAGAAAAGATAGTAAGGCAATACCAATAAAAGAAGAGAGAAGGAGAAACTAAAAAAAAAAAAAAAAAGCAAAGCAACAAGGATATCTATGAGAGCAGTGCAAAATGAGAAGACAGAAAGAATACAAATTGTTGATAAATTGAGGATACAGGCCTGCCTCAGAGTTCTGTGCCTTGGCAAAAGCTCATATGTTCAGGGAAAGTTTTGACTCCACTTTGAAAAACATGGCTTTAGAAGGAAAGAGTTGCTTATTTGGAAGAATAGAAATGAGATTTTACTAAAATAATTTTTGAGTATTATTCCCTGACTGGATATAATTGAAATGGTTATTATCCCATAAGTGCTTTATAATGTGTAGTGAAATGTGCCCCGAACTTAACCCTTTCAGCACAGATTGCACCTCTCTTCATTATGAAAAGCAAAATACCAAGTATATTTTATACTCTTGGCTTTAAAACCACACACAAAAGAGGGATAAATGGCCTGCAGATTCTAATTTTTTGCCTAAGGCCACACAGAAACACAACAACATACAAACTAGTTATTCCTCTCAAATTTAAAACAATTATAAAATCAACAAAGCCATCCAAAGGGGTTGAGATCAGGAATCTCTTCATTGGCTTCATTTCTTTCTGTCAATGGGTTTCTTAAAAAGCTAGTAGATACGTGCTTATTTAGTGCTTAATGTGAATTCAGTTTCCATAACTAAAAATGAGTTGTCTCATAGAAGGGAGACTGAGAATATGTGTGTCATTTGGCTTTATTGACATATTGACAATGAAATATTTCTGTACGATTTCCATAAAAAGACCTGCCTGGATTCTGATTGGTATGACATTGAATCTACAAATCAACGAACAGAGACATAATATATTCACAGCATTGAGTTTTCTGATTCACAAGTGTTTTATCTCTCCACTCATTTATGTCTTAATTCTACTCAGTGATGGTTTGTAACTTTATGCATAGAGGCCTTATAGATCTTTCATTGTTTAATTCATAGATATTTGATATTTTTGATTGGATTATAAGTTACACCATTTTCCATTCATACAAATACTCACTTCTAGTTTACGCTACTCAACCTAAGGTCAGCTAAATCATAATATGGGATAACTACTCTTGAGCATCTATGGTTAAGGCAAAAATGAATGTTACATTGTAAAAAAAGTAGTTTTTTTCCTAATTAAATGGATTTGAATAAATTGAAAGCCTAAAATTTAGAAACTCTTTTCATGATTTTATTTGTTGGGAGTAACCTTTAAAATTTATAGCTGCCATTTTTTTTAAGCCTACAGAATTAGAAGGATATGAAATGGGCAGGAGGAAGTTAATAATGTGGTCATAGAAATGGTCAACATGTATCTAATTATATTTATTAAGCAAAAAGAGATAGGGGGGGGCAAGTTCTTTTGAGAAGAAATTAAATGTGTTTAAAGAGGAAGAAAACTACACTAATCGCTTGTTTATTTTCCTGAATGGAAGAAGAGGATAATGGAATTGAGGAGAATGGGAGGGAAAGTGTCCATTAAATAGACACCTATCGTTTGTGAAGCAGTTCTAGCTTCACCTGTGGACCTTTGGTTTCTCTTTGGCAGTGATCTTATGTTTGATGTGTCTAGAGTGGGATTCTTTAGCTGGGTCATGGGTCATGGGTAAAAATCAGGTTTTAATTTCGATTCACAGCAAATGACCATGATCACAATTTAGCAACTTACTTTGTACTTCCCCAGTACTTGATTCATCTACAGCTGTGAGACCTGAGCTTTAGGTGAGAAAGCAACATCCTTAGATATCTTCTCTGAGATTGCTCTAGGACTGCAGTTAGCGCCAACCTACGGTATATTTTCTCATTAGAGAAAGTGAAGTATTCAGTGTGAAATATGGGACTGAAGCCTTGAAGCCATTTTACAATGGTGACAGGTGTTTTGGTTCAGGAGTAGCCTGTTTACTAAGCCCAATGCATATTATTCCCTCTTAGGCATTATTATTATTATTATTTGGCAACAGAATTCTATATTTTTTTGGCTTGAAAATTTTTTTCATTTATGTTTGATTCCTGTTTCCTCAGTAGATGTTGCTATCTCCAATATTTCCGCAGCTGCCCCTCGTTGATGCAGATGATCTTATACCGGGGGCGGCTCGCAGTGCAGGCCAGGCCCAGCCAGAGGACCAAACTTCAGGGGGGCCACAGAGGCACATTGCCGGGGGACAGGGCCTGGGAGCAGAAGCTACCCGCTGGCATCCGGGAGGACAGGCGAGAGGCAACTCTGGTCACCTTGACGGGGGAGGCCGTGGTGCACAGGTAACCCAGGCCCTTGATGCGGGGGGCCGGGGGTGGGCGTGCGGTGGCAGCTGGGGTGCAAGTAGAGGACAGGTGCACCTAGCCATTCTTCAACGGTAAGTCTAGCGACAAATTCTTTTGATCTTCCTTTGTTTGAGAATGTCTTTACTCCTCCTTTATTTGTTGAGGGATGGAGTCACTGGATCTGAGTTTGTGATACTTTTTTTCTTGGGATATTTTAGCCCCTTGTGTAAAGCAAGCCACTCTGCAAATGAGCAGCATCGAATAACAAACATTTATGTAACTTTGATTTTGTAGATTTGTACATTAGTCTGGATGCTGCTGAGGACTTCTTTTGTTTCAGTTGGGTTTCTTCATTTATCTTAAACCAAGAACAAGTAACTAAATGGTTCTCTTCCTGAAGGTTGGTTGGCTCTAAGGCTGGGTGTCTCATTCACTAGCCCTGTTCACATGGCATTGGTAGGGATCCATGAGGGAAAAGAGAAAAAGTTGAAGCCTGGAACAACCTATCATGTACATTCTGTTGGCTAAAAGCAAGTCACAGATCCACCTGTATGTGGGGACGCCATCTTTGGAAGAGATCCCATCTTTGATCTATTAACTCAAATTGCAAAGAGGGTGGGCGCCCAAGGGAGGGAGGAGTGGAGAACTGAGGACATGTTGGAAATTCATCTACCACAAATACCTTAAAGCTTTTGTAGGTCCTTCATGTTGTCAAATAGACTAAAATTTTTTTCTTCATAGTTTTGACTTGTTTTTATTAGGAAGGTTGGTTTGGTACAATCCAATTCTCCTTCTCTAGATGTAGATATCCTACAGTGATATTTTTAAAACCTGAATTTTTGAAGGAGGTGGTATCAAAAGTTCAAGAATAAAAAAAAACGAATAGGTGAAGTCATAATCATAAGAATTTATTGTGCAGATGACAAGAAAACAGTTCACAATCAGAAGCCCTGAAACCAAAATATGGAACAAGGCTCAGGTGTATATTGTTATAAAGCAGGTTATATAGTGAGAAAGCAGCGGTGATTCTCCAGTGATTGGATCTAATATTAGAATTTTCTTAAATGATAGAAAATTGGTTCGTGGTTACCTCATTTCAGTCTTGGGAAACAGTCTGAGTTTTGCTTATAAATTCCAGAGGCATAAACAAGCAATGATGTAGGTCAAAGTTGATCTTGTAAAATAAGCTAAATAAAGCTTTGTGTGACTAAATTGGTTTTTGTCTGCTCAGGGACTTTGTAAGGCTGATCGTCATTTTTAAAATTTTAATAGTGGAAAGATTATTTGCACTTTTGGAAAAGATAGACTCCTAAACCATAGGACTATACATGGTATCAGCCATTTGAAATGAAGTTCAAAAGACTTTTGATTTCCTTTGTGTAGGATGAATGTGAGAATTAGGATAATTTAGCAACAGCTGCCTAATCAAATAGAAACAGAGCAGTAAAGTGAACATGGCAATCATTGTTGTATGAGAGAAATAGGATATAATTGGGGAATGAAGATAAAATGATCTATTTCCAATAGCATGACTAGATAGATGAATTTATATTTAAAAAACTATGGTAAACACCAGGAAAGACAGAAGGTAGAGTTCTCTATCATACTAATGCTAATGGTTTTTTCTATGAATATGAAATTGTTTTCCAAGGATGAAGATCAACAATAAGGCAAATCAGTCTTAAATTTAGCTAGCCTGACTTCAACACATTATTTCTGTTGATCTTTTTTTTTCTGTTGATCTATTATAATATGTGCCAGAGCAGTTTCTTTTTAATTTAGATTCAATTAGCCAACATATAGTACATTATTAGCTTCAGATGTAGTGTTCAATAATTTATCAGTTGCATAGAACACCCAGTGTTCGTTACAAGTTTAATTCTTGATAGTAGCCATTAATAAAAGTAAATTACAAGTAACTTTTGTTAGACTATAAAAATGCACCACTTATTAAAAATATTTGTGAACTATGTTTTAAAATCTTAGCAAAGCAATCTAGGATATTTTCTTTTTTTTTTTTTTTTAATTAATTTTTATTGGTGTTCAATTTACCAACATACAGAAAAAACACCCAGTGCTCATCCCGTCAAGTGTCCACCTCAGTGCCCGTCACCCATTCCCCTCCAACACCCGCCCTCCTCCCCCCTTCCACCACCCCTAGTTCGTTTCCCCGAGTTAGGAGTCTTTATGTTCTGTCTCCCTTCCCCTTTTTAAATAATGATAAAAATAGAAATATGTTCTAGTCCACTCAGGACAAAGTGTGACACTGTCTTGAGTATGTGAAGTAGAAAGTAATAAATAGGAAAGTGACATCAATCCTAATATAATTATGGAGATAAGAGTAGTCTAAATATTTGTGCTTAATGGTGAAGAGTTCCAGATTTGATTATATGAACTCAGTGTGACTCAACAACATGGCGTTTGCCATCAAGAGATTTTGAAAAAATAGTGGGTAACAATGACAGATGTAGTTAAGTGAATTCAATTAAAATAAAAGCATGGATATAAAATAAAGCATGGATAACAAAATGCAGTAAGAATCATTGTGAAATGATAGTTTTAATTATGTTCAGGAGCTACAGATGTCTTCAAAACTACTTGTTCTTAATAACCAGGGGAAATGTATTTTCAAAAAGATGAGGAAAATCTAATTGGGGGAAAAAAAAGTATATTATTTATATTAGATGTAAATGAGAAAGTGTTTCTGCTTTTTTTGTTGTAATCATGGAAACCAAATCGGCTTTTTTGTTGTAATTCAGTTTATATTTCTTTCAGTCTATATGTTTAGACAGTCTGAGATAATTTCCAGGCTTAGATTTTTTCCCCCTACTTCCTTGAACTATTTGGTTGGATGGTTCTTACTGAAATACAGTGTATCTTGAGTGAAATTTGGAGAAAAAAAAAAAGTGTTGGGCTAGCTCATGTGGAATTTGGAAAGTATGAGGTGGCCTACTAAGCCTTGTGGAGAGGATAGAGGGGAAGAGACTGTTCTTTCAGACCAGAGTGGAGAGATTGAGAGTTTCATAGGCTTCTGTAGCTTTCCTGGGATAGGTGAATCACTCTTAATCTTCAATCACACATGCCTTTGCATGTTAGTTTAGTGGTTCCCTGAAGTAAAGGTCAAATTTCTTTGACTCTGTTGTCTTCCTGACAAATCTTGTCTTCATTATTCTTCCTGTATTTACTGTTTCGCGTGCCAGGCCAATTCAGGCTGCTGCTGAAGGAAAGGCAACATGAGAGTACAGGAGAGTACAAGCAAGATGCTAGAGTTAGAGCTAGAAATTGATGAGGCTTTTGGGTTTTCTGAGAGCTCTCGGAGCTGTCAGAGTGACCTTATTTCAGATCTGGTTCTCGTAAGGCTTCAAGAATGTTGGCCTTGAGGAACAATACCCCCCATGCTAATTGTCCAGGACACTTGTGGGTGTATATTCTCCTGTTATTCTGAGGTTTGTTCCAGTTAACGTGTATATTTTTCCTATTGTGGTAAATGGAAGTTAAAAATGAAAAGGAATATGTGATAGTAAACATAATTGAAGGAAACCCATGAAGGTAGTCAGAAAAATGAATATTATCCAAGTGTTCTGTATTCATTAACCAATTATAATTTTCACATCAATTGTGCTGTCACATTAAATGCATATTCTTTTTTTCAGAGCCTGTACTTTGAGATCAACTGATTATCACAAAATTAAGCTGCATGCTTTCAAATTAATACATATCACCAACAATAAAAATCCTGAAGTCTGAATAAGTTTTCAATTATGCTGATACATAAAGATTAGAACACAAAGGGCTAGTCTGGCTTGGCGATACTCCATCTTCTCTCGGTAAAGACTTGAGGTGAACAACCTGCACCCAACTACTCTATACCTTTATAAGGCAGTTAGGAGGGAACAGACTATGGGTTAGTAGTAAGGGGATTTCTCTGGCCTGGATTTTTACCTTACCAGATAACCATAGGCTACTGCTATATGTTAGAAGCCTTGCTCTTCATTATGGTGCTCGTGCCAACCCTTCAGAAGAGGAAGAGAGGGCAGAAAAGGTAGCAGGCTCATCTCTCTCCAATTACCTTGTGAAGATCTGCTGTATTCTTCCTCAGCGGCTCTGGCCCTTTCTGTGGTGGCTGTTGGTTGTGAAAAGCATGGGTATGTGTCTATCACTAGAGCTGATGCCCCCCCTTGACAAGGCCAGTGTCTATGCCAGAGCCTGGATTCTGATCCTTTCAAAAATGGGACCCAGGTGGCAGGTGCTACAGACTGTAGAGCTTTGATGAGTATTTAGCAGAGTGGCCGAGAATGTTCATCTTCTGATTCAAGCTTCTGTTTTCTTAGGACTAGCATCAAGTCTAGTATGTCGTGACAATAGCTCAATTACACATGCCTGCAGTCCCGCCTACCATTCGGCCCAGTTTCCAGTCTGAGAATAGACTAAGACTTCATGCATCTGTGTCTCTTAAAGATTAGTGCAGGGTGCAAAAATTAACCTGCTTGCACACCTCCTTCGGGAAACATCTATCAGGCCTGGTTAACTCTGATTTCTAGCAAAAGACTCAAGCTGGGTCCTCTGCAACACAATAACAGAAATGTGCACAAATGCTTCTTAAACTTTGACCCAAGCTGGCATTTTGTAGATTTTTTTATACTGCAAGTTTTACAATGACCCAGTAGTCTCACCAGTTTGTTGCTTTCATCAATCCTTGCACCTGAGTAAAGATGTCAATTAAAATTGAAACCAGGGTTTTGACTTGCCACATAGCTCTTCTTTATAAATTATTTTCTATTTCCTTGAGTTAAAAATTCCTGAAATGATATTTGTCTCTACAAGGATTCCTTAAAATAAGTATTCAGAGGATT
Organism: Vulpes vulpes; assembly: GCF_048418805.1. Taxonomy (NCBI): domain Eukaryota; kingdom Metazoa; phylum Chordata; class Mammalia; order Carnivora; family Canidae; genus Vulpes; species Vulpes vulpes. Next base: position 56,775,358 of record NC_132793.1, read on the forward strand.
GATAATTGAGTACAATCTTGATTCCTATGAAAATGATTTCTCTTTATTGTTGCCTTCTATTTCAAGAGCAAGGCAATTTTGTAAGTGCATTTCCAAATGTCCGTAGAGATCTGCTGACCACTCTGCAATTACAGATGATTCAGATATAGACCATTATCTGAGATGGAGTGATGGCTCTGCTAGCATCTAAAGTGAGCATCCATGTGTATAAGGACAGTGCATTTTCCCCAAATAGTAATCTTGAATACCTACCCGTTAACAGGCAATAAAATAAATACAGGGGGGTAGATATCTTTTATTGAAGTGGAGCTAGACCTACATTTCGGCTGTTTATAAAAATCCACATATCTCAAGCCAGTGGGAGATTGTAGTAAGAAAACATGTAGCATTTTTAAGATTTATAGACATTTAGGGATTTAAAGGAAGTGGAAAATGGTACTTTGAAGCTAATAAGCAATTCAGGTGTTTTCCAGTTTGGTTGGGACTAGCTGAAGGGTAGCAAGAACTATTTCATCAGTAGCATTTTTCCATGATGAACAGAATTTTGGAAATAAACACCATATATGTGGAGCAGCTAATAGGTAGTAGTTGCCTTGATGCGGGCCTTAGTGGAGCTCTCAAATCAGCCACACAGGGACCCTTTGCTCACAGTGGTTTCTGCTTAAAGTTGATATCTAACTGCATGAATTGGATGTTCAATCTGTTACGCTATTGAAAGCATTCATTCTGAAATTGCTCAAGTTAGAGAAAACAGTAGAGGCTCCTGAGCAAATGTGACTTCCCTGTCTTCTATGGAGCACTGCATGATCCTTCATACCAAGACCCTTTCAGATTTTCACTTGGTTTCTACTTTTACCCTTAATTTAGGAGATGCTTTTTTTTTTTTTCCTGTTCAGCAGTCACATCCCCAGTTTATATTTCTGTCCTCTATCAGGTCCGATGGCTGCCAGTCAGAGCAACAGAGCCCTTTCATCTTCCCATAAGTCAGGGGGGTGGTTATAACCCAAGTTCCAAGCAGAGGGAGAGGCTCCCAGGGATCATCAATTTCTTCTGCAGGCACAAGATGGCAATGCAACAATTTAAACTAAAAAATTATTGAGCTTTATTTTACTGAGTTCAGAGGATTTTAGAGATCCCAGAATCCACTTTAAGCAAATGCTTAAGTTGAACTAGAAACTATATCCCTCAACATATTAATATTTGTGCCATGGTTCAGGAGATGGATGACTTCCAACCAGAGTGATGAAAGCTAGGGCAATATAGGATTCTGTAACCACATATTTTGTCTCTTCTCCTCTGACATACTTTAGTGCAATGGTTGATGCAACCCCATGCATTTGGCCTTTACACAATAATGAGGTTTCAAATGACATTGACAGGTACTGAAGGACAATAGCAGACACTTTGATTTTATTTTTCTTTCTGTGAAATGAAGACAGAGTAAATTCCATCAAGGAGTTAGCTTTTGTAGGGCAATAAATCTTGTTCTTTTATAGCTAAGTCATTTAACAATTCATCAAAAGCTCATTGTTTTTCTCAGAGAATACATGGTGAGCTTTACTTTATGAAAAATTTATTTTTTAGATGCTTGAATCTGCATTGTAGAATGTGGGATTCATTACAGAGAAATATTGAATATATTTAGGACCATGCAGTTTGAGATATGCAGGTATATGTTTTTTATTTTTTGAAAGATTTTATTGATTTATTCATGAAAGACACAGAGGCAGAGACCTAGGCAGAGAGAGAAGCAGGATCCCTGTGAGGAGCCTGATTTGGGACTCGATTCTGCGACCCTGGATCTGAGCCAAAGTTAGACACTCAACCACTGAGCCACCCAGGTGCCCCATGACTAAAATTTTAAAATGTGTTTTATATGCATAATGTCTTCTCCCTCCCTCATTCTCACTTAGGATGTCCAAAGTACCTTTGCACAAATCAGAATTGTGCTCAACCCTTTATCCTCCTGTCACTCATTACTGAGTACAATCTGTTTTCACCACTTTAACCAATGCTTACCTATGTTTATTTTTGACAGAAACAAAGAGCAGAAGCAGGAGTGATCTCAGTTACTCTTACTTAAAATTATCTGAGTGGGGCTGGATGCTTCCTATCCGTGCAACTCTAGACTTCAGGGCTGGATATCCTTGTCCCCTTAGTGAGCAGTAATTGCCTGGTTCCAAATGGATTGCAATCTATATCAGGCAGCTGGGCACTTTGGACTTTTATGTCCAGAGACTAATAGATGAGAGGTGGAGATAACATCTTGGCAGGAATAATCCTGACCATCAGAAGGAAGTAGGGCTTTTGATACACAATTGGGCTGGGCAATGTAAAGTCTTTAGGTACCCCTTGGGTCTTCCTCCTTATGGTTTGAATTGTATTCCTTCCCCCGAGGCTTATGTTGAAGCCCTAATGCTCAATATGACTACACTTGGAGATAGAGTACTCAGAGGTAATTAAGGTTAAGTGAGCCCCTAAGAAGAGCCCTGACCCAACAAGACTGGTATCCTTAGAAGAGGAAGAGCTGTGCTACCAGAGTATGTATTCTCTCTGTACATGTAAAGAAGAAAGGCCATGTGAAGCCCTGGTGAGGAGGCGGCTGTCTGCAAGCCAGGAAGAGAGGCCTCACCATCAATCAACCCTACTGGACTTTGATCTTAGGTTTCCAGCCTCCAGAACTATAGGAAATGAAATCTATTGTTCAAACCTGGTCTGTGACAGTCTTTTAGGAAGGCCTGAACAGATTAATATATTCTTGTTGCCTTGCCTTGTGTGGTGTTTTTGTTGTTGTTTATTGTTTTTGTTTTAACTATAAATGAACAGTTAAAGCAATTCTAGTTTGAAAACAGCATGCCAATTTGGGGCCTAATCTGCTTTGGAATGAGAGTTTGGGTCATGTCACCAGATAAGCCCTGGAGACCAGCAGAGGTAGGAGCTGTGAGGGGGAATCTAGGATAGGTTGAGTCTCAGCTGTAGAGGTGTCTCACCCAAAGACATGTCCTTTCAGGGTTCATTTACATGCAGTAAGTGATAGAGACAGAGGTATAAAGGCTCGCTTGTTTTGTTCCTAAAGCAGGCTTATTCCGAAGAATCCCTTTAGCTCTAGTTGACTCTTGAGTCTGGTGAGCCTCTAAAACCTGTATGGCAATCTGATCTCTTCCTCTGCTCAATTCTGATTCTTCATCTGGCTTCCACAGTTGGACATCCTGGCAGTGATCTTTTCTAAATACCTTGTGTGCTAAACTCTGTCTCAGAATCTACTTTCTGGGAGAACTGAACCTCTAACATTGGTGAATAATTGGGTCAATTGTAGGAAAATGGGGAATGTTTAAAGCCTCTGATTTTCATTTGGGGTCCTAGTCAACGATTTGATGGCAAAATGCAAAGTCATGCTCAACATTCTTACAGTGAACAATTGCCTTTTGACTTGAGATTGTGTAAATTGGCTTATAGTCAAGAAGATCCTAAGTACAACCAATAGATGAGAAGCTTATACATGGAAGTGTGCAGCTGTCTTATTGTGGTATTCACTGATAGGACCTTATCAATTTGGCACCTCCTTTCCTTAGCTATAAATGTTGAAAGCGGATGGAAAAAAAGCTAGTATAATAGAGATGAGAAACATTGCATTTTCCTTCTGTGGGTGATAGATAACCAGGTATAATCTTATAATCTTTGTTCTAAAATTGTGTCAAACTGACAGTCATTGTAATGGATATGAAAGGGGAGCAAAACAAATGGGACAAGATGTATGTGATCTGTTGGAGATTAGACATCCATCCTGGGTAGATAGTCTATAATTCTATAATTATGTTCTGCAAGATATGTGAAATAGCACCAAAAAGCATGGTGTTTAGCTTGAACATCATGATAAGAACAACACAATAAGTGTGTCCTACTCTGTTGATTAATTGCTTTTCTAAACAGTTCCTTTAATAACTTTTTTTTTTGGTATATCAAATTCATTCCATTAGGCTTCCCCTTGGATTAGCTGGGTTCCTCCACTGAAATAGGTAATTACAGAGGGGGGAGAAGAAAAGTAATTCTAAAATATTTAAATGAAAAAATAATCCCCTTAAATTGGAACTGTATTTTTATATTATAAACTAAAAATTTAAGCATGCAAGGAAATTTTAGTTTTGGTATAGTAACTTGTATCTGGAATAATGGGATTTTGTGATCCGAAAGACATTTTTAAATTATTCTTTTAGTCCTTCTTCAACCTCAGCTTATTTCTATGGCCCACATTTTAAAGTCCCTAATCTTTCTTACTAGTATATGTACCTTTTGTTTGTTTGGACTTCCTGTTTAAGCAAAATGGCTAAATATAATTTCAGTGGATATTTGCTGTTTCATGTGGTATCTTTTGTATCCTGGAACAAGGTTTGAGGGTTGTCAATAATTTGATAAATGTAAGGTGGATGGTTGGAACTAGAGATAGCAGATTTTATGTGGTACATTCAAGAGTTTAGACTTGACCTATAAGCCTGGGAGTAGCTTGAAAGCTGCAGGGGTAAAGTATGCATTTTTAGGGAAACCAACCCAATTGCTATACAGAGAATGAATTGTAGATCTAAAGTCAAAAAGGAGAAAGCAGTCAAAGCCATCTTAAGAGTCCAGGTGAGATATTGGAGGAAAGATTTAAGACAGAGACTCACTAAATTAGTCTGGATGCTCTTCCCAGGTAATAACTAAAAGAGGGAACATAAAAGCAGGTAAGCCTTTCCATTGTTAATCTTAAATGTAAATGTAAATCCAGGTTTCTTCTTTCTTCCCTCTCTAGTTCCTTTTCTTCCTTCTTTCCTTTCTTGATTTAGACAATTCCTATGTGCCCTTGTCATGCATTGTTCCTACAACTTAGTGTATGATGGAGAATGAAGCAGCTATAATGACTACCCGCATGTCTGGCAGGCAGGGTTCCAGCAGGAAACCGTGACACATCCCAAATTGGATGACTCAATAATGGCTTAATAAAAGGAATATTTTTAAAAGTGGTTGAAGGTTGTATCCTGGAGTGAGTAACAGATGTTGTCACTCTTGACTTAGAGAAACAAGGAAAGGGAATTGTTTCTACAACCTGGAAGAAGACCACCTTGTGGAGGGGAGCCACCTTGAGTGAAGCTGTGACCTTCAGTGGGGGGTGGAAGATCTTGCCAATCTGTGGTGATTTCTCAGAGAGCGAGCTGAAGAATAAATATCCTGACTACCCTTCCACCTCTCTGCTCTATCCTTCCCTTCAGTATCCCACTGGGTTCTCAGTTAGCCCAAACAAACAAAAGGGCAAAAGGCATGGGGGCAGTGTTTATAATGCTTTCTATTCAGATGCTCATCCTGGACCAAAAAGACCTAGTACAGAAGTTTGGAGAGTTAACTGGCAGGAGCATACAAGAGGTATAGAGAATGCCAGGAAACCCCCAGGCACTTCTCTGTATGTGTGTGCGTGTGTTTATCCTTTCCAAAACGTATCTAGTGTTTGTTTCAACTTGGGTAGTGTGGGTAGGGAGAAGGATTACTATACTGGGATTTTGTTTTTCCACCCTTTGTCATTTCTGCCTTAGAAGCAGCCCTGGACCACATTCTCTCTCTCTCTCTCTCTCTTTTTTTAAGACCTTCTTCTCTTTGAAGTAAGCATTTTACAAACAAATAGAATAACACAAAGCTAAATATTTGTTAACCGTATTCAATCTCGTATACAAATTGCATTTATATATTTACCTGGTGTTGTGGAGTCTGGCACTTCAGGCAAACTCCAGCATGTGCAAAGAAGCATTTAAGTAGAAAATGGTTGCATGAATAGATTTTGTTTCCTCTTATTGCGGCGTATATTTGCCCATGTGTGAATTATTTGGCATTTTTGCTTTGTACGATGCTGTGAGTCTGCAATATAAAAAAGCTTCAGTGTCAGGTCTGTAAAATCCACCACCCTCTATTTTTTTGGTGTGTAAATAGAAGTTGACAGTGGAAACTTTTGTCACTGGCAATTTCAAATTCATTATTCTGAATACAACTGACATTCAATGTCTCCGCTGGTATGTTACAAAGTAAAATATATAAAAATTACAAGGAGGGTAAATGTAGGTAAGGGGAATTTGTGATTGTGTGTTTACATTTAATACTGTCAAAGAAGACTCTCCTTGACATTGGTAGTGTTTTCAGTATCCTGGAAGGATAGATCTAGATTGTAAAGAGCTGAAGACTTCAATCTTTCTAGATGTTTTACAGATAAACATTAATAAAATACTTTCAAAGAAAAGGGGGCGGACTCTGTTCAATGATGCATTTATTTACTACAGTGGTATATTTGAGAATAACCAATTTTTGCGTCTTTAGAATATGCCAGTATCAATCCTTTATCATTATTGTACTTTCTTTACATGAGCAAATCTTTTTTTTTTCCCCAAAGATTTCTGAGAGAGAATGTGAGAGAAAGAGAGGGAGAACACGAGCAGGGGAAGGGAAAGGGAGAAGCAGACTCCCTCTGAGCAGGGAATCTGATGCTGCACTCATCCCAGGGCCCTGGGAACATGACCTGAGCTGAAGGCAGATGTTTAACTACCTGAGCCACCCAGGCACCCAACATAAGAGAATCTTTAATAACCAGATTCACATAAGAGAATCTTTAATAAACACATTTATTCAAGACCTATCATTATGCTTAAAAACCAGGAAGCCACATGAATTGAGTGGCATAATGGAAAAGAACTGCCTCGTCCTTTAATCTTTCTGGCAAAGATAGTCCTTTAAAAGCCATAGATGGTAACCTGCTGGGTCACAGTCCAAAAGTAGGTTGTATCGCATGCTTCTGCAAGTGTCAAACAGGGATGGATCATAAGACTTCACGTCAAGTGTGATAGCCTATACCTAGAAAAAGTGAAAGGCCCGAGTCCTCATGGGACTTTTAAGGAACTTTATCCATCCTGCACAAAAAAGACTACGTTCTTTATCTACCATTTAGAATATTGGAGGTCATACAGTAGGAGTCAGAGAAGTGTAAATATAAAATTGTATCTGGTTTCTCAAAGTTTCTCATTGGCGCTAGAAAAGCCAGAAAATGGAGGGGAAAGGAGTCCAGTGGAAGTGAAAGATGATTGTATATCTCCCACTACGGATATGAACAATAGTTCAGGTTTGTGCTGGAGGAGGAAAGTTTTGGGTTGAATGGGAGGTTAAAGTTTTCATTTAGACCAGATGAGGATTTTTAGTACCGGAAGGTGAATCTTAGTTGCTGAATGTGGATTTTGATTCTTTAAAATGACTCAGAAGTCCTGGAAGATGTATGAAATGGGGTAGGGATTAAACAGTGTGTTTGAAGGCAGGGTTTGCAGGAAAATAAGGCTACTTAGTTTCTGTAAACTTGTTATAATAGAAATACAAGATTTTTCTCTGGGTTGAATTTAAAACTACAATAGCCTAATTGGTGAATAATACAATTTCTGAATAATTTTATTTGATTAGCAATGTAATAAGATTGAAGTCATCTGGTTTGAGAGAAATAGATTAAGTATCCATCATTGAACCAAAGTAAACTCAATCTCTGAGTCTAAGGTCTCCATAAGGGCTGCCTTTCCATCCTAGTCCTTAACTCTTTAACTTTCAGGAAAATTTTTCATTCCTATTCATTCAGCAGTGATCTAGGCTACACTTCATTCCAGTTTCAAACATCAGCATCTTTGGATAGATAGGCAAAAGAGGCAGACAATCGAGAATCTAGGGAGTTAAGAGGAAAACAAAAGTTTGATTCTAAGAAAGGGAACATCTAAAGAAGCCAGCAGCCCAATGGGGAGAAGATGCACGTCTGATGAGAAAGGATTAACTCAGCGAATGACGAGTCTACTGATAGACTCTAAAAAATTTGAAAATTGAGACCGTTTAAAAGCTAGAGTTGGACAAAAGGTGTTCTTTTTGAAAGAAACAGGATTGGTAGGAACTAGACTGGAAAAATAAAGGGTAAATTTCATGAATTCTATGTAACTTAAGAGAGTTGAAGAATGAAGCTCTCCTTCAGTGGGTTTTGTACGTGGATCTTTGTCACCCTGGATAAACTGTTGTATAATCCTAAATCCACATACTTTTCCATACTTAAAAGTTCTTTGTGATGAGGTAAGATGCTGGTTTTTCTCTAATGACTTAAACTGGCGTTTTGTGGAGGGATCACAATGAAGAGTTGTTAGCCATGAAATAGATCTGATGAACAGCTTATTTTAGCCAATGGAATGTATTATACCAAGCTGTCACTGGAAGTCAGCCTGGAATCCCACTTATCTGTGTGAGGAATGATTCAAGACCCCAAAGCATACCTTTACTATATTGTATTCTTCACATAGGAAGTTTGAGTGCTCATGTTACTCTTTATTTTACCTTTCCATCTATTCTGATGGTTAGGTCTTTCTCACTGGGTTTTCTACTTGGCATATGAGCAGTGGGCAGTCCCATTGCTGGTCTGCCATCTATAGCCAATGCTGTGTTGAGGTTATCATTGGCTGCATTTTCGAGGAGATGACACCATAATTTTTACTTTTTTTATTTTTATTTTTTTTTTTATTTCTTTATGGGTTTTTGGCATGTTTTTAAAAGAATTTTGTTTCTGGAGGGAGGTTCTATTTCAGTAGTTGGCTTAGGTAAAGCTATAAAATTTATGCTATGAGGCAAAATACTGAAAGCACAATGAAGAGCAAAATTCATTAAGTATTGCTATTTGTTCATTTAGTATATAGAGCGAGCAGAGATGGGATCCCCAGACTATATTTTTCTGAGGTTATGCTTGAAAACGTTAATCTTTAATAGCCCAGGGTAAAGGACAGGTAATCAGCAATTCCTTTAACAGTAACTTATATTTGATATATATTCCTGTCCTCTTCACAAGCTTTATGCAGTCTCGTAATTTTATATCTCATTATGCTCACTGGCATCTAATATAAAATGCCAATGTATAAATCAACTATGAAATTAGCCTAAATTGTGTAATAAATTGCATTGCACTTTAGAGTTTTTGAAAATCTTCATTAACCTTTTTGTAACTTACTGTAAGAATAAAATGGAAACTTTTCTCGTTTTCATGTATACATATGTATACATATACAAACACCTATATAGCACACTTGATTCTTTGAGGACTTTATTGCTGGATTTTTAATGAAAAGACCATTTAAAAGATCATTCAGAGTTTTGCTTCTGCTTGGGGTATAGAAAGTTGGAAACAGTGGGTTACTTTCAACAAAATATAAGAACAAGCTAAAAAGAAACCTAAAAAGTCATAACTTTTTTTGTCACAGGAAAAATTACCTGATACCAAAACCCCACAAAAAAACAAAAAAACCCCATGTCCCTCTAGAGATATAGGACCCAAGAATAGTCTTAACTGTACACAGTATGGCAGGGGGAGATCCTGGACACTTAATAGTTATGTAAGAATCCACTTAAACTTTGAAACAAATTGCTAGAGGCTAAATGTAGACAACCAGTGAGAAGATAACCCATTCTCCTGCTGAAAACAAAAGGAATATTTGTACCCACTTTCAGGATCTTACCTATGGGCTCCAACAGGTACGCACAAGAATGGTTGGAGGTAGGAGGGGAGACTAAGGAAAGCCCGCCTCTGTGATGAAGTCCTGACAAGAGCAACCAGCACTGTGTGAAAGGCTTTAGGGGCTTCCAATCCCTCGTGAAATGAAAGCTTTAGTTTCTGAGAGAAAAGCAGACATGCAACCCTCAAGGGCACAAGTAAAGATCAATTTTAGACCCCAAATTAAAATGTGTTGTCAGAGAGAGAGAGAGAAAGGTAATTGGACTTTATAAAAATAAAAAAAATGCTGTGAAAAAGACAACTGTTGCAAGCATGACATGACAAGAGTAGGAGCAATATTTGTAAATCACCTGTTAAAAGATTCATAACCACAACATGTAAAGAACTCTTAAAACTCAAGAAAATGACCTAATTTTTAGAAAAAGAGCAAAAGGCTTGAACGCAATAGAAGATATATGAATGGCAAGTATGCATATGAAAAGATGTTCAATAGTATCATTTGAAAAATTTGAAATTCAAGCAGCAGTGAGATATGTGCTTATTAGTATGACAAAAAAAAAAAAATCTGACCATACTGCCTGCTGGCAATGAGGCAGAGATAAAAGAACGAGTAATGTCCTTGTTCTTAATTGCTATAAAAAGTAAATGAGTAAAGCAAAAGACGAAGTAACAATACTTTGGTTTCATAGGATATGTGAAAGTAATGATGACAAAAGCACAATATGGGATGTAGAAATATGTATATGTATGTTTGTATGTACAGGTATACAAATGCATGTATAGGTCTTCGCCTGCCTATGTTCCCTAGCTCTTATCCCTGAAAATGACTAACAACAACTTCACCCCAATGACAATTAGTAACATAGTATCCTTGATTTCTAAACATCACTCCACCAGAAAGGAACCAAAGTACCATGAAGAAGTGCCAGGGCTGGGGAGGAGATAAACCAGAGGAGACTGGGACTTTGTTTTTAACCATAAAAATAAGTGTTTAAGGACAATGGGAATATATTGAAAGTACATGAGAGCTGGCTTTGATGGGTTTCTAAAGGTCAAAACTGGAAAAATTTGAGACTTAAATAGTAAAAATAAGGATCATGACCTATTGAGTAAAATAGATATCCTTATGCTCCTACTGATATAAGCAAGCTAGTAATTTGAGTGTTTGATTAGAATGGGATTTTTACAGTTAATCCCAGGACCATGAGATCATGACCTGAGCCGAAGGCAAACGCTTCACCTACTTAGCCACCCAGTGACTCCTGGCAAACACTATTTTAATCAAATGATCAAAGTGAGCATATAAATGATGGGACAATTTTAAATCCTGAGACTCTGGATAGGATGCAAAGTAAGGGACATCGCATCAGTTATATGTAATTGTTAATTTCCTTCTTCACTTTTCATATTGGATTATGTTTAAAAAAAAAAGTCTTCATAGGTGAGGAGCACACTTAAGCATTTGGGGAAGAGTAGCATGTCAACTAAAACAGTATAAACATTTTTGGGGTGTTAAAAATTTGAGATTGTTTAAAAATAGGAAACGTTTTTGGTAGTCTTAATTGCAACTTACACTCTGTGTCTTGTTATTCTTGCTGTAATACAGAGATGGGTGCATCCTGTGAGGCCAATTAGTAATTTTGGCTGAAGATTTTTCAGTGATCATTTAATGAGGGAAAAAATAGATTTTATATACTAATATTCAAAGTAGTAAATTCCCAGAAATCGTAACACACTACTTTTATATTACATCCTAGAGTAATGAAAGTATTTTATGACAACAGTGGGACTATGGAATGTGTGGAACTTGAATGTGTCTTTCCCATAATAGGATTTATATAAATGATAAATTTAGTTTTAGAGGAAGAAACATAGGTATTTTTAGGCTTCACTAAATACTAATGGCCTGTGCATCTCCAAGTATTCCCTTTAGTCACTGAAGACTTGTGGCAAAGGCAAGCAAGACAGAAAGTTGGTCTAGTTCATCTATGGTCATACTAGTACTTTGCCTACAGTTACTCAAAAATAGTCACTTAGAGATTGAAATTATTTGATTTCCCTAGATTACATCTCCTTGTTCCCTCTGGTCTTTCCAAAGGTTTCAGAAACAGGTGTTACACGATCCAGTCAGCCTCAGGGATGTCCTATTTGTTAAGATAAGGGATTATTGTACTACTCACTGACACTATGGAAGAAATGCTGTACTTTGGTAATTTATTGATTTTTTTTTTTGAATCTGCAGGTACAATTTAAAATATGCAGGTATCATTTTACTAAATGGTGTCAAGTGATCAACTTCTAGAAAAATGAACATTTTAAACCCTGGCATCAGATTTCCTTATCATGGTTGTTAGAAGTTATTTCTTCCAGGGGTAAGTACATATGTGTGTGTATATGTGAGAAAGAGAGAGAGGGGGAAAAGAAGAGAGAGAAATAGAGAGGAAGTAATTATTATTTCTGTTTGTGGTGTGCATTTGGGACTATTAAGGGTGCTTCTCAAAAAAACTAAAGATTCTTGACTTCATAATAGAAGCCTATAATTTAAGATTGAATTATCAGTATCCCAGGCAAATTTGTGACTAAGGAACACTTTCAGGTGATGTTCCAGTGAGAAGATTCAGGCTGAAAGTCATGGTTCCTTAGGTACTCAACAGGCAAATCCCCCAGTGGTAGATGAGTCACTGAGCTTATTGTGAACAACTTTGTTTAACAGTGTGTGCCTCACATTGGTGGCATTGAGGGCCATAGAGTATACTCCCTAGTGGATGAGGAAAACCCACAAGAGTTTTTGCATTTTATGCAAAACTATAAGTAACCCTAGGAAGGCTTGAAGACTTATTTTGATTTTTTTTTTTTTTTTTTGAGTAGCTCTGATAGGCACTTTAACACCATATCCCAAGTGTATGTAAGGGTCAGTTGATATTTCATGTCATATTTATTAAAAGAATACACCATTTCCCTTCCCTGAAAAAGAAATTCATCTATTTTTCTTAAGATGAAAAGAGGAAGGTCCCATGATCTAAAGTCCATGACCTCTGTGGATTCCATGGTTTAGAACAGTATAGAAATGCAGAGCATGAATGCTGGATCTCCAAAAAAATGCTGAAAATTTCTAGTCCGCAGAAATATCAAATGGTAGAACAGAGTTTGATTTCTTTGAATGTCGACAGTAGCGTCCTGAACAATTTTACAAACTTAGGACACATTTAGTTTTTCAAAGATGTCTTGTGTCAAGACAAGTCAGGAGTTAATTTTGGTGTGAAGTTGTCTGATACTGAAGTGTGTCATGTTAGAGGCCAGACCCCATCTTAGACTTCATATAACTATGATTGGTGTAGAGCACTGGATGTTAAAGGGTGGAGTGCTTTGAATGGCACCACATATTGAAGTGTGACCCAGATTTCTTGAGTTTCACGATCATAATTCTGACCATATCTGCATATGTCCTATGTTCCTGTTTGCTCTGTAAATTTTATTAAAAAAAATCTTACGTATTTTAAAAGACTTATTTAAAAGGAGACTTTATATCACTCTGGCACAATGTCTGTCTCTTGCCAAATAACAGAAAAGGACCATAACATAAACTGCTAGGAAGTGCTCTTCTGTTTTATGGTGCGAAGCACATTGTATTTGCTGTCAAGTAGATCTGGAGTGTATCTTCGCATGTTCAGTGTACAATTGAAATACTTGATTGGTGATCCTGGGTCATGTTTTACGACATCCTACATCAGTTTCCTAATCCATAAGCTGGATAGTTTCACCTAACTTTTTGTGTTCTAAAAAAAAAAAAAGTAAAATGAAATTAAAGGACTAAAATACTAACACTGGAGCAAAGTAGTTGATCAGTAAATTGAAACTCTCAGAATTATCTATTTTTTAAAAGCTGTTTTCTGTGATTTTCTCATCTCCATCTGCTGATAACTCTGTCTGGAAGATCTAAATTTTAAAATTCTCCCACCAAGATTTCTTCTATTTTCTCTTTTGTGAATAAAAATTTATTCTAACATTTTTAAAGGAAATGAAAAGTATACACATATAAGGGAAAATAAAAAAAGGTGTTTTTGTCTTTTATTGCATGTGATTTCTTTCAGTTTTAAAAAATTATAATTAGTATAAATACTGGATGAGGTTTTGTTTTGTTTTCCCTAGAGAAGAGCTGTTTCTATGAAACTGGTTTGTTAATTAACAGAGGGAGACTATACATCGTCATTATTTTCAAGTTGTTATAACATCGACACACAAATTACTGAAGTGAATTTTTTTAAGAGACTATAGAGCCTAAGGAGGCCTTAACTAGAAACTTTAATAATGATCATATAAAAGCTTCCATAAAGAACAAAATTGTGTTTATGCATATTTAGTTTTTGCTTGAAATGGAGTGCAGAGCACACTAAAATTTGCTAAAGTAAGTGCTTCTCTAATGACCTGACACATACTCTGTACAATTGGATCCATTCCCATCAGGACAGCAGAAGGCTATTACACTCAAAGAGATCAGAGTCGAATAATGGTAAATGGCTAATAAATGTGTCCATGCATGTCGAAATTCCTCCTGGTATCATTACTGTATTTTGAGTAACCTTATACACTTAGTAAGCAGCTTTGGAAGTTGATTTAAAAACAAATCCTGATGTTTCTTATTATAAAAATCAAAGAATAATGCTTCCAGTTTTTTTTAAAGATTATTTATTTATTTATTTATTTATCTATTTATTTATTTATTTGAGAGAGAGAGAGAGAGAGACAGAGAGAGAGAGGGGCAGAGACACAGGCAGAGGGAGAAGCAGGCTCCGTGCAGGGAGCCTGACTCGATCCCGGGACCCCAGGATCACATCCTGGGCCAAAGGCAGGCGCTAAACCACTGAGCCACCCAGGGATCCCCTGCTTCCAGTTTTTTAAAAATATATCCAAACCTTGACAAATTTAAAAGATAATGATAGCTGAACCCTTAGCATGAAATGGATTCTTCTCCACAATGGAATTAAGGAGCAATAATTATACAGATATAAATAGATGCACTTAATGCCCTTTCTTAGCTGGTAAGATTTTCTTCTTTCGCTTTGGTTTATTCTAAAGGTAAACAAAAACAAAAAAAAAATGAATCCTTTTCTACCTGTGATTACTGCTGGCAGTGCTGTGAACTTGTAAGTTGTACCTTTCCTTTTAACTTTTGTATTATTTGTCTATCATTGCTATAACAAACTAGCAAACATTTAGTGGCTTAAAAGAGTACACATTTATTTTTTTACAGTCCTGTAGACTGGAAATCCAACATTGGTCTCATGGGGTTAAAATCAGAGCCTTGGTAGACTTCTAGAGACTCTAGTGGAGAGTTCATTTTCTTGTCTTTTCCACCTTCTAGAGGCTACCTGCATTCCACAGGAAAGGTTCTCTGAATTTTAGAACTCCTATAGGGCCTACCTAGATGAACGTGTAAGGTGAGATACTCGCAAATTTCAGGAATGTGGATATGGACATCTATAGGGCCATTTTTCGGTCTTCCTCATGCTTTGAACTAAGGAGGACAATACCTCAAAGATCGCTGTTGGTATTGATGGTCACAGCTCTGGGCAAAGCAGTGAAAGAGCAACGTTTCAGTCTACCTTTATTTTAAATAAAGCATTTAGGATGAAGTATATATTCAAAAAAGAAGACGACTTAGAAAATGGGAATAATGAATCCCAAAGTGCCCAGTCTTTGGGGCCATTATTTCTATTGAGAGAAAAGGTACAGTGCTAAGATTTGAGCCCATAAAGCTTTGCTCAACCCTTAACCATGATTTGTAGTTCTTTTATGCAGTGGAGTAAACAACCTATACCTCAATAAATGGATATAAAGTTAAATAATATATACAAAAAAAACCAAGACCGCGCTTGAAACAAGATCACTATTCAAGCCTGATAGTTTCTCTGTTCTCCACATGGCCGTTTAAACCAGGATCAAGGAGAATGAGAGCAAGGTGCTAAAAAAATAAACGGTGAGAAAACAAGAGGGAAGAACAAGGACAGGAAAGGATGGAGAATTCTTTGCTCATTTGGCAAAAATCCATACAGGGTAACAG
This sequence comes from Vulpes vulpes, assembly GCF_048418805.1. Taxonomy (NCBI): domain Eukaryota; kingdom Metazoa; phylum Chordata; class Mammalia; order Carnivora; family Canidae; genus Vulpes; species Vulpes vulpes. The sequence goes on from NC_132793.1 coordinate 56,790,945, forward strand.
TTAAGATCAGAAACCTCTGGAATGAGGCTTCTGAGTTCAGATCTGAGCCCTATGTGCATCGATACGCAAATACTGGTTTGAATCCTGTGTCTAACGATCCTCAATATGTTGGCATGGTCTTCCCTGAGTGTTTAGTTCCTTCAGTAAGTGATCGCAGGTCTCCTTGAAGAAGGATTGGGGAAATTATTATAATAAACATTGACCAGGGTCTTGATAGCTGCTGCTTCCTGAGAAACTGGCCTCTCCTTCAGTCAGTAGGTCCACATCTGAAAACAGACTGGTGTGAAAATTGAAGATCTTTTGTTGGGGTACCTACCTTCAGCCTCCTGACTATCCCTTTTTGTCTTGATGATGCCTGTAGATGTATATCCTTATTGATTTCCCATATATTGGAGACCTCAGATTCCGTTAGTCATCGTCACGTAATCCCTCTATTCCTGCTGACCTTGCCCCTTCTTGTAAAACTACATGGCTTCTGAGGCCTACAGGGCACCATCTGGTCTCTGTTGCTTAAGGGTTCTGTTGTCCCCACTGTGTAGGTCTGTATCAAGCTCTCCAAGTCTGAACCTCAGCCTACAGAAGAAAGTCTTGAAACTACATGAGTGGCATATGTGAATTGTCTACTCCATGTCTTCGTTGAAAATCTTAAATTATTGAAATAAAAAGATTATTAAAAAAGAAATGCGGGGCATCTGGATAGCTCAGTTGGTTAAGCACCAGGGTCCTGGGATCGAGCCTGGCATTGGGCTCTCCATTCAGTGGAGGGCCTGCTTCTCCCTCTCCCTCTGCCTGCAGCTCTGCCTACTTGTGCTCCTTCTCTTTCTTTGTCAAATAAATCTTTTTTAAAAAATGAAGAATTGCTAATCATATTTTAAAAATTGCGATTGGTTAAACAAAACTATTAAAATAACACCTTTAATATACAAATATTCTTTAATATACACATCTTATAATTCCTTTGCATATAATGGAACCTAGTGGAGTTGTTACTCACAGTATAAGAATATTAATTGCAGTCACTCTAGTCACTGTGGTCCAATATTGAGGCACCAGTTTAAAATGGTATAGTGAATGTCTTCCTTAAATCTTGTCAATGGTTGTATCATTAAGGATTTGCCGAACTATCTTGGTAAATTGGATTATATGAAATGCCAAAGTTACTTTACCTCTTTTATTATAACTGAGAAATAAGGCCTTCCAGGCCACTTTAGGAAGCTGCTATGCAATAAGGTAGTGACACTGCCGGTGATGGCCAAAATGAAAACTTTCCAGTGATCATGCAAACATTAACATAAAACCAGAAGCAGCAGCTTAGCAGCGAGGCCAAGAAAGAGAAAGGGCAGTAAGTGCTTCTGACAGTATTGTCCAGATATTTGAAATCGTATAGAAAAGAGCAAACAAATTGCCAATCAAGTAACTCATATGAGGACTACAATTACAGTCAGTAATTTTTCTATGTTTACTTCTGTATCTGCTGTAGGGCACTTGTACAGAAAACTGATAATGAGTAAGGTAGAAAATTCAAGCTACAGTTTATCTGGAGAAGAAAAATTTTATTGGCATGCTCGTTTTTTTAAAGATTTTATTTATTTGAGATAGAGCGAAGGAGAGACCCTGAGTGGGAGGTAGAGACAGAGACCCAGGCAGAGGGAGAAGAACCAGCACCCTGGGATCATGACTTGAGCTGAAGGCAGATGCTTAGTGGACTGAGCCACCCAGGTGCCCCGGCATGCTCATTCTTGGAGGAAAATTGGCTACCAGGGGTTGCATATTAAGAGATAAAAGAGGCTTAGGAGAAAATGTGAGACACTCTGTGACCCTTACATCCCTCAGCAGAGCCTAAGAATGTGATACAAACTGGGAGAAGTGGTGACAAAATTCCCAAAAATATATTTAATCCCCTTTGTTCATTTTAATCCATCAGATATTTTTTTGTCAAAATAGTGGGACACCTGTATTTCACGGGCAACTCCTTTTTCCCTGCTTTGATGATGACCGTCTCCTAGTGCTCTTAGGTCTCTCTGTAAGAATCTCTCACATTGTCTATCCACAAGGTCTGATTGAAGAATGGGCTTGTGACCTAAGCCAGGTGAATCCAGTCATTTTTGGAAACGTTGATTTAACAAAGTTCTTATGATGACAAATACTTGTCACCAAAGGGGAAAGAACACACTTCAAAATGAAGAAGATGTAGGAGGGGAAAAAGAAGTGACAGATGGGGGCGAGGGAAGAAACAGATTCTTGATGACCTTGTTGGAAAGCCTAGATCCAGTCATGTCTGAAGTCCATTCATACGTGTGGAAGTGCTAGTTAGTAAGCCAGTGTATCCCTTTTTGCAACTTCCCTGCTTAATCTGAGTCCTGACTCTCCTCAAGTCCTGACCCTGATGTGATAAGTCATTAAAGTTGTAGCTTTCACTTCTTGGGTGGTTGCTAAATTCCAAAGCTTTAGGCTTTTGGTCCCTTTGCTTCTCTAGCATCTCAGACCCTGAACCTCCCTCAAGTCACATAGAACACCATCTGGGAAATCTCTTAGACTAGATGATGGGACAGGATCAAGCCTAAGCTTTGGTTGTGAATGGGTTGGCTGAATATGTGAGTATAAATTGAAAATGGAAGATAACTGAGTTAAAGCACCATGTAATGGTGCCCTTGGTAGAGGGTAGAAATAAGGACGTAAAAGGATGTAAAATCCTCAAAATAGGCAGAGCTCTGGGGCCAGGCCTGGTCATCCATTTTTGTATAGAGAGTATCTCAAAGTAAGAAAATGTGTGGACTACTGGCCAGTGGCAAATGTTACTGCCTCAGTTAAGGAAGAAAGCTTAAAGATCTTTGTATCTTATGATAATACCCCCCTGGAGTGTGTTCATTAGAGCAGCGGCATTAGAACTAAGTGGGTTAGATAACTCAACAGGTGTATGTCAGTCGGCCCTTGTCAAAGGCCATCGCATTTTCTAGTATCAGAAGCATATGGCTACTATGGTGGTGGTTGTTGCTGGAATGGAGACCATTTATGGACCTGACACTATGGGATCTGACTCACCAAGGCCGATCTCAGTATTTCTGCCACCGAATGTATACCCTGCCAGCAGGAGAAACTAAAGCCTGTACCTAATTATGGAACTTCTATTTAATGGACTATCTCATTAGACAATTGCTCTGCCATAAATAATTTGGGAAATGTAGATTCAGTCATTATTCTTTCCTTAAATTTCCGGTTTCCTAGTCTTTAACTGTTAATATATTTAGCTGGGTTACATAAGTGTGCTTGGAAAAATTTCTGCTCTTGAGCCTCTGTCCTGGTAATCTAACATCCTCCCTCTTTCTTCGCAAACCATGGTGTGCTGGAGCTGACACTTCTTCTTTGGAGCCAACTGTTAATTTTTCAGGAATGTTTTTCCAATCAGGGCCATTATTAAAAATTAGTATAAAAACATAAATTAAGAAACTTAAATATTTAAGCCCTATCAATCATCTTACTACATTTTATTATCTGTGCTTTTGAAGTTGTTTGTATCCATTATATTTGTATGATGGCAATATCATGTAATAGTGTGATACTGCTTATCTTTTTCTAACTTTTCATTCAGAGTAAGCATTCTAGTGAGCCATTTGACCCATAGGGGGAATTCAGAGAAATCAGCAAATTATACGGATCAAGGCTCCCTCCTTCCCCTTGAAGAGCAAGTTGATAAACATTTTCTAAAATGTAACTGCATGTGACTCTACATGAAGTCCTCATCCTTTAAGAGGGGAACCATTTTTTCCTATATTAAATTAACATAAATAAGAATTTTTTGTTGTAGTTTTTATCTCTTTGGATTTGAAAAACAATATTGGGATAGGAAGACCTAGCATGAAAACTTTGAAAACCCCTTATTAACAATGTTAGAATGAGCCGTCTCTCATGGTTTGTGGAAGTTCCTTATAAGGTGGAGTGGGTTTCTCCTTAATTTAATGAAGACTCTCCTGGCATTTGTAAAACTTCATTAAGAATTTAAGATTTCTGAGAAATAATTCTAGGTCCTAAATATTGGTTAACTTGAGCGTCTTTGGTTGTATAATATCTATAGTACCGTTTCTGCAAAAATTTCTCTTGATACCCAGTGAACAACTTGAAATCTTAGCTGATTAACAGGATAACTTTGAATTTTTTTAAGGCATTTTAGAGAGCACATGCATGCCTAACTTAATACACAACTAGGAAAGTGCAGAATTTGAGTTTCAGTGCTTTTGATTTTCTGTCAAACTGTCAAGTACCTGAAAATATGAAAATGTAGAAGAAGCAAAAATTTCACAGGAAAAAAAAAAAGATGAAGTGTTTTCCCCTTGGAATTCTTTGGAATTACTAATGATGTTTTCCAAAAAAGTGCCTCAGCTTTACTAGAGGTAACATACTCCTTTATGTCAGAAGTATACATGGTTAGTTTCAGAACAGAAATACTTTTTGATGAAGTTCCAATAGTTGTTTTTATTTTTCTTTCTCTGGCCTCAGGAGAACTATCTAGAAGGAAGTTGCTATGGCTAGTGTCAGAGAAGTTACTCCTTGTGTTCTGCAGGATTTTTATCATTTCAGGTCTCTCATTTAGGTATTTCATCCATTTTGAATCTATTTTTGGGTGTGGTGTGAGGGAATGGTCCAGTTTCATTCTTCTGCAGGTGGCTGTCCAATTTTCCCAAAACAATTTGTTGAAGAGACTTGTTCCTATTGGATATTTTTTCCTGCTTTGTTGAAGATTAACTGACCATATAGCTGTGGGTCTATTTCTGGGTTTTCAGTTTGGTTCTCTTGATCTATGTGTCTATTTCTTCTGCCCATACCACACTGTTTTGATCACTAGAGCTTTGTAATATAACTTGAAGTCCAGAATTGGGACACTTCCAGCTTTGCTTTTCTTTTATAAGATTGCTTTGACACTTTGGAGTCTTTTGTGGTTCCCTACAAATTTTAGGATTGTTTGTTCTAGTTCTGTAAAAAAAAAAAAAATGCTATTGGTATTTTGAGTAGGAATTGCATTGATATGTAGTTTGCTTTGGGTAATGCAGACTTTTTTTTTTTTTTAAGATTTACTTATTTTAAGAGGGACAGAGAGAGAGAGAGAGCTCTAAGCAGACTCTGCACTGAGTGCAGAGCCTGACACGGTGCTCAATCTCATGACCCTGAGATCATAATCTGAGCTAAAACCAATAGCTGAACCCCCAGACAACTGTACCACCCAAGTGCTGCTGAGTAGTACAGACATTTTAATATTTGTTCTTTCAACCCATAAGCATGGAATGTTTTTCCATTTCTTTGTGTTTTCAATTTCTTTCACAAGTGTTATAGTTTTCAGAGTACAGATCTGTTACCTCTTTGGTTCAGTTTATTCCTAAGTATCTTATTGTTTTTGGTGCATTTGCAAATAGAAATTTATTTCTCTTTCTGTTTGATTAATGGTGTATAGAAATGCAATTGATTTTTGTATATTGATCTTGTATTCTGTGACTTTACTGAATTTGTGTATCAGTTCTAGCAGTTTTTGTGGTGAAATTTTTTGGATCTTCTATATAGCATATCATGTCACCTGAAAATAGTAAAGATTTTGCTTTTTCTTTGTTGATTTTGATGCCTTTTGTTTTTGGTTTATGACTGCTATGGCTAGGACTTCCAGTACTATGTTAAAAAGGAAATAATCAATATAACTATAAAAGGCAAACTATGGAATGGGAAAAGGTATTTGCAAATGATATAGCAGATAAATGGCTACTATCCAAAATCTGTAAAGAACTTAACAAATTCTATACCCAAAAAGCGAATAATCCAATTAAAAAATGGGCAGAAGATAGGAATAGACAATTTTTCAAGGAAGACATCCAGATGGCCAATGGACACAAGAAAAGAGGCTCAACAAACACTCATCATCAGGGAAAAACAAATCAAAATTTAAATGAGGCCCTCCTATCTGTCAGAATGGCTGAACACAACAGCACAGGACACAACAGGTGTTGGTGAGGCTGCAGAGAAAGGGGAACCCTATTGTGGTGTTGGTGGGAATGCAAACTGGTTCAGCCACTGTGGAAAACAGTATGGAGGTTCCTCAAAAGTTAAAAATAAAACTACCCTGAAAAAAATAGAACTACCCTACGATCCAGCAATTGCGCTACTGATATTTACCTAAAGAACACAAAAACAGGGATCCCTGGGTGGCGCAGTGGTTTGGCGCCTGCCTTTGGCCCAGGGCGCGATCCTGGAGACCCGGGAGCGAATCCCACGTCGGGCTCCCGGTGCATGGAGCCTGCTTCTCCCTCTACCTGTGTCTCTGCCTCTCTCTCTGTCTCTGTCTCTGTCTCTCTCTGTCTCTGTCTCTCTCTCTGTGACTATCATAAGTAAATAAAACTTAAAAAAAAATACAAAAATACTAATTCAGAGGGATAGATGCACCCCAATGTTTATAACAGCATTATCTACAATAGCCAAATTATGGCAACAGTTCAAGTGTCCATTGACTGATGAATAGATAAATAAAATGTTTCTTTGTTAACAAACGAGCAAAGGGAAAAAAAAAGAGAGGTAAACCACGGAGCAGACTCTTAACTATTGAAAACAAATTGATGGTTACTATAGAGGAAGGGGGTGGGGGATTGGTTAAACAGGTGATGAGGATTAATGAGGGCACTTGTGATGACCACCAGGTGTTGTATGGAAGTGCTGAATCACTATATTGTACACCTGAAATTACTATTGCATGTTAACTAACTGGAATTAAAAAACTAAAAAATTGGAAATATTAAAAAATGAAACATTTTCTATTATCAGGGCTCAGTTTTGCTAGTACTTACATTGAATAGCCAGGTCCAGTTTCCTAGAATGAACAAGACACTAGCTAGTTAAATAAAAAAAGAGAAACAGAGTGGTTGATGTCCTGAGAAACAATTTGTAGAGGAATTCTACAAAATGAAGAGTTGGTGTTGAATCTTGCATTGTTAAATGACTTTGCACAGAAATTACACTGACACAATTTTGATGCATTTTTCCATTAGGAAACCAATTTCCATTTAAGTGGTAAAATCAAGCTCCAGCTTGATTGTTATAGTGAGAAAGATTATGCTGTCAAGTCAGATGGATCCATGGAAAGGCAATATTTTTGTTTAGACAAATAGTAAAAATTATTTGAGTGCAAAAGAGCAGCACAACAATAAAAGTTTAATATAAAATAAACTTTAAAGAAACATGTCACTCTTCTTTCTTAAAAAGGAATTTAAAATGGCTGGTTCAATCTATTCTAGAAAATGCTATCTAACAAAATTTAATTTCTCATATTGACTTAAAAATTTAGATTGTATTGAATGCCTGAAAGACAATGATGTTTCTATGTTGGTTTGTGCCCTTGTTAATATTATCATCTTTCACAATATTGTAAGATTTTTATTCTCACCACTTTTAATTTGGTATGATTCTTTTACCTTTGAAAAATCATTTACTGAAATCAGTTATGTCTAATGGGACAAATCTGGATCCTTAGATTGTTTCAAAAACGTCTGGTTTGCCTCTCTTGCTTGTGACCTCCTATGCTAAGTCCTGACTCTAGCTTTAGCACTAGAGTAGACACTCCATAAATATCTGCAGACTGAATGAGCATTTTGTCTAAGGTTTGAAAAGCTGTTGATATTTGTGAAGTATATATGCCACAGTTTTGGTGAATCATCGGATCCAGAGATTAGCATGCACTAATATATCGAAACTAAATTTTCAGTGGCAAAGTAGGTGACTTTGTTTTGTTGCTTGAATGTAGTATAGTAGTTAATTTATTCTTTGAATTCCTGGTTGATATGATCTATTACTATTAGTCTGAGAGGTGTATAATACTACAGGAGTTGTGAGCTTAGAGCTCCTTAAAAACTAGGAATTCCAGTTAAAAGTAAGGGTCTTGACAATGCACAGAGATAGAAGAGCCTATTAACAAACACGAGCCTTTGTGATGTCATCACTATTGTGAAGATGGAAAAAAAGAAGAGAAACCAGTAAGATATTGATTCCCTAGCCTGGGACAGGGGTCCTGTACATTTGATCTAGATTCATCTCACATCCCAGAAGCCCATGCCCACATGCATAAGGAGCTGTGTTTACACTGTTAAGTCAGCAGCATGATATTAGCTTTGGCGATAGTAAGGCAGTGAAGACCCGAAACTTGATCTGATAAATACACCTTGGTTGGTATGCGTGTAGCATTGGTGTTGGCTGTAAAATGCAGTGGGGTCAAAGCTAATGGAATAGCAGAAGATACCTGCACAGTTTACATCTCTAGTAATGGCTCTTTGAAATAACCATTCTCGTCCCCCCTATCTTTTTAAATAAGTTAAAGTTATCAGAAAAAACACTGGATAGTGGCTGGAGCAGATGGTAAACAGCTGGAGATTACAGTTTTATTATTTGGGGCTCAAGAAAAAATGCTGGTTTTCTTTTTCTCTGGAAGGGGTTTTACCTACAATTCTCTAACCCAAAGAGCCCAGGAAACAGTCACTACATTTTTAAAAGGAATAAGAATAAGGATCAAAATATACTTTGTGGGAGTTGGTAGTTGTTGAAGAATTTTCAGAGAAATGCCATATACTGTCATGGAAAAAGCAGAGGATCGGGGATCAGGAGACTTCAACTGTAGGCTCTGCCATTGACCAACAGCGTTACCTAAAGGACTTGATTTATTTATCAATACAATGAGACATTTAGAATACTAAGGTCCTCTGCAGTCAGACATTGGATGATTCTCCCATGGCTTTTGATAAAGATTCAAACCTCAGCTGAACTCTTGAGTCCTTAGCAATGAGCTTGCTTTAAAATACATTTTGCTACCTCCTTAAAAAATGAGAAATAGTGTATGCATACCTTGCTGTAGACCCTGTACTTTATATCAACTTGCTCTTGATAGTTTTATACCTAAAGGACCACATATATCAAGGGGATGATCATCTCTGTAACTCTTGACATATTTTACATCATCACACGAATGCATTTTCAGCTACTTATGCCAATGTTACAGAGGTAGTCAAGGTCTTAAAGCGTCCTTGGTTGATGTAACTGAAATAGAGTTTTCGGTGCTTCTTAACACTTTGTATTTAAAAATATATATGTTATAGTGGGGATTGTGGGTAGATGGCTGCACCCAGTGAGAGAAGAAAAAGATCTTCTTGCGGGTCACAGAAATCAGTACTTAAATTGTGACTGTGTGAGTAAAATGAAAGTCTTCTGAAGATCACTGTGTTTTCCAATAGTAGAGGTAAACTCCTACTGAATATTGTATTTGGAGGCACTGGTTTATTATAATACAGAGAAGAAAATTAAGTAGCCTTGCTGAATATACTGTACTAAAGGATCTAGTGAAGTCTGAATGTTTTCCAAAGTTTAGCCTGAATTAAGTATCCTTGATGCCAATAACTGGCCTATTATTTCCTGTCCTGATGCTGTTTCTCCCAAAGTTATCACTGTGCTTGGAAATACCCGCTTATTCAAATGTAGATGTTTTGGGTTCATTCAGAAAGAATAATTCATGATCTTGCCAAAGAAATATTTATTGTTCCCTGAGTAACAATGTGAAGTTCAATTTCTCCTCAATGAATCCAAAAAGTCAGAGATTAAAATGTTAAGTGCAAATGCAACAACTTGGACAAATCTCACAAATATTATGCTGAGCAAAAGAAACCAATCCTATGCTAATTGACCTGTGGTGATAGATGTAAGAAATTGTTTTATCTTGTGTAGTGGTTACACAAGTAAAATACAGCTGTCTAAGCCCATTATCCTGAATACTTAAGATCTATGCATCATATTGCATTAAAATCGTACCGCAATGAAAAATTTGAGGGATCCCTGGGTGGCGCAGCGGTTTGGCGCCTGCCTTTGGCCCAGGGCGTGATCCTGGAGACTCGGGATCGAATCCCACGTTGGGCTCCCGGTGCATGGAGCCTGCTTCTCCCTCTGCCTGTGTCTCTGCCTCTCTCTCTCTCTCTGTATGACTATCAAAAATAAATAATTAAAAAAAAAAAAAAAGACTGACAGAACGGAAAAAGAAATTAAAAAAAAATTTGAAAAAAAATTTGTGCATATTTCTGTATAAAAAACTACTAAGACTTTGCATTAAAAAGAAAATTATGGGGGCTGCAGTTTTTAGGAGAAAGTTTCTGAACCTCAGTCCCAGTGAAACAATCAAAATAGACAATTGTTATATAAATCATTGATCATTTGAAGTTTCTAGAAGTTGTCCTAAGGGCAATTGCTGCCATGTGTGTAGTATACGTAGGCCACTGTGGCATTCTCGGGCAATAATTTGTTACCAGAATAATCGCAACATCCACAGGGAGGGCAGATCGTAGCAGAGACTTCTGTAATGAAAACAATTATGTACTTTCTGAAAATGGATGATCGTTAACAAAAATGTCTTCCTAAAACACTGTTCCTGGATACCTTCTAAATAGAGGGTCTTTGACATTGCTGGCTTTAATGTTTCACTCCTTGCTTCAGTCCCTTTTTGTCTCATCCTGGTTTTCAGAATATTCTAAAGCTAAGATTTTTCTTTAAAGGAAACTGGACTTGAGAGTCAGAGATAATAAGCTTGATTATGTGCCTATCACTTACTAATCTCTTTGTTTTGATGGGGAAGATCATTATTTTAAGCCCTTGTTTCCTTACCTGTAAAACGGAGATAATAGTTTCCAGATTAGGATGATTTAATGTAGGAATACCTGTGAATTTCTTAGTGTATAGAAATGATTCTTTAAAAGACTAGTTTGAGTTGATATTGTGAATACCATGAATGAGATGACACAGAGGCTCGAACTACCACAGTGGCGGATAAGCAAGGGACCCAACTCACTGCTACCATTTTTATTGCACTGCCTTAGTGAAGTTTCTGATGGCAAAATAAAAGAGAAAGCTGTCCAGGAGATTGTCTTTGTAAGAAAAATGTATATTGCTGCACAGAATCTGTTATGTTCCCCCATAAGATCTTAAAAATGACACCAACAGGAGTATCTGTTTCCCTTTGTCTCTTCTCTGTTGTTCTGTCGCATAATAATATTTCACCATGATTACCAACATAGCATCTAAATTATAATTGTGTGGGGCACCTGGGTATTGCAATCAGTGAAGTGTCTGACTCTTGGTTTTGGCTCAGGTTGTGATCTTGTGAGTCATAAGATGGACCCCCACATGGGTTTCTGTGCTGAGTATAGAGCCTGCTTGAGATTTTCTCTCTCTGTTCCTCCCTCCACTCGTGCTCACTCTGTCTCTCAAATAATCAATCATGAAATCTGTGGCCATGATCTCCTGTTCAATTACAAATGTTGTTTTGGAAATCCTTAAGTCAATGCACTGTACATTCTAGGTACTCCTCAGTGTAGTATAAAGAGTACTATAATTTGTCTGGAAAGGAAAAAAGTATGAGTCCTTGTACCTCATGTTATCATTAACAAACGTGAGGCGGGCCCAGTGACATTTTGAAATACTACAAAAGTATTTTCTCAGGTTATCTGCATCATTAGAAGCATTTTTCTTTAGATTTTATTTATTTTGAGAGAAAGAGTGCACACAAGTGGGGGGGGGGCGCTAAGGGAGAGGGACAATCTCAAGGAGACCCCACGCTGAGGGCAGAGTCCCACATGGGACTCCATCTCAAGACCATGAGATCATGACCTGAGCTGAAGACAAGAGTTGGATGCCTAACTGACTGAGCCATGCACGTGCCCCAGAAGTATCTTGTTTCTATCAGCTTCTCTGCCTTCACTTATTCACTTTTAGCTATTTATATATCTGTTTCCCTAATTACCTATCCATCCATTCATCTATGTTGAGAGGACAAGAAGAGAGCTAAAGAAGAATTCAGAGGAGTAGAGGTAGGAAGGTGTGTCAAATTTGACCATTAAATTTATTACCATGATTGCCTGGGATCTTCAATGAAAATTGGGACGAGGAGGCTATCTAATGACATTTAACTGCTGTACTGCTAATGGCCCTTACCAAAATAAGCTGGAACCAGATAGATTTGGTGGGTACTAGCAGCTATTGGTTGTGTTCTTTTTAAATAAAATTTTTATCTATAGATTTTCTTCATTTGAGAAACACTAGCCTATTATCCTTCTAAAAAGCAGATCTTTATAGGGCTTTTTCTTGAGGGACAGTCACAAAGGCAGATGATCACTTTGTAAATAGAAGGAACTACAAATAGAAGACAGGAGCTGTACCTTCAGAGACCATCTATGACAGAATAGACTATAAAATCTTAACTGAGGTTGCTTGAAGTTTCCCCTTTCCTTCCCAGCTCTGTGACTAGGGCTGCTCTAGAAGTTTCAAGGTTCCATCTCAAATCTGTCAACATAAGTACCTATTGAGCTACTTGGGAGAAGCCGTTCAACCACAGGATATAGGGTGCCCATATATGAACATGAAATGCTTTATACTGTATTTATTAAAAATCTGCCATGTGATCTCCCAAGGGATAGAGATAATAAAGTCAAGCAAAATAGATTTTTGTCCCACACAGAGCTCGCATACATGGGGGGACAAAGGTAATACACAGGCATTGACCACACAGTTGGGGAACTGTGATGAGGTCAGAACTGAAGTTTCTGACCCAGCAAGTAAATAATGGTTGGTAAAAGTAATGAGAAAGACTTGGCTAAGCTAACTTAGAACAATAGGAGCTAACTAGGGAAAGAATAGAGAAGGGAGAAAATTTTTTTTGTGAAGTAAAGGATATATATAGAAGCTTAGAGGAAGAAGCAAAATCTAGCCATGTTTTTTAAAGAAGAAATGGGGAAGTGTGAGTGGGGTTGTAGAAGTCAAGGGAGAGGAGTGGTGGTAGAGTTGACTGAAGGGTTAATCAAAGAGGTAGACCATCAAAGGCTTATAAATCATATAAGGATTTTAATTTTTATTGTGTGTTCAATAGTGAGGGCTTTTGATAGATGTAAAAAAGGGCTTGAAGAATGACCTCAGTATTTTTGCTTTAGGTAAGTCCATATGTAGCCGTGAATTACAGAGGAGCAGAAGTGGAGGCTAGGAGATCAATTATGAGACTGTTGCAATAAGCCAGAATTTTGGTGATGAGGATCCAGACTGAGTAATTAATAGGAAAAATGGGGAGAAAGTAAAATTTTAGAAACATGCTAAACAAAATCTTTAAGACTTAACTAATACTTGGATAAGGGCTATGAATTGGGCAAGTCTAGGTCCCGGTTTCTGATGTGAACATCTGCATATAGGGCGTGCTAATCCCTGGAACAGGGAAAGAAAAAGAAGCAATGATGGTAGAGAGATGACATATTTGATTTTACATATGATAAATTTGAATTATTAGACCTGTACATGGAAACATCAAGTATTTGTTTTTATAGGCCTAAAATCCAAAGGCAGGGATCCCTGGGTGGCGCTAGTGGTTTAGCGCCTGCCTTTGGCCCAGGGCGCGATCCTGGAGACCCAGGATCGAATCCCACGTCGGGCTCCCGGTGCATGGAGCCTGCTTCTCCCTCTCCCTCTGCCTATGTCTCTGCCTCTCTCTCTCTCTCTCTCTCTCTCTCTCTCTGTGACTATCATAAATAATAAAATAAAAAATTAAAAAAAAAATAAAAAAATAAAATCCAAAGGCAGGTATAGGCTAACAAGTAGATGTAAAGAATCGTAAGCACACATGAAGATTGAGGCAGAAGTAGTAGATGGGTTTGCTTTAGATAAAATGTGTACAATGAGAAAAAGTTCTTGCCCAAACTATTTTTTTTTAGTGTTGAATGGTAATAACTTCAGTGAATTTATCCAAAATCAGCCAAAGTTATTCCTTACTGAGATCTACTATGGCAAAACTTTTATTGGAACCAGAATGATGGTAGTTCATTAATATATCAGAAGAATGACTAGTCTACTAAATGATTTAAGGAATTAATCCAAAATGTGTTTTCAGATATAAGAATATGATACTACATTTTTAGGAAATCATTGTGGTTTTAATTTGTGGTATGATTTATATCTCAAAACTTTTAGGATTTATATATGATTAGAGTTTGTGATTTTCTTTGCATTTTCTTAAAATGAGAGGTAAATAGGGCTAACCATCATCAGGGAAATGCAAATCAAGACCACAGTGAAAGATCACCTCACATCTGTCAGAATGGCTCAAGTCAAAAACATAAGGAATAACAAGTGTTGGTGAGGATGTGGAGAAAAGAGAAACCTTATGCAATTCTCTTGGTGGTGGGAATGTAAATTGGTGCAGCCACTTTGGAAAACTGTATGGCAAGTCCTCAAAAAACTAAAAATAGGAATACCTATGACCTATTACTTCTACTGGATTATTTATAAAAAAAAAATTCTAATACAAGAAGATATACAATAGCCAAGATACAGAAACAGGAAAGTGTCCAACAGTGGGTGAATGAATAGAGATATAAAAGATTGTATATAAACACTTTATATATAAATATGTAAAAAATATTGCTCAGGTGCAAAAAAAAGGGAGATACTACCATTTGCAACAACATGGATGGACTTAGAAGTTGTTAGACTAAATGAGGTAAGTCAGAGAAAGAAAATACCGTAAGATTTCGCTTATCTGTGGAATCTAAAATACAAAATAAAAACAAAAAGCAGGCTTTTAAGGAGAACAAACTAGGTTTTCTAGAAGGGAGGTAGATGGGCAGGATGGGTTAAATAGATAAAGAAGAGGTACAAACTTCTGGTTATAAAATAAATCATGGAGACCAAAAGCACAGCACAGGGAATATAGTCCATGATATTGCAAATAATATGTGGTGACAGATGGTGACTCCACTTACCATGGTGAGCATAGCTTAATGTACAGAATTGTTGTATCAATATGTTGTACACCTGACACTAAATCACACTGTGTATTAATTATACTTCAATAAGAAAAATCAGGTAAACATAACGTACTGCTAGCATTTAGTAAATGGGTTAGTATCTCAGGGGAAAGAAAAAGTATTACCAAGCTTCTTTGCTAGCAATTAAAGCCAACTGGTCTTTGTTAGATTGCAACTTGACTGCAACTGCTACCATTTGATATGACAGTGTTTAAGAGGAGGTTTTAGTAGGGAAGATGAATATGGTTAAAATACGGACATAGAAGGAAAGAGGTACAAATGGTGTCACTGATACCTGGTTTTCAGCTCAATGAGCAACTGTTTTCGACCAATGATCTAACCAAATTGTAATTTTCTCAATAATTTTCTCATAATTTTCTCTGCTTCCTATTTTGTACTTAAAAGGGTACCAGCCATATTGGATGAAGGACTACACTGATGACCTTATTTTAACTTAGTCACATTTACAAAGACCCTAATTCCAAATAAGGTCACATTCAAAGGTGCTTTAAGTTAAAATTTCAACATATCACCTTGGGGGACATAATTTATTCCTGTACCGCTAGAAAGTAAACAACTGACAACAAATAGAATTCAATACCTTTATTTACTTCTTCGATGTCACAAAGAAAGCAGGGTACTAGTCAGCTTCCAAGATTTTTTTTTTTTTCATCACAAGCTGCAGAAAGATAGACATATTTTAATCTTAATTTCAGTATTCATAGTTCTGTTTCAGGTGTACAATATAGTGATTCAACAGTTCTATACACTACTCAGTACTCCTCATGGTAAGTATACTCTTTAATCCCCTTCACCTATTTCATCTGTCCTCCAACCCACGTCCCTTCTGGTAACCATCTATTCTCTGTAGAGCAAAGCCTGTTTTTTTTGTTAGTCTCTTCTTCTCCCTTTGTTTTATTTCTTAAATTTTACATATGAGTGAAACCATATGACATTTGTCTTCATTTGACTTACTTTGCTTGGCATTGAACTCTCTAGATGCATCCATGTTTTTGCAAATGAGGAGATTGATTTTTCTTCTATGCCTGAGTAATATTACATATAGCGGTAGCAATAGTAATAATGTATAGTAGCAATAATGTATGTATGGCGTGTGTGTGTACACATATATCACTCTGCTTTATCCATTTATCACTAGACATGGCTCCTTCCATAATTTGGCTATTGTGAATAATGCTGCAATAAACAGAGGGGTGCATACATCGCTTTGAATTAGTGTTTTTGTATTCTTTAGGTAAATCCCCAGTAGTGCAGTTACTGAATCATGGGTAGTTCTATTTTTAAGTTTTTGAGGAACCTGTATAATGGGTTACACCACTGGTTACACCAGTTTGCATTCTCACTAACAGTGTAAAAGCGTTCATTTTTTTTCCTCAACATCCTTACCAACACCTGCTGTTCCCTGAATTTCTGATTTTAGCCATTCATTCTGACAGCTGTGAGGCGATATCCCATTGTGGTTTTGACTTGTATTTCCCTGATGATGAGTGATGTTGAGCATCTTTTCATGTATCTTCTGGGCACTTGTATGTCTTTTTGGAGAAGTATCTGTTCGTGTCTTCTGGCTAGTTTTTAATTGTATTTTTATTATTTATTATTGTTGTTGTGTAAGCTCTTCATATATTTTGGACACTAACTCTTTGTTGGACATATTATTGGCAGATATATTCTCCCATTCCATAATTTGTCTTTTAGTTATGGTGATTGTTTCCTTTGATGTTCAGAAGCTGATTTTGATGTAGCCACTAATAGTTAATTTTTGTTTTTGTTTCCCTTGTATCAGGAGACATACCTAGAAGGATGTTAATATGTCTAATGCCATAGAAGTTACTGCCTATTCTCTCTTCTAGGATTTTTTATGGAATCGAGTCTCACATTGAGATGTTTAATCCATTTGGAGTTTATTTTATATTCAGTGTGAGAAAGTGGTCCAGTTATATTCTTTTGCAAGCAGCTCTCGAGTTTTTCCAGCATCATTTATTGAAGAGACTTTTTCCCATTGCCTGTTTTGCCTTCTTTGTCAAAGATTAATTGATCACATAATTATGGGTCATATTTGGGTTTCTGTTCTATAGATCTATGTGTCCATTTTTGTGCCAGTAGCATTATGATTTGATCATTACAGCTTTGTAATGTAACTTGAAGTCTGGAATTGGAGTCCAGCTTTGCTTTTTCTCTTGTGAAGTTCTTTGGCTGTTTGGGGTCTTTTGCGATTCCCTACAAATTTTAGGATTGTTTGTTCTAGTTCTGTGGAAAGTGCTGTTGGTATTTTGATAGGGACTGCATAAAATGTGTAGATTGCTTTGGGTAGTATAAGCATTTTAACAATACTTATTTTTATCCATGAGATTGGGATGTCTATCTGTGTCATTTTGAATGGTGGCATTCATGTCAGAGAAAAGTCATAGTTTAACTTTCAGAATGAGAGAATTCCCTTTTGATAACCATTGGTTATATTATCATTGCAAATACTGTAAGCATTTTAAAAGGTTATAAAATATTAAGTCTATAGAATCTTTCTATGTAATCTTACTTTCAGATAACTTATAAAGATATATTCAATGAGAGAAATGTGAAAGAATCTGCAGGGGTAAAATGGTTGACATTTTTTTCACTTCTGCTTTATAGAAAGTATACTTCTACTCCTCACGTATGCAAGTTTCTGTTTGGCTACATTCTCAGTGGCATAAAAAAAATCTTCTCTATATGGAAGATGGATTCTATCTTATTGTAGTTGACATTCCATTGATTAATGATTCTTAGTGAAGTTGACTACTTATCATGTTCTATGGAATCAATTCTTTGACTCATCATTTATCTTTTAAATTTTTGGTGATATTTTCTTAAATTTTTTTTTTTTAGTATTTCTATAGTAAAATATATTTTGTTTTGTGGCATTTTCCATAATTTAGAAAATCTTGGCCCATA
This sequence comes from Vulpes vulpes, assembly GCF_048418805.1. Lineage (NCBI taxonomy): Eukaryota > Metazoa > Chordata > Mammalia > Carnivora > Canidae > Vulpes > Vulpes vulpes. Next base: position 56,808,734 of record NC_132793.1, read on the forward strand.
TCAAGATGTTAAATATATACCTATGAGTTGGAAAGATATTTGAAGATACAGAACAACAAACTTTTTAGGGAAAAATGGTAAATGAAAGAAGCTTTTTCATTCTTATTCCTTCATCAAACCAACTGATTTATTGAATACTGATTGCACTAAGTACTATGGTGAGTTAGTCATGGTTCCTGCTCATAAGAAGCTTACATTCCGGTGGAAGATGGACAGAAATATTCCCTATGAATAGGAGCAAGGAGCAGAGTTAGGAAAGTAACAGAAATAATGAGAGTTTTGAAGAAAGAATGTTTAGTCTTTCTTGGGGAAGGAGTAAGAAAGGCTTCAAAGAAAATCTCTGCCTGACCTGGATGATAATGAAGAGTAGAAGTAATTTAGGCAGGAGCTAAAGGAGGAGAGTATTCCAAAAAGAGGAAAGTACACATCCAAAAATCTGGAAACACTTCAGTACTTTCATGATGGTAGTGGTCATTTCGGGCTTGATCATTTTTGAAGACCCAGCTTTTAGCCCTATGCATTGCATCTTAGTATTTAAAATAAATAAAACGGGTGAGAAAGGAGAAGAAAGAGGTTGGTGTGGCTGGAGTGTAGAGTGGAGCCGTGATGGCAGTGTTGCTGGGAAGAGAGAGAGAGATGAAGTTTGTGCCCTTGCAGCTGACATGGATTCCATCAAGCAAAGACCTGTCTGACCACTTTATTCACACTGTGAAATTATTTAATACTGTATAAGGGTCATATGCCTGATAATAGCTAAGAAGTTAGAAATAGTATTTTTAGTTTTTAAAGTTAATTCCATAGTTGTTTCATTTGGAATTTACCTAAGCATAAATACAAGGTTAATATAGTTTTTAAAAGTATTGGCAAACTTTCTATAGATGTATGCTAAGAAAAAGGGAAAATGTATTCTGGTCATAAAAATTCCACATATTACTTAGACTTTGTCATCTGTAAAGTAGATGTTACTCATTCCAGGTCCTTTCTGCTTCAGAGATGCCCAAAGGCCCGGTCTATTTTCTGACCTTTCTGTTGTACATTGTTTTGTAAAATACTGAGAATATTCATGTTTCCAGTGCCTCAGAGTGTCAGTGTGATATAACTTGTTTAGCGATGCCATGTTGGTGTGTATTCTAAATGATAGTCATGTAGCTTGGAGGCCAGATCCTGAAGATATCTCACATGTACATTCTGATGTAATTTTTCAAGTAAGACTACCATAGTTCATCTCCTTCTTGCCTTCCATAATCTGAAGTTGAGAAGTTTTGTGCTGTATTCCACTCTGTGCAGCTGTAGGAATAAAGTTGTGAATAGAAATTTCCTATATGTGCAAAATGTGCTGTTGAATAAAGCTTCTTAGAATGCTTCATGACAAGAACTGTTCATAATTAGAAAAAAAATCCTGTCTTAAATCTTAGTTTTAAAAAATAATATTCACAGATTCAGAGCCTAATGCACATAAATACTATAAATATAGTAACTTATCCTGAACTGATGTCATTAAAACACCCTCAAAACAGTTTGTGAAGCCCCTCAGCTCCCCACAAAATTTTCTGGTTTTTCAGTAGCTGATATTAATCAAAATCTCTTTGCATTTTCATGCTCATTATTGGAGGTGTTCCACACTTGGGCATGATTTAAATTTCCATAAAAATGCAATGAATCTGGAGTTGGCATTAAAATGTTATTAAGATGACAAGTTATGATCAGTGCCTCCTTAGATGGGGTTGGTGAGAGGGGTTTCCCATTTATTAATCCTAGCAGAGGTCTTGCATGGCTGCTCATTAATCATTTCTCTTTCATTAAGATGTCTTTTAACATGTAACAGAGCCAAAAAAAAAAAAAAAAAAAAAAAAAAAGGTTGTCCTGTAACACTGCCTGAATGTCTCAGTCTTGGGTGGCTGCAAGTGACTCTGCATTTGGCATATGGATTTGCTCTGCTGATTTGTCTCCTTCCTGCTCTCCAATTATTCTCTGATGGCATTTTCCTTGATATTATGAATTGCCAGATAGTCAAGAGTCATAATGATTTTAATGTTCCAAGTTCAGGGCTATGAGGTATGTTCAAGTGTGGAGTTCTGGAAGTCAAGGAGCTCTGGGTGAAACATGGGTTGAGTTTTAGCATTTAGACGTGAATTTATTTTTTTTTGGGCAAAATACATTATATATCTTAATAAAAATCATATACATAAGTACTCAGCACACTATGTCAATAGAAATGAATATATGTAAAATATATATTTTATATATGTGTATATATTTATATATTTTTTAAAAAATGTTTTATATATAAATACATCAAAAGTATATATATTTTATATGTATAAACTCTTCTGACTTTTCTGCTTTGTTCCTTAGATACTTATTCATTTTTCCATTTGATTGCATTTACTAATAAACAAGTGGCAATGGATTCAGACTACTTAAGAGTAATATAAGGAAATGTTACCTTAAAGGAATGATAAAATACTGCTATTTGATTGTACTTGTGAGACACCTCAATTCAGGTACCATAATTTGGGTATAAAAACTCTATTAGAGGAGCCTATGTGACTAGAGGTAACAAGTTGCAGAGGATAACAGGCTGCTTAGATTTAGGGATGGATGGAGGTAAAGACAAAAGAGATCTTAAGCACTCCAACCAGTTTGGGGGATGGCTAAAGATAGTCAAGTGAAAGGAAATGTATACTGCTGTGTTCTCAACTGTGTGATAAAGTACTTATTAAATAAATAGTAAGTCAAAGAACAAAAGCACAACAGAAAACATCTGTGGTAGTGAATATATGTATGGATGAAAACCACACATTTTTTAAAGGAAAAAACACACAAAAAACTTGTATGAATGTGTTTAAATGGAAAGACTATTGGATGTACTATGAAGTAGGCACCTCAAAAAGTTAAGCACAGAATTACCATATGACCCAGAAAATCTACTCCTAAGTATACACCCAAAATAATAGAAAATGAAGGATTGGAACATTGCACGTATGCCAGTGCTCATTGCGGCCTTATTCACCGTAGCCAAAAGGTTTGGTTACATACGTTGTGGTAAACGTATGTGGTGAAATTTTATTCATCCACAGGAAGGAATTAGTGCTGGTAAATGCCACAATGACAATCAATCTTGGAAATCTAATACTAAGAGAAACCAGAAACCAAAGGACACATAGGGCACGAGTCCACTTACAAGAAATACCTAGAACAGGCAAAATTATAGAAAAAACTAGATTAGAGGTGACCAAGTACTGAGAATAAGAAGCAATGTGGAGTTGTTACATAATGGAGACAGAGTGTCTCTCTGGGGTGATGAAAGTTTTCAGAAATAGATTGTGGTGATGATTACCATAAAGTTGTGAATATACTGAGTGCCATTGAATTGTAAACTGAAGAATAGTTAAAATGACAAATTTTGTGCTAGATATATTTTACCACAATAAAAACCTTTAAAAATATAAGCACTTCAAATTTTTAATGGGTCAGAATAAATAACTAAATAATATGTCTTACCCCTACCATTGTGGCATACCTTGTGGCTGTTGTGCCTGTCTTTTCGAAATGCAATGTATTTTTGGATATTAGTTGATTAATCTCCATACAAACATTTAATAATTTAAAAATCTGTTTGTAAACATCCCTGAGTAATCACTTTGTTCGTGCCGTCGTCCAGTGAAATACAGCTGCCCTACTCTAAGGAAGCCCAAGCTGTAGAACTGTAGACAGAAGCCACAAGAAGGTGCCCCCAGGAGGGGAGAGAAAATTGAGTGGAAGAAGAAAGGCAGGGAAAATACGTGTAGAACTGAGATGGCGTCAGTCACACTAACATGATCACGTTACTGACCCCAGAAAATGGACAAGGAGCATAATTAGTAAACCCACAGAACCATAAATACATTACCATTGTTTTCATCTGTAAACTTTTGCTGTGATTCAATAAATGGATTGTTAAAACTGACACACTTGTTGCCTCATTCACCTAGAAAATATCTGTTGAATATTTACAGGACCTAAATGGCAGTGCTGATTTTGACCTCCTTGCACCAAGACTTCCTTCACAGGAAACTGGTTCCTTTTTATTTTTCATTTTCTTTTTACCTTCTGCTTTCTTAGGAACATGTGAAAAAAAATAGTTCTTTCCTGCCTGCTAAAGGAAGTATGACCTATAAAAGTGTCTGGGAAGAAAATCATGAGAATTTTGATCCATATTAATGAGTTTAATCATTTCAGTTCTGTGTTCATTGCCATAGAGACTTCATTTGTTGTATAATACTCTGGTAGTTTCGTAGGTGGAGGTATTGAGGAAATTTATTATGGAGTAAAAAAAGCATTTAAGGTCAATATGAGTGTGTGTATACATGCACTCAAACACATCATAGTAAATGTGATAAATATTAGAGAAAAAGATCACATTACTGTTGGATACATTTGTAAAATCATTGAGGTTGTTTTAGGGTTTTGTTGAATGAAATATGTCACTTATAATTTACAATGTTATAAAAGAGTTTGTGAAATAACTTTTGAAAGTATTTGCACTGTGAGGTGTATGCAAATTATTATAATATCTGAGGTTGATGTAAAATGACTACACATACTTGATGTGTGCAATTTGATGAGTGTGTTCATTTGCAAACCATTCTTTAGAGCTTATCTAGCATGAACAAAACCATACTTATTAAATAACATACAAGTTATTTATATGTTTCTGCATAACAATTTTTGTCAGTAAATGTGATGTGAAGAAAGTTAATAGTTAGAAAACTTTTGTGGAGGGGTGCCTGGGCAGCTCAGTTGGTTAAGTTCCTGCCTTTGGCTTAGGTCATGATCCTAGAGTCCTGGGATTGAGCTCCACATTAGGCTTCCCACCCACAGGGAGTCTGCTTCTCATTCCCCCACCCTGTTCATGCTCTCTGTCTTTCACTCTGTCTCAAGTAAAATTTCAAAACAAACAAACAAAAACCCTTTGGGGAGTCTTACTATAAACAGAGCATTTCCCTGCTGAGATTCCATTAAGTCTTTGTATGATACAAATGTTTCTTCAATCTGTAATGGTAATTACCAGTAGGCAAATGCTGAATTTGGCTTGTTCTGAGATGTCTTAACAATATTTAATACTTTAAGTAGCGTGCAATTTTTCCCATTGAACACCCTTTCTCCCCATAAACTCCAACAAGAAGAACCATTACCTAAATGATACTTCCAGACCAGCTTCCTTAAAAAACAAATGAAAAGTTAAGATATAACTAGTAAAAAACTTTTTAGGTTATTCAAGGTCTACAGTTCAAAGCACATCATCTTAAGCAATAGTAATTTGTTACAGCCTTGGGAAGGATAGGATAAGGAAAAAATATGCATTTGTGTTGAGTAATTTATCAAAAGCTGTTGTAATCTAAATACCATGTTTAGTGTCAAAGATACAGAAATAAAATGACATGGCATAAAGTATTGACAAATCAGTTGTAAAGGGTAGAAAAAAGGTAGGTGACCAGTGGGTGGATATATTGCCTTTTTTTTTTTTTTAAAGCGAAGTAGAAATTGAGGCTGACAATAATAGAATTCAGACATTTCTGTTAAGTTCCCAAAATACCTGAGGCAATGATAATTTTTTGAAAGTAGCATATAGAGTTGAATTTGGTTTAGTTATCTTCTAATGATTTTTTCAATACATACTATATTGAGTTCTCTTCCAAATGCCAGGGAATTAGAGGAGCTACAAAGACAATATGGTTTACCCATGCTTTGTAATTGTTGATGATTTATATATGATTATTCTGTGTACTTTCACTTCATCTAAAATCTTGAAATTGATAATCAAAAGATAAACACTCTAACAAAACTTTTTTTTCCCCATAGTTCATATTTACCACTGCATTTTCTTTTTGTATACAGGTAATTAGATCCACTTAGATCCACTCTGGTTGCAATCAAGAAGGGAAACTTACATTTTTATCTTGAAATATCTAAAAATATTGCAGATTATCTTTCTTCAATCCCTCCTCTATAGACCAATTCATACAGGAGAACATCATGTAACAAAACACTTTGTATGTAAAATATACCAGATCCCACACAATCACTTCTTTCCATAGCAAGTCAGAAGCTACAGAAAATCAATGAGTGCTTTTTGGCCCCTGAATTGATATCCCCACCACACATTATGTTTTAAAAAAAAATTCTTCTGTTGGCTTTACTTAACCATCTTGTGGATGAAGAAAATGGGAATCCATTCCTATGTTTCCAAAAGAAACCAAAATCTCAAATAAAAAAACAAGCCACCATATTTCTTTAATAATTGACTTAGCCCCAGTTAGCTTTATTTTATAAATATACATAGGTGAGGGACAACCTGTTTTTTTTTTTAACCTATCTAGTTTAATTGACTTAACTTCTAAGCAGCTTTCATAAATTTTTCCAATTATTTATGTCTTTGCTATAAAAGATTCTAAGATTTATAACCATCAGCTTTTTCTTTGTATGTGGCCCATCTATTTTTAATGAAGAAATTAAAGACAGAATATTTAAAATTCTGAAGTGCTTTGAGCTGTTGATTCAGAAGTATGGAGAGACCCCGCACACATATAAGAAGAATTACATAATTAATGACTAACCTTCTCATCAGAAATAATGGCAACCCCACCAACAGTGCAAGAGGGTTCCCCTTTCTCCACACCCTCTCCAACATTTGTTGTTTCCTGTCTTGTTAACTTTGACCACTCTCACTGGTGTGAGGTGGGATCTCATTGTGGTTTGGATTTGTATTTCCCTGACAGCAGGTGATGTGGAGGATTTTCTCATGTGGTTGTTGGCCATGTCTATGTCTTCCTTGGAGAAATGTTTGTTCATGTCTTCTGCCCGTTTAATGATTGGATTGTTTGTTTCTTTGGTGTTGAGTTTAATAAGTTCTTTATAGATCTTGGATACTAGCCCTTTATCTGATACGTCATTTGCAAATATCTTCTCCCATTCTGTAGGTTGTCTTTTGGTTTTGTTGACTGTTTCTTTTGCGGTGCAGAAACTTTTTACTTTGATGAAGTCCCAATGGCTCATTTTTGCTTTTTTTCCCTTGTCTACATATATGTACCTTGCAAGAAGTTACTGTGGCCAAGTTCAAAAAGGGTGTTGCCTGTGTTCTCCTCCAGGATTTTGATGGATTCTTGTCTCGCATTTGGGTTTTTCAACCATTTTAAGTTTATCTTTGTGTGTGGTGTAAGAGAATGGTCTTGTTTCATTTTTCTGCATGTGGCTGTCCAATTTTCTCAGCACCATTTATTGAAGAGACTTTTTTCCATTGGATATTCTTTCCTGCTTTGTCAAACACAGAAGTAGTGAAATGATGGGACACCTGCACCCCAATGTTCATAGCAGCAATGTCCATGATTTGTCCACAAACTGTGAGAGGGGCCAAGATGTTTTTCGACAGATGAACGGATAAAGAAGATATGGTGTATACACACACACACACACACACACACACACACACACACACACTATGGAATATTACTCGGCCATCAAAAAGGCTGAACACCTACCATTTACACTGACAGATCTACAAGCAGTAATAAAGATAATTAATATGTAGGTAAATGCAAAATACTTTTCTTATAATTTGTTTAAAAGCCACAAAATTACGTAAAGCTAAAATAATATTTTAAGTTGGATTATTATAATATATAGACAGATAAGTAATGACAAAATAGTGTAAGGAACAAATGCAGGTCATGGAATTATACTTTTTTAAGGTTATCACATTTTGAGATGTGAAGTATAAAATGAGAGGTGAGAAGTATGAAATATGAATTAATGAAATGAAGACTAATTATGAACTTTGGTAAGAGAATGAAAGTAATCTGAAATAATACTGTATTGTCCCCAAAAAGGAAATGAAATATGATAGGAAGAAATGGAGAATGTGCAATGACAAGATGGTAGACATCAACCCAGGCACATCACTCACTACATATATTAAGAGGCAGCAATCATTTGGCTGGATATAAAACAAGACCCAGGGATCCTTGGGTGGCGCAGCGGTTTGGCGCCTGCCTTTGGCCCAGGGCGCGATCCTGGAGACCCGGGATCGAATCCCACGTCAGGCTCCCGGTGCATGGAGCCTGCTTCTCCCTCTGCCTGTGTCTCTGCCTCTCTCTCTCTCTCTGTGACTATCATAAAATAAATAAAAATTAAAAAAAAAAATTATCTAAAACAAGACCCAAATATATGTTGTCTGCAAAACATGCCCTTCAAATATAAAGATACAAATAGACTAAAATTAAGAGCAGGTAAACCATGTACCATGTAAAACTTAGGTCTGGCTGAGCTCAAACAACCACACAAAAAAACATGGTATATTGCTACTGGAAACAGATTTTAAGACAAGGAATATTAAATGCGATAAAGTGTGCCATTTCATAATGATAAAAGGGACACTTTATTAGAAGACCTAACAACTCTAAATTAACTAATAAAAAAACTTGTAAATCTTTAAATCAAAACTGAGAGGGAAAATAGAATAGAAAGTCACTTAAACCTCAATGAAGTTTTTTTTTGTTTGTTTGTTTGTTTTTTAAGAGAATCGTATTAAACCACAATTTAAAATGCCAGTAAAGGGATCCCTGGGTGGCGCAGCGGTTTGGCGCCTGCCTTTGGCCCAGGGCGCGATCCTGAAGACCCGGGATCGAATCCCACGTCGGGCTCCCGGTGCATGGAGCCTGTTTCTCCCTCTGCCTGTGTCTCTGCCCGGGATCGAATCCCATGTCGGGCTCCCGGTGCATGGAGCCTGTTTCTCCCTCTGCCTGTGTCTCTGCCTCTCTCTCTTTCTCTCTCTGTGACTATCATAAATAAATAAAAATTAAAAAAAAAACTCCCTCTGCCTGTGTCTCTGCCTCTCTCTCTTTCTCTCTGTATGACTATCATAAATAAATAAAAATTAAAAAAAAATTTTTTTAATTTTTATTTATTTATGATAGTCACATATTATTTTTATGATAGTCACAGAGAGATAGAGAGAGAGGCAGAGACACAGGCAGAGGGAGAAGCAGGCTCCATGCACCGGGAGCCCGACATGGGATTCGATCCCGGGTCTCCAGGATCGCGCCCTGGGCCAAAGGCAGGCGCAAACTGCTGCGCCACCCAGGGATCCCGCCAGTAAAGTTTTTCTTATGTGGAAAACTGAACAAAGAGTGTATATTTTTCAAGATATAGTTCAGAATTATATTAAAGTTACTTGATGCCCATGATGTCAGACTTTGAGAAAACTCTAATACATCATCCATTGTGATGCTCTGATTTTTCTTCATGTCTTGCTGTGAAGTTTTGAGGGTAAGGGAAGTTGTGATGTTGAGTAACTGAAGATTATCCTGAGCACTCTCCAGGCATGTTGTCTCGTTTGGTAGATTTACTTATTTGTTTTATTACGAAACTCTATTTAGCTTTAACAAAAGTACTTCTGAATGTGTATATTCTGGGGATGCTCATTTTTCTTACGAGATCATGGGGCAATAAACATGCCGACAGTGGTTTCTAGGCTTGCTCTTAAGAGATGTGATTCAGGGAAACAATCAGCATTTAATTTCAGAGGAAATTAGAAAATAAAATAACTTACTGCTTATAAAAAAATTTTAGGATATACTACTGAATATTATGCATGGACATGTTCTCACTTAAAGCTGGTGATGAGAATATTGTTTATGGCTTGAAAATATGCATGGAATTTTTTGCTATAAATTCCTAAATGCTATTTGAATATTCTATAAGTACTTCCTATAGAGCTTTTAGTAATCAAGTACTGATTTAAAGGTTAAAATAGTGACTATAAATCTGTTGTTATGCCCCATTCTGAGCTTCTCTAAAACCATGCCTTCTAGGCACTTAATTTCTCAGTGCAAATCATGCTAGTGATGAATGGCTCTCTATGCCTCAGTCTCCTTAATTTGAAACAAGCCTGTAATACATATGCTTTCTGTTGCTACTGTGAATAGAGACATGGCTCACGCTTGGTCAAAATTACATTCCTCGTTACTAATTGTTTTCTTTTTCATGTGGTTCTCTGGCATCTCTTCTGTGGAACACAACTTATGAGAATATCCAAGAAGTGGTAAGTTCTAATTGCTATGTCAGGGGAATCATTTCTTTTCTCTAAATGTGCAACTACTGCACTGAAGTCATGATATTAATAAACCTGGTGCTGCTTTTGAAACCAAATGACAAGAGGAATTTCAACTACAGGACTTTTCCTGTGGAAAAGTGGCTCCCTTGCCAAGAGGATACGGTGTACAGTGTGTGCATTTAAATTCACATTTAATAATTTACAGAATGCCACCTCATTAGGCGTCACCTAACAATATGATAGGTCACTGGTAGAGAGTTTATCTAAAATTACCAAATTTTTTAGGGCAATTACAGCAGAAATGCCTTATAAAAGCAGTTACTAAATTCTCCAAAGGCTGTTTTGTTTTTTTTTTTAAATAAATTTATTTTTTATTGGTGTTCAATTTACCAACATACAGAATAACACCCAGTGCTCATCCCATCAAGTGCCCCCCTCAGTGCCCATCACCCATTCACCCCCACCCCCCGCCCTCCTCCCCTTCTACCACCCCTAGTTCATTTCCCAGAGTTAGGAGTCTTTATGTTCTGTCTCCCTTCCTGATATTCCCCACACATTTCTTCTCCCTTCCTTTCGATTCCCTTTCACTATTATTTATATTCCCCAAATGAATGAGAACATACACTGTTTGTCCTTCTCTGATTGACTTACTGCACTCAGCATAATACCCTCCCGTTCCATCCACGTTGAAGCAAATGGTGGGTATTTGTCGTTTCTAATGGCTGAGGAATATTCCATTGAATACATAGACCACATCTTCTTCATCCCTTCATCTTTCGATGGACACCAAGGCTGCTTCCACAGTTTGGCTATTGTGGACATTGCTGCTAGAAACATTGGGGTGCAGGTGTCCCGGCGTTTCATTGCATCTGTATCTTTGGGGTAAATCCCCAACAGTGCAATTGCTGGGTCGTAGGGCAGGTCTATTTTTAACTCTTTGAGGAACCTCCACACAGTTTTCCAGAGTGGCTGCACCAGTTCACATTCCCACCAACAGTGCAAGAGGGTTCCCCTTTCTCCGCATCCTCTCCAACATTTGTGGTTTCCTGCCTTGTTAATTTTCCCCATTCTCACTGGTGTGAGGTGGTATCTCATTATGGTTTTGATTAGTATTTCCCTGATGGCAAGTGATGCAGAGCATTTTCTCATGTGCATGTTGGCCACGTCTATGTCTTCCTCTGTGAGATTTCTCTTCATGTCTTTTGCCCATTTCATGATTGGATTGTTTGTTTCTTTGTTGTTGAGTTTAAGAAGTTCTTTATGGATCTTGGAAACTAGCCCTTTATCTGATACGTCATTTGCAAATATCTTCTCCCATTCTGTAGGTTGTCTTTTAGTTTTGTTGACTGTATCCTTTGCTGTGCAAAAGCTTCTTATCTTGATGAAGTCCCAACAGTTCATTTTTGCTTTTGTTTCTTTTGCCTTTGTGGATGTATCTTGCAAGAAGTTACTGTGGCCGAGTTCAAAAAGGGTGTTGCCTGTGTTCTCCTCTAGGATTTCGATGGAATCTTGTCTCACATTTAGATCTTTCATCCATTTTGAGTTTATCTTTGTGTATGGTGAAAGAGAGTGGTCTAGTTTCATTCTTCTGCATGTGGATGTCCAATTTTCCCAGCACCATTTATTGAAGAGACTGTCTTTCTTCCAATGGATAGTCTTTCCTCCTTTATCAAATATTAGTTGACCATAAAGTTCAGGGTCCACTTCTGGGTTCTCTATTCTGTTCCATTGATCTATGTGTCTGTTTTTGTGCCAGTACCACACTGTCTTGATGACCACAGCTTTGTAGTACAACCTAAAATCTGGCATTGTGATGCCCCCAGCTATGGTTTTCTTTTTTAAAATTCCCCTGGCTATTCGGGGTCTTTTCTGATCCACACAAATCTTAATATAATTTGTTCTAACTCTCTGAAGAAAGTCCATGGTATTTTGATAGGGATTGCATTAAACGTGCAAATTTCCCTGGGTAACATTGACATTTTCACAATATTAATTCTGCCAATCCATGAGCATGGAATATTTTTCCATCTCTTTGTGTCTTCCTCAATTTCTTTCAGAAGTGTTCTACAGTTTTTAGGGTATAGATCCTTTACCTCTTTGGTTAGGTTTATTCCTAGGTATCTTATGCTTTTGGGTGCAATTGTAAATGGGATTGACTCCTTAATTTCTCTTTCTTCAGTCTCATTGTTAGTGTATAGAAATGCCACTGTTTTCTGGGCATTGATTTTGTATCCTGCCACGCTACCAAATTGCTGTATGAGTTCTAGCAATCTTGGGGTGGAGGCTTTTGGGTTTTCTATGTAGAGTATCATGTCATCGGCGAAGAGGGAGAGTTTGACTTCTTCTTTGCCAATTTGAATGCCTTTAATGTCTTTTTGTTGTCTGATTGCTGAGGCGAGGACTTCCAGTACCATGTTGAATAGCAGTGGTGAGAGTGGACATCCCTGTCTTGTTCCTGATCTTAGGGGAAAGGCTCCCAGTGCTTCCCCATTGAGAATGATATTTGCTGTGAGCTTTTCATAGATGTCTTTTAAGATGTTGAGGAAAGTTCCCTCTATCCCGACACTCTGAAGGGTTGATCAGGAATGGATGCTGTATTTTGTCAAGTGCTTTCTCTGCATCTAATGAGAGGATCATATGGTTCTTGGTTTTTCTCTTGCTGATATGATGAATCACATTGATTGTTTTACAAGTGTTGAACCAGCCTTGTGTCCCGGGGATAAATCCTACTTGGTCATGGTGAATAATTTTCTTAGTACTGTTGGATCCTATTGGCTAGTATCTTGTTGAGAATTTTTGCATCCATGTTCATCAGGGATATTGGTCTGTAATTCTCCTTTTTGGTGGGATCTTTGTCTGGTTTCGGAATTAAGAGATGCTGGCCTCATAGAACGAATTTGGAAGTACTCCATCTCTTTCTATCTTTCCAAACAGCTTTAGTAGAATAGGTATGGTTTCTTCTTTAAACGTTTGATAGAATTCCCCTGGGAAGCCATCTGGCCCTGGACTCTTGTGTCTTAGGAGGTTTTTGATGACTGCTTCAATTTCCTCCCTGGTTATTGGCCTATTCAGGTTTTCTATTTCTTCCTGTTCCAGTTTTGGTAGTTTGTGGCTTTCCAGGAATGTGTCCATTTCTTCTAGATTGCCTAGTTTGTTGGCGTATAGCTGTTCATAATATGTTTTTAAAATCGTTTGTATTTCCTTGGTGTTGGTAGTGATCTCTCCTTTCTCATTCATGATTTTATTAATTTGAGTCTTCTCTCTCTTCTTTTTAATAAGGCTGGCTAATGGTTTATCTATCTTATTAATTCTTTCAAAGAACCAACTCCTGGTTCTGTTGGTCTGTTCCACAGATCTTCTGGTCTTGATTTCGTTGAGTTCTGCTTGAATCTTTATTAACTCTCTTCTTCTGCTGGGTGTAGGATGTATTTGCTGTTTTTTCTCTAGCTTCTTTATGTGTAAGGTGAGCTTCTGTATTTGAGTTCTTTCCAGTTTTTGAATGGATGCTTGTATTGCGATGTATTTCCCCTTTAGGACTGCTTTTGCTGCATCCCAAAGATTTTGAACAGTTGTATCTTCATTCTCATTAGTTTCCATGAATCTTTTTAATTCTTCCTTAATTTCCTGGTTGACTCTTTCATCTTTTAGCAGGATGGTCCTTAACCTCCACGTGTTTGAAGTCCTTCCAAACTTCTTGTTGTGATTTAGTTCTAATTTCAAGACATTATGGTCTGAAAGAATATGCAGGGGACGATCCCAATCTTTTGGTATCAGTTCCGACCTGATTTGTGACCCAGTATGTGGTCTATTCTGGAGAAAGTTCCATGTGCTTGGATGTAAAGTTCTGTAGATATCTGTGAAATCCATCTGGTCCAGTGTATCATTTAAAGCTCTTGTTTCTTTAGAGATGTTGTGCTTAGAGGACCTATTGAGGGTAGAAAGAGCTAGATTGAAGTCACCAAGTATAAGTGTATTATTCTCTAAGTATTTCTTCACTTTGGTTATTAATTGATATATATGCCCCGAATGTGGGAGCTGCCAAATATATTGAGGATTGTTAAGTCCACTTTTTGGATAGATCCTTTAAGTATGATATAGTGTCCCTCTTCATCTCTTACTACAGTGTTTGGGGTAAATTTTAGTTTATCTGATCTAAGGATGGCTTCCCCTGCTTTCGTTTGAGGACCATTTGAATGGTAAATGGTTCTCCAACCTTTTACTTTCAGGTTGTAGGTGTCCTTCTGTCTAAAATGAGTCTCTTGTAGACAGCAAATAGATGGGTCCTGCTTTTTTATCCAGTCTGAAATCCTGCGCCTTTTGATGGGGTCATTAAGCCCGTTCACATTCAGAGTTACTATTGACAGATAGGAGTGTAATGTCATCATGATATCTATTCAGTCCTTGTTTTTGTGGATTGTTCCACTGAACTTCTTTTTAAAGGGGAATTTTAAGAGTCCCCCTTAAAATTTCTTGCAGAGCCGGTTTGGAGGTCACCTATTCTTTCAGTTGCTGCCTGTCTTGGAAGCTCTTTATCTCTCCTTCCATTTTGAATGAGAGCCTTGCTGGATAAAGTATTCTTGGTTGCATGTTCTTCTCAATTAGGACCCTGAATATATCCTGCCAGCCCTTTCTGGCCTGCCAGGTCTCTGTGGAGAGGTCTTCTGTTACCCTCATATTCCTCCCCATAAAAGTCAGGGACTTTTTTTCTCTTGCTGCTTTAAGGATCTTCTCCTTATCTTTGGAATTTGCAAGCTTCACTATTAAATGTGGAGGTGTTGAACGGTTTTTATTGATTTTAGGGGGGGATCTCTCTATTTCCTGGATCTGAATGCCTGTTTCTCTTCCCAGATTAGGAAAGTTTTCAGCTAGGATTTGTTCAAATACAAATTCTGGCCCTCTGTCCCTTTCAGCACCCTCGGGAACCCCAATTAAACGGAGGTTTTTCTTCCTCAGGCTGTCGTTTATTTCCCTTAATCTGTCTTCATGGTCTTTTAATTGTCTGTCTCTTTTTTCCTCAGTTTCCCTCTTTGCCATCAACTTGTCTTCTATGTCACTCACTCGTTCTTCTACCTCGTTAACACTCATCGTTAGGATTTCTAGTTTGGATTGCATCTCATTCAATTGATTTTTAATTTCTGCCTGATTGGATCTAAATTCTGCAGTCATGAAGTCTCTTGAGCCCTTTATGCTTTTTTCTAGAGCCACCAGTAGCTGTATAATAGTGCTTCTGAATTGGCTTTCTGACATTGAATTGTAATCCAGATTTTGTAACTCTGTGGGAGAGAGGACTGTTTCTGATTCTTTCTTTTGAGGTGAGGTTTTCCTTCTAGTCATTTTGCTCAGTGCAGAGTGGCCAAAAACAAGTTGTATTGGGAAAAGGAGAAAGAGGAAAAAAAGGAAAGAAAAGAGAAAAAATAAAAAGAAAAAAGGAAGAAAAAAGGAAAAAAGAGAAGAAAAAAAAAAGAAAGGAAAAAACGGGGTGGGGGAAGCAAACAAAAAAGCAAAAAAAAAAAAAAAAAAAACAACCAAAAACAAAAACAAAAAACAACAACAACAAAACCAAACAAACATAAAAACCACGGGGGAGTATCTTCTGATTCTCTATACTCTAGTCCCTTGACTTCCCCTGGAACTGGTCCGTCTCGCTGGTCTTCTGGGGGAGGGGCCTGCTGTGCTGATTCTCAGGTGTTAGCACTTGGGGGAGCTGCTCTGCCCCTGCCTGGTGCAGGGCTCAGTGGGGGCTGTTCACCCCGTGAGGCCCCAGGAGGAACAGCCCCAGTGGCGGGGGCAGCTCTGCAGCCCTAGAGTCAGCTCCCGCAGTAGCTCCGGGGCTCTCCGTCTGCAAGGCCTGGAGGCTCCTGGCGGGGCCGCTGATCTGCTCAGCTCAGGGCAGGAGCGTCCTCGCTGTCCTGGGCCCTCCCGGCCTCTGCCTGCCCCGGGGAGGCCGGGTCCTGGGCTGTGTCCCGGCGCCCTGTGCTCCGGGGCCTGCGCTGTTGGATTCGCGCTCCCGCCCTGCAGCCCCCTCCGCGGAGCCGCCCCCGAGCCCCTCCGAGCTGCTCCGGGTCCCGCCGAGCGCTGCAGCCCTTAGGGAGCTCAGCGCACTCTCCCAGGGCGCAGGTGCCTGTTAGTGTCCCCGGGAGCCCGAGGGCATCCCCGCCCTCCTGGGTCCTGCTCTAACTCCCTGCGAGCCCCTTTCCCCCGGGAAGGTTGGTGCAGCTCCTGCTCCTCCGGGACGGGGCTCTCCTGTCCTGGGGACACTCGCCCCGGCCTCAGCCCGGCTCCTCGCGGGGCCTCTCCCCCTTGGAGGCCTTTTGTGTCTTTATTTCTTTTTCCCCATCTTCCTACCTTGATAGAAGCGTGAACTCTTCTCACTGTAGCATTCCAGCTGGTCTCTCTTTAAATCTCAGGCCGAATTCGTAGGTTTTCAGGATGATTTGAAGGTTATCTAGGTAATTTGTTGGGGACAGGTGACTTGGGGACCCTACTCCAGCCATCTTGCCCCTCCTCCCTCCAAAGGCTGTTTTAAAGAAGGTCCAGTTTTTGAAGTTGATGATTTCCTAGCTTGTAAATAAGTCAAAATAACCTCCCCCCCCTTAATGTGGAAAAAAAAAAGTACTGAGATAGGACAGATCATTTTTATGGAGTACATGGTTTAAGGAAGTCAACAGTCACCTCTTTTTCCTCCTTTGTGGGAAAGGGGAGAAGATCTGCTATGCTATTGGTTCTCATCTCCAAAATTAAGGGAATGGGGTAGGTAAAGAATTGTTCAGAAAGTTTGTGGTTATATTCAAGATGAGGAGACAGAGCTCTTTTCTTTGCTGAATCAATGCTTGGATGATAAACATGTCTATATGACTTATACCCAGAACTGGAGAAAAAATACTGGGAAAAGATACCAGGGTAATACGTGTGGCAATGGGCCTGGTGGTGAGAGTACAGAGACTCCCCTTGAATTCCTGGCCCTACAGACTATGAAGGATGACTTTCACTATGTTGGGGTCACAGATGTTAAATAAGAGAGTAGCAGTCAGATTGCTGGGACTCACAACAGCAGAGCAAGGAAGTACACGTGCCAGAGGAATGCTTTGTGAGTTTGAGATGTGTCTCTGTGTGGGTGGGAGGGGTGGGTTGGGGGCATTATGGTTTATCTTGAAGACATGAAGTGTCTTCAAGGTAGTTTCTTGTGATTAGGGTAGTTTCTTGTGATTGCCACTGGATCTAGCTTAGTGATGATGTCAACATAAAAAAGAAAGCAAACTTTTCTTGGGCATTTACATAAATGAATTTCATTTCCCCTTTGCCTCTTCCCCACTTCACCTAATATTAGACCCTAAGGCCAGTTAAGATGGATGGAAGGATGAAGGAGTGAAGACAACACACCTTTACACCAAGCCAGTAGGGTAATAAGTCTAGGCCATATCAGAGTATATACATATTTAATCAGATGTGTTATAAATTCTAAGAATATATATGAATACATTCTGTTTTCTTAACTGAAAGGGCCTGAATCTTAATAGAACTGATCTTGAAATATCATCAAGGGAGCCATTTATCTAGTAGCAGAGGAGGATTTTCCAACTTAGTTAGCTTATGTTATACAGGAAAGAAAAATTTCAGACTTTTATGCCAACCAGTTGACATATCTAATAAAAATCACACATTGTATCCCCTCTAAATACTCACCATTCGATGTGATGACTCTTGCCATTGAGGCGTAGGTGGTCCATCTCTTTCCCATTTGTTAGTTCATCATGGACAAGTGCTTTAAATTCTATTTAGTGAGTGGAAGGAGTTCTCTGTTCTAACAAGTTTGATTCATAGTCATTTTTAATTAGCTTTTGTTGATATGGATACAATTTAGATAGGGATAAAAGATTTTACTGCTAAATAAAAAGAGGCTGCAATTGTAGTAAAGCTCTCCTGCATGAGGAAAGCAAGCTTTAGAAATAGGTATCTTGCTGGTGCCCCTCTTCCTTTTGCAAGGACAAGGAAACAGCACTGTGTACTCTCAGTGCAGGACAAATGTAGTTGAGACCATTTTACTTGTTCTAGTTATATAAAGACATGATTAAAAAAAAATTAGAGCTCTTCTCAGGATATACTTTCAAAAAGGAACCATTTGACAGTGATTATTCTCTTTCTTGACCATTCCTGAGGTCAAATATTTGAAAAGAAGATATTAAAGAGGTCTCCTTGCTGGGAATTTATAAACTTGATTTTTTAGGTGCTTTCTTTTCCTTTAGCCTTTTTGCCCAAATTCAACAGAAGGAGGTTCCTTATGCTTTGTATGCACTGTTACTGTCCATATTCAATCCATATAAGTTAGAGTTTTGGGGGCCAAGAAGTGGGTTGAATTTAGTCTGATTGTCATTTGATAGTCCATGATCCGGTCAAATTTCATCAAAAGGGTATGACATGTTACAAAGATTCTGCAGAAAATTATTTTATTGTGACCAATTGTCTGTTCTCTTCCATGTAGAAGTTTTATTCATCTTTGCTTTTGCCATGCCTCCTTGTAGATAGAAAAGAGGATCTTTCCCTGCCCTGTTGTCCATCAGACTAGGATAGATGACTCATTTTTTGCAGTGGCCTGGGAGTGGATTTAAGCACAAACTTTGAATGTGTTTTTGCATTTCATATATTGTCTCTTTTTATTGTCTCTTCTACCTACCAGAGAACAGAATGTGCCAGATAGGGGCTGCCCCTTCTGCTTATATCCTGTAATTAGAAGATGGAGCAGGTCTCCTTCCTATCCACCTCTGTCCTATAGTCAACCTGCAGCATGAGAGGGGAATAACGGGTGTTGTCCTGAGCCACTTAGATTGTAAACTTTGTTACAAAGTTAACAAATACAGAACATCATGCAATAATAGAATCAGTTCTAGGGACTCAAGTAAATCAGTTTGACAGGGATTAGGTTTGGGGGAGAAATTATGGAGAATCTTGAATCAAGAGTGAGAACAAGCAAAGGTATTCTGACCGTAGAGGAGAAAAAAAATGGTAAAGGAATTTAGTTGGCACTGGGATTCAGACTGAGATGCTAATGTAGTAGCACTTTATTGATTCACTTATACACGATTTATGGAGTACCTTCTGTGAATCAAGTTTTGCAACAGGCCCTGGATAAGTAGAGATATAGCTCTCACTTTTGAGAAATTCTCAGTCTAGTAAATGCTATTAGTGTAGGACTAAAAAAATGCTACAAGTATGCAAAGGTATAATTGAAGCACAGATAAGAGAAAGTTTAAATTTTGCTGGGGGCCCCTGCAGGATTTCCTAAGCAAGGTGATATGGAGATGATTTTTGAAAGATGAAGAATAGTTTCGCAGATGAAAAAGAAGGTGTGGAAGTATTAGAGATGTTGAGAAAAGCTTGTGTATATAAATGTTGTCCAGAACAAACGATAAGCTGTTCAGTCTGGTTGGAGTATTCAGTGTTAGCTTGGGATGGTTGGTGCAATGAGCTGAAAATGAACAGTTAGGGGTCAAATCAAGGGGAACCTTTTATGCCAAACTAAATAACTTGGCATTTACTCTTGGTAATAAAACTTTATTGGGAAAGATTTTAATCAGGGGAGACAGATGATCTGATTTTCATTTTAGAAAGATCACTTTGGTAGCTCTTCAAGGGTTAGTTGAGAAGGGCCAAGGTTAGAAACAGGGGAGATTAATTAGGAACCCATTCCAATAGTGTTTAGAATTATTTAATGTAAGACTGAAATCAAACTTTCTGATTTAAATTCTAAAATGCAAAAAGTACAATTCAAATAATAAACATTGCTCTGGAATATTCTTCCTTTTGTTCACATTTGAGCACAGAATCCAGCAGATTTGTGTTTAACCCTAAATTTGAAGAACACTGGGTAGTTTTGTTTTTGTTTTTTTGAGCATCAACTAAGTAGCTGCCATACGCATCTCTAAAGCTTTACTCCTTCTGGTGAGGTGCTTATACTGAGAAGAACATTGGAACAAAAGCAATTTACATCTTACTGTTTAAGCTCACAATGAAGTTTGTGCTCATTGAGGGCATCAGAACATTTCCCATACCTTTTAAATTCTTCTCTCTTGTTCTTGTTCTTTTTCTTGAGGGATCATTAATTTCAGAATATATATGATGAGGCCCTAAACGTAAGAAGGAAATGCCTTCACTTGGCCTGACTCTTCAAGCCTCCATCCAAGACTGTTCACAAGTCAGTTTCTGGTTTTGAATCATCGCAGTTTGGGGAACCTAAAGGCTTTTTGCTTTGCTGTAGATTTTTCTTTTTACTGGGGAAACAAATCTTACTCTGCTGACTCCTAAATAGTATCTAGGCAGAGGTTGTCTTTACTTCTCCAGGTTTACTTCTCCCATTTCATCCATGTATTACATTTCTTTGTACTCTGTAGCTTGTGACGTGATTACTTTTTCTCGTTTGAGGCATACGTTTACCTGTTGTGGTAGGTAAAAAGGCAGCTTCATTATGTTGCTGATGAGAGGACTGAGCGTTGGAGTGATTTGTGGTGATGGGATCCATATCTAGTAACTGATTTCAGTGCTTTACAAATTATTGCTACAGACCCAGTTGGACCTATACCAAGCTTATGTTAAAATTCTAGAATTTTAACATTTAGAAGGAACTCAGGGCCACCCAAATAGTTTCAAGGCCTTTGTTGGCCTTGATGAGCCTTTGTGTAAGCTATAATATGGTTCTCCTTGGAGGACAGATGGATCCCTACACAAGTATGTCTTGTCGATAGCAGAACTCGTGTGTATATGTGTGTGTGTGTGTGTGTAAGACAAAACTTCCAATATCCCCCCTGGTTATGTAACTTAAGCCAGAGTGCTCTGCCTGGTAAGTAGACTGTAGGTGAAATCGCATTCATCATACGTCATGGGTGCTTTAGTGCAGCCCATAGCCTGCGTGACCCAGTGACCTAACCTGTCAGTGGTGGAAACAGCCCTAAATACTGAGCCCAGATTCTAGACCAGGAATTTCCATTGCTAATAATCCTGCTTATACAAACGTCTATTTTACCTAGCACTGCCCCACCCCCTACATTGCTTCCACGTTATTCCCTTGCTTTCTCAACACACCCCAGAAATAACCATAGTGTTGGGCTTAATTTCTGTGATCTGTCCCCCTCTTGCTGTATCTAGCAAGCTTTGTGGGTTTTTTTTCCACATCAGTTTGTTTGTTTGTTTATTTATTTATTTATTTATTTATTTATTTATTTATTTTTATGGAGCACTTGCCAGTTTTGAGAATATAAATGGCAATATACTTAAATGAGATCTAAGTTTCCAAACCTGGAAAAATGTGATTCTTGTCATACTGGAATAAAATAGAAGGCCTGGCAATTAGGTACAAAAATGTTTTGAATACTTTCTGTGATTTAGTCACTTTTCTTTAGCAAATTATGCCCCTCTCATGCTCCAGGTCTGTTTCCATGAGAGCGGTATCTCTGCTGTGTTCATCGTTTCCGTGTAATTCTGTGGGTGTAGAAAGCAGTGTGCTGGAAGGGCATCCACATTAAAGCAGAGTTAGAAATGTGTCACAACTGAATTCATTTCTCAAATTTGCTTTCTCATAGGAGGCTGATAATGGTTCCTAAGCAACAGGTTTCTGTTCCCACTCTTAGGAGTCTCAGGACCACCATGTGGCAGTTAGGATTGGAAAGATCCAGGTATGGCCAACAGTTTTACACACCCCAACACTAAATAATTACAGCCTTTATTTTTATCTGTAGCAATGCTTTGGAATGAATCCTTCTTTGCTCTATTATAGCTCATGCTAAGGTATGGATCCTATAAAGACAACATCACAACTCAGGTTTGCCAAATTGGATTTTGACCTTAATGATTTTAAACCAAAGCAGCACTGCCTCAGTTATAAAATCAACAGTAAAGCCAAAAGAAAAATGTTCAGCAAGAGCCCAAAAACTAGGACTGTAAATCCCATAGCAAAAACTAGGCCAATCCTTTGCAAAGTGGGAATGTAATTGAATCCCATTATGTTGGGAGATGATTTAACTTTTCATTTGTTTTTTTCTTGTAATGAGAACTTGTAAGACAGTCTCAGCGACTTTAAAATAGACAATATAGCATTATTAACTATTGTCACCGTACTATACAGTATATCTCTTTGGTGTTTATTTTGTAACTGGAAGCTCATACCTTTTGACCACCTTCATTCATTTTGCCTACCTCTCACCCCTTGCCTCTGGCAACCACCAGCCTGTTCTCTATATCTGTGATTTAGGGGTTTTGTCTATTTGTTTTAAGATCCCACATATAAGTGAGATGATTAGAAAGTCTTTCTCTGTCAGATTTGTTTCACTTAGCATAATGTCCTCAAGGTCCATCATTGTTTTTGCAAATGGCAATATTTCCTTTTTATGGCTAAATAGTATTCCATTGTGAATATATACATTTTCTTTCTATTCTTAATGCATTCTTCAATCTGTGGACACTTAGGTTGATTCCACATCTTGGCTATAATAAATAATCCTGTAGTGAACATAGAGGCATATGCATGTTTTCCAGTCAGTGTTTTCATTTCCTTTGGGTAAATACCAGGAATTGCTAGATCATATGGTAATTCCATTTTTTATTTTCTGAGAATCCTCCTTTTTTTTTTTCTTTGTGGCCATACCAATTTATATTGCCATCAACTGTGCACAAAGCATCCCTTTTTTCCACATTGTTTCCAATATTTGATATTTCTTGCCTTTGAGAATAGCCATTCTAATGGGTGTGAGTTTACCTCACTGGGTTGGTTTTTATTTCATTTATGGACTCTTTCCAGCATTGGAGCCTGGATATCTTTCCTAGAATAGACATCCACATCTTTTGATCCCTCTCCCAGGATTATTTTACCCAAGCTATATTTCCTCAAATATTACTCTTTTCTACATCTGTTAAAAAAAGGTAAACACTCCTTCATCACCTGATCCAAAACAAGTTTCTGGGGCCATGTGCATTTGGGGAATATGGCATACCATTTGTCTTTCTTGCAGCATCACACTATACATTAGCATGCAAAGGAATACAAGAAATCATCCACTAAAGTACTTTTATCTTTGATACATATTTTTATACCTAGCTAAATATAGAGCACTTTTAAAATAGAACCCTTACGAATAACGCTGCCTGGAATTCTTAGCTTTGTGTATCTAGAGGGAGGATGTTCCTATTGTCCATTGTGCTGCCATTGGATGTTGGAAATGTTCAAGTATATGATCTAGAGTCACCAATGTAATGGCTGAAGGAGGCATCATCTCAGGACAAATTTTACAAAAGGAAATAATCCTCATGGAAATTTTCTAAGGAACACTATCCTTTCCTTTCTTGGGTAGATATGGCATTCATGAAAATACCCCCCTCCCACTAAGACATATGTTTTTAATAATGAAAACACATGTACTGAAGAGAAAAGCATGGCCTCAGGAAAATATTTTAGTAGAGTTTAGAAAAAATCAAGGTGACCTTTTTCTCACCCAGTTTTCCTTAAACATTCACCCCTCACAGAGATAAAGAAGGATGTGAAGGGTAAAATTAGTGTTTGTATTTTCCAGGGAAGACATCAAGGAACTACCTCTATCCTTTCTGACCCAGGGCCAGTGGTAGGATGAATAGGTTGTTCCATGACACAGGATAGGTCATTGGGAAAGATGAGGAGGATTGGTCCTGTGACCTCTCATGCTCAGGGACTTGCCTACTGGTCTGCAGTGACCTTGGCATAGTGCTCCTTGTAAGCCCCACTTGCACTCTACCAAATCAATAAGTAATGGGTTCTGTCATTGAAATGGCATTGCACTGTGTCTTCCCTAGTCTGACATCATTGGGGGGAGCCTTGGCGGGTGTTGGGTGTTCCCTTTACTTGACAGGGGAGCAACTTAAAGGCATTATAGGATAGGACTGACACTAACTGGTAAGTATGCTTCCTTATAAGAAGGAGTTAAGGGATGGACAGCCTTAGAATTTGCACTGTAACTTAATTTTAATGGCTTTCTCCATTACCTTAATTCAATTCATTCTTCTCCCTCAGCGTCCTATGTCACCTCTCACTTAGGAAACTACTTCTCACACAAGAAAGATATTTCAGACTTGGGTCTCTTCTCGAAAATCCCAGTGCATTAGGCTTTAGGCCAATATGAGTTTAGGCTTTTCCTGACTGAGAGTTCATTGGAGGATGCATCTGATTACAAATAGGTAGAACAATGGAGATTGTTCCAAGACTTTAGCTGGTTTTCAACTTTCCTAAGAGCAAAGAAGTCCTACACACGAACATTTTTATTTTTTCCATAGTAAAAGTAGGGTTGTACTGAAGAAAATGATATTCTCTATGCTCTATACCTTGTTAAAAAATAACTTTAGAGTCATTGTACTGAGAACTTTTTGTTATCTTCCTGAGTAGATGCTCATTAAATGGGCCTCTACATTACTTGACAGTGTTTTTCTCAGTAAATTTTAAATGGACAACCCAAGTACCACTCACAAATGTTATCCTCTGATTTCTTAATTTCTTCCTTCATAGAAAGTGGAAAAGTTATTTTGACTAATTTTTGCTCCACGGAAAGAACTAAAACATTCTGTATTTTGTAAACATATAGGAGGTCTGGTAGTCTGCTGTTAGTTCTTAGATTCTTATGTTTGTCATTTTTTAATAGAATTGTATCTGAGCAAACACATTTTTATGATTGTGGGAAAATAGTGTATTTTATATATGTTATACAAGTAAGAGACACTATGCTAGACTCTTGAATTTTTCATTTTATGCTGGTTTTCTTTGGAGAGCTCTTACTGTGAACTTACAGGGATACACATACAAAGGACTTAAGTATAGCCCTGCCCCAGCCTCAATACATTTTATCAAACTCAGGTACTTGCTTTAAAATACAAAACAATGACAGAAGAAAATCAGAAAATTTGTTGGTGGTGATGGGTGTGGTACTCGTAGAAAAGTCCTTTGATCATTTGAATATTAAAAACCCATTTAGAAATGTAAAACAGAATGGACCCATAAATACGGAGAACTGGTGGTTGCTGAAAGGGAGGAGAGCTTGGAGGATGGGTAAAATGGGTGAAGGGTGGTGGAAAATACAGGCTTTCTGCTATAGAATGAATAAGTCACATGGATAAAAGATATGCGATAGGGAGTATAGTCAGTGGTATTAGTGGCACCTGGTGGCCACAGCATAATGTACAAACTATGTTGTACACTTGAAACTAATGTAACCTGTCAACTACACTTCAGTTAAAAAAATAAAAAATGCACTTATTTTAAAGAGAAAATGTTTAAAATGTCATAAATATCAAAAGCTAGAACATGACAGGCAATTATCAAAAGATGAGCCCTGAAAAGTGACATCATTTTGAAAATAGGATAGTATTTACATTGGTATCCTATATGAATTCTCCATCTAAAACATAGGCTACTGTAGATGTCTATACTCTGTGTCAAAGTATTGACACAAGGACAGACTTTTTCAGTGATGCAGATTTATAATCATATTTAACTTTATTCACAAGACGCTCATTTTTTATTTCTCAGTAAATAGCCCTCGCACATTCCCAATTATAGTATAAGACAGTTTGAATCCCATTAAATGGGATATTGGGCTTTGGTTGGTAGATTTTAAATTTCTGTAACCAGGTGGTTAAATGGCTTTAATCCTGATTGGCAGTTCTCATTACAGATGTAGCTTATTAAATGATTTCTGTATGATGGAGGGAAAGATGGGAAAAAATAAAATGGTCTGCGGATTCAATAGCTCTTTATTTCTGAAAAGCAATCTTTCATTACTCATCCACAAATCAAGAGGAAAGCTGAATGTGACAAAAAGTGATGTAACTCAGTGGGAATATTTTAAATCTGTTATTAAAATTTAAACAATCTAACACACAATGTATCCTATATGTAGACAATTTTTTTGGGGGGGGGGTCTAATTTATTTATTTTATTTTATTTATTTTAATAATAAATTTATTTTTTATTGGTGTTCAATTTCCCAACATACAGAATAACACCCAGTGCTCATTCCGTCAAGTGCCCCCCTCAGTGCCTGTCACCCATTCACCCCTACTCCCCGCTCTCCCCTTCTACCACCCCTAGTTCGTTTCCCAGAGTTAGGATTCATTTGGGGAATATAAATAATAGTGAAAGGGAATAGAAGGGAAGGGAGAAGAAATGGGTAGGAAATATCAGAAAGGGAGACAGAACATAAAGACTCCTAACTCTGGGAGACAATTTTGTGTTAGAAATATGTGCTCTTCTTTTGAATAAACTGATGACTAATTAAGAACCAGAATTAGAGTACTTTAATTTTTTTTTTCTATTACATTGCTTTGTGAATTTCATCAAGATTTGGTTTTAATTGTGGGGAAAAATAATCTAGAGGGAGGTTACTGACCCTTTCAGAAAACTGGTGGGGTTAGAAGTAGCACACATGGATTCTTAGTTTGTATTAGGAATTTATACGAATGCCAAGTAGAAGTGAAACATATCATACATTCAGTATCGTCGTCATATTTTCTTTGAGTTTTCATGTCCTTTTTCTTTCCCATTTGTTTGTCTGAGTTCGTACATCTGTGACATTGGGATACTTAGTTCATTAAGAGAGTGGAAATTAATTTGGGTTGATGTCTCTTGTGTCACTGACTTTAATAATCAGCCACTGTGCCAATTTAAACTCTCAAAATTTTGCCCCAAGATTATAGGAGAGCTTCCAGACTGCCCTCCTTGACTTTCTTCATTCTGTAAACACTGTGAAGTCTGAATTAGCTCATTTTAACATGCTTATCCAATTGTCACTGACTGCCTGAGTGATCTGTTGGTGGCCCCTGCCAATAATGGTTAGCTTTTCCCTTTCAGGGCTTTTGTGATGTTATCCTTGCCTCTCCTCCCACCTCATGTCCTGTGTCTCATTACTTCGCTCCCTACACTCCTGTCCTAGCTACCTAACTTGTGGTAGTCACTTGAATTCTTGAACTTGTTTTAGGGCTTTTTATATTTGTTCCTTTTGGCCTGAACCCCCCCTTCCTTGCCAGGTTGGCTCCTACATATATGTGCATGCCCAACTCAGATGTCCTCTGCGTAGACAGGTTGCTACTTCCCATCCCACACCTCCTCTGGAACATACTATAACATGGCACTGTTACTGTTGTCTATTTACATGCCAGTCACTGTCACAAGTCGAATCTACTTGAGGACGTGGAAATTAAACACAAAACTGCATTGTTCATTTTTGTATCAATCTATAGCTTTACAACTTACTACAGGGTAGTAGGGGCTTATAAATAGCTGACCATCAGGGTAGCTCATACAAATTTCGGATTTTAGTATATTCCTAACAGATACCTGCCTTTATTCAAAGTTACTACATATTAGAACAAGCCCATGTTTGAATTTGAGTCTGACCAGTAAGGGGCCTGACTTGAACCCTCTGTTTTATTGTCAGGTACCTGAGTAGGCAAATACGATTCTGGAAATAATCCTGATGAATATTCATGAAATAATTCTGGCATTAAAATTCAGAGAAGCAGGAAAGTAACAACAGAAGCAGAAAAAAACCTAGCAAACAGATAATTGATAATGTATATTTTTGTAATTTCAAAGTGTTTTTTTTATTATTTTGGGTTTCTGTTCCAATTTAATTTCATGTAGTCTGGCAAAAATATTTAATCATAATAACAGCTGGCTCCATTAATTAAGTTCAAATACTATTTGTATATTAACTTGGCACTAGTATCTTCACCAGTTGGAGATATTTTAAGATATATTTGAATACATCCATTAAAATGAGTAACATACACTGTCCGTGGGTGTGGCTGTAGGGTGTAGGGACTCACTTGATCTGCAAAGTTAGGTTAAAATGCCATGAGCAGAAAAGTGTTAAGTTGTCTTGTGAATAGAATTATTCTCCTTGGGGTACTGTTTAAAGATAAAAGTTTGAGTTTCAAATCAACATTTTTTAAAGGACATTTTTAGTACTTATTGCTTAATTAATATTTTCAGCATTTCTACTAGAATCTTTAGTGCCTCTTTATGTTGGGGAATGACCATTACACTTCCTGGCAGATCCTTTTGTTCTAACAGTACGTTTCCCCAAGACAGTGGGAACCATGTACATGGTACAAGGACTCCTGTCAGGTGCTTTTTCGCTGTTTGAAAGCCTAGGTATCAGAGTAAAGTAAGGAGAGGGCTTTCTGGGTATTTTTTTCTTTTCTTTTAAATATCTATCATTTTCTTCTTGTTTTGTTTCATGAGTTCATTAAATCCTGAAGCTTTCTTTAAAAGTTAATTCTGTATCTCTAGATTACTAAAGAGATTTAAATCCTGAGGGTGGACATGGATTTATTAGGAATGGCATTATTATCATCCTACTGATCTGGCCTGTTTTGTGTGTATGTGCATTCTTCCTTATAAAAGCTAAGATCTCTTGTGTGAAAGCGGAATTCTGTTGGATTTAAAAGACATATGATAGTGAATATGCAGAACCATCTGAATATACCAGTATGTAGTCAGTTGGTGAATTTGTTCCAGGAGCTGGCCCTGCATATTTTGTACTTTGAGGGAAGATTTTCTTATATATATATATATTTACATATATTATATATGTATATATATATATAAATTATATATATATATATTTAAAAGCATATTTACTGGAACGTCTCTGTCTCTGAAAAGAAAT